>NC_092413.1:144564604-145169426 GCF_040894005.1 Engystomops pustulosus | reverse complement strand
TTAGTGGGGAAACTGGCTGCTTGCATTATACACTCACTGGCCACTTTATTAGGTACACCTGTCCAACTGCTCGTTAACACTTAATTTCTAATCAGCCAATCACATGGCGGCAACTCAGTGCATTTAGGCATGTAGACATGGTCAAGACAATCTCCTGCAGTTCAAACCGAGCATCAGTATGGGGAAGAAAGGTGATTTGAGTGCCTTTGAACGTGGCATGGTTATTGGTGCCAGAAGGGCTGGTCTGAGTATTTCAGAAACTGCTCATCTACTGGGATTTTCACGCACAACCATCTCTAGGGTTTACAGAGATGGCGGATTAAGCTGCCGCTGAAAATCACCTCCTATTTTATCCAATTGTACTTGAAGAAGGGCTGATTAGCCCGAAACGAGTCTACTATGGAATAAAGCATTTTAACCTTCTTGAAGACCTTTGTCCGAATAGCGCCGTTCCAGCCCTCTTTTGGTTTTCTAAACCACCCCTTCTGTCTATTGGATCACTGGTTTAACTTAGGTTAAACACCAGCACGCTGAAGGGCAGCTTACGGATACTTTAAAAGCGCATTAACTTTATAATAAGGTGAGCACACCTCTAGGGGGGTTCACTACCCTATTTTCTGCGTGGTTCCATTGGATACCATACGTACCTCTTTCCCCTTGTCCTCACAGTATCACACGAGGCGCCGTCCTCTTGTTTGCCTTTGTTACAACCAAGGTAGGCAGAAGAGCATCTCTGAACGCACAGTACGTCGAACTTTGAGGCAGATGGGCTACAGCAGCAGAAGACCACACCGGGTGCCTCTCCTTTCAGCTAAGAACAGGAAACTGAGGCTACAATTTGCACAAGCTCATCGAAATTGGACAGTAGAAGATTGGAAAAACGTTGCCTGGTCTGAGGAGTCTTGATTTCTGCTGCGACATTCGGATGGTAGGGTCAGAATTTGGCATCAACAACATGAAAGCATGGATCCATCCTGCCTTGTATCAACGGTTCAGGCTGGTGGTGGTGTCATGGTGTGGGGAATATTTTCTTGGCACTCTTTGGGCCCCTTGGTACCAATTGAGCATCGTTGCAACGCCACAGCCTACCTGAGTATTGTTGCTGACCATGTCCATCCCTTTATGACCACAATGTACCCAACATCTGATGGCTCATTTTAGCAGGATAATGCGCCATGTCAAAGCTGGAATCATCTCAGACTGGTTTCTTGAACATGACAATGAGTTCACTGTACTCAAATGGCCTCCACAGTCACTAGATCTCAATCCAATAGAGCATCTTTGGGATGTGGTGGAACGGGAGATTCGCATCATGGATGTGCAGCCGACAAATCTGCGGCAACTGTGTGATGCCATCATGTCAATATGGACCAAAATCTCTGAGGAATGCTTCCAGCACCTTGTTGAATCTATGCCACGAAGAATTGAGGCAGTTCTGAAGGCAAAAGGGGGTCCAACCCGTTACTAGCATGGTGTACCTAATAAAGTGGCCGGTGAGTGTATATCCCTACGATGCACATCCTGTCCTCAGCACTGTGGAGTCCTGTCTGTGATACATGACACTGCACTCTTTGTGACCGAACATGCCAGTGTGAAATGACCCTAATGTGGTAGATTTTATGTGGTAGTCCAGTACTATATTTGGGTAGTCCAGTACTATATTTGGGTAGTCCTGTGGATATGTCAAATACTCAAGATAGGAAATCCTCTTTAACCCATTCCCTAGGCCTTTCTGAAAGAAGACCCAATTCAACATGAGTTTGGATGATCCCAATGAATTTAGACATGGGGAGGTCATTCCGTTTTTGTGATGTTATTTCAGTGCGTTTGGGGACTTGATTAATCTGATGTATGTGATTGTATAAACATGTGTATTATTATGCAATTAAACACTCATTTATACATTTATAGATACAGTTCTACAATCATATTCACACATACATTCATTACACAGACATATACTGTATATACATACACACACATACGTACATTATATACACACACCATGGGTGACATTTATCAGGGCTTCCATGCCTTATGAGCCAGAGTTCATAGAGTACATCTTTGAAACTGATATTTCTGGGGTTTTCTAACATGCAGTGAGCAGAATACAAAGTGAAGCTATGGGGGGAAAAAAAAACCCCCACAGACATCACTAAGAATAGATGCGCAGCCGTGAATATGTCTCCCTCTATTTTTATGTAGTTTGTTATTCATGAGGTTTTTTTCGTACATGGAATTGTGTAGCCTGCATCATTATGTTTTTCCTGTAGTATGAAGAGTTTGATACTGTGATTACTGAAGATCGCTTAGAGAAAGAAAAGGCCGAGCAACAGAAAAACCAGGAGAAGATGGAACTAACAAGTGTCATTAAGGTAAACAGTTTAGGATACCTACCAGAAGTAACAGAAAACATTTAACCTCTCCCCACAAATGGACATGCTATCTGATGGCGGCCATGTTTAGATTCCTCTGCTGCCGCTGACAGGAGAAGGAGAGAAATCCCTGCCCATGGTGCGGTGGTTGTCATGGCAGTCTGGGGTCTTAGGAAGGTCCCCAAGGTTCCCCCAGGGTTGCCTTTCTAGGCTTACATTTTAGCAAGAAGTTAGAACAAAAACCTCAAACACCAAAAACTTTTTTTTTTTTTTTTGTAAATATGAAAAAAATGTCATGTCATACACACACGTTTTGCACCACTGAATTTCTTCATGGTTTGTCTTTCTTTACAGATACAAGCCTGGTGGAGGGGATTAATGGTTCGGAAAAACCTGGGACCTTACGCCAAAACAAAAAGCAAAAAAGGGAAAGAGACAGGCAAAAAGGGAAAGAAAGGAGGTAAAAAGAAGAAATGACTGTACTTAAGCTTATGGTGCTGCTGCAATAAAAGACTTCAGTTTCATTCAGATTATTTTTCCTTACTCATTTATACAACATGCAGTGAGAAAGCACAAAGATTATTGGTTACAGTTTAAAAGCGAAAACTAGTGTCTATTATAAAAGAGGAGAATAAATTGTGTATGTTATTCCTCTATCAGTACAATCCTGGCTTTAGTTGTAAAAACGTATGCTTCTACCCGGGTGATTTACGCATTGTTTCAGTTTGCATGTCCTTCTTGCATTGGTAGTTTTGCAAAGGTTAACATCTGTGCCAGAACTTACAGGAGTAATTGACAAGCTCTGGATGGAAAACTAGAGAAAAATCCTGCAGGACAGTACAGTTAGTGCTGCAGGGTTACTTCTGTATCCACTACATTGGGATTGTACAGCCATCAGAAAAGCTTAGCTGTGTGCACTGCAATTCTGACCAATGGTAACCAAGTACCACGTTGGCGCACCCCAAATTATAATCCAGAAATATTAAGAAACACATGCTTACAAATTATTACAGTAAGGATGTACTGGCCATACCAACCAATTAGGGCTCCAGGATTTGGGCAAAAATAAAAATTTTCTCAAAATGCTTTGCGTTTCATCAGTGACCTCCCCATCTTTTCTCTATGTTGCATCTTTGTCTCTCTAAGCTCAAAGCTCTCCGCTGCCCACCACTCACATCTCTATTACCCCCCCCCCCCACCATACAATTCTGTTGGCCCTCTCTGATTTATTTATGCTTCCTTCTATCTTTACTAAATGTCTTACCCCATTGTCATCTATGCTCACATCTCATGTTGTTGCCCCCCATACTTACTCTATGCTCCTTATCATTTTTTAGTTACCTGTAGCTCAGTAAAAGAAACAAAGCAGCTTCCAGGAGCTGGAGGGGTGTTCTGGGCATCGGCTCCTCCTGAGGAGTGCATGTAACATTACCCCGTATAGCATAATTTTCTCAGTTTATTACAAGCACATATTTAATCAGTCAGTTTTAGCTTTTTTTTTTTTTTTTTTTTTGTAAACGGAACTAACCGACTCCAAAATACTGGTCCCATTAATGATAAATCTGGCCTTATCAATACCGTTAGTAAAAAGCAGAAACACATATTACTTGAAAAGGTACATTTTATTCAGTTTACCACATGTATCACACGATAGATCAGATACAGAACAGCAACAGTTGACATCTGCGGTGAAACTACTAGATGTACAGACATGTATACTTTTAACAAATTTAGAAATATGGAATGTATTTACAAAAATTAACAATAATGAAAGCTTGTAATGTTTACAGAGTTACAATTCACCGTTCTATCTTGTCCATCTGTACATTGTTCATGATCACAATAAAAGGCACCGAGACACTGGTGACTGGTGGTGGAGCTCATCACCATTCAAGTGAAGCGTTATATATATACACATTGTACACTCCCTAAATATCCATTGAAAGTCTGATCTGTGTTCCATGGATAATCTTCTCAAGGTCTGAACCACCCAAAGATCTGTATGTTCCTAAATAAGTGCACATTTGCTGCACAGAATATCTATTTGCTGTCAGTCTGAAACCCCATTTACAGCAGAGCTTGTCCAGGATTAGAATAAAGGCATTTTTTCTGGAGATATTGAGACACATTTATGTCAAGGTGAATAGTACTGCGCTGCAATACTAAGCTCGTGTAGCAGGTGCTGGAAAACAAACTTAATAAAGCAGATCTCATTGTAGAATCCTATGCATCCCCTTTAACAAAAGCACAGTGTTATTACAGACCAGTAAATGTGCTCGTCTTGGCAGCGATCTCTAAAGGTTTCCACATTCCATGCAGACTCAGTCCTACAAACTTCCATTGGCTACTTTAGGCCTAGTTCCCATTTTTTGAGGAAGTTTTTCTGTCCAGAGGGTGAATAAGAATTAAGTCTCCATGTTTCATTCATTTTCTTGGCTACAAAGATGAATCAAATTTAAAGGTTCAAAGTTAAAGGGTTGTATAATATTTCAAGACAAAGAAAAGTTCTTATAAGCCTCCATTGTCTTGTATTATACACAGTTTAGTGCTTCTGTATATCTGACAGCGCACTCTTCATCCACAGTAATGACTTCTTTAACAAAAAAAAAAAAGTTTCTGGATGCCTCTGTATTGAACAGGGTCTATGTTTTTAACATAACGTAGTTTTAAAATCAGAAATGAACCCAAAAGGCCACTCTTTCAGGACACTTGGATCAATGTAATCCTTTGGACGTGTTTATTTTGTGGACACCAGGACCGCCAAAAAGAAGCATGAGAATTGAAACTTGTAATGCATTTGAAAATACTGCATTTAAAAGGGGTTGGCCACTTTTTTTCATGTTTTTTGTAATGTGTGTAAGTGTGGAGGGGCAGGATATCAGGTAATTTACCAATATACATTTCAGCTGTCTTGATATGACATCCCTGTACATATAATGGCTGCTGATGGAGGGCCACATGATCTCTAACTGTCCATGGGCAAAAGCCCTGCCAGGACTTTATGATGGTATTCATGGACATAAGATCAAGGTCCTGGCAGGGTGATTGCTCATGGACACACAAGATCACATGACCCTTGATCTCCAGCCATTTTATGGTCAGGAATGTCTGGGTAATGGAGGTAACGGACAGGAGGCTTCACTGTACAATGTATATTGGTAAAATAGCCAATATCCTTGCCCTCCACACTTACACAAGCTAATTTTGCAGACATTAGCAACCAGGAGACGTAATGATCTCCATTCATTATGTGACTTGTAGTTAGTTTACAGCAGCTCCTATCTATGCCGCCTTGTCTTAGTTTTGCAGTGCACTTATTGTTTAGGGTGGGTACTGTGATGCCTTGCTCTCTCTATCTCCTACATAGAGCTTTATTGTATAAGGACATCCCTGCGAGCTACTGTTTTGCAGCTTATAAAATGGATTTCACTGAAATTCCAAAGTGAAAATCAGATTTGGAGGGAGACTGATAGATGGACCTAACTCTGATAAGGTATACTACAAGGTTTCTTGTAGTCACTTGTACAAATGATTTTTTTTAAGTTTGTTAAAAAGTTGTTCACCATTTAAAAAGTTGTACAATTCTTGTACAATTATGCAACAGGTGGCATTTTCTAACACCTTTACCTTTTCTGCTGCATTTCGTAGGACAAATAGGGTATTACATTATAATATACACTCCAGTTATGACAGTGTATTACCAAAGCCCATTTTAGGGCTTGGTTACAGGGATTCAGAAGATGTTATTTTGTTGGTTACATTTAATGTGATTGAAGCTGGGCTGCGGTACCAGACTTTCACATTGCATTAGTATAAGGCCAAATGGGTTAAAAAAACTGAAGAGGTACACTACTTTTCATTATACCTTTTCTCTCTTTATATTCCACTCCTGATGCTAAATACCGACCAAAATGTGGCCAAACCGTCCTTAACGGATTGTGGTAAGAAGAGACATTTGTCACCAATGAGTACCGGTATCTGTAAGGCTACGCCTAAAACCTGGTGCAGCTAAAACTACCTCGGCAGGAAGCTATATTCATTCGGTGGCAATAAAACATAAAATTATACATAGACTGGGGCTTCTTAAATCACAGCAGCAGGTAAGGGACTTAATAATTGCATTCAGTCATAGATTCCACAATGAACAGCTTGTAGCATTCAAGATTGTGGGTTATTTTTACATTTTTTGAACACTTTACAATGGAAATAAATTTGACAAAATTCTCTGCAATATATTACATCAAGAAGTTTCCAATAGAACTAACTCTCTTTTACAGTTATATCTAAGCAAAATATTTAGCATATTAATATAGTAAAATCAGCAGTGTGTATCTGAATGAATTTACAAGGGCTAAAAATATTGTAGGGCAATAAACCCATCAATGTAATATCCATGGTAAAGAAATATAAAGATATTTACAGAAAAAACATAAACCGTCTACTATACATTGTAATGCGAACCCTTCATGGTGTATGGATATCAGAATTATGTATTAATAGTTACTTCATGTGTATATACCGTATTAACTAGTAGGTATCTGCAGTGACATACAGAATAATAAAAAAAACTCCAACACATTAAAAAGGTAATCTGCCATCAGAATCCATAATGATAAACCAGGGACACTTACTCAGACCCAGGCACCGTGACTGTGGTAATCTTATATTTGTTATCCATGGCCTCCTTCCTTCTAAAAATAAACTGTTAAAATTATGCTTTCACCTCCCCCTGTTCTCAGAACTGTGTAACAGCCTGTGAAGCTACAACACTGACTCGGCTATGGTAACAACCCCAGAGCCCTTCTGGTTTATTAGCATAATTTAAAAAGTTGATTTTAAAATAGGAGAACATGCATAACACACATATTCAAAAATTACCACAGTCACTCTGCCTGAATCTATGTGTCCATGGTTTATCATGATTTGCTTTAAAGGAAATCTACAATCAAAATCAAACTTCTCACTATGAAAATAACAGTGTAGCCTTCTGGAAGCATGTTATAGAGCAGGAGGAGAAGCATTTAATTTTGTTAGAAAGATTCATTGTCAAATATATTTTCTAAATCCACATTTCTGACCTTTCTTTGCTGAGAACATGTAGATTATCCTATCAAAGAGTAAAAAAGTCCTCTGTGTATCAGTTTGCATACTGATAGGGGTCAATCCCTGACAGCTCCACCTCCATGACTCCTCAGCCTAGAAAGAGCATAGATGCATAACAGGACAAAGTTAAACTAAATGTTCTGCTCTGTTCCTTCTGCTCTAGAACATGTAGCCTTTAGAGAACACTGAATTTTGAAGGTGGGAATGAGACTTTAAAAACCCAAATAAGGGATAGTTCACATACCAGTTATTTCATCAGTTATTGTGAGTCAACACCAGGGGACAGAAGTAAGGCAGTTCTGCCTCACCTGCTTTTGACTCAATATAGCAACTGATGCAAATAAATGAGATACATATCCTGACAAACACCATATGCACTTACTGCACAAATTAAACCATGACGACAAATCTGTATAAATTGTTTCATTTACAAGGTATTACAGTATTAAAAGTGGCACAGAGAATAGCCTGCAACTGATCTACTTAAGGCATTGGCCACCTTTAGCTTGTGTAATAAATGGGATAATAACGAATTCTCCCAGACCCAATAGTGTGTGCTGAACCCGCTCATCCATCACTTTGCTCTGGTCCCTGCTAGGTTCCCTGGCCCTTTGCAGTGTCTCTTGAGTTAGAGGCATCAGCAGGTGCCATAGCACAAGGCTACGTATATCACAGCCCGCTGTCATCATTGTGTGCATGTCCACCAGAGAAGCGCACACGACTGACAGAGGAGGATCACATGTTCCTCCAGTGAGGAAGACAGGAAGGACAGCCATGTATTGTTAATATTGGCAAGATTGATAAATTTGCCAACTATGGACTGGGGGCAGGATGAGTTTTATACGAATGTGGCCAACCCCTTTAAAGGAAATCTACCAACAGGACGAAGGATTGTGAACCAAGATAACTGACATACTGGTGTGTTCCCCCTCTGGCAGGATGTGCTCTTTTAGCTTTCTATGCTCTTGTTTTTAAGAAAAAGAGCCGGTAAAATTAACACCTAAGAAACCTAGAGCCCCTCAGGCTTATTTGCATAATTTAAAAGCCTTTTGTAAAAACAAGAAAGAGCATAAGAAGCTACAAGAGGAGAAGATCCTGCCAGAGGGGGGCACACAGCAGTATGTCACAGTGCTTGGTTTACAACCCTGGTGGTAGATGTCCTTTAACTTTCAGCTGGGGACCCACTTAAGGGTGAAGTATAACCATTTGTCCTACTGCAGACAGAACACAGCATAGGGCTTCTAGCTTCAGCCTGTTGTCTACAGGTTGTCCTAGGTCTGCATAGAGGTGGTTCAAGTGGTACATGGTATTTAGTTATATGAAGCTATTCCCCCCCCCCCCCTGTGTTTAGGGACTCTAAACAATCGCTCAATGTTTAGCATGGGTAGAAATAACAATAGTATCCTTCAGCTTCAGATATTGACCTCACTTCTATGACAACATACAGAACTGTTTTATATTAAAAAAAGAAACCATTCTAAAAGTTTAAGTTTGTATAAAGGAGGAGGTATAGTGGCTCATGAAGCTTGGAGCAATAAATAGCTGATATTTTGTTGTTTTCGGTTGTACAACACTCTTAAGTGCTTTCTAAAAGAAGTCGCCTAAAAAAGTATTTTTAAAACATCACTTAATGAATACTGTGCTATAATAATTGTACACGGGGAGGCTGAATACAATATTTAAACTGCAAATCTCCTTTGAAATCTTCATCATTGCTGTAAACCATTTATGTTAATGTCTACAAAGGAGATTACAATTGCCATGACCAAATATGGTGGAACAGTCTATCCAGGCAATAACCAAGCTTTGTATAGTTGCTTGTGAATTGCCATATGCCCATCTCTAGGATCTAGACATCTTTATTGCATGGATGGTCAATTTAGATATAGAACGCAGCCACTTAATCTTTCCGGCTATCAGGGTTACACCAATTTACTACAAAGTGATGATGGTTGTGCAACATGTAATATTTACAACACCACCTATCAGCTAAAACCGTCCTTTCCCTGTAAGTTTGTTCAGAGTGACCAGATACTGGAATTATCAGAGCTTTAAAAAAAAAAAACTTTAAAAAAAATAAAATAAATAAAAGCATAAATTAAAACAAAAGCACAAAAATTATTCCACTAACTTGAAGGTCAATGAATGAAAATTCCAAGCACATTAGGTCAACATGTCCATACAAGGAAAGGTTAAGTCAATTTAGGAGTCAGTTTGTCAGATTTTATATTCAGCTTCTTCCAATAAAACCATGAAATATTTTGTGTATGGTGGCATTCTATTATTTACATCAGTCAGTCATCTTCAGTTGTCAGGCCTCCATAGAAGTGCGTAATGGTGCTTTGCCTTGATGGCTTCATATTCTCAGCATTTTAGTGCAGAATATGTGCCTTAGATTGTCCTTGCAGACTGTTCAGGGAATTCCTCAGGCACACTGCAGACTTCCTCCCATTGGGATGAACAATAAAAGGACCTCACCATAGGCAGGAACAAGGAAAATTAAAATAAATAACTTGTTCCTTTGCAGGGCTTTGAATTTGCTTTCCCTCTTGAGTCACAAATGTCAGTCATGTATCTAACAATTGAATATTGCACTTTTTATCTTTGTAGCCCTTTCATTGGTTGGGGATGACTTTAGTTTTAAAAAGTGCTCAGAAAATTGATAATGAATGCAGAACATTGAGCGGATACCAAATTAAAACCATTAGTAAATAAAAGTGGAGGATGTGTGTGTAAAGTCCGTTGCATGCTGGTCATCTGCAGGCCTCTGTAGTGAAAAGCAGGATGCAGAAGTGGCACACAGAAAGAGGAGTCGGTGGGTAACATGGCATTCACACACTGGTGGGGGAAAGTGGTTTTGGTGGTGCAAGATCCAGCAAGGCCTGCACTGTTCCTGCTACTTCCACTAATCCAGTTTCCTCAAGGATATGCGGAGGCAGACACAAACGACCCTGGACGTGAAAGTAAGGGAGGAGGAGAAAGAAAGAAAAAAAAAAAAAAGGGGAGGGGGGGGAAACAAAACAAAATTATAAAACAAATAGTAGGCTCAAAACAATACTATGGATATCATTTAGCAGGAGTCTATGCTCATGGAATAATCATTACCTCATAATATAAGACATTTCAAACAGCCAAGAGCATATATGTAGTGTATGGAAATATGAGAACCCCAGGAAAAGAAAGCAGGAGATAGAGAAAAGACTTAAATCAGTAGCAAAATTTATTTACAAAGTTCAGCAAAAAAAACAAAGTGCAATTGATAGAATAGCATGTTATAACATCCGTGCTCTGCATTCCTGCTTATTTCTAACAGTCTCTGATGCTACGCATGAGCCCTATAAAGAAGGCAGGGGTTACATAGCAATAAAAGCCAGCACTCCTGCCCCGTTACCAAATATTGCAGCGTCAACATTTAACAACCTAGCAGTGTAAGGTCCCTTGCACATGAACGTATGCTGGCCTGAACATACAGTGGGTGCAGGGGAAGGGTGAGGGCTCCTCACCCTTCCCATCTCCATTGAAAGCAGAGTGGCTGCACTGTAATACAACATATTTAGGACATGTCCAAATTTTGTGGTGCATCCACCCGACTCAGTCATGGGGCTGTGATGCGGCCATAGCAACGACCATCCATTTGCTCTTGTACAAGGGGACTTAGTGTGTAGTGAATTTTTCAAGTGTCTCAATAGACAAACAACCTTAGATTTGCAGCACAACCCTGTCAGAGACAGAGACATCTTTGGTTAAAATGCCGAGTTGCGGCCAAAACGGCTCAATAGTCCCAAAGGAATTTTTCATGGACAATGGAGTTGCTATGCATATTGCCAACATGATCAGAAAATATTGTGTAAGCCCAGCATAAAGCTTCTATACTGATGTTGCAGCATTTGTGGGATTAGAATAATGGACACAAATCTATCAAATTTGTCTCTGTGCAGTATAATACTACTTTGTGGTGGAAACATGAAAATCATATGGGCCAAACTTCTTTACCTACAAGCAAAGTTGATCTAGGTTTACATGCTACAATGTCTTCAATCTGACAAAGCAGATTATGTAAATTGTGTCCTTTTAGAACACTGAATAGCATTACTGTTAAAAATAAATGTTATTATGATGAAAGGTAGCTTTACAGTATTCTAAGTATTAAGGATAGATGCAAAAGAAAATGCAATAGAATATGAATTTAAAAGAAATCCACAGAAAGCTAAAAACTAAATAAAAAATAGACAACTAACTACTAAACTTTCAGGATATCATCTGTTCAAACTAAAAAACCCCTACCTTTTACTTTGCACTCTGTATAATCATAATGACCACAATCGCTACAATTCTATTAGAAGCAGATATTTCTAGACAGGACTGATTTGTAGCATGTAAACCACAGATTTTGCTTGCCTTGCCTTTAGGAATACATTAATTCTAATATATTGTTATTTAGCTGTAAGAATGAATATCTAAATAAAACGATATAGCAACACTGTTCTTTACATCAGTTCTCAGAGGAGGTGGAGCGCAATATAGAAAGCAGCCAGGTAAGAATGCTGTCTGCCAAACCATTTTAGCATAATGTACTTTATGAGTAGTCTCCATTGTTTTTCTGTAAACATTCCAGAGTTTCAGAGGTTAACTCAATAGCTGCCAGTATAAGCATGGCAAGGAACATAACACAGTACTTGAAGGAACCTTCTATATTGCTTCATATAACTTACGATAAGGTTTTATTATATTTGTATATGTTCCCCAGAATCTGTAAAGCACTACAGAATTTGATGGCGCTATATAAAAAGATTACTACCATCAAAATCCAGTATGATAAACCAGGGACACTTACTCAGATCCAGACACTGACTAATAATTCTCTTATTTTTAATCCTTCCGAAATGAACATTTAAAATTTATGCTAATGAGCCCAAGGAGCTACCCTAGCCCCTCTGTGATCTGACTAAATAAGCTGCACTGCGGACCACCCACTGCTTCCTCAGCACTTTTGCAGTGAACACTCCCAGCGCTGAGGTAGCAGGGGGAGGGCGAGGGTGTGGCAGCGGGCCAGGTAAACTTTTATAAACTTTTAAAAGTGAGTGAAACCAGTAACAATTATAAAAGCAGATTGGGAATTAGTATTAAACAGGCGGTGGGCACCTGTCATTGGGTGAAAATGTGAAATCCTTATGACAGGTTTGCTTTTATGAAATTCAACTTTTTCTAGTCTTTTCCCTTACCTATTTAATTTTTTTTTCTCTCTGCTATACAGCAGGCACATAAGAATACATTTTGATTTGGAGAGGTTTATTGGTCACTGGTAAAAAAAAGCGGAAATCTCTTAAAAACAGTAGGGTCAGCAAAACTATTAAAACTTTATTTAAAAGTAAGCAGAGTTCTTACCACATATTCTCATTAAGAGGCTACAGAATACGTCCATTTGACAAAAGGACAGTAGTGGCTTTTCAATGCAAATTTCACCTCCGCTTAAAACTATTTTACCAATTCTTTCCCCTTAAGGAGTCAAACTCAAAAGAAAATTGGACAAACTCCCTTGAAGAACGGTTGTAATTTTAAAAATATAAAAAGTTTCTGAAATCCTAAATATGGGGCTTCCACACAGGCAAGACTGAGTATCATATCTGTCACTTTTGAATTTTCCCTGAGAGGAAAAAAAGAACAGACATCATAATTGTAGAATCTGACCCATCTGAAAGGAGATTTAAAAAAGACCTTTAGACTTAAAGTGAACCTGTCACCAGGAATGTAATTTTAAGCTGGTGACAGGTTCCAATTGCCTATGCGATGCCGGTTTTAAAAATGCCTTTGTCAGCCTTCTGAATCATTTCAGTAGTTTATACAAGTATAATTTACATTACCTGGCTCCCTGCCAGCAGCACATAGTGAGTTTTACTTTTAATAGATGTATATTGGGAAATTAGCTAAAATCCTGCCACACTCACAAGACAAAGAAATGAAATAATGTGACCATCACCTTTAATACCTTAAAGTTCATTTCCAGGACCTAATTTTCCAGGGGGGAAAATTAATAAATAATGTACGGGCCCTGCACCACCTCCCTGATTTAGCATGACTCCTGAAGCCTTTTCTAAGACAATCCCGATGATTAGGCCCACACAAATCTTTCCAACCCAAACAGCAGTATCAGCTAAGAGGCGACAGGAGGGACACTTCAACATGCATGGAATTTATAAGTTCCACCCAATCAAAAATACTGAAAAGTATATTGGGGAAATTATTAAAGGTGTTTTTACAAAAGTATTATGTACCCCTGCTATTCCAACAACGGTTGCTCTGGTCCTCCCTGCCAATCTCTGTATACTAAAATACAGCCATGACATTTAATGAAAATGACGCCCATTTCTGGCATCTGCAGCCTTCTTCAGAATGTGACTCATGACAAATATAGACCATAGTGGTCCCAGGGCTACATGTCACCACTGCATCCAAGTAGACACATACCAGTAATGAAATGTTGGGGGTAGGGTGGTAAAAAGGAAACGAATGCTTTCTTTTATTATTTCATCACTTTTTCAAGCTGTAAGATAAAACCTTTTAATTGAGGTTGTTCCATTTCATAAGATGCTCACTGGTGGAGACTATCAGCTGGAATCACCACCATTCATGACACCAAAAAGAACAGCATTAGTCCTGGGACTTTCCTGGTGGAGAAGTGGAATACACGTTCAGCTTGCTGTTATATTTACTTAGGAAAATAGGCCCTTCCATCCTGTGCTCTAGGGAGGTCCCAGTAGTTGGATACCCACTAACTAGCATATTAACTTGATTAAGGGATAACATATTTTGATATGCCCTTTAAGGACAAAACAATGCCATTCATTGTGAAGTGACCACTAAGAAAAAGCAAGTGTTACATGCAGGTCATTCAAATGAATAGCTGGCCATGTACTTAATGGATGGGTCAGGTACATCTTTAATTTGGCTCATAGAGGGGGTGCTTTTTTTAACCCTGAACTTCACACCTGGTACTTCTTTAATGTCACTGAAGTCCTGAGGTGATGGCAATTTCTCACATCAGTTGGAGCTCAAGTACTTATAAGTTAGCCCTTGTTTGTCTTGTAAAAAAAAGTCAGACAATTGAGACTTTGGTATTGGGTTTTCCCACCTCCTCAGAATGCAGCCAATCTTTTATATGCGACCAAACTTGGAACCTAACAACACTGGCATGAAGGCACATAAAGGGTGCAGAGTGCTCTGAAAAAAAGAGACCTTCTTGTCCAGCCGTTCTTTTTTTTAAGGGGTCAAGCAGTGTTTCCATTATAACATTTAGCAACCGCCTTAAATAACATGTCGCCACAGAGAGTGGCATGAAGCATGTACTATGTACTGGTAAAGCTGGCATCTCACAGGAAGCTCATAGGCATAGAGAATGTAATAATTGCATCCCCAGATATTCATGTTTGTTGGCTCTGGATTATTTCACAGTGAAGGGTTAATACTGATGTTGTGCTTCAGAGAGAGTTTTTCAGAAGAATTCAAAGTTGCAGGATCAAGAACACACACAACCCTAGCAACAGTTATTAAGATGATCCCCCAGCCTCTTCATGTCTGGGTCCAGAAGGTAAGAAACCAGCGATAGAGCATGAAGAGAAGAAGCATAAGGGTGCAGTAGAAAACCCCAAAGCCCAGGAGGTGGGAGGTAAGAGCAGGTGCTTGTGAGCCTTCTCCAAAGGAGAGTAGACTTTCCAGAGTCCCCTTAACGCTGGAGAGGTTTAGCTGGAGAATGTCTGAAGGGAGACAAACTTTGTCCTGTCCAGAGGGGGTGTGCAGCAAGGGAAAAACAGAAACCAGAGTCAGTCATGCAAACACATCATGCAGTTAGACACTTGCCTGTTGTTGACAAGAGATATAAGGGGAAAACTGGAAAATCAACATGAAGCTCTGTAGAAAGATCTGTCTTAGGCGGGAGCTCACACTGCTATTTTCTGACAATGCTATAAATGGCAATTATCCTGCAGCAGGGATAAACCTTTGAATCTCTAGGGTAAGGTTTCACAGCTAATAACTGCAGCAGAAATTCACCAGCAGAGAAAAGCATTTTCCTCCACAGGTTTTTTTTTTCACATCATGTTAAAAATAAAATAAGATTGTCAGGATAGCCGGAAGCCTTCTTAAGGATTGCAGGTCACCATTACATTAGTTCTTAAGGTAGAAAACCCGTATTTCATAGCTATATGAGCCATCAAATAATTTTATGTTTATGGCTGTGAGGAAAAGACAATATACACAACATATCACTTGTTTTTATACTTCTATAGCATAGGGCAGCCAAATTATTTTTTTGCACAACAAATGCGCTTTATATTTGTTCTCACACCAGTGACCAAAAAAATGGACCTTATGCCAGGTTATTCTTACCTGGGGAACACCAATTTTTCTGCAGGCTTCCAGAAAGTTTTCAACATTTCTCCTGCATTTTGCCATTTTGAGCTTTGGCTATTAAAGACAGACATAGCTTGTTACTGTTGAAAACCAAAACATTATTCTTACAGTGTTTAGGGTATAAAAATTGCCCCATACTTACAACAGCAGGCGAGGGAACATGTATGCTCGGAACTGATCTTGGCCGAACATGGTTGGCTAAATGACACAATACCACACCATCTGTAAGAGCTGCTCCCAGGTCACTTGGAAGTGATACTTTTAACCGTGATTCTATATTCTATAAGAAAAATAAAGGGAAAACCTTAAGATCAAAACAGTTCTACCGGAGGATTTTAAAGACACAAACCTTCTATGTTTTACTGCCAGTAAGCTCTGCAAACATATGACTCTAAGGCTGCATTCACACAAATGTATGAAGGATGTATATCCGGCTGCAGATTTAGGTCTTCCATAGCATCCATGGCGCTGGGGCTCGTTATAGAGTGCTCACAGTTCCGAGCCATGGCCGCAAAAAAGATAGAGCATGCTCTATTTTTGGTTGTAAGAACGGCCGTGCGGCTTTATTTTTTGTGGAGGGTGGAGGGGAGAGCAGCACTCACCTCTCCACCGCGCCCAACATGAGCCCGCACACGTTCAGGTGAACGCAGCCTAGGGCATACTTTGAGTGTTTCCAGGTTGACGATATAGCTAGTGAGTACACTGTCTATTTCAATGTTGTGAATTCCTCATTCATTCTAGAATTTGTACCAAAAATTCAAACACTACTAATTGTGCACAGTTTTGTGAAGAGAACAAGGATGACGTTATGACTTGGTACCTATGGTAAACAATTTAACTTTATTTTGAACGTCATACCTTTCATTCTAATCTTAAAAAAATGTTTTTACTTTTACTATCTTGACAAAGGAAAAATGCCAAGATAAAATGTTTATAGAATCCACAAATGTAGAATCTTCCTGGTAGGTGAGCTGGTATTTTTGATATTACAGACCTTTCTGAGTTGCTCTATGACTTCTAATTCTCCTTGTCTAATTTTGGAGCCGTTTTCTGATCTGGAGGTTTCACTAGATATAGCAATGGGAGGAGGTGGTGTATTACCTGGTGACAATAAAAGAAATGGTAGAAAAGCCTCTCATTACAAAAGACAAATCATGTAGGTTTTTTTCTGTATGAACTTGTAATGAACATTGAATAGTAGAGATATGCAGAATTAACTGGATACATATGATGTAATTTAACATAGTAATTTTGTGTGGACAAGCAGATCTAGCAATTTTACAAGAATGGCCAAAAATGTCCATATACAAAGGCTCGAAAAGAAAGGTCTCGCTTACTTCTTTTGATTTCTTCTCGAACAGCGGCCCGGAATAAGAAGCTTTCTGGACGCTGAGGAGAGCTTCTATGTAACGTAACAGATGCTGGAGAGGATAAATGTACTATAGAAAATAGAAACATTTGAAGCATTAGTCTAGTGCTCCAAACTGTGAAACTACCCGCTTTATCAAAATCCGCAGTGCACATATACTATATACGTTTGTAGAACGTGGTCAGATTTAAGTTTACATGTAATGGTGGGAGGGGGGGTATAATGACAGTGTCAATGGAAACAGGACCCAACTAGACTGAATAAAGACCACTAAGACATACTGACCCTCCTACTCACTTACCTGTGGCTGGATCAACAGACATCATTTAGATCTGGTATTTCAACCCTGCGAGACACATCAGCCCAATAGTTGCCTTTCAAGGGTAGCTTGTACTTGTCAAACTATACTAAAGTAATGTTCTCCTCTCAACCATTCCTAAATACTCCTTTTCCCCAATGACTCGCACCCAACCAACCTGGGATTTTAAAGACAGCAAGCTAGTTTTAAGTGCGAGGGCAGCAAAACGGGATATCCAGCTGACGTCGTTTGGCCCGACGTCTAAAAGCGGAATCAGCTGAATGAGCTATGGGGCTTTTTTGTAGAAATGTGTGGTCCAGACAAAGCTAAGCATTTTAACTAAAGCCATAGACATGAACATGGAGACACTGTGGTTAGGCATTTCTGGATTTGTGTTAAAGTGATTTGTAAATTCATATTAGAGGGTTTAAACTTGTCATAACCATGCTCCTCAACCATTTCAATGACAAACTTACCAGTCTGAGATGTAGGAGATATGGGAGTCAGCGATGACCTCTCATCACTCTATCAAATGGATGAAAAGGAAAACTTAATAAATGACATTCACACAAAAAGTTGAAAGAAAGATGAAAAAAAAAAAAAATTCTAGTAACATGCATGGGGCAACACAAACTTCTGAACTCTGTAACAAAAGCACTTATTGTTACATGTTAACAGTATATCAGCCATTCTGATATACCAGCCGAAAGGCTTGCTAGACAAGCTTTCAGTCATATGTTTACTGGATCATAGATTAAGCTTACAATAAAGCATGGTAAAAAAACAAAACAGAAGTGAGCTGTGTTATAGGAGAAAAATAATAATGGAAACTCAGAATTTTGAACATGACCACCACAAAATTTTCTACATAGATCACTAATATTTAGCAGCACAAGCATTAGTAAACCTGTATGTCCCCTACTTAAATAGCAGCGCTCTACAAGAAATGGGGCAGATTTATTAACAATGTCTAATTAGTTACACATAGTAAACATAGGCTAATCTTAAAAAACACTAGATATATCATAGTGACTGCTATAGGGTAAGCATCTTTAGTCCAAGTTTATACCACCTATTAGGTATTTTGGTTTACACCAAACGTTTGTCTTTTTGTAAAGTCAGGACCCTGGTTAAGCCACTATTGTGGCAAAAATGTGTCTAAAAAGATAAAATGTTTACAAGGTCATATAAGCACATCACTTCTCCAGTCACATGTGCCGCTCAATGACTTCAGTCTTGTGATTGCTGGGGTCCTAGCAGTCAGACTGTGAATAGAGTACAAGTATGATTTGTGGGACAAGTCCTTTAAGATATTCATATCTTGTAAAACTGGATACCAACAGGGCAGATGCATTACTAAAAAAAAATTTTTAGTGCCCATTACTAAAAAAAAAATTATCAGCAGGAAAGCTGTAAGTGGAATATGAGACAACAATGGGAGAAGGAATATAAAGACCCCAGTAGCAGCATGCATTATTCACCTGTATATGACTTCCCGGCCTCCTTTTAACGGTATTGGTGTTATTGTCAATCTCAAAGAAAAAGTGAGGCTCAAAGCCATTCTGCCAGCAGCAGCAGAAAGAAGACAGAAGAGGAGAGATAGAAACAGTGTGGTTCAAGTAAAAGCGTTTTAGATATCCGGAAAATAGTAGAGATAAACAGGCACTTCCCCCACCACAGAAAGGCAGCCAAGTGCATGCAGAGATTTAAAAAAAAAAAAAATATATATATATATATATATATATATATATTAATAATAATAATAACAATAATAATAATAATAATAATTATTATTATTATTAATAATAATAAAAAAAGATCAGAAAGTAAAGCTGCAAACACGTACACAAGCCTGCACCTTACTATACATTAATGAGTCTACACATACTGTAACATTTATAGGAATATATCATTTATGTTCACCATCACGGATACTAGAAGACATTAGGAACTATACATTAGCACATTCAATATTTCAGCAGTATAAGCACAAAGCAACTTGCTCTTTTTAACTATTAGTAAAATTAACCACAAAAACTATGCATCATTTTCTTTTAAGACTTTAAATGGAAACATATTCATTTTTTAAACAGTAATCCTTATGACATATTAACCCCCAGGTGATGTGACAGATTTTGACCAGGATTCTGGAAGACATTAATATGTTATTAGCTATCTGCAGATGGGTGTTTAGCAGCTGGCAAAGTTTATTTTTACCCCCCCCCCCCCCCCCCAGGCTACTCTCCATTTGCCATGCATTCTGGTAACCATGGGAAACAGTATAGAAAAGGCTTGGAGGAGGGGCTGTATGACCTTTAGTGATGTCACAAGCATGTGATTCATCACATGCTTCAGATTGGCTAGTTACAAACATGCTGTCCTGTTTTGGGTTCAGTGCCCTGAGTTTATATCACAACCTGGAAGCACCCAACCACATCAGGAATGGCTGAATTTGAGTTAATAATAATGTTAAATATACCAGATATATCTCAAGCTGGAAAGTATCCAGCTGCATGATACAGCCATTGTTGGAATTGTTGTCAAAGGGTCTCTCAGCAACATTACAGTTACGCTTCAAGTAAAAAAACTTTACATGTTGCTCAAAATAATTTTATGAAAGATGGAACCAGAACTTTCCAACATACTATTATGTCTGTGCAGTACATAATGTACAGCTATAAGGATAAAAGCGGATTTCATTTTTGGGAAAGTTGCTGTTGACACAGTTAATAGGTAAAATGTCTAGAGCTTTACTTAACAGAAGTACCATCTAGCAAGTTTCCAACTTTCACCCAAAAATTTGCATTGGGGTGAGGTTTGGTGCAGTTTATGTATTCTTGCAGTATGTCCATTCTCTCGTCAAGTTGTTGGCCCTACTAAAACGTTTGGCTCAGTTCATATCCGCATTTGGTAGCTTCAGTCACACCCTTATTTAATTATTTAGAATGGAAATTGATTCAGCTATAAATAACAAAAGCATGACAAAAGATACAACAGCATAATGAAAACCTAAGACACAGATGAGAACTGCACCTAAGGTAGTTGGATTTAGGTGAACTCTAATGAAGGGCAAAAACAATTAACTCTGTGCTAAAAGTATTGTTATTGCATTATTTGGACTAAGGAGCTTTTGGTGCAGTCTCAGAAAATAAACATTACCACACGTGTATCAGCATAGGGAAATGAATAGAATCAACACTTATTACTTGAAATTTTGCTTTCCTAAAGAGTAAACCATCACATTTCCCCACACCAATATTTTAAATTCTGAAAAAATACTGACTGTAGACTGCTTTTCTTATGTAGAATAAATTATGGATTGCCGCTATAAGGCTACATTCACACAATGTATGCCTGCTGTACCTGCTGCATACATCGGCGCCAGGGAGAGGAGGCTGTGGCACCGTATTCCGGCGAAAGATAGGTCATGACCTATCTTACTCCCGGCTACGGAACGGTACAGTGCAGCACGTTGCTGCAGCGTACCGCTCCCATAGGGTGCCTTGCGCTCATTGCCGTGTATGGGGGACGTATAAAAGCTGTATATATATCCCCCATACATTCGTGTAAATATAGCCTAAGAATTACAGTAAAATGTAACTATGAGTTTTTTTTGGATTCTAACAATGTAAAGCTTTTACAGTCATCACTGCTTTTGACAGTCAGCAAGCTTTTAATTTCCAGACTAAAGCTAGCCATACACATAAGATGATGATTGAACAACAACATTGTGACCATTTATTCATCATTACAGATAAGACTAACCAATCAGGAAGCCCGTGTACATAACATAATCAAAAGAGTGGGCTTGTAAAACCAACAATAGGACAATCATGGCATACACTTGTATTTTCACATTATTGCCAGACAATAGTCTGCAGTTATTACTATGAATGATAACTTATGTATAATTGCTTAACCATGTGCGGCCTTACAAAATTAGGTTATAAAAAAACAAAATCCACCTGTGACCAATGTCATTGATGCCACAAAAAAAACCCACAGCATTAGGAGTGTGAAGACACCAATAAACTACTCCAAAAGTCACAAGTGAGACAGAAACCAGAGATGAGATCTGCACTGGACATTGATGGCACAACATGTGAATATGTCATAAATGCCCAAAACAGGATTTTAGAGCCTTATTGACAAGTTTTCCTTGCTGTGACAATAGCACATAACAGCACACAATAAGTGTATGTGAAAAGTGAAACACAATCATGAGTGTCCAAAATAAATTGAATCATATAATTGTTTTACCAACTAAATATTTCAATAAGAAGCTTCTGTTTTAATACTGGGATAGACAGACTAAACTACAGATGAATCCTATTGTAAGCAGTTTATCATTTATAGCAAATCAACAATTGAGATGAATCAACTTTCCCCCTAACAGCATAAACCAGGACTCAGCGTGGTACAAATGATCATACAGCACTTGGGATATCAAATCCATTATACAAGAATGATATTTTTAAAGGAGACATGCAGCATTTCCAGATATATGCAGGGTAGCTAAAAGACATTAAATGAGCTACCAAAACTTATGATTACAGCAAAATCACACTTGTGGAGGCTAGAACGCCATGCAAAGCTTTCAATTTCACATTCACAAAATGTGAAATAAAATGCTGCAAATGACCAGGGAAATCATGTTAGAAGAGTCATGGTTTATGCTTCCCACATGCACCTTCTAGAAATGATTCTAGAGAAATTGTGTCATGCTGAAGTGCCAGGTCATTCCATGCAGGGTTCTTACCACTAAGAGGGCACTATCATCTGTATGCTGAGAGCGTCTGGATGGGAGGGAACACTGAGATGGAGGCAGGGAGAGATGGAGCAATGTCAAAAAAACACACAAACTCACAAAAACTTAAGAAAATTGATTAAATGCAAATGTTCAGATACCAGATGGTGACACAAATAAAGAGAAGCAGATTTGTTATGGAAAATGGTTGGGATACGGAGTGGAAAAAAAGAGCACCTCCTATGAAAACTGTAAAGAAACAGTATCAGAATCAGCAAGACGATGCTAAATCTGTCGTGTAAAATCTATTCCCTATCTATTCTATGCCCTATCAAGGGCCCTTCTAAGATTAGAAATATGTCGCTTTTACACTCAAACTTCTGATTGAAAGTAACTTCATCAGGTTAATATATACAACCATGGCTTAGGGTTCCATAAGAAACTTCAATCTGTCTTTAGGTTAGCATGTCTTTGGTGAAGACTGATAGCTGCTCTTAAAATTATGGTGATAGTTGGACCCCCTGAGCAGCTACTTATCGCCTATACTGTGGATGGGTCACAACATATTTAAGAAAATTGGATTATAATTGGGAGAATGAGTATGCTTATAAATCTTGCTCCTGGTCACTGTCCTTAATGGCAGTGATCATCCTTCAAAGGTGAATATACTTATATGAATGTCCATATTTTTTGCTCTGTGCATGGCAAGAGACTTTTTAAATGAGATAAGAATTTTCACTTGTTAGGATTGTATAATGTATTTTATTTAGGTAACTGTATGTCTTTGTTTTGGAATGGTTGTGAGGAGGCAACAAACGAAGTTGCCACACTGGGAACCATCAAACTCAAGGCCCGCTCTGTGTGTTGGATATTTTGAAGATCTGCCTTTTACATCTGTAATGGCAATTGTGGAAAAACACAAATAATCAACAATACAAACAAAAGAAAATACATGCATTAATTATATTGTCATACTGAAGAATGGAATATGATAGACAAAATATACTTGTGAAACCTATAAATATTGTAAGTATTAACGGTCACTCTGCATCTCAAAAAATTATTTTTACATGTTTACTATGATACAGCCTAAAGCCTATATAACTCTGATGAAAACACCAAAATGCCCTGTGCCATGACTAAAAGGAGAAAGTGTTTTAACGTAATATTATGATTCTGACAGCAAGAACACCCTAGTGACAGGAGGTGACATGACTGTTACTTATACATACACACACACACACATATATGATACCACCAGTTATAAACAGTCATTCAACAAATATATTTGAAGATTAATATTTTATGCAACACAAGTATAGTATTGCTTTGTTGTGTGCAAGGATTCTGTATAGGATCACGTGGCAGTGGACACAAAGTAGACACTTAAAGCAGCACAGCATACAACAGTAATGTTTACAGAGAGCAACATTTTTGTGTTCGATTTGAAAGAAACAGTAAAGTAATATTGTAAGACCACTCCTTTGAGAAATGCATATGTGTAGACCAAGACACAGACAACACTTCTCATTTGAAAAACATTATAGTAATATGTTCTAAGAAACATATTTCCTTTTCATGCACATACAACGTATAAAAAAAAACCACGGGGGAATTTATCATACATCAGAGGCTGCACCCCTCCTCGGCCACAAGGCATGGAGACAGCATAAGAGCAAAAATAAGCAAAATTTCTTGCAGTGGTTAAAAATTGTGATTTCAGCGTTTCTACACTAGACAACTAGCATAGAAGCAATGATAATACTCCACTATGTCTTTATTATCCTCTGTGAAAAAAGTAATGTATAGGTTTTTATATACGGCACCCTATGACAGTCTTATAAGTTAACACAACTGAGGATATTAAAGGTACGTCACAGCCCCTTACCTCAGTGTCTAGTGGGCTCTGTTTCTCTGGACTCAATGGTTTCTGCGAAAGAAGGAAAAATAATGCGGTTACTGAAATGCGAATACAAACTAATTTAGCTGTGTACTATGAAAAAAAAAAATAAAGAAGAAAGTAACCGAACATGACAGAATTTATTCAAAACCAATTTGTCAGACCAACTCTAGACAATAGGACAATACTGACAGCAGTGACATGACACATAAGAAAGCTACCAGACATTGCATACTTTACTCTGCACAGAAATCTATGGTATGCCAAGTATGTCTACAAGTATCAATGGGCAGGGTCCAAGATCTCTCCTGACCACATTTATAGTACAAAGAGGTATAATTGTATAAATAGAACTAACCAACAATTAGTAATGAGATGCATGTTCACAGTGCAAATGTAAAACATAATTCTGCTTCTTGCTAGTAATACTCGAACAATTTTTCTTAACATGTTGATAGAACTACAGGAAAGCACAGAGTAGGCACATGCTTTACACTGCGAGGAGGATGTGGACACTACTCAACAATTCAAAGATCGGGCATTTAACAATTAGGGAATTATTTAGAGACCAAGATGGAATGCACATATTATAGTGAATTAGGAAATGTTTCTTTTGTAGACATAGTAGATGGCAATTATCACCTATCTGCTAGATGAGCAATACATGAAACATTGGTGGGGGACCAACAACAAAGATCTAGATCAGTGATGGTGAACCTTTTAGAGACTCCGTGCCCAAACTTCAAGCAAAAGCCACTTATTTATTGCAAAGTGCCAGCACAGCAATTTAAGCAGTAACGTATATCTCTTTGTTCATTGACAACTTTCAATCGTTCAGCCTCCAAAGGACACCAACGCAGTTGAAAGGAGGAGGGCAAATTCATCTATCATTGTAGGAAGATTCTGCAGGCAGATTCTTTGAGTCCTGTCTGATGAACTTCATTCTGGGGTGATGGCCTGGGTGCCCACAGAGAGGGCTCAGAGTGCTGCCTCTGGCACCAGTGCCATAGGTTCGCCACCACTGATCTAGATGATAGAAGCAAAGCAGCCTCCAGCCACCACTCCATTCTCTCAAACTCTACAGGAAGTCTACACCAAATAGCAAATGATGGCAGTAACTAGACCACCGGAGACTTCACTATTCTTAGCTGGAAAACACAATACAAAATGCAAACAACATGTAAACCAGCGTTGAATGCTGGATTATTTATGTTTACATTTCAATAGAAAACATGACCAAACACAACTACTTCAATCCCCCCAACCAACCTCCAAGCTTATGAGATGCAAGCACTGACAAACATCGTTCAACATGCCCGCATAATCCAAACCAAACGTGGCTTTAAAATCATCCACCAATGTCCAGATATACTGGATTTAAAAAATAAAAAAATCAGATTGTTGGTGCACTCAGGGCATTAGATTTGCTCCTACAGCATCACTATAGCCAAGTCCACCATCCCATTCATGTCCCACAACACTCTGTTCTTCTTCCTCCCCTTCGACTGATTGAATCAATTTTTTTTTTTTTTTTTTTTTTTTTTATTGGTGGTGATCACCAGCCTGTGCATTTTGCAAAGCTGATGGTCCTCTACTACCCAGTGACTGGGGAGTAGCACAGACATGCATATTTTTTCAGAATATATTGAGAAACAGGGAGGCCGTGTATAGTGGTGACAGAAGCATATAAAATATTAAGGTTGCGGAGGACTCCCTTTACAGTTTCAGGTTTACCCATAGTTCCTCCCACCAGCCTTTTTGCACTACATCCTGGAACTTACTTTTAAAGAGTCTGGATGTGCAAGCCTGTCCCTTATCCTCTCCTCATCATACTGCTGGGCTGCCAGCTGTGCCTCCCTCCTTGTGCTTTCTAAAATCTCTCTTTTACCTCTGTCTGTTTTTGTCTAGAAAAAAAAAACAGGGTTATAAAAGAGAAAGGACGTGGACACAAAAACATAATTAGTTCATGATAACTCATTACCTGGTTTGGACTATTTGTCAGTGATATAAGATATGATGCATCTACTTGGGATCTAAAAACACAAAAAGGTAATTAATGTGAAAAGTTTCCTTAAGTAATATATTCTATAGTAATTTATTGCACATTGCTGGTAGGCAAACTGACCCATTATGGCACATTTAAAGAAGTTTTCTCACAATGAAGATACAGTATAGTACAATGATATGCCATAAAGTGATAATTGAGGTAGGAGGGAATATTCCATAGTAAAAGGGAACCTGTCATCAAGAAGCTTAGTTTTACACAACAACAGGTTCTAATACCCTGTTGATTTTAAAATGCAATGCTTTATAAAACTTTATTTTACATTACCTGGCTCCCTGCCAGTAGCATGTGGAGAGTCCTGTGGGGAAGCGCAACAGCCATGACTCCTGTTAACTCCTCCCCTCTCACTCATCCCTTGCGGCAGTGAGCTGAAGGAAGCAAAGTAACGAGGAGACAGACATGGCCATGGAGCAGCTCCCCTTCCCGCAGGACTTGCAACACACTGATGTCAGGTAATGTAAAATAAAGTTGTAGTAAGCAGGGAAAATGTTCAGAATGCTTATAAAAAGGTCTTTTTGAAATCAACATGGTTTAGCTTAATGAAGCCATTCAGAAATATTAAACAAATACCATGTATAGATTTCCAGTGTATTTTTACAATATGGATGGAAACATGTGCTTAGAACAAATCTTTATAATAGGTACTTGTTAATGTACTTACCTGTCAATTTGCCTACGTGGTGATGGCTGTCTCTGCTTATTTTGTGTTAAGCTCAGAGATTCAGGTCTTTTAAGTTCTTCTTGAGTTCTGCAGGTTGACATTTTATAGTGGTAAGTAACTTTTTAATTTGTGTTACAGAAAACATCCCACATGTTTTGTACTTATTTTTGCTTGGTTTACTGCTTGCATACTGCCTATACTATATGGTTCTGCCACTGTCCAATAAATGGGCTCTAGGTGGAGAATTAGATGACTTGGCAGAATGATATGAGATTAAAATCCTTAAGACAACTATGCTTTTATTATATAAATTAGCTGTCTCCTTCCTTTAAAAAAAAAAAAAAAGAATGTTACCATATTTTTCGGACTATAAGACGCACCCCAGATTTAGGCATCCAAAAAAAGGAAAAATATATTTTACACCAATTTTAAATATCCCTGTTGGTGGCACTAAAGCACAGCACACACAGCCAGCCCCGCATCATCCATCCATAGTTACACAGCCAGCCCCGCATCATCCATCCATAGTTACACAGCCAGCCCCGCATCATCCATCCATAGTTACACAGCCAGCCCCGCATCATCCATCCATAGTTACACAGCCAGCCCCGCATCATCCATCCATAGTTACACAGCCAGCCCCGCATCATCCATCCATAGTTACACAGCCAGCCCCGCATCATCCATCCAGATACACACTCAGCCCCGCATCATCCATCCAGATACACACTCAGCCCCGCATCATCCATCCAGATACACACTCAGCCCCGCATCATCCATCCAGATACACACTCAGCCCCGCATCATCCATCCAGATACACACACACACACACACACACACACACACAAACACAAAACACACTTTCCCCATTCCCTTTCTTCTCACTCTGTCCCAGCTCAGCATGGCAGTATCAGACCTGTGGTGATGTAAGCAGCATGTGATCAGTCACGTGATTCTGACATCACCGCAGGGGTCCTGTACCTGTCGGCAGAGAGCAGTACAGAGCCTCTCCTCTTTGGGAGGTGCAGCTCTATATCAGGGCATCAACCGATCTCCATTACAGCAGTCAGGAGGGTCTGGCAGTACTCCGGTCTATAAGACGAAGGGATTTTTCAGCACGATTTTTTCTTGCTAAAAAGTGTGTCTTATAGTCCAGAAAATATGGTATATTTATGCAAATGTGGCAGAAGAGCCTGCTGCTTCCTCTGGAGTGGTCAGAGGAGGTAGCAGGCATGGTAGCAGAACAACGGGTTTGGATGATACCGGAGCTCAGAGGGAGCAAAGCACTTCTGACATTTACTTAACTAAAAAATATTTTTAAAAGAAAAAGGTGGCTAATATATAGGTATAGCTGCACTAAGGGTTTTAACCTCTGCAAAGCACCGGTGGGGCTTTGTAGAAGATAAATTAAGTGGTAGATTTCCTTTAATACATATGAAAATTATGATTCCATTAATACTGGAAATGCAACATATTTAGAACTGATAGAGGTGTGCCCCTGAAATAATTGCATGAACCGTGAAAAAAATGAAAGCGAAAAAATTAAAGTTAGGAATCCCATACAGTTCAAAAATAAAGTTAATAAGTCCGAAACAAACTTCCCATCATGAAAGCTTGCAGCAAAACACTCAAATAGGATTATTTTGACAATGACCTGATGGTCTAGAACTGAGGAACTGCTTAGAGGTTCATAGAGGATCAAACAGATTTATAAATATCTACCATAATATGTATTACATATGTGCAAAATGTGCTGCTTAAGCGTGCAAAAAAGTTTGTGTGGGTGTGAACATGAGTTATTGGAATTTACTGAAATTGATACTAAAGGGCACAAGGAAATGTCTAACCTGTTATATGGTCCTCTAACGTCCTCTGATCTTTGTTGTTCTCTGGCTTGTGCATGTTTAAAGGGTGAACTCTTAAGGAGAAAAATAAAGTACACAATGTCATAGAGGGAGGGGAAAAAAAAAAAAAAAAAAAAAGACACCTGTACAATATTTTAGAAACAACAGCTATTCCGGTGCTTTCATGACTTCACTCCTTTAAGAATATAGCTGAAAGACAGTCATCGTTAAAATAGGGCAATGCAGAAATAATCGCTTTATACCCGATCAGATCACAAATTATTTGGCCCTCCATACCCAGAATATTTAATCTACAGCTTTACACATATCTTAGGGGCTGTATTACTTTGACCTGGCCCAACAATGCAATATTTATTGCAGACCCCCTTAGATGAGAATATGACTAACTGGCTGCAACTGGGTAGACTGTACTAAAATAGCAGTTTTTAAAAGCAGGGAAATCTATCTAGTGTCCTACTGGCCCACTTAGTTCACCAAAATTCTACTTCTCCTGCCAATTTATGGATAGCCTCTGAAACTGGGTAAATAGTAACCGACAGTGCAGCCATTAGAGACCTCTCTCTATGTAAATTCGTCAGCCAACTCATTTAATTATCCTTCCTTCACCAATGTTACCTGAACAGAGTTTGATTATATAGAATGGGTAGGAAACAAACCACTGGATGCCTTAGATGCGCGTCAAATTACTTATATTTTTGGCATATGGTGTGGGTGTGAAAGATAATTTAATCCTTTTGGCAGGAGCTAATCTCTTTACAATAAAAGGGTTTCCTATTGCACCTGCTCCTGAAATATGGCTATTAGGGGTCCTTGAGGAGGAATCGTGGCATCACCACATCCGTATTCTCCTACAAAGAACTCAGTTCTTTCTTTACATGATTTAATATACAGAGGCCGTGGCTGTCTAGATAATTTTAATAAAATTGAGGTGCCTGCTGCAACTCCCCAGTTACCTTGTATTGCAACTCCTTTGTTATACAACTTTAGATATTACAAGATTAATTTGTTGGGTTGGGAGAAGAGTTGTTGAGGGAGGGGGAGGAAGGGGATTTTATGTAAGACTTGGGTACCACAATGTTTCTTAAACCATTGTGGTTGTTTCATATTTCCTATTATTTCCGGATGTATGCATGTTTCGTCTGTACCACTTGTAGAGAGTTGTTCAGTTTGACAGTCTGTCTAATTTTTCTGTTTGCCAGCTGTGCAGCTTGTCGTATAGTTTGCTGTGCATTATCCTTGGGAGGAGGGGGAGTGGTTTGGAGGGTCGTGCCTGGGACTAACAGGGGAAAGGGGGGGGGGTTCAGGAAGCTTCAAGAAGGTTCTTGAGGTTTAGGAAGGTTCCAGACTTTTTGGGCCAACCTGTAGTTAAATTTGACACAAAAGGGCTCAGAGCTGTGGACAAAGTATTTTTTTGATGAGGAGCCATTGAATTTAATTGTAGTCCAGACAAATCTCTATGTTGCACAGCATATTGCCCAAAAGCCCACCTCATTTTATGCTCAACCCCACAGATGGACCCCTGTCACTGCAGCAGAGATGGAGAAGTATTGGGACATAATACTTCTTATGGGGATTGTAAAGAAGCCACCGATCAGGGACTACTGGTACACTGACATACTGTACCACACCCAGATGTTCCTTATGGCGATGAGCAGGATGCACTTTGAAGCCATCCATAAGTTTATGCACTACACCGACAACACACAGTGCCCACCCAGAGGTGACCCCAGTAACGATCGTTTAAGGTCAGGCCCATATTAGACCATTTTAGTGCCAAGTTTGCCCAGGCATATACCTCTGCAAAACATGTGTCCATAGAAGAGTCCCTGGTACAATTTAAACCTGCCCAATAAGAGGTCAAGGTAAGGCGCGAAGATGAACAAGCTCGCCAAAAGTACATCAGGGTATAAAAGTGTTCCCCTATTTAAGGACACCTGACTTACAGACAACACATAGTTAGACTAATCTCTTAACAAGCTGTGACCTCTGATTTAGTTCTTTGGATACTTTAGTACCAGGCTGCAATGATAAGCTGTAAGGTGTCTGCAATGAAGATTTATTGATAATCCTTGTTCCCATTACAGCAAAAAAAGTGCCAAAAAACTGCATCCTTAAGGAAATACTCTGCATTTCTAAGGTTTATTATTGTGTTTGATGTAAACTCTTAATAAAACAAAATGAAAAAAATAGGGCAAGGCACGTTGCTGTGTGGTAAAGAAACAAAAACAATTTTAGATTTAGACTTCTTCTTACCCGCCTTTCTTCTATATATGCCATGAACTGTGAGCTTAGACTGTCTCCTCTGGAGTGCCTCGCATCCTCCTCCTCCTCTTCTGTAGCATAGCTATCAATGTAATCTATCTGATCCAAGTCATGCTCCACTATTATTAAAAAAAAAAAAAATCTTTAAGACCAACACATTATTGGAAATCACAGTTTTAGCTGTCAGTTTGCTGTGAGGAGCAGCATGGACCAAGATCACACTCCAGATCTTGAACTGAAAACCTCACTCAAAGATTAAACAATTTATCCTCCTTTTTGCACTTACCTCCTCCATTTGCAATAAGTGAACCAGCCCGGGAATCTTGAATATGGTGATCTCGTCTGAGCCTTTGCTCTTTGTTTGCATCAGATGTCCGAAAGGAAACTTCAGTAAATTCATCTGTGGGCTGCAGTTGCCAAAAACATTGAAGAAACTAGTTTGGTGATTTGACAATGCTTACATTTCTAGCACAGGAACACTCGCAGGAAAGAGATTCCAACCAACTTATCAATTAGGTGGAAAGTGAAAATAAAAGGCGTATACGTTACCTCATTCCCAGACCATCTCTTGTCACCACTGTCAACACTGTTAAACCCAGAGTCCAGAGCCCCGTATGTACGGCCAGGATACACATCATCATGACTGTAAAATATCAGTTATTGAGAATAGATTTTTGTCAACGAAATTACTGTATATGAGGTTTTTTGTATGTTTTTTTTTCAGGAAAAAGACAAAGCATCTATACTGGTGCCCTTTTTGGAAAGACAAGAAACCCTTTAAATCCCTTTGAATAACCTTTTGTTTAGGTAAAGAAACAAAACAATTATGTGCAAGTTTTTATTTTTTAATTTACAAAACATTTTTGAAGGGAATTTACTAATAGATTTATAGGATCATTTATAGGACTTCAATATCTGATCAGTGGCCTTTACTGATCAGATTTTTCCAGCTGCTCCAGTGCCTGAATGAATACACAGAAAAATTAAGTCAGAAAAAACTGCTTTGTTCACCGTTTAGCGACCAAACCAGTTGAATGGGAGCAGAATTGCAGAAACACAGCTCAGACTTATGTGTTAATACTGACTGCTGAGGCATCTTGGAAAAACAAAGACCAGCACAATATTTCTCTAGATAATATTTCCCTTTTATAACACATGAAACATGTAGAACAGAAAATATTCTAGGTCTAGGCATAAGGAACAGCAAACTTACCAAGTAGTAAAACCTAAAGGTCTGCGCTCATACTCTGGAAGGTCCGATGCATTCTTCAAAGCTTCTATATTCAGGTATTTGAATATATGGATTTTGCCTTTTATACAAATCTACTTGAAAAAATAAAAAAATTATAAACATAGTATAGTCACACTTCTGTTGAAAACACACATGGGGAGATTTATGATCAAGTTCGAGGTTTGAGGTAAAACTGTTCTAGTTGCCCATGGAAACAAATCAGAGCTCAGCTTTAATTTTATAAATAGCAGTGGGAAAATGAAAGCTGTGCTCTGATTGGTTGCCATGGCTAACTAGAACGGTTCTGCTCTAAGAAACTTACGATAAATCTCCCCCAAATAGTCTATTTAAGATAGCCAGGAAGCAATTGGGTACGGTACAGACTATAGGTAAGTTATGGCGGAAGGGGAGGTGACTCCTATTACACATACCCCTATACAACCTAATGTCATCTTATCCTGGTTTAGGCAAGCTTCCACACTTTGAACATTGGAGGACCTACAACTTTAAGAAGTGTATTAGTCCTTTAGATGCTTCACAGGGGTTAAAACAAAATGGAGGTGTAATTTACAAGCTGTAATTTTTTTTAGACAATATATTAATTTTGGCCAAAAATTAAACCGTCACAAAGTATTAAATGACAAAAAAAAAAACGCCACAAAGTTTGATACCCAATTTCTCCCCAAGTATCAGGATGCCCCATATGTGTTGCTAAACTGCTGTATGGGCACACGGCAGGGCATAGAACGGAAGGAGGTGCCATCCAGGGCAGATCAGCATTGTCACATTTTACAGGCTATAAAATGTTCCTTTTTTTGTAATTTGGACATTCTTGTTTACAGATTTTAGCATATTTTTTCACAGATATTCACCGTACCATAAAAATAATGTGTTATCTTTATTCTATGGATCAGCATGATTATGGAGATACCCCATTTATATAGCTTTTTTATGGTTAACTTGTTTTACAGAATATAGAATTCATTGTGAGAAAAGTACTTGTTTTTGCATCGCCATGTAACAATGGGCAGAACATTTATATTTTCTTTGTTTACAGATCTGTTGTAGAGCTTATTTTTTGCAGGACAAGCTGTACATTTTCTTGGTATCATGTTTGATCGCTTTTTGGGAAAATTACATAATTATTGTTAATTTTTTTTTGCCTTTTTTACGGTGTTCCCCGTACGGGTTCAGTGACAATTTTATTGTACGGGTTGTTACGGACATGGTGATGCTCTATATGTTGGGTTTTTGGGCGTTTTTCAGTTATGTTTTATTGGATTATTGAATGTGATGGGACTTCAGGGGACTTTTTTTTTTTTTTTTTTTAATAATTTTTTTTTAATTACTTTTTTTTCTGCTTTATTTTGTCCCAAAGTGGGACATGAACAAGTAATCATTTGACCGCTTGTTCATTGTAATGTACGGCAATACTAATGTATTGCAGAATATTACAGTCAGCCTATGTTTTCTGCATAGGCTGACAACTGCACTGTTAGATCCTGCTGTAAGCACGATTTTAATAGGCTGCTACTGAAGGAAGCCACAGGGTTGCCATAGCAACTATGGGCACCTCCATGCCCCGCACAGAGGGTGCCAATAGTCGCGGCAATGCACTGTAACCGTACTGGCGGGATCCTGTGATAATCGCGCAGGCTCAGCTTCTCAGCCTGGGCGATCACCATGACGTAATTCTACGCCAGGGTGCGGGAACTACCCGCATCCTATGACGTAAAATTACGTTAGGGTGCAGGAAGGGGTTAAGGATTTTGACTCCTGTTCTCATTGTGTGGGGCGGTAGATGGGTTCTATTTGATTGTTTTGGGTTTATGAATGAAAATTCACTTCAAGATACCAAGCACGTACCTGTGCTGGAGGGGATTGTAGGGGATTATTGTCCAAGATAATGGTCTGGAGATGACGAAGATTTCGATAGCACGCTGGGATACTGGTCACTTTGTTGCAAGAAAAATCCAATCTTACCAGTGGCAAATCTGCAAGTTCTAAAAAGAAGCAAAAACACAAAAACTTAATGTTGCATACTAGGACACTGTAAATCCATATACCCATTAAAAGATATGGTCCTAGATGTTTAACTGCTTCAGGATGCAGCCAGTTTGTACATTAAGACTCTTATTTTGTAATCGCTTTATATGGTTACAACTTTTGAACACTAACTTACCAAAGTGATTTTGTGAGTGTTTTTTCATGACACATTGTACTTTATGTTAGTGGTTAATTTTGGTTGATACGTTTTGCATTAAGAAAACAAAATACTAAGAAATTCTTCATTTTCAAAGTTTGAAATGATCTGCTTTTGAGACTCAGTTTTCAGTTTTACCACCGAAATGAGTTGGCTGCTAACATTTCCCATATTTCAACTTTATGTTTTCATCATTTTTTTTTTTTTTTAAAGTCCTTTTCTTTGTTCGATTTGTAAGCTGCCTACCGTCCTATACAGAGATTTTCTTTTCACAATTTCTAAATTGAAATATTTGGAATCATCTTTTTAAATCCGTATGAAATACAAATTACTACAATCCCCCCACTTCCAAAAGTACACCCCTCAAACTGCTAGAAAATGCTTTTAGGAATAATTTTAACCCTTTGCGCACCGCTTATTAAAACAAAATGCAGGCGAAATTTAGAATGATCTAATTTTGTCAGTAATATATTCATTAAGCCTTAAAATTACACATTTCCAAAAAATAAAAAGTGAAAACCCATCTTAAAATGTGTTATGTAAATACAGAGACACCCCACAAGTGGGTATTTTTATTAATTTGTTAAATTTATTTAGGTTTTTTTTAATTTATTTTTTTTACTTTATTAGTATTACCATAGGACATGAACAGGCAATCATCTGATTGCTTGTTCATGATAATTCTCTGCAATACTGAAGTATACCACTATAATACGATATGATGCAATACCACTATTACACGGTGGTTTGGAATGCTTAACATATCCAAGTGATTTTGAAATAGTTTCCTCGTTCATGTTAGTTGAAAAATTTTGGTGGTATGTTTTGCAAGTAATTTATAAGAAAATCAGATATTTGGTGAAAATTTTATTGGCGATATTTTAGGTTTTGTGCACTGGAAAGCTGGGGAAAAAATCCTAAATGTGCTGAAATTGAAGAAAAGCATTTGCGCCAATTTATTGTGGGTTTTGTTTTCCCAGCTTTAACCACACTCCCCAAATAACACCTCTCCTTTATCATTTACTTCAATACAATGACAAGGATACTGAATTTACGTATGTTATATAGAGAGGGAAAATAATTTGTTTCGCTATACTCTGACACCAATAACTTTTTCAAACATTACACTGATCTGTGTAAGGTGCAAATTATTGTGGATGAAGCCAACATTTTCATTTCTACCATTTTTGGTACTGTATAATCTTTTGATCACTTTTTATTGAAATGTATGTGTGTTTTGAAATGGGAAAGACTGTTTTGAAATGGGAATTACAGGATTCAACTCAGGGAATAATCTTTTTTTAATATTTTGAGAGAGCAGGATTTGGGCGATACCCAACATGTTTATGTTTGTTTCATTTTATTTGCGTTTTAGGGGAAGGTGGGTGATTTGACTTTTTTCCTCTTATATTTTTTTCTTTTGCTCTGGGAGGACTTTGATTCTAAGGAGTCTGATGACCTGTACAATATAGTGTAATGCTACGGTACTGCCGTGTATTGTACAATTACTGGAAATGTAAAAGTCTGCTAACAGCAGGATCTCTCACAGATACTTGTAGGACAGCCATGGATCTCTTAGTTAGGGTCCTGTCTGTCTGAGCAACCTGCTGAGGCCCTCCGATGACATAATGGGGTACACCTGCCAGGTCAAAGCAGGTGGCACTGTCAAATAAGTGTTTGATGCCAGTACTGCATAATGCAGCTAATGCCCACTGTGTATAGAACGGGCTCACTGACTCAGTTAACTGACATGTGACCTAAAGGAGTTGAATATGTTTTTTAGTTTTCTTCCAAAAAGAGCACCCCACCCGACCATGGTTTGTGCCAGTATTGTAGTTCAGTTGCATATAAATAAGCATAGTTCAGGAGGGGAGCAATTTTTGGAAGCAAGCAGTCCCTTTTTTTACACCTCCGAACAACCCTTTTAAGATTCTGGGGGCCATTGCTTCTAAACGGATATGCAGGTAATAAAAAGCAAAAAATTGATCAGAGTCATAGGGGGCATAAGATATGTTAGTCAGCATTTGGCAGGATCTGCTTCTTCTCCCCTCAAATAGTGCTGCATCTGTCTGGATAAAAGGACACCACTGCTAAAAACAGATTTCACAAAACATTCAATGCAAGAAACTAGAAAAGTAACTGGGTCCAAAGTAAAGCTAAATCAACCCAGTTCTCCTAATGCAGTTTGTTAAAGAACACAACTGGAAAAAAAGGGGGGGGGGAAAAACAAGCTACAGTTTGATGAATGCCAACGATAGAATATTACCACAATAAGCACAATACATTGACTATAGTGTCTATGGTTTTAAAAATCGGTTTCTCATTTCCGCACTTTTAGCAATTTAATAGTTATTAGGAAGGAGTTAAACAGCCACATAGGTAATACTTTATAGTGCTGCTTATTTTATGGCATTGGTAACATTTTACAATAAAAAATATGTAGTTCCCCATTTTTGCCTATTTAACTAAGAAATTAATGTAGAGACAAGAAACACTGACTTATACATGCTTACATGCATGCAAAGAAAAAAAAAATTGCTGAAAAGGGTCAAGACATTTAACAACTAGAGCAATATACGCTGCTCCCGCAAGTTAACCCAACCCTACTTCAACATACTATGCTGCAGCCATGCAGGTGGTGAAGAATGCAGCTAAACAACATGTGTATTTCACTGGACTATAAATGTATACACAGCACTACATGTCCTGTACTGTGTCAAGAGGTATTGCTCCTATGTTCAGGTGACAGTGGCTGAAATGCTTGTATTCTGCTACCTCGTCTTATTATTCGAAATGTTTGATATGGAAATTGCGGATATCTCAGCTCTGTAAACTGGGTATTTTCTTTGTTTTTCTTTTATCATTAAATTCTTATAGGAAACCTACCACTTGTAGTGGCAGGTTTCTGATGGAAATACCGGGCACCAGCTCAGGGTGAGCTGATGCCGGAGCTTCGGTATCGCGGTTTAAAACACTTCTTAAACTTTATAGCCGGCGCAGGCAGGTACGCGCTCGGCGCTTAGGAAGTGAAGGAGAGCCGCGCGCATGGTAAGCGCTGAGCGCGTACCTGCCTGCGCCGGCTATAAAGTTTAAAAAGTGTTTTAAACCGCGATACCGCGGTTTAAAACACTAACGAAAATAAGCTCCGGCACCAGCTCACCCTGAGATGGTGCCCGGTATTTCCATCAGAAACCTGCCACTACAAGTGGTAGGTTTCCTTTAAATCTTATTTTTGCCCCATGGAAAGCCACCAAAAGATTGTTATTTACCAAGTATTATTGTGGAATTGTGGTATTGGGTGTTTGTTGCATGTATGCAAATTTTTTGTGGTCGTGTTTTATATGGAGTCATTCTAATGTCATATTAAAAAAGGCAATAAAGTTTGTATTGTTAAAAGATATCCAAGATCAAAATCCAGCATGATAAACCAGGGCCACTTACTCATCCAGGCGATGTGACTGTGGCAATATCCTTACTTTTGAAGTGCCCAGGTTTATCATGAATAACACTACCACCACTACCACTACTAAATGATAGTAGTAATAAAACTACTACTAATAATACTAATACTACTAATACAAATATAGATTTCCTTTGACATCAAAAAGATATATTTGTGCCAAAACTTTGGTGCCATTAAATATTATGACTTGCTGAAAAAACAAGCTCTAAACCAGTTACACTGAAGGAAAAAAGGAAAAAAACAGGACTGATGATACTCTATTTCAAATGGAAAAGCACAAATTTGGTCTGGTCACACAACGATTTGAAAAAAATGGGGGTCATTAAGTGGTTAAACACAAAAAAGGAAATTTCTGCTGACCTTCTGGTAGCCGCATCAAGTGATTTCTCCTAATATTAAGATCTCGTAAAGATTCTAATTTCCCAATCTGCTGTGGAAGTGTTTGGATTTCATTACAGCTTACATCCTGTAAGGACAATAATTTACATGACATCAACATACAGTTTACTCAAAGGGATCCTGCCATGAGGATGATTTTTTAAAAGGGTAAAAGGGGTAGTAGAAGGGACTAGATGACAGATAAAATGTAACTTTTATTATACATTCAGCGGCCACTTTATTAGGTACACCTGTCCACCTGCTCGTTAACACTTCATTTCTAATCAGCCAATCACATGGCGGCAACTCCGTGCATTTAGGCATGTAGACATGGCCAAGACAATCTCCTGCAGTTCAAACCGAGCATCAGTATGGGGAAGAAAGGTGATTTGAGTGCCTTTGAACGTGGCATGGTTGTTGGTGCCAGAAGGGCTGGTCTGAGTATTTCAGAAACTGCTGATCTACTGGGATTTTCATGCACAACCATCTCTAGGGTTTATAGAGAATGGTCCGAAAAAGAAAAAACATCCAGTGAGCGGCAGTTCTGTGGGCGGAAATGCCTTGTTGATGCCAGAGGTCAGAGGAGAATGGGCAGACTGGTTCAAGCTGATAGAAAGGCAACAGTGACTCAAATCGCCACCCATTACAACCAAGGTAGGCAGAAGAGCATCTCTGAAAGCACAGTACATCAAACTTTGAGGCAGATGGGCTACAGCAGCAGAAGACCACACCGGGTGCCACTCCTTTCAGCTAAGAACAGGAAACTGAGGCTACAATTTGCACAAGCTCATCGAAATTGGACAGTAGAAGATTGGAAAAACGTTGCCTGGTCTGATGAGTCTCGATTTTTGCTGCGACATTCGGATGGTAGGGTCAGAATTTGGCGTCAACAACATGAAAGCATGGATCCATCGTGCCTTGTATCAACGGTTCAGGCTGGTGGTGGTGCCATTGTGTGGGGAATATTTTCTTGGCACTCTTTGGGCCCCTTGGTACCAATTGAGCATCGTTGCAACGCCACAGCCTACCTGAGTATTGTTGCTGACCATGTCCATCCCTTTATGACCACAATGTACCCAACATCTGATGGCTACTTTCAGCAGGATAATGCGCCATGTCATAAAGCTGGAATCATCTCAGACTGGTTTCTTGAACATGACAATGAGTTCACTGTACTCAAATGGCCTCCACAGTCACCAGATCTCAATCCAATAGAGCATCTTTGGGATGTGGTGGAACTGGAGATTCGCATCATGGATGTGCAGCCGACAAATCTGCGGCAACTGTGTGATGCCATCATGTCAGTATGGACCAAAATCTTGTTGAATCTATGCCACGAAGAATTGAGGCAGTTCTGAAGGCAAAAGGGGGTCCAACCCGTTACTAGCAAGGAGTACATAATAAAGAGGCCGGTGAGTGTATATTAAAATGTCAATTCTTTTTATTTCAACATACCTTGAAAAGTTATAGGGCAAGAACTGGAGGTATTCTCCTCCTACATGCAAATACTGACCCCTGCTTTTTAAATGCATTTGTTTCCTTTAAATTGAGGGAGGGACTACAGGAGGGTATGGTATAAAGGTTTCAACTGTTAGATTGTTACCAGTATTACCTTTTGTTAGATCTGGTTTGCTAGATTTCAATTTAGAGTGGAACCTTGGATTATGAACTTAATTTGTTTCGGGAACATGCTTGTAATCCAAATCGCTTGTATATCAAATTAAGTTTTCCGTAGGAAAGCATTGGAACCCAGATTGATTCGTCGAAGGCCGGAAGCATTGGATTAGAAGTAGAATTTGTCCTCAAAATCCAAATTTCTCATATATTAAACTAAGTTTTCCTAAAGGCAGACAATTCGTTCCACACCCCAAAAATATTCAGTCATGTATAGTACAAGATCTGGCCCTTTTATTTCTTCTAATTCAAAATTGTGTCATCCAATTTTTGAGAGAGGTACAGTACATTTGAGGGTGTGTAGGGCTCACATAATGCTTGCATTATGAAACTGTTACAGGACATTGAATTGATGTACGTATACAAACATGAAGGTGCCATGAAAAAAAAAAAAAAACTTATTGGGTCAGCTCAACCCACCCTTGGCCCAAACCAGGACCTGGAAATAGTGACCAGTGAGGACCCAAAAAAAATCTGAAACAGAGGAAGTTGGTTACACAACTCACTGACACCCAAGCTCTCCTAACATTCCCTTTAAGTTACAGTAGGTCACAAACATTTGAGCCCCAAGTGGATCAAATAGTTTTCTGAATCAGCACAAATTAAAAAAATGGATGTGCAAATTGAGTTCATGAAATAATATCTAGAATTCTGACAAGGAAAAAGGGGCTGGTAGAGTTTATCTATAAAAAATCTATACATTGTTTTGTCTAAGTGGAATTTGTACATTTAACTCTAACAATGATACTTAGATGGACTTTCCATAAGATAATGCATTTCCCTAAGTAACAGCACTTAGCTGGATATAGATTGACATGTACCAGATGACATAATAGGTAGTCATGGAAATATTTGTTCTTGTGTACAGTGTAGGGCAGGTCTGGCCCATAAATCACTGCACACGTAAGCTAAAACTGCATTATCGTCCGTGCACCTACCAGCTCAGTCAGATGCCTCAAGTGACAAATCTCCTCCGGTAACGAGTCAAGCTTGTTGTTACATGCTATAAGAACTTTGAGGGGAAGGCTGCAGAGGTGTCCTGGAAGTGAAGTCAGTTGATTTCGACTTGAAAGGAAATGAAATAACAAGAACTTTATTTTTACTGGAATAATGCAAATAAACCAAAGTTATTTAAATTTACAAATATTTTTTTTCAGGTACACATAAGCAGTACAGGAAGCATATCTCACTTTACTGGACATAGTTTTAGGTACCATATATACTCGAGTATAAGCCGACCTGAATACAAGCCGAGGCCCCTAATTTTGCCACAAAAAAAACTGAACATCTATTGACTTGCGTACAAGTCGAGGGTGGGAAATTCATTGGTCACAGCCAGCCCCTTTTCCCCTTGTAGTCAGCCAGCCCAATTCCTTAATTTTGACTTTGTTTTTTTTCTTGCCTCGAGTTTGTGCTGAAAAACTCAGCTTATACTTGAGTATATACGGTATATAACAAAACTTCACAAATTAGTTCTACAAGAAAGTAGTGAAACTCACTCATAATACATTATATTATTGCATTTCCTTCATTAAAATACACAGTAGAAATGCAAATAACAGACTGTCCATAGAAATTAAGAAGCTAACCAAATACTATAGATAGGCATATTTTCGTAATCTAAAACTAGAGAAAAATCTGCCTTAAAGAGAACCCGTCATGCAAAATAACCCCTCTAATCTAAATAGATTTTCATAAACTACAGTTAGAAAGCATTGTCTCTATCCCTTCATGGGATCCTTGTGAGCTGCTCCAACAGGTAGTAGTGACAGGACTAGTGGCAGAGACCTGATGACAGGTGTCCTTTAATTTGTGACCAAAACAAAGAAAGTCTTAAAAAAGCCTTGTGCCACATTTATCAAGATATTTTACCTAGTATGGGAAAAGAGGTGAAACCAAATAACAGGGGCTTGCAGCAACACATATGCAAATGCATCTACATTCTGACACTAAGATGAAAAAAAAAAAAACCCCTACACAGTCATCCGCTACAACAGATTTATCATTCAGCATTAGAACAAAATAAATGTGGTGCATTTTAAGGGCAGATGCACATTTTTAACCGGATGTGTGTTATCCAGTTAGCAAGGCAAATGGCTTCATTAAAGGAAACCTACCATTTCAAATGGTAGGTTTAAGCTGTAAACACCGAGCACCAGCTCAGGGTGAGCTGGTGCCGGTGCTTAGTTTCGTTAGTGTTAAAACCGCAGTATCGCGGTTTTAACACTTTTTAAACTTTATAGCATAAACTGCTTCGGCGCTGCGTGCGATACCGCGGTTTTAACACTAACGAAACTAAGCACCGGCACCAGCTCACCCTGAGCTGGTGCTCGGTGTTTACAGCTTAAACCTACCATTTGAAATGGTAGGTTTCCTTTAAATTCTATACTTTCCAATGGATGAGTTACTATAATGGACCATGCAAGCAACCAGTTAAAGGGAACCTACCACCACAAATCTACCTATAAAGGTAGATTGGGTGGTAGGTGGATCATTGGGACGTGAGGATAGCCCTTTTAAGGGCTAATCCTCACGTCCCTGCACTTTTTTGAGAACTTTAATTTGATATTTATTCAAATGTACTTATGTGGCTACCGGGGCGTGGAGTAGCCGCTTATGAGATTACACGAGGCGGCTACTCCACGCCCCGGTAGCCACTTTACTCCTCCTACTCACCCATCTTCGGCGCGCAGCTCCGCGTAGCTGCGCGCCCTCGTCCGGCGAGCCTGCCGTCTGCGCATGCGCAGAAGAGCAGGTCCGCGCCTGTTTCGGAGTTGTGACCGCGCAGGCGCGGGCCTGCTCTTCTGCGCATGCGCAGACGGCAGGCTCGCCGGACGAGGGCGCGCAGCTACGCGGAGCTGCGCGCCGAAGATGGGTGAGTAGGAGGAGTAAAGTGGCTACCGGGGCGTGGAGTAGCCGCCTCGTGTAATCTCATAAGCGGCTACTCCACGCCCCGGTAGCCACATAAGTACATTTGAATAAATATCAAATTAAAGTTCTCAAAAAAGTGCAGGGACGTGAGGATTAGCCCTTAAAAGGGCTATCCTCACGTCCCAATGATCCACCTACCACCCAATCTACCTTTATAGGTAGATTTGTGGTGGTAGGTGCCCTTTAAAAGGTACACCTGGTCTAAACAGTTTTTCATGGATCACTCATATAGACTAAAGTTTATGCAGATTTTTGCTACATTCTTGTGCAGGTAGCCTAAAGCAGTCCAACTTTGCACACACTCACTTTTATATTGTGTGTTCAAATATCACTTTTATCTTACATCATACACAGTGCACAAGCGCCCAGGAATATGATAAATTCCCCCACATAGTCCAAGATTTATGGTCTCCATTAAGCAAAGCTAACAGGATTTTCATTTTTTGTGGCTTGCCACAAGCCAGAATGTAGAACTCAGCCTACACATATGACCCCATTCAGCTTTAGAATGCCAACCTCTTTTAGGACAACATCATTCTTCAATAAGACGGAGCTTTATTCCCAATAAAGTGCAGAAGCTCTTTTCACATTTCTATAATATCAGCAGGGGTGGTACCTGAGATTGAGGAAGGTTAAGGCTTGCAAGTTGAGCGTGGCCTCCGGCACATAGCGAACACAGTTCTGGTAAAGATTTAAGCTCTCCAAAGAAACATAGTTGCAAATTTCCGCAGGAATCTCTGACAATCTATTCCGAGACAGATCTGAAACAAAAGTCCAATTATTACTTACTTTTATAGGCTGCAGGAGAATAATAAAGCACAATTCATGTCAGTTAGTCGCAACTCCTGCTGATAAAGTATGGTCTGTGCCCTTTCTGCCTATTACAACAGGCCACTGTTATTCACTAGAACTGCCCCTTGTTATACTAGAACAATTGAAAGCCCTGCAGTTCAGTTTTGTTGCAGGCTTAAATTTTTATTTTTTTTTTTAATTGAAAGTTTTGGTGACATTATTCCAATGGACATTAGACTACAAAAATACAAATTTACATGTGTGTAGTATAATTTGCGATGCGGACATATGAGGTACTCCCACCAAGCAGAGGTCGCATTAACGCCTCACCACGCGTCATAGACGCATGATGAGGCGCCATTACCCCCCAAAATAATTGCCATGCGTAAAGATACGCTTGGCAATTTTTCCGTGTAGCGCGCAGGCTGAGCGGCCCGGCGCCCACTGCATAGGAGGGGAATGGCAGTAGCGTGATCGCATCGTGCGCGGGACCGCTCAGCAGGATGCAGCGATCTCTGGCATCTGTGAGCGCCGGCCCCACGGGAGACGTGTGAGCCGCGGAGCCGCTGCTGCGGGCAGAGAGAATTGGAGCCAGCAGTTATGTGGTCCCGGGTGAGTGTGAGCCGCGGCCGGGGTACAATGCACTCTATGTGGATGTGAGTGTGTGCTGTGCGAGTGTGTGCTGTGCTGGGCGAGTGTGTGATGTGTGTGCTGTGTATGCGAGTGTGCGCTGTGCTGTGCGTGCTAGTGTGTGCTGTGCCAGTGTGTGCTCTGTGTGCTGGGCGAGTGTGTGATGTGTGTGCTGTGTATGCGAGTGTGCGCTGTGCTGTGCGTGCTAGTGTGCGCTGTGCTGTGCGTGCTAGTGTGTGCTGTGCATGCTGTGGGAGTGTGTGATGTGTGTGCTGTGTATGCGAGTGTGCGCTGTGCCAGTGTGCGCTGTGCTGTGCGTGCTAGTGTGTGCTGTGCCAGTGTGCGCTGTGCTGTGCGTGCTAGTGTGTGCTGTGCCAGTGTGTGCTCTGTGTGCTGGGCGAGTGTGTGATGTGTGTGCTGTGTATGCGAGTGTGCGCTGTGCTGTGCGTGCTAGTGTGTGCTGTGCCAGTGTGTGCTCTGTGTGCTGGGCGAGTGTGTGATGTGCTAGTGCTCTGCTGTGCCAGTGTGTGCTGTGCTGGGCGAGTGTGTGATGTGTGTGCTGTGTATGCGAGTGTGCGCTGTGCCAGTGTGCGCTGTGCTGTGCCGCTGTGTGTGCTGTGCGTGCTGGGCGAGTGTGTGATGTGTGTGCTGTGTATGCGAGTGTGCGCTGTGCTGTGCGTGCCAGTGTGTGCTGTGCATGCTGTGGGAGTGTGTGCTGTGTGTGCTGTGTGTGCTGGGCGAGTGTGTGATGTGTGTGCTGTGTGTGCGCTGTGCCAGTGTGCGCTGTGCAGTGTGTGCTGTGTATGCGAGTGTGCGCTGTGCTGTGCGTGCTAGTGTGTGCTGTGCATGCTGTGGGAGTGTGTGATGTGTGTGCTGTGTATGCGAGTGTGCGCTGTGCTGTGCGTGCTAGTGTGTGCTGTGCCAGTGTGCGCTGTGCTGTGCGTGCTAGTGTGTGCTGTGCCAGTGTGTGCTCTGTGTGCTGGGCGAGTGTGTGATGTGTGTGCTGTGTATGTGAGTGTGCGCTGTGCTGTGCGTGCTAGTGCTGTGCGAGTGTGCACTGCGCTGTGCGTGCTAGTGCTGTGCTGTGCCAGTGTGTGCTGTGCTGGGCGAGTGTGTGATGTGTGTGCTGTGTATGCGAGTGTGCGCTGTGCTGTGCGTGCTAGTGTGTGCTGGGCGAGTGTGTGATGTGTGTGCTGTGTATGTGAGTGTGCGCTGTGCCAGTGTGCGCTGTGCTGGGCGAGTGTGTGATGTGTGTGCTGTGTGTGCGCTGTGCCAGTGTGCGCTGTGCAGTGTGTGCTGTGTATGCGAGTGTGCGCTGTGCTGTGCGTGCTAGTGTGTGCTGTGCATGCTGTGGGAGTGTGTGATGTGTGTGCTGTGTATGCGAGTGTGCGCTGTGCCAGTGTGCGCTGTGCTGTGCGTGCTAGTGTGTGCTGTGCCAGTGTGCGCTGTGCTGTGCGTGCTAGTGTGTGCTGTGCCAGTGTGTGCTCTGTGTGCTGGGCGAGTGTGTGATGTGTGTGCTGTGTATGTGAGTGTGCGCTGTGCTGTGCGTGCTAGTGCTGTGCGAGTGTGCACTGCGCTGTGCGTGCTAGTGCTGTGCTGTGCCAGTGTGTGCTGTGCTGGGCTAGTGTGTGATGTGTGTGCTGTGTATGCGAGTGTGCGCTGTGCTGTGCGTGCTAGTGTGTGCTGGGCGAGTGTGTGATGTGTGTGCTGTGTATGTGAGTGTGCGCTGTGCCAGTGTGCGCTGTGCTGGGCGAGTGTGTGATGTGTGTGCTGTGTGTGCGCTGTGCCAGTGTGCGCTGTGCAGTGTGTGCTGTGTATGCGAGTGTGCGCTGTGCTGTGCGTGCTAGTGTGTGCTGTGCATGCTGTGGGAGTGTGTGATGTGTGTGCTGTGTATGCGAGTGTGCGCTGTGCCAGTGTGCGCTGTGCTGTGCGTGCTTGTGTGTGCTGTGCCAGTGTGCGCTGTGCTGGGCGAGTGTGTGATGTGTGTGCTGTGTATGCGAGTGTGCGCTGTGCTGTGCGTGCTAGTGTGTGCTGTGCCGCTGTGTGTGCTGTGCGTGCTGTGTATGTGAGTGTGCGCTGTGCTGGGCGAGTGTGTGATGTGCTAGTGTGTGCTGTGCCAGTGTGTGCTGTGCTGGGCGAGTGTGTGCTCTGTATGCGAGTGTGCGCTGTGCTGTGCGTGCCAGTGTGTGCTGTGCATGCTGTGGGAGTGTGTGCTGTGTGTGCTGGGCGAGTGTGTGATGTGTGTGCTGTGTGTGCGCTGTGCCAGTGTGCGCTGTGCAGTGTGTGCTGTGTATGCGAGTGTGCGCTGTGCTGTGCGTGCTAGTGTGTGCTGTGCATGCTGTGGGAGTGTGTGATGTGTGTGCTGTGTATGCGAGTGTGCGCTGTGCTGTGCGTGCTAGTGTGTGCTGTGCCAGTGTGCGCTGTGCTGTGCGTGCTAGTGTGTGCTGTGCATGCTGTGGGAGTGTGTGATGTGTGTGCTGTGTATGCGAGTGTGTGCTGTGCCAGTGTGCGCTGTGCTGTGCGTGCTAGTGTGTGCTGTGCCAGTGTGCGCTGTGCTGTGCGTGCTAGTGTGTGCTGTGCCAGTGTGCGCTGTGCTGTGCGTGCTAGTGTGTGCTGTGCCAGTGTGCGTGTGCTGTGCGTGCTAGTGTGTGCTGTGCCAGTGTGCGCTGTGCTGTGCGTGCTAGTGTGTGCTGTGCCAGTGTGCGTGTGCTGTGCGTGCTAGTGTGTGCTGTGCCAGTGTGTGCTGTGGGAGTGTGTGATGCGTGTGCTGTGGGAGTGTGTGATGCGTGTGCTGTGTATGCGAGTGTGCGCTGTGCTGTGCCAGTGTGTGCTGTGCCAGTGTGTGCTGTGCCAGTGTGTGCTGTGCATGCTGTGGGAGTGTGTGATGTGTGTGCTGTGTATGCGAGTGTGCGCTGTGCTGTGCGTGCTAGTGTGCGCTGTGCTGTGCGTGCTAGTGTGCGCTGTGCTGTGCGTGCTAGTGTGTGCTGTGAAGTGAGCGCGCTGTGCGCGGTGAGTGTGTGCAGTGAGCAGACAGATGATTTTGTATAAATAGTGTCTATTATAAACGGCTATGAGATATGTATATGTATTACCAAAATTTTCATACTCCTCATCGGCTAAAAATACTCCTCAAAAATAGTAAGAGGAGTATTATTACCCTTCGGGAAAAATGTTAGTGCGACCTCTGCCACCAAGTGAAAATATTCAGGGGTACGATGACACAGTAAAATATCAATAGCTACAGGTTACACACTACTCAATAGCATCCATGGAATCCATTGATTGCCTGGGTCAGGTAATGGGTAAGCATCCTCTATAAGGGTTGTCAGCACACAATCTGTAGCATGTTGTACCTTGTATATGCCAGCAAAATATAGCTTGTCAGGAAATGATGGATGCAAAGACTAAGTAAATATTATTATCCATGCAGAAGCATAGGATGTACGGTAATTGCTGTGTGCATGACATTATTTAAAGTACATTCTAGTGCACTTTATTTATGCACATTACCCTCAAAATGGTGACAGAAAACACAATTTTATTTTAAAACAGTTTATAAATAAGGTATCAGTATAATTATACTGTTATTTATGACACATTGTAAATGATGGAAGATGACCATGTGAAAGTGTAAACAATAGCATGTGTTCTATAATCCCGTGGCCTGAAGGTTTGCCTTTTTTGCTAAATTAAACAACCCTGCATGCATGTGTCTAAAATGGGATAAAATCTGGGATGGAGGTTCCAAACACAGTTGTGAACTGAGCCTTATTCATTTCTCTATCATTTTACCGTTTAATGCTCAGACTATAAGCTCCTGTCAGCAGGGTCCTCACTCCTATTATTCCATATGACTGTTTCTACTCTAATGTAATATAAGATTTGTTTTTGTCCCCGATGCCATGGAATTTGATGGCGCTATATAAATAAAGATTATTATTAATGTGGATCTTGGCCATTGCTCCACGCTATGCTACTGTGTCAGGATGAGCAGGATATTGAGACCACCACATATGGATCAATGCAAAAAAGAATGTAATGTACTTGCTACAGTTACCTTTACTACCCCATGGCAAAAATTATTTTAACCTGCAAATAAATTTCTTATAAACCTCCATTAAGCCAGGGTAGTACAGTATATTGAAACAATTTGTGAATAGCATTTTTTGCTTTTAGTTCTGGCTGAGCTGAATTCTATACTCTTTCACCGCCATGTCCCGTCAGACTACATTCTGCTAAAAATATTTGACTTGGCGTATTCTATCCCTAAATAGCTTGTCTGTATGTTACATTCCTTAGAATTAAGATGCAGCAATTCTTCTTGACACCCTGAGCTGACAGTTTAGTGGCGCTTCAATGCACATAACACTACATATCTACTCATGTAAAGAATGAGACAGGAAGTACATACATACATAAAATGTTCAAGCCTCTTTAGTGCCAAATTCACTTAGCCATCACACGGTAGGAAACAGTCCAGTTTATCTTTAAAAAGAACCTGTCAGCTCTATTTATGAACATGTAGTTCCTATAGAACCATAAGTAACTAAGTGATGCCCTACTTTTAGCTAAAAATTAAAAATTTCCCTTACATACCCATAATTCAACTTTATGTTATATTCCCTGGCATCAGAGGAGGCATGTCCTGCTTGATCAGCTCCTCCCTCTGCCTCCTAACTATTCATGAGTTCATGTCATGTTACCAGGGTAATATCAAAGGTCCTATACCCTTACATTTGCAAAATGTACTACATGTATGCATCTGATGACATGAAATCACAGCAGCCTTCATGGACTTCTACGGCTGCCCATCCTGCATGGAGGCTGCTGTGATTTCGTATGATCAGATACATACATGGGGTACATTTTGCAAATGTAAAGAGAATAGGACATTAGATTATGTCACTCTGGTCACATGACATGAATGTTACATAAGGTTCTGTGTAAAAAAAATTGACACTATATCTCATAATTAAGCTCATAAATAGAGCTTTATGTGTGTGTAGTTGAATACTGTCAGACAGTAAGGAGGCAACCTGGAGATGAGAATCAAGAAGGCTAATCTGCACATCAGAAAAATGGCTGTGAGGTACAGCATCTCACTGGCAGCTAATTTTAGGTCATATGGGAAAGACTTAACCTTTTACCAGCAGGCATTGTTGGTTTGGGGGAAAATTCTGGTGAAAAGTCTTCTTTAAGTGTATGGCATTACTAAACATGTTGCAGCATAACTGAGCTAAAGACTTAAAGCATAAATAAAATAATACATTACAAAGTATTATAAACAACAGCATATTCTTATTGCAGATAAGAACTCTTATACCTTGTGTCACCCCCTTTATCCTCAGTCTGTAAAATCTTGTGAGCAGGGCCCTCACTCCTATTGTTCCATATGACTGTTTGTACTCTGTAGCATAGTATGTTATTTGTATACGTACCCCATGATTTGTAGAGGGCTACGTAATTTGATGGTGCGCTATAACGATTATTATATTATTTTCCCTCACAAAACATATTTGCTAATCAAAAAGAATATGTAATTTCCTCATCAAAGTCTATGGAAACCTGATAAACTGAAAACATGATGTCATAGTGTACAAAGCTTAAAAAGACTGTATAAATGTATTATGACAAATATTCAGGATATGCCAAGATGGCTCAGGTGGGAATATACCTTTAGACCTCAGACACGGCACAATAGAAATAGAAATACTTTCCTTGCAGAGAAATTGCAGCTGGGAGAAGCCAGCCACTTTGTCTATTTATTCCCGTCAGATTCTTTGTCTGAAGCTCTAGGCTAAGGGCATACGAAAGTACTGCAAACCAGGGGTAGTCTCCTGTCCCCTTGGAGATTGGAAGGGTAAGTGCATATCACCCATCCTATCTCCATAGGAGCTGTGCAGCCTTATCTATAATTTGTGGCGTGACCGCAGAGGTCTGCTGAAGTGTGGTTAGATCGTTTGCTTACTGCACCGTGTATAATTTAAGTCAATGAGCGGGCTGCAGATTATGCAGCTAGTTCAAAGCTGCAGTATACGGCCATCTGCCCTTGCCTTTAGGCCCAATTCACACGACCAATGGGGCAACGTATATCTTTACGTCCACCGTAGATGGCTATGGCCCGAGTGCTCACCGTTCCAAGTTGTGGCCGCAAAAAAAAGAGAGCATGCGCTATATCCTCTGTTGCGAGAACAACCGTGTGGTTATATTTTCTATGGAGAGAGATAAAACACGCTCCCCCTTCTCGTCTCCAGCACGCCACTCTTACGCCTGCCCCGCTATGTTTGTGTGAATGCACCCCTAGGCGGATTTCATACAAGCTAGTTTGTTCCATGAAACTCATTGTGTGCCTGCAGCATTAAAGGGAACCGGTCTGCGGGAACTGACCTAATAAACCACTACTAGTAAGTTATTAAGTAACCTCACAAATTTCTTTAGTTTTTTTTTTTTATTACAGTGCGTTGTGGCAACACCCAGAAAAGTGAGATGCAAACTGTTTAAAATCATGGAGTAAGAGAGCTCAGCACTGAAGTCAAGCTCTCCTTGCCTCAGAACATTCCCTTCTGTTAGGACTGACAGATTAGTGATGGCCCTTAGTACTAGGCTGATGTCTCTACCTCCTTGACTTTATACAAACAATTTACAGCAATTTACGCTTCAAAGTTGCCTTTTTGGATGATGGCACCACACTGGACCATGGAAGAAACATCATATTAAGCTGCTTGAAAGTAGAACCAGCAGTTAACCAGCAGACAAATTCAGCGAATTTGAAAGAAAAAATGTCATTGTTTGAATACAACCATAACATACCAGGGGCATATCCCAGATAGGCGACTTTGGTAATCATCTTATATTTGTTATGGATGGCTTCCTTCCTTTTAAGATTATGCTTATGAACCTGAAGGACTCTAGAGTGCATTACCAGAGTCAGCTGAGACGTTCCACTAATTATTTAGGGCGGGGTACAAATACTCTTAGCGTTTGATGTATATTTTTAGTCTAGGAAGAGTAGGAAATTTTGTAGTAACATGACTGAGCATTAAATGCAATATTTGATAGATATTTGAGCTGTCTTTGCAGTCCAGGCAGTCTTTTCCTATCGATTTTCAGCGGCACTCAAATACCAATGTCAGAAGGGCCACAAACAGGGGATCACGTTTCCCCACTTGCAGCCCACAAGGTGTACATGATGCCGAAGATGCACCTGGAAATATGAAAGTTCATACATATACACACACACTGATAATAAAACTCTCAGCTTCTTACCGCATTAGTCCGTCATGTAGTGGAGAGCACGGAAATCGCCTCGCCTTGGCGTGGTGGTTGTATGATGCAAAATGTTTTCTCCAGCTCAAATCCACCAATATTCAGTCATGGATGACTAAGGACGCAACAAGCGTCTGAAACGCGTTGGATTTACCTGATGTATTTGCCTACTTTTAACATGATCGAAATAAAGAATTCATTTTACTACAATACCGTCTGAATATTGGTGGATTTGAGCTGGAGAAAACATTTTGCATCATATACACACACACACATTAAACTAAATACATTACTTGCAGGTATATTCAAGTGACCAAAGAGGATTGGTTTCTGCTGCATTGTATATACATAAAGTTACCTGTGTGTTTATACATACATAATCCTGAATCAGGATGCTGCAGATCTGTACAGAACACTGCACTGTACTATTCAGCCCCATTGAGTGCAGGTGATCATGTGACCACACTTTCCTCAGGGTCTAACCCTAGCTGTGTAGCCTGCACAGTAGGCATCTGCATGTAAAAGGTGACCTTTGCCAGAGCCCTTTCGTGCTATAGCGGTACAATATCATCCTCCACCCTGCTGTCATCTCACTGCAGCAAAGGAAGTTTCACCACACATCGGGAGGGGGATTTTCGCTGCACCGTGTAACAGCGTATGAAGCTGCTGCACGAAGGGCCTCTGGTAATGCCTCCTGAAGCCGTTCAGGCTCATAAGCATACTTTTAAGTTGATTATAGAAGGAAGGAGGCCATGTACAACACATATAGGAAGATTACTACACAGTGCCTGGATCTGTGAGTAAGTTTACCTGGTTAATCATGCTTGATTTTCATGCTGATTTCCGTTAATGCACTATTATATAGAGATTAAAAGATATCTCTAAATATCACTATATTGTCCCATTTTAGTAGAAATCCCCTGGAACTGCATTTCAACCTCCAGCTCAAAGCGCCTTTGCAGTTTTGTGGAGAAAAAAAACCTCTTTTTTTGTGGCTTGTAAGCTGCAAGTAACATGAGCTGTGATGGTCTTTCCTATTACATGTCCTGAAGTACAGAGTCCAGCATTAATAAAAGTCATTCACAATTCATTGGCTTTTTTAATGGCTTTAATTGCTATGTGATAAATACACTCATAGCAAAGATGAGTGCTGCTGGAATATACACAGGCAGCTGCTCGGTTATTTCTTTTCTATTCTCACAGATGACCTGGCAAAGCTCCAAATAATTTGAGTATTAATGTACAAGAGTGGCCTCTTCATGCTAAAAATGTGACTGTTCCGGTCTCGTCTCTGTAGCACAATGATCTGTTTCAGATGATGTCATTGTGTGGAGGATGGCCTGGAGGAGTTATTACAAGAACACAGGACTTTTTATGGACATCACATCCCCCCTGCTCACACAAGTAAATGGATAGATGTCTAGTAGACAATGTGGCTCTATACAAAACAGCCAAAACCTACATGTCCTGCTCCTACAAAGACACATATGGATTGTGAATACAGGCAGCGCTCGACTTTATTACACCCAACTTAGAGACGGATCTCTCTGCCCACTGTGACCTCTGGTGAAGATCTCTGCATGCTTTACTTTAGGCTACAATCACACAAACATATGGGAGACGTATACATGGCATATAAATGTCCCCCATACATGGCAATGAGTGCACAGCACCTGCACCTTACTGTTCCGTAGCCGGGAGAAAGATAGGACATGTCCCATCTTTCTCCGGAATACGGAAGCCTGCCCAGCCCCCTGTAGTATACAGCCTGCCCAGACCCCTGTAGTATACAGCCTGCCCAGCCCCCTGCCCGCAATATAATTCCTTAGGAAAAAAATAAACACGGTACTCAACTTTCGACGCCCCCCTCTTCTATGCTCGGCTCTGTGTCCCTGCGCGGTCCGTCACAGGGATCGTGGTGTCACCCACTTGCTGACATAGTGTGTGTGTGTGTGTGTGTGTGTCTGATGTCTCAATCCCTGCGACAGACAGCGTTTGGTTTTTCTCATGACTCGAGTATAAGCCGAGGAAGTTTCTCAGAACTTTTTTGTGCTGAAAAACTCTGCTTATACTTAAAGGGGTATTCTCGTCTGGGCATTCACATTCAGTTTGATTAATCTGCCATTAATAAACATTTCTTTAATTAGATGTTATTAAAAAAAATGTTCCTATGTGAAGATAATTTTCCATAAAATGTAGTTATGTTGTCCCTTAGAAACGAGGTAGCTACCTCGGATACGGCCACCTCTGCTGGAGAGATTTCAGAAATTAAAAAAAAAAAAAAATTGTATATGAAATATCTGGGAATTATTACATGTCCCACAGCCATCCTGTAGTAATGATCGCTGAATGCATGTGGTCAGGCAGGGCTCAATAGCACATGTCTGGCCACTGCTGCCTAAATGTGAGGTGGTCATAACCGAGGAAGCTATCTCAGTCCTAAGGGACAACATGGCTATGTTTATGGGAAATTATCTTCACACAAACATTTTTTTTAATAACATCCAATTGAAGAAATGTTTATATATATGGAAGATCAATGAAACTGAATGTGAATGCCGAGACGAGAATACCCCTTTAAGTAAATATGGTATCCAGTATGTAACATGGGGCCTACCTATACACAAGAGCATTGTTCTTTGATTAAACTTAAACCCCTGACTAACCCTCACAGTAATAGTATGTATGTCACAGTGCACAGGTGTATCATACAACCTAATATGCCACAACAATTTAAGAGAAAATACATAGAACTATGGAATGCATAAGGACCTAGTAACTTAAAGGAAACCTACCACTTGTAGTGGCAGGTTTCCGATGGCAATACCGAGCACCAGCTCAGGGTGAGCTGGTGCCGGAGCTTATTTTAGTTAGTGTTTTAAACCGCGGTATCGCGGTTTAAAACACTTTTTAAACTTTATAGCCGGCGCAGGCAGGTACGCGCTCGGTGCTTACCGTGCGCGCGGCTACATAGGAAGTGAATGAGAGCCGCATGCACGGTAAGCGCAGAGCGCGTACCTGCCTGCGCCGGCTATTAAGTTTAAAAAGTGTTTTAAACCGCGATACCGCGGTTTAAAACACTAACTAAAATAAGCTCCGGCACCAGCTCACCCTGAGCTGGTGCCCGGTATTGCCATCGGAAACCTGCCACTACAAGTGGTAGGTTTCCTTTAAAGCACCAGAATTCAGATCCTGATTCAGTTACAAAATGTATTCCTTGTAATGCGTCTACTCTAATCGATGTAAAATGAACTACACAGGTCATTTGTCTATATTACCGGATTAGCAGCCAAAAAGCCAATACGGCAAATTGTTGCCACATTTGGCTGTTTGACCCTCAATCCAGCAATATGTCAGGGTCAAGCATAGCCGTGCAAGAAAAAACTAAAGATTTTTGTGGAGCATATCATTTTGTCATGTGGAGCATATCATTTTGAGGCGCATATAGATGTGTGAACAGACATTCAAAGTAAAATGCAAGCGCAACTCTAAAGTTGACAAAAAATTTTTTAGTACAGCTGGAGAAAGCCTTTGACAACAATTTCAACAATACTTCTATCATGATGCCAGCTTCTTCCTAGCTGTAGATACAGCCTGGCATATTTATCATAATTGTTTTATAAAATGATATTCAGCTATTCCTGGCATTCCTGACATGAATCAGGACAGCAGGTTTGTAATTGTTCGACCTGAATCATGTGATGATCACATTCTTGTGACATCACTCCATGTAGTATTTTCTTGCACTCCTCCCCTATAGCCCCTCCCAGCAAGCCTCCTGTTGTCTCTAGCTGTACTATACAGTTTCCCTTGGTTACTAGAAAGCATGACAAATGAAGAATAGCCTTGGGGGAAAGGGGAAAGCCTCTGTTAGCAGCTAAACACCTGCAGATAGAGAATAGCTTATTTTATGCTCAGTCCAGAGGTGGCAAAAGTTATATATTTTACAGTTTTACTTTAAGACAGAGGCTATGAAGAGTCAATAAGGAATGGAGTGCTCACCAATCAGGTGAGAGAGCTTTGACACAAGCTGCCCCATAGTTTATCGAATTTGTCTGGGTGGCCCCTATTTTTTAATAGAATATGCTTATAAGAGTCTAAAACATTTACTACGTTTTTCTCCACTGTGACAGAGTGGGGTCATCTATTCATCCATCGAACAGCCATTCCTCCTCATCCAACAACCCTAGAAGGAAAACCTTGGGAGTTAATTGTATCTGCAGCTCAGTCAATTATATAAAGGAGGTCTATTAGCAGTCTCCAGGAAGCCGTAATAAATTAACAGGACCATATAAGAAGACAGCCATGACACAGGAAAGTAGGGGTTCTGCCCATTCAATTTTTTTTTTTTTTTGCCAATAGATCATGTTGGTCAGTTACTGCATACGAGTTGAAGAAAGTAAGTTCAAAAGATAGTATGAGACCTCTCTATTTAGCACCATCCAACAGTTGCATCCAAACCATTTGTGACAATGGTAATGATTGCGGATCCTATGGTACAGCTATGTCACATCATAAAGGTGTAATGGAGCTGAAATGCTGTTAGGCAACCACTACATACCAGAAAAATATTTTACCCCTTCCGACATGTTCCAGCTAGTGAAAATATTTCAACAATAACTCAAGGGGAAATTCCAGTTTCTTCAACAGAAATACAAGGCTGATGATGGAGTCTCAGAGGAATCCTGCACTGAACAATCTTTAGGCCTTTCAAGGAGCAGATTCTTGCATAAAAGATATTCATATGATTTAAATTACATAATGATTTTTGCTGTTCCAATGTATTCTGCTCTAGAAACTCCGCTTCATGCACAAAGATTCTATGAGAAAGAAATTGGATTTTATCCCAAATTTCCATTCAAGAAATACAGCAGCAGTTTAAAAAAAACCCCCCAAAATTATATATTTTTGTTTTATTTTCTTCTCAAGAAAGGCTTAAAAGGAGTTGTCCAGTTTCAAGTAAAAAAAAAAAAAAATGTGGTTTGTATACGTAAAAGTTTTCAATATACATTTCAGTATGGATTCCTCAGTTTTCTAGATCTCTGCTTGCTGTCATTTTATAGAAAGCTTCTATGTTTCTTGTGGATAAACAAGTCTGTGACTTCGATGTGCTGTCCAAATGTCAAATGCCTTTTATTTATCAAGATAAACACAGAGGGAGGGTGTGACTCTACATAAAAGGTGTACATAATTAAGCAGCTTCTTTGTCTTAACTATACGTACTATTATGTCCTGGTGCTGCAGGGTTCTATGGAGAAGGATAATACAGCTGATAGCCGCCTGGTGCTGCTGGAGCTGGCACCAATCAAGGCAGTTTAACCTGTTAAGTGCCACAGTCAAACCCGACCAAGGCACCTAACTTACCATTCCATGGGTGATCGGTTGCAATGGCTCCCTACAGTCTAATTGAAACTTGTAGGCTTGCCATGTGTACTGATCTCTAATAGCCAGCAGATGGCAGGCTATTGGAGATCAGCAGTAATATTGCAATATAATGCAATATAGTAGTATTGCATTATATAGTATTAGCAATCAGACCCTTAAGGGTTGAGTTACCCTGGGGGGTCTAAAATAATGGCGAATTAAAATAAACTGTAAACAAAAATAAAAAGTTTAAAATTGCTCAACTTCCCCTAGATCACATATAATAAACAGTAAAAATCATAATCATCATAGGTATCGCTGTGTCCCAAACCGCCCGATCAAAATATATATAAAAAAAAAAAAAAGATTCCAGGCTGTTAACACCATGACGGAAAAGAGCGCCCAAGCATCTGAATTGCCACTTTTTCCCCCATTTTTCATCCATGAATATTGGAATTTAAAAAATTAGCAATCAGTCAAGTAGGTCCCAAATTGATATAAATTAATATGCCAGATACTGCAAAAAATAACAAATTATACAGGTCCGTACACCAAAGTGTGAAAAAGTTATTGGCTTCAGAATTTGGCCAAATATTTATGTATAAAAGTTTTTTTTTTTTTAATCTAATAAAAACTATATAAAATTTGGTATCCGTTGATCATAGCGACCCAAAGAATAAAAGAGAAAATGTCATTTGGAATGCAGACTAAAACCCGTAAAAACAGAGCCCACACAAATACACCACAAATGTGTTCTTTTGCACTTGGATTTTTTTCCAGCTTTCCAGTACATTGCATACATTACATGAGCACAATTCTCTATGGTCCCATTGGTTGAATGGGTAGTAGTCCCAATTTTTAATTTTGACCATTTACATTTTAAAATATGTGTTGTTCATGGCTCTTAGCCAAAAAAGTTCCGGACCCCAGTTCTAGAGTATATAAAAACAACAAGGGAGTTTGATTCATAAACAAAATGTTATAAGACTATTAACAATTAGTTAATTTATTGACAAACTGTCTAAATACTGGGTTTTGGGTCTTATCATAGTGGTGTCTTTGTTGCAATGTGAGACATTGGGATCTCCAGATAAAGTGTCTGGGGCTGCACTCATTCAAGCTTTATCTGCATTTCACACCTCAGTATTGGGGAGAATCCTTTCCTTAGCACCCAGATAGGGCCGCAAAAGAACAGGTCTGTGGTTTGTGGCCATGTGTTACCCACACAGGATTTCTGATCTGAGTTTTGTGGGGTTTTTTGACGGCTTTGCAGGAATATTGGAACCAAAAGCTGTGTTCCAGTACTATAATAAAGCTTGCAACCAGGAATGAATGATGGGAGCACAACACCACTGTCTGCATCATCATAATAATTCCACAGCTCGTAAAAAAAAAAAAAAAAAAAAAAAAACTTTGAAGTTCCCATGGCATGTTTTTAAGAAGGAAATATGCTGTCAGAGACTTACCACCATTTATTTTTTATTATTTTTTTAAATCTTTTTCCTCCAGCATAAGATAATCGTCTGCTCCTGATTGAGCCTAGTTTTATCTAATGTATGACATCACATCAGGTGGCGAAATCCTCAACAGAAGGGACATGTTGCAAGTGTGAAATTCTAATCTGCATCATTTTGCAACTACTGCTTCTTGCAGCTTCCCTGGAGAGGTTCAATGCGCACTCACATACCACAAGCATCAGTACAGGTATATACAAGTACAGCTACAACTGTATTTGTTTGCTTATTGAAAATCGAGCATCTAGGATGAGCGGGGAAAAAATCCAGTTTTTCCCTTTTTGCAGCTCATATAACAACAAGCGCAGTGTTCTGTACTAGAGCAGAGCACCAGATAGCCATAAATACAGTGTGGCCACAGTTCAAAGCATGACATCAACAGAAAACAAGCCATGAGGTTCCCTGTAAGCCGTCTGCCTGCTTTGTAGAATATGTAGCTTCATACAGATAAACAGATCTTCTTTCACAAAACACACTGGCTGCTTTATAATGTAATATATAACAGCAGTATATGAAAAAAATCCTATGTCTTCAATAAGGGCTTATTAACATAAATGTTCTCAGCCTTGGGCAATGTCTACAATCTGCAGTAGAAAAGGCATTGCGCTTCAGTTTTATGACCCACAGCATGTATGCGATTGCTAGAATCCCAATGCAGAAACTGCTGCATAAAACACCTCAGGATCCAGAATCTGAAGACCTCATGCTCTTCGCAATAGAAGGCAAATAGATATTGAGCAAAGATAACAAATTATGGAGCTGTACTATGGGCCACACACTAACACCCCCCCCCCCCCCATTACAAAGTTAGGCTACATTCAGACGAGCATGCGGCCGCCGGGTATGCATGCGCCCCCCCACCAATGGGCACACAGCGCCATATGGTAGCGGTAGGGTGCAGCACTGTATCATCCCGCAGCCGGGACATGTCCCTTCTTCCCCCGGAATATGGCGCCGTGCGCCATATATTACTATGGTGAGGGGCAGAGTCGATGTATGCCTGCCACACCACGGTACGGCGGGCATACATCATGTCAATGTAGCCTTAGTCAGACACAGATATGTATTCTATATTTTCACTACAGGAATAAAAATGGTATTTTGTCAACATAAAAACACATTACTTAGGAAATCCCAATTACAACACACAATCATACAAGGCAAAGAGTCCAAGACATAATTACCACGAGCCACTGAAAACTGAGCCATCAACAAAATTATTTTGAGCAGATCTTTAACATTTTTTTCATTCTAGAAATGATAATTTAAAAAAAAATCCACATCCATAGCCATCTCCATGTATTAGCTGTTTCAAAATTATAAGAATATAAACTACAATAGCGAAATTCTCAAAGAATTTACTTATCTACCAAATATGTAATGTCTCATAATAAAACAACTTGCGGTTCAGACAAAATTCATAAGGCATAACTGGAGTATTCAAGGATTTTAAATAACTGAATATTCGCCTCCATATTTTTTTTCTTAGCATTAAAGTATAATAAAATCCAGGAGAATTAAAAATAAAAATATTAAATGTAGAATAAGAAACACACACCCTACGCTTCTGATGAAACAAATAGTTGTCAGCTATCACAAATTCTTCTGAACCTTTAAAATGTGTATCCTGAGGGTGCAGTCACACGCCGCATCTAACGCATGTGTTTCAAAATGCATTGCACCAGCTGGAGAGAGATTTGCCTAATTAAACAGCAGTTAACATTTGTGTTAACACAAGTGTTAACGTTGTCATTTTGTAAACATGCGTCAACAGCCGTTTAATTAGGCAAGTCTCTCTTGAGCTTTTGCAATGCATTTTTAAACAAATGCTTTGTGACTGCACCCGAATGGCCAGGAGTAGTAGGTCCACTGCATACTAGAGAGTGTCATTAAATAAGCAGTTAAGAGTTGTATGGTAGTCTTGAATTTTCTAGGATTATTAAAAAAAAAAAAGAAAAAAATATGAAACTACATACAACAATATTAAATGTGGGCATCTGAACATCTGTTTTTGGAAGAATTTTCATGAAATGCAATAAAACTAGGGAGTACTAACACTAACAAGGCTTATTCAGATGATTATTCAAATGAACATACAATAGCTATCTTACATGCAAGCTGCTTTTAGGTTATCATGAGAACATCCCCCAGATTATATGCAAATTCTCTATATCTACTGAAGTTAGCCAAAATATTTCACTCTTTCCCCAAGTCACAGATGCTTAGAAAACTAGAGATCACCATTTTGTATTCAAACCCAAATAGTGTAGCAGAGCAGGGCTGAGATATGCAGCGTGCGGTGTACTGTTACACAACACGTTATATTTAACTCTGGAGTAATTTGTAGCATGTGTAAAACTAGCCATGGTTCTTATGGAGTAAACTGATGTAAACAGCAGAGTTTAGGGAAATAGCACAAGTAGAAGCAGCGAGTTAAAAGGCGAATTTGCAAGTAAAAACTGACCCCCAAAGAAAACTTTATTAAAAAAAAAAAAAGGTAAGTTTATTCTGCAGAAACTCCAGTTCTGACAAAACTGACTCCAAGCAAAACGTAAACCCCATAAAGGGCTTGGAATTCTTTACAAAACAAGGTGCATATATTTGGTATTTTAGCCCATTAAGCCACCATGACGTTCCCCAACGTCATTAGCATCAGTGCATAAAGACACCATGACCATGGCTTCTGTCATCCTGACAAAAATGCAGGGTAACAGGATCAAAAGGTCCTGTGGTTTCTGAGAGCCAAGACTCTCCGCAACATGTCAGGGGAAGAATAGACGTTCCCCCCTCAAGTGATTGCTGTGATTGGTCATTTGGTACAGACTGACAAATCACAGCAAAAAGTAGGCTTTACCCCTCTGAACTTCCAGGATCAGTATCTAATGATCTTATTATCCTTCACAGAGAAAGGAGATCAGATGCCTACAGTGACCCTCCACACCATAAATCACACCACATACAATTAACCACTCACTGCTCAGCTAAATACCTCTCCCCCTCTGTGCTCTCCTCTCCATTTTGATTTAAGTTTGAAGAAAACCTAAAAATAGTTAATAAAGCTCTTAAAAGTCGTTTTGAACAATTTAAGGGGTGTAGTTAAATTATGCCACTTTTTCGCCATTTTGAAAAATATAAAAATAGAACCATTGAAAAAAGTCATCTAGAGACACAAAAATGACACCACCCACAGTTCCGTGCACCAAAGTATGAAAAAGTTATTTGTGCCAGAAAATGGCAAAATAAAAAAAGACTTTTTTTGGACAAAAAGTTTTATTTTTTTGTACGTGTATGAAACCATTATAAAAACTACAAATTTGGTATCCCTGTGATCGAACCGACCCAAAGAATATAATAGACATGTCATTTTGGGCACACAGTGAAAGCTGTAAAATTCAAGCCCACAAGAAAAACAGAGCAAACAGTGCATACCTCCTAGAAAATACCACAGAGGACCAAGGCTATTACAGATGAATATTATGGCCCCAGCTTAGCAAGGTTTCTTTATGCACTCAATCTTAATGTTTTATTCTTTTATAGGAATAACTACTTGTAGGACAAGTATATAAAACAAAATATTACTAATAAGCAGTAAGTATAGGGGGAAAAAAATCATAAAAGTGAATTTTTAAAAGAATAAAACATATACCGTATAAGCCGACCCGAGTATAAGCTGAGACCCCTAATTTTACCACCAAAAACTGGGAAAACCGAAGGTGGGAAATGCATTGGTCACAGACACCCCCCCCCCCCCGTATATAGCCAGCCAGCCCCCTATAATATACAGCCAGCCCAGCCTGCCCCCAGTAGTACACAGCCTGTCCCCAGTAGTACACAGCCTGCCCAGAATAAAAAAAAAAAAATAAATAAACTTATATACTCACCCTCTGGTGGCCCCGATGTCATCACAGCTGGTCTTCTGGCTTCCCGGCTCCTCTTGTGTAAGATCCTGCTGGGCGCCGCCATTGTTCTCTCCCGGGCCGCAGGCGCTTAGTATGACGTGCCGCTGCTGACGTCATACTGACGAGTATATACGGTAATAAAAATTATTCAAGTAATTCTGGATATGAAAGACTCTTCTTGGTCAACCATATAACACACAGAATCTTGGTCACTAGTGGAATAAATTTTCATGTGTTATCTGTATGCAAAAAAGTGTTTGCATTTGGTGTCCCCTTACCCCAGTACCTCATCCATTAGATTTTCACACATTTCTTATTGATGAGATCCTTGTTAAGAGCCTTGGGTGTCAAATTCCTGCGGTGATTATTGGAAACCTAAAGCTGGGTTCCCAATGGTGTGTATTTAGAGCAGGGTAAGCAGCACAGATCCACCAATACACTGCTATGGTAGTTGTAAAGTGGACAATAGCAATGTTTTGGGTTTTCAAGGTTTGTGCAAAACCGAAATACTGGACAGATGTGAGAATACCACATTTTTTGGGCCACCAGCACTCTAATAAATTGTATCAGCATTTAGAGGCAAGACACAGATGGGCTGTAAATCTTTCCATGATACTTTTTGTGTGTGTTGCTTCCCATGCTAGTTGTGGCTTACAGATGCGAATGTGGAAGTAACCTTGGGCTTACACCTATGGCCCTTTTCCTAATGGCCACACCCGCACATCAATGTCATGGACAGGACACATGGACTGGGGATTTTTGTGCTGTCCTTTAATCATTTTTTACAGACGGGAGGCAAACAATATCCATTAACTGTTCTAAGAGTCTCCTTAAGCTCCATCAAAGAAAATAAATAGAACTGCAACTTTCTTAATGCTCCTAACCATTTATTACTTGTGAAGAAAGGATTTACAATAACAATACCAAAAAAAAAAAAAAAGAAGAACAAAAGCTCAGGAATATTGCCCTTCTACATGATGTCAAACAGATGAAAAAAGTCTAAAGATCAATAACCTAATATCTCAAATTTAAATACCGTAGCCCCTTTATTGAGAGTCAAAGCTGCATCTCCAGTAAGAAATGATTGTTTTAGTAACACATGCTTAAGGATCAGTGTTTTCTAATGTTGTAGCTTACAAGACATGGGCTTACCTGATATTGTACAATCTACAGCATAGCACCACATAGTGCTCTTTGTCTGGAAAAGGAAGTGAAGGCATATAACGCGGTACATTTCTATGACAAAGAGGAAGCATGTCTTTGTGAATAAGCAACGCCTGGCAAGCAGGTGGAAGGATGTCATTATGCAGAACACTATTTCTTCTTTCCTTCATACACTCACATGCCAAAACAAAGTGCAATCTCTCCTGGAGCACAGCCAGGTTCTACTTCCAGAGGTTCGCTGGCACACTGAGCGGATATCAGACAACAGCTGCACATCTGTACACCAGTTGGCCAATTCACACATGAAGAATCGCGTGAATCGGTCAATATATTTTTCAGTTTACATTTTTTACATTACAGTAGTTAAATAATAGGTTCAAACTCATGAATGCAAATGCAAAATATGAAGCTTTACAGCAAATATAGCTATGAGTGGTCTCTGCTGATCTAATAAAAGGTAATCTGCCCATAAACTCCAGGAAGTTACAACAAGCCACTGCAAGGTTTCTCTACAAATACACCCAATAGATATAAATGGCACCAATGCTGCTGTCAGGACCATGTGTTATTCAAGCAAACACACGAGATGCTTGAAGCTCATCACCACATCAATTCAATATTGTTGTTATTATAAATCCCATTTTAAAGGAAACCCATCACCATGGACCTACCTTATAAGGTGGATCTGCTGGTAGGTTCACACTGAAACCCCCTTGACTCTGCCGCTAATTTACATAATACTAAAAATTGCTTTTTAGCATTTTTATACTTATTTGGTTGCTTCGCAAAATATACTATATGAAGATGCTTTTAGCATGAACCTACCAGCGGTTCTATCTTATTTGGTACATCCACTGTGGTAGCTTTCCATTAAGTTTAATTAGGTAACAATGCTCCTTTTACTACTGAACTACTGAAAGTATTCTAAAGAAACCACAGTACAAGCACACCATGTACCACATCAACATCACTGTGCAGAAAAATTAGCTCAAATTTTTATCAGTAGCTTTGGAATGAATGTGATTCCTCGTGACATCAGTGGTGAAAATGATAGTAATGCTACATGAGGGATGCTCTGCCATGTTTACAAATCAGCAATGACATCAGGGACATTAATTTGCACCGTACATCACTGTTTGAGCTGGTGACTGCTGGGGTCACATGGTGAGTGACAATCTCAGAGGGACCATGAAACAACTGGCCCATGTGTACTGAAGGGTATGGGAACATTAGTAATTTTCAAGCCTATACTGGGCAGATAATAGGCATGAATTCGGCTGCAAGTGAATGAAAGCTGCAGAAACCTTTTGTATCACAAGTTTGACCCAGTTCACAACTGTGTTCCGATTGCCATTAGCACTAGAATGATAATGGATGCTTAATGTTTTTGTACGATTTCGATTAGTGATGAAATAATTGAAGCTCTGGAAGAAGTGCTGCATGACAGTTTGTACTGTATAATGTAATAATATATTTAACGTATGTCTCCTATGATTTGTAAAGTACTGTGGAATTTAATGGCGCTATATAAAAATTAAGGTAAACTGTTCTAGTTGCCCATGGAAACCAAGCAAAGCTCAGCTTTAATTTCATAAATGGCTGTGGGATAAAGAAAGCTGAACTCTGATTGGTTGCCATGGGCAACTAGTACAGTTCTGCTCTAATAGACTTATGATAAATCTCCCTGACAACCCATATGTAAACTTTGCTGCAGTATCGCTCAGACATATATTGATCTCCACTTTGTCCTAAAGATGTCCTTATAAACAAATAAAAATTTAGTTGGTTTTAGTGGTACAGACTAACTCTCCTGTCTTAACATGAGAGGATCCTCTCCTCCACTGAGAGATAATCCACTCCCATTGGTTTCCGACTATGGTTTTCTCTCCCGTCCCCACTGAAAACACATGCATACTTGGAAGAACCGAGAGTGCATGTTATATGGTGGAGTTAAGAGAAAAAGCTGTCAGCTGAACAAATGCAAAGGCATATAAGCATCTTAAACTGTGTAATATTTAAAGGAAACCTACCTATTAAGGTATATTTGATGGTAGGTTCTCATGAATATCCTAAGCACTAATCTATTTCCCTAACACTATAATACTTTCTAACTAATCTACAGTTTAGCTAATCTGCAAATTTTCTGAAGAGGCTACTGTGGCCTCTCTGGAGAACAGGAGGAAGGCTACTCCATGCCCCAGTAGCCTCTGCGATCCTTCACTACTTGCACACTGCCAAGTTGAAACTGGCGAGCTGCCATTGTCGCTCGCACGTGAAACTGAAGCTACTGCTGTTAAAATTATGCTAATGAGTCTGAGGATCAGGAAGTATTCACTGCACAATTGCTGAGGGCGCAGGTTGAGACAGTGTAACAGTCTTTAAAGCCAGATCACTGAAGGGCTAGGGTAGCCCCTCAGGTTCATTAGCATCATTTTAACAGTTTCTTTTGGAAGAAAGGAGGCCATGGATAACAAATATCAGACAATTTCCACAGTCACAGTGCCTGGATCTATGAGTAAGTGCCCCTGGTTGATCATGATGCATTTTGATGGTAGATTTCTTTTAAGAAACCATCTGCAGTCTGTTTTAATCAATGAACCAATGTTTATTTCCAGAGAATAACTCAACCCATAAACACTCTGAAACTAAGCAAGGAATAATTCTATCATGTTATGAGATGATAAAAAAGGTGCCTTGACTGGCTGACAAGTGAGGAACAGTGTGGTTACAATCAGAAGGAGGGTGAATAATGTTGGATTGGTTTGTTTTGACTGTTCTTGGTCGGGTCTCTTTATTTCACCGATTCCCACATCACAATGTGACATTAAAAGGGCTGGCCACCTTTGGCTTAAACTTACAAATAATGAGCAATAGATTATTAAAGGGGTATTCCCATTTCAGTTAATGTTTTTATAATGGAAACTTAGACACTTTTCCAATATACTTTCTGTATCAATTCCTCACGGTCTTCTGGATCTCTGCTTGCTGTCATTCTATAGAAAGCTTCTGTGTTTACGTCCAGTGGACAGAAAACTGACCATGGTCACACAGGTGCACAGCTCATTAGTATCATAGTGTAATCAGAGTTGTGTGTCCTGTGTGACCATGGTCAGATTTCTGTCCACTGGAAGTAAACACAGAAGCTTTCTATAGAATGACAGCAAGCAGAGATCCAGAAAACAATGAGGAATTGATAAAAAAAAGTATATTGGAAAATTGCATAACTTTCCATAATACAAACAATAACATTGAATTTGCAGAATTGGGAATACCCCTTTAATAACTTATTCTTCCAGTCCTAGAGAGATGGGGAAAACAATCAGGAAGATAAAGAAGAAAGAAGAGGATTGGGACAACACTGAAGAATTGGTAATGAAAATTAAAAAAGATTTGTAAGCCTGCCCCAGGCCATAGTTAAGGAGATATATTAAAAAGGCATCTACCACCAGGAGGAAGGACTGTATGCAAATGAGTCTGAGGGGCTCCAGGTTCCATAGGTGGTAATTGAGTCTGGTAATCGCATACAGTCCTTCATCCTGGTGGTAGATGTCAAAACTTGGCCAACCCCTTTAAAGTAGTAGCAATGCAGCCGCTCTGTCATTCTGGGTGACATCAAGACATGTCAAACAATTCAAAGGACATCAATTAAAGCCATCAACTTTAGCAGTATATACAGACATGGCTGTGAGACGCTGTCCAACAAGTATATAGCAGCAATGTAATGGGCATCACAAGGCTGAGGATACAAGGTGCCCCAGCACCTGGGAGACACCTGCTGTCACTGCACAGCACCAGGGCGTCAGCACTGCCCCCAGCCCCGTCCTGTCACCCGCAGCTTCCTGGGCACTGCTCGCTCCTCTCACCAGCTTGTGTTGTGTCACTTAGGTCCGGGCGCGCGGCGCTCCGCGGAAACTCTCTCAATTTCCTGCCGCTCAGATTCAGAGAGCCGGTCACCGCAGCTTCCTCGAGGGCCCTTTCTAGTGAACGGTTCCAAGCTGCAGGGCCCACCCCAGTCCCGGACGTAGTGGGCACTCCGTGTCCGTTATGAAGTATGCCAGTGTAAGCGGGCACCGCCGAGCCTTCGGCCAACACCACGGCCGCCATCACACCGACTCGTCAGTGAGCCTGCGCAGCCAAGCTGACGGAAAGCGCGAGCCAGGGGCAGGGACTGGACGCAACGCGCATGCGCTGCATACTAGTCATAGTCTGTCTAAGGCGCAAGCGCACTTGCGGACCGGATGTGTTCGCAGCGCATGCGTGGTGGGTAGTCTCCGATTTATGGAGCGAGTTTAGACTTCTATACAACACAAAATAATGCGGAATGCAGAATTAAAGATGCTTCTATAGAATAAAAGTTCCTCACTTATTTTACAGGCATAAAGATTCAGTGAAGGAAAAAATAATTACTTACAAAGCTAATTTTAGATTTTTAGTATTAATTTTACACCCAACATTTTAAAATTTTCTTTTTTTGACAAATTGTATTTCCTTTTGGTGCCATTTAAAGGGCTTTGCTCATGAACGAAAGTTCTAAAATTGTAATCCCTAGTGATGTTTAGACAATAAAGATCATTTTTTTTTTAGCTCCTATCACTCAGTGATGGTCATTGTAAAATTCCAGAGTGTAGACGGGGGCTCTCTAAGCAGACGCATTGGGGCTCATTTACTTACCTGTCCAACTAAGTTCCCCAACGATAATGCACTCTGCCGCAATTCACTAAGATCATACGCCCAATATCCTGCATGTGTCGCTTCCCCGCAAAGGTCCTACGGAATTCACCTTCTTCCTGGTGCATGTAAGTGCTTTGTCTTGCGACACAATTTGAAAGTTAAATCTCACACTCAGTCCCAATCAGTCGGATCGTCCAACGGCACGCCCCCCAATTTCACATAAAGGCCAGCAAGTCTGCGCCAAAACCGATTGCGTGCAATACAATCCCAGCACAGACGCCTGTTAAATACCTGTCACAGCCGTGCAAAACCTGAAAACGTCGGAAACAACGAAAGTGCGGTCTGCGACCCTTACTAAATAAGCCCCATTTACTAAAAATAGTGAACACTTTACTAAATGCATTTTGCCTGTGCAGGCACATTCTTCATGAATGTGGCTCCCCCTGCACTCCTCCAACAGAGTGCACCAACTTTTTTTGGTGCACCTTTAACATGGGACGTGTGACACAATTCTGTCGACTTTGCTTGTTAAATCTGGTGCACTATCTGACTGAGCACTGGAACGCCCCCTAATTTGTGTCCAAAGATGACTAGTGCAGTGGTGCCACAAAAGGGTCGTGTCCGATCGACCCCACTCCAGAGTTAAATACCTGTGCAAGCAGTTTGCTCTAGAAAGAATGTGCAAAGTCCAACAGAAACCTGGCGCACGGCCCTTAGTAAATGTGCCCCAATATGATTATTTTGTACTATGAGATGCTGTTTGCTAACAATGTGCTTAGATTATCATGATACTGGATATAGCTACGCTTTTATTTAGCTTCTAAAGATTTTACTAATATCTGACACATATAAAAAGAGAGATGAGACAGAGTACAGTCATGAGATGGATAAATAAAAGGATATTAACACTAACTAAGATTATATGTACATTGTTTTATGTACGTGTACAATAAAAACATTTGAGTTAACACCTTAGCACTCCACGCCATACTAGTTCGGTGTAGGCTCCCGGGCTTAATGCTCAGCACTGCACTAGTTTGACTCTGAGCCGATGCTGGTTTGGTTCTGAACCGTAGCCGCATCGGCAGCGGGAATTGCGGGGTGTCAACAGTAATCTAACGATGACATCCCCAAGTATCACTTGCGGTCGGAGCGAGCTTTGATCGTTGGGTGTTAACACTTTAAATGCCGCAGTCAGGGCAGCAGGGATATTTAAATGGCTGCAGGGATATCAACCTGCTCGATCAGCGACTCCCACAGCGCTTTTGGGAGGTACCGATTGTTGCTGTGGCAACCCCAAGGTCTGAGCCAAGACCTCAGTGCTGTCCATAGTAAGTGCCTGTAAGGTCCTGTTACATACAGGACCTTGCAGGCAGAGTGTCAGCCTATGCATCAGCATAGGCTGACAGTGCTAATACCCTGCAATACATTAGTATTGCAGGGAATTACAATGAACAAGCAATCAAACAATCCAGAACCCCACCCCCCAATGTGGCCAAATTAGAGCCAATCCTAAAGTGAAAAATGAAATGCCCCCCCCCCCCCCATTAAAAATAATAAGAAAGAAATATAAGTGACCATCTGCTATGGAAACATCTACAATAAGGCCTCCCAGCCATGAATATAGCGTTAAATAGAAAAATATTACCCCCCCCCCCCCCAAGGAAAATACCAGCGATGCTTACACCAAAAATATAAACTGCAAAGAATGTACACATAAACATATAAATATATTCCAGCACTGAATATACCAAAAACATACATACTAGGCCGCGCACATAAATATTTACCAGCAATGAATAAACAGCACATAATAATATCCTGCACTTATAAAAATATAGACCAAAAAATTATATACTACATACATCAATATATAACAGCAATACATGTACTGCACATTTGAGCTGCACTCGGGCAGAGACTTCACTTACTGCTAGCCTGCTGCTGTCTCCTTCTATGTCTGTGGTGGTCTTGTCCATCCCCCTCTTCTTCCTGTAATCTCCTTATAGTTGCCAATCCTTCTCCATCAGGTAGAGAAAGGGGGGTCATGGAAACTTCTCCAGGCCATGACACTTATCACTGCAGAATTTGCAACCCGGTTGACTGTGGCCTCTGGATAAAATCTCCACACTACGTTCCTAAAAAAAGAATCATAGTCAATACAATGTTCCCTAGATAACAGCTAAGTGCTCCCCGCATATACAGATAATACACTGCAACCCATCAATATACTATGATATATAGTACTATATAATTTCCCCCTCATTAATCCAGTAGCCCCAGCACACTTCCCCAGTTTATAGGTTGCCCATGCCCTTAGTATATAGCCAACCAATATATATCCAGCCAGCCCCATAGTATATAGTCAGCCAGACCCTGCACCCCAGTATATAGCCAGCCAGCCTCCCAGTAGTATATAGCCAGCATTCCCCCATGTAGTATTTAGCCAGCCTGCCCCCCTAGCCATCGCCCAGTAATATATAGCCAGCCTGCCCCATAGTATATATAGTCTCCTGCCCCCAGTATATAGCTAGCCTTCCCCTTTCCTGTAGTATATAGCCAGCCTGCCCCCCCATGTAGCCAGCCTGCCCCATAGTATATAGCCAGTCTGCCCCACTGTAGTATATAGCCAGCCCCATAGTATTCAGCCTGCCTTCCGTTTTCCTCAGTATATATCCAGCCAATATATATCCAGCCAGCCCATAGTATATAACCAGCAAGTCCCCTGCCCCCCAGTATATAGCCAGCCAGCCCCCAGTAGTATATAGCCAGCCTGCCCCATCTGTTTAATATATAGCCAGCCAGCCCCATAGTATATAGTCAGCCTGTCCCTCTGTAGTATATAGGTAGCCCAGGCCCTCTGTATATAGCCAGCATACATATTTCCAGCCAACCACCAGTAGTATAAAGCCAGCCTGCCCCCTCCTGTAGCAAATAGCCAGCCTCCCCCCCTGTGGCATATAGTCATCCCCCTGTAGTATATAGCCAGTCTCCTCTGTAGTATATAGCCAACCTTTCCCCCTGTAGTATATAGCCAGCCTGCCCCCCTGTATTATAGGTAGCCAGCCCCCTTGTAGTGTATATAGCCAGCCTGCCCCCCCCTGTAGTGGATATGGCCAGCTTGCCCCCCTGTAGTGGATATAGCCAGCTTGCCGCCCCTGTAGTGGATATAGCCAGCCTTCCCCCCCATAGTGTAGATAGCCAGTCTGCCCCCCTGTAGTATATAGCCAGCACCCAGCAGTATATAGCCAGTCCCCTGTAGTATATAGCTAGGCTTCCCCCCGTAATATATATCAAAGCCCCCCAGAGTATATAGCCAGCCCCCTGAAATATATAGCCATTTCCCCCCATAGTATATAGCCAGCCAGCCCCAAAGTATATAGCCAGCCTGCCCATAGTATGTAGGTAGCCCATGCATATATATTTCTAGCCAGCCCCATAATATGTAGATGGCATGTCCCCTGCCCCCCAGTATATAGCAAGCCTTCCCCCTCCTGTAGCATATAGCCAGTCTGCCCCCCGTAGTATATAGCCAGCCTGCTCTGTAGTTTATAGTCAGTCTGCCCCCCCCCCCCCGTAGCATATGGCCAGCCTGCCCCCTGTAGTATATATGAAGCCAGCCCCCCTGTAGTGTATATAGTCAGCCTTCCCCCCTGTAGTGTATATAGCCAGCCCCTAGCAGTATATAGTCAGCCCCCATAGTATATAGCCAGCCCCCCTGTAGTATATAGCCAGCCCCCTGTAGTATGTAGCCATCCTTCCCCCCCGTAGTATATAGCCAGCCCCCGTGTGGTATGTAGCCAGTCTCCCATAGTATATAGCCAGCCTGCCCCCTGGTGTGGTATATAGCCAGCCTGCCCCCCTGTAGTATATAGCCAGTCTGCCATTCTGTAGCATTTTGCCAGCCAGCCCCCATGTAGTGTATAGTCAGACAGTATATAGCCTGCCCCCCCCCCCCTGTAGTAATAATCATAATAATCTTTATTGATATAGAGCCATCAAATTTCAAAGCACTTTACAAATCATAGGGGACATATACAAATATAATAATACATTAATGAGTACAAACAGTCATATGAAACTATAGGAGATGGGGTCCTACTCGCAAAAGCTTAGGGGGTGGGTATTAGTCTGAGAGTCTGGGGAAGGGCATTCCAGAGAATTACTGCAGCTCTGGAGAAGTCCTGGAGATGTGCATGAGAGGTTTGAATTAAGGTAGAGATTAGTCTAATATCACTGGCAGATCGAAGAGCTGAGATGAGAGAAGAGAGGAAGGGAGGTGCAGCATTATCCAGAGCTTTGTGTATGAGGTTATTATTTTAAACTGAATTCGGAATGAGACATTTAACTAGTGACTGGCACAAAATGAAGGCATCCATGTACCCTATGGTCTGAAAGACAAGCCTGGCTGCTGCATTAAGAATAGATTGTAGAGGAGAGAGTTTAGTGAGTGGAAGAGCGATTAGAAGGGAGTTACAGTAGTCTAGCCAAGAGTGAATCAGAGCAACAGTTAGCATTTTAGTAGCTTCATTTGTCAGAATTGCCGGATTCTGGATATGTTTCTGAGATGCATGCGGCAAGAGCGAGCAAGAGATTGAATATGTGGGGCAAAGGAGAGATCGGAGTCCAGGACCCCAACCCCAAGACAGCGGGCCTGCTGTTAGGTCGTTTAGTAGATGGTGGAAAGACAAGAAGTTCACTCTTAGAAATATTACGTTTCAAGAAAAGAGACGACATGATGTTAGAGACGGCAGAGAGACAGTCACTAGTGTTCTGGATTAAGGCACGGGTGATGTTACATGCAGATGTATATAGCTGGGTATCATCAGCATAAAGTTGATACTGGAAACCAAATCAACTGATGGTTTGTCCGATGGGGGCAGTATAGAGGGAGAAGAGAAGAGGACCTAGGACTGAGCCCTGAGGAACCCCGACAGTAAGAGGAAGATGAGAAGAGAAAGATCCAGAAAAGGAGACACGGAGTGCGGTCAGAGAGATAGGAAGAAAACCAAGAAAGTGCAGTGTCCTTTAGAGCAATGGAGTGAAGCATCCTGAGGAGGAGTTGGTGGTCCACAGTATGTAATGCTGCTGATAAATCCCGAAAAATTAGGGCCGAATAGTATATAGCCACCCCCCATATAGTATATAGCCAGCCCCATCTGAAGTATATAGCCAGCCCCCCTGTAGTATATAGCCAGCCCCCACCCCCTGTAGTATATAGCCCACCCCCCATGAAGTATATAGCCAGCTCTCCCTGAAGTATATAGCCAGGCCCCCCTGTAGTATATAGCCATACCCCCACCTGCGGTATATAGCCCCTGACCATTCTAATTTTCATCTACATTATGATTTAATTACTATGAAGATCTCAAGGGGTTAACAATCTTCCCAAAAGCTGTTTCTGATAGTTTGAGGGTTGCAAGATTTGGAAATGGGTTGATATATAGGGGGTTTCTATTTTTATATTTTTCAAATTTCCAAACAAGTAAATTCTGAAATCTCCTTGAAAATACGGAAAACCGATGTTGAATTTGGAAGCCGTGCAACATCATAATAAATTATCCAGACATTTCAAAAATTTTGAAAATGTAAAGCAAGCATATGGGAAATGTTATTCTGCAACTTATTTAGGTGGTAACGCTATCTGCCTGAAAATGAGATGACTTAAAAAATAGCACATTTTTAATTATTTTTATAAATGAGCGCAAAAATTATCAGCCAAAATGTATCACTAAAATGAAGTAAAACATGTGACAAAAAAAAATTCTGATAAGTGCTCAAAAGTTATAACCATTTAAAGTAACACATGTCAGAACACTTATAAACACTTGTATATAAATGTTCTGAAGGCATAATAGCGGAATAAGCATAATGGTTAAGACCGATAGTTATGGAAAGTAAATAAAAGTGTATAGATTGGATAGCATACAAGGTGTGCAGCGAACATCCGCTGTGACTCACTGTACCCATTGTGGCTAGTTCATCCTGCGTGATATTCCGCCGTCTCGGAACTTGGCCAATTTCACGATCCAAAAAGCAATACGCAATACAATTTAGTCCATTTATTTTATTTACTTATTTATTTTTGCATCCTGAAAAAAACCTCTGAAAAGATCTTTGCAAAAGATATTATCGTTGCTTCAGGGACATCGGAATATCACAAGCTAGCAACAACGGTTACAGTGAGTCACGGAGGATGTTCGCTGCAAACCTTATATATGGTGTATATGTTTAATTTATACAGCTTATCTACAAACAGTTATATACTTTCCTTAACCCCTTAAGGACGCAGGGTTTGTTCGCTCATTTCTCGCTCTCCACCTTCAAAAATCCATAACTTTTTCATTTTTATGTGTAGAGACCTGTGTGAGGGCTTATTTTGTGCGTAACAAATTTCACTTTCCCGTAATGTTATTTATTTTAACACGCCGTGTACTGCGAAGCTGGAAAAAAATTCCAAAAGTGGAAAAATTGAAAAAAAACGTTCTTGTGGGCTCAGTTTTTACGACTTTGACTGTGCGCTCCAAACAACACCTCGGCTTTATTCTTTGGTTCAGTACGATCGCGGTGATACCAAATTTATACAGGTTTTATTGCATTTTAATACATTTTCAAAAATTAAACGAATGTGTACAAAAAAGAAAAACATTTTGTACCATATTCTGACGCTAATAACTTTTTCATACTTTGGAGTGAGGTGTCATTTTTTGCAAAACCAGTGATGGTGAACCTTTTATAGACCGAGTGCCCAAGCTACAACCAAAATCCACTTTTTTACTCTGAAGTGCCAACATTGCATTTTAAGCAGTAACTTATTGCAACGTGTTCTTCCACATCTTTCATCGGCCGCCTAATGCCACTAATACAGTTGGAAGAAAGATGGCAAATAGCTTCTCTCCAGGGTCTCTCTGTACAGGAAGAATGGTGGGTCTAACAGGATGACCTCCAAAGATAATGCAGTTCTGAAACACCTTCTTACTTTTCCCGCAGATCCAAACTGGCAATGAAGTGTCGCTTTAAAATAGCGCTGAGAGCAGCTTCTTTTAAGTTGCCTGCGACTGCAGAAAGATTTAGTGGATTTGGTCCTATTTGGTGAACTCTGTCCTGATGGCCTGAGTGCCCACAGAAAGGGCTCTGATTGCCACCTCTGGCACCTGTGCCATAGGTTCGCCACCACTGTCTTAGACCATCTAGGGTACATTAACCCTAGATGGTCAGATCGTTCCTACCATATACTGCAATACTTCTGTATTGCAATATATGGAATTTTTGCAGGCCACTGGCTCATTGTAACGAATCTGCAGAAGCAATGTAGCCTCGGGTCAAACAAAGACCCGAGGCTACCATGGCAACCGATCGCTGCCCCCCAATGACGTTCGGGGGAGCGATGATCGGAATAAAGATGGCGACGCCCACACGATGGAAAGGTTAATAACCGCGATCGGTGCAAGCACCAACCGCGGTTATTAGCGGTGGGAGTTTGCTGCAATATGCAACAACCCCCGCTCTTGTATGGAGAGGACTCAGGCCGTGAGCCCTCTTCATACATTCCCTGCACCTCTGCGCTGTAAAGCTACGGCGCAGAGCGTTAAGGGGTTAAAGCTAAAGTTAGGCCCTATCCTCCGTAAGTGCCGTTGAGATATATCGAGAGGAAAGTGCATGAGCCCCCATCTTCTATTTATTTGGGGGCAAAATGGAAACCCTGTTCTTGTGATACAAAGTGGGTCTCTCTACTAGGACCCCTATCTGTCTGCAAGCTATTCCCTACCTTGTGCATATGGGAAAAATTGTAGTGAACGGACAACCCCTTTAACTCACCAGCATTTGACCCATACACAGGATAGGAGTTAACATGTTGATCACTGCGCGGGGGGCAGACTGCCAAAACACTTACGCATAAGAAGAATGGGGGTCCTATACGAACTTGTGATTTATTAGAGATGTCCGGTGATTACTGCCCTCGGCTCCTCCTCCTGCTCCAGTCTCCCATCAGGTAGTTTGTTGAGTAGATGGAACAACAATGTTTTGCCCCTACCAGGGACTAAGCGTGTAATGTGCAGGGTACCCGGAGTTGATATTATGACGCACCTGTGGGTGCAGCAAATGTAACTTTCTCTCTCTATCGTCTCCAATAGTCATTTAGTAAAAGGCGTCTTTTAGCATCAGAGTTAAGGCCTTTAACATTTTACGGAAAATAGTTCAACCATTATCAATCACTGTCCGTTAGCTCTATAGGTAAATTGTACAGCAGACAGAAATTTGGCCACAGGGCCTCCCAGGGCAGCCCGGACGAATGCTGTTTCCACTGTGCGTGTGCAGGAATTGGAGATAAACCTAAAGAGAGATGCAAGGGTTATTAGAGAATATTAGAATGTGTATGAACATAGTCTTTAGATGCACATAGAGAAATTACAGCTCACTACTGACAGTATGAGAGAAGATTAGCATAACACACGCCCCCAGCTCCAGTCCCAACTCCTCCTCTCTGACCAAACACAGATTATAATGGTCAGATCTCGGAACTAATAACTCTGCAACCGTGGGGACTAGAAGGAAAATTCTAAGTGCCCGTGAATCTATGTAGCAACCCCTACAGAATGATGTGCTAATCTCCATAAAGGTGAGGTAGTGAAAGGTCCTCTTTAAGTGGCAGGGGATTTTGGTAGGGGCCAACATTAACTAAATTTTAAAGAATATCTCAAGTACAGATCATTACATAGCTACTGTAACCTGTGCCATGTCCAGAAAGCATATTGAAGCCAGTAGAGTAACGGTTATACATATTGCCCTGTCGGGGATCTGCGTTCCAAGTATGGCGTTCTCTGACGTTTCTTGGAAGGGCAGACAGGCTACCATGTGGGAGGCAGTTTTGTAGTGGGCGGCTGCTCAGGCGAGTCCGGCACATCAGGAGGGTTCAGCTTGAATTTGTCACAGAAGGTAAGGAGTAGTGATGGGAATTCCGGCTCTTCTTAGTGAGCTGGCTCATTAGGATCCGCTCACTGAGAAGAGCTGGCTCTTCTAGCTGCTGAACGGCTCCCTATTAAATACATAATAGGGACCCGCAGGTCAGTCAGTCACCGGATGCCACTTCACTGAGACTCGCTGAGGGGAGCCGGCTACCGTCGTTCGCGAACAAGAACAGGCTCTTTGTGCCAGCTTGTTCGCGAACGACACATTACTAGTAAGGAGTTCTTCACGGGAATCGTAAAGTTGCGGAACGGCCATATTTTCTGTCTGTTAGACTGAAGGGAAACCCCCAGTGATGCGGAATCCCCTATTTTCATAGTAAGTCCAATAGTGGCCTTTGAGCTCTGTGTTGTTGAAGCATGATCCATGAAAGATCTTGGTAAAGTTGCAGGCAAGAGCCCAAGAAGGACACTGATTTAAATTGTCGGGATTGTTTAATAATTTATTCCTTAATCTCCACATCAGTAATGTGGCAGATGATGTCCCATTGGGGGCCATTGGTATAGAGCTCTGTGGGTCCTGTCTATTTTAAGCAGGGTCTCAGGTGGCTGATCCAGGATTATGTTAAATACCCGCTGTAGGTAACCCTGGACGTCCTCCTCACCCTGCTGTTTAGGGATGATCTGTACCCTAATACGGTATGCTGACGGCGTCTGTTATCAACGTCTTCTATATGCCACATTAAGTCACTGATAGTTGAGGCCTGCTTCACCATCTAGTGTTGAAGAGTCGACACTACAGCACAGGCTGCATTATGATCATCTTCTAGCACATCCACTCTTTGCACCACCTACTGTACATCCTTGCGTACTGCAGCTATTTCTTGTCTGCACGTCTCTTCTACGTCTCTTAAGCTCCCTGAAGTCCTATTTTTTGGGCATTTGCTGAATACAGAGCCACAACTGATCATGTAGTGGTGGAGAGAGCTGTGATGCAGGGGCTGAATGTTTGAATGTTGAAGTGAAAACCCTGGGGGCTTGGACATTGGGTTATAGTGCTGCTGTGTAGCTGGAGCCAGAAACAGGGACTATGGGAGAGATCTCTGGGGGGACACTCGGGGCAGGCCGTTCTGGTATGTCACTGCCTATCCTAAGCTTTCAGAGCTTTTCATCTAGCTTTTCATCTGGCTGTGATGAGGGTGACGGGGGGCAGGGAAGGCTGAGGGCCTGGGGCAGCCAGGTCCATTTCAGGGAGGGAGACTCTCATTTCCCCTTCAGTAAACATGGGGCCTGGTGTTGGGGTGAGAGGGAGGGATTCGAGGGCTCCTGATGTTGTCCACCCATATACCGCTCATGGCTGTGGACATGAGGCTTCTGGAGGCAAATGTAGGCATAGCAGCCTGTACCTCTGTTGGGCTGGGGCAGCTCATGTTAATACCCCACTCTGAATTCCTCTGAGAGCCCTCCTGTCCTTCATCGGGGATTTTACAGCCGTGCTGTATCCTGGCGGTGCGTTGGTCTCGCCTGGCTCCTGGATTGCCTGATAGTTGGCCCCCTTCTGTTGCCCATGGTTAGGTAAGTGGAGGCCCACTATTTTGTAGCTAATTAGGCTCGGGTAGTGCTGCGCTTAACAGCTACACGTTCACACTCATATATCATATACCAGTAGTATTGCGTGGTGCTGCACCTTCTCTCCTATGAGCTATCCACAACGGTCCTAGATGGATCCAGCAAACATCCACTATTAGGTAATCCAGTAGAATAATAATTCTTCTTATGACCGGAGCTCAAAACCCAAATGACGATCCATGCACGATTCCTCCTTATTTATGTGCCAAACACAAGGGATCACTTTCAGGGATAAGTCACCGTTCAGACCAGAAACCGCAAATGTTTTCACTCCTGTCCTAGTCTCCTCCACTCACTGTATATGAGAGACATATCTAGACATAGTGTAGACAGTTTCACATTTTTAAAACTTTTTATTCAAGTTCTACTCACATATATAGATAAAAATGCACATTTTTATCTATATATGTGAGTAGAACTTGAATATGCGCCGGCTATAAAGTTTTTTTTTTTTTAAAGTATTTATTTTTGCAGTTTTTGAATTTTTATACAAACATAATAAACAAAACCAGAAATCAAGATTGTCTGTCACAATCCTTCCCCCCACTACAGGATTATTATACAACAGCCATGGTAACAGTCAGGTTCTTACTGCGGTTCAAAACTACCTGAGGGATATTACATAGTAGATAACAGTAGGATACTGCAGCCAGACATCTTGATACAACACAAATAACTATTGACACAGGGACAATCAGTCACACACACACACACACACACCAGCACGCTCAGTCTCCTTCATCATGGAGAGGAGTATAGATCACATGTGATTATAAGGCTGTATGGGGAGTCGCACACCATCTGGACCAGATGCGGTCAAACTTCTGGGGACACTTCCTGTTGGTATACAGGGACCGGTAGTGGGGAATGACACTATTAATGAGCAGTATCCATCTTTTTAATGGAGGGGGCTCCTGGTCCTTCCAGGTCATCACCACCACTTTTCGGGCGTAGAATAGGACAAACCTAAAGAAAATTTTGTCATAGTGGCCATTGACAACTTCGTTTATGATGCCGAGGAGACACACAGAGGGAGATAGTAAGCGTGGGAAATCAAAGTGTAGATTAAGGAACTCCAGCACTTCGGACCAGAAGACATGGACCCTAGGGCAGGACCAGACACAATGCAGGAAGGATCCGACTTCAGCCTGACAGCGAAAGCAAAGATCATTAGGCATTGCTCCCATGCGAAATAGTCTAGCAGGGGTGAAGTAAACTCGATGGAGGAGTTTAGATTGGATCAGGAAGTCCCTCGCACTCACAACAGATGTGAAGTAGGACAGTTCGACCTCCCTCCAGTCATCATCTGACAGGTCAGGGATATCCTGTCTCCAGCGTTCACAGGCTCTATCAAACGGTCTAGACTTTTGCTCTTGTAGGAGAGCATAGCACTGAGTGAGTGGCTTAGGGAGGTCCGGGGTACTCATCAGAGTCTCTAGTTTGGAGAATTTCACTGTCAGGCTGAAGGAACCGAATTGGGCTTTGAATGCGTGCCGCAGTTGCGTGTAATGGAAGCTAGCCGTATTGGGTACCGTATGTCTCTCCCTTATCTCGTTAAAGCTGAGTAATTCTGCTTCCGGGGATAAGAGCTGGCCTACAAATTTCACCCCCGCTGCCCCCCACATTGTCCAGCCCGGGAGGGAGAGGAAGTGAGAGAGCCACGGATTGAGCCACAATGGAGTCCTAGGCGAGAGAGGGGGAGAGCTGCTCGGTTCTACCAGGGATTGTGCCCTACGCCAGCACACCGCTACCGTACGTAGGGGAAGTGGGGTATCAGATGGGGACTTGTATCTGTACAGCAGGTTTGTAAGGGCCTCATAGGAACCCACCAGGGCACCAGCCAGTGCAGTAGCTGCATTACCCATGTCTATATCTATCCACCACTGGGCATATACTAGCTGGGAAGCCAGGTAATAAAGATACAGATCCGGGGCAGCCAGTCCACCCCTAGACTTGGGAGCCTGAAGCAGCGCTAGACTGAATCGCGGGGCACTACTCTGCCAGTAGAAGGACCTGAGAATGCTGTCTAAGCGTTTAAACAGGCTCTTAGGAAGTAGTATAGGGCAGGCATGGAAAAGGTATAGAAATTTTGGGAGAAAAATCATTTTAAATATATTAATGCGCCCGTACAAAGACAAGGGGAGAGTGGACCAGGCTTTTAGGCGCGATTCCGTTGCAGCTATCAGGGGTGTAATGTTTAACTCCGTAAATGCCTGGACCTTGCGTGACACCTGGACTCCCAGATATTTAAAGGTGGACACCACCCGGACTGGGACGGGGAGGGAGTGTACCCCTACATCAGATAAGGGAAAGAGGGCCGATTTGTCCCAGTTAACCCGAAGGCCTGAGAACCCCCCATAACGTTCTATCAGGGACAGAAGGGATTCCAGAGAGGGGCCCACATCCCCAAGATATACAAGTGTATCATCAGCATAGAGAGATACCTTTTCAATAATAGTACCTCTAGTTATGCCCTTAATGCCCTCAGAGTGGCGGATCGCCACAGCAAGGGGCTCAATGGCGAGTGCGAAGAGGAGGGGAGATAGTGGGCAACCCTGTCTAGTGCCCCTAGCCATAGGGAGAGTAGGTGAGATGTTAAGATTAGTCCGCACCCTAGCCTTGGGATCGTTATACAGTAGCTTAACCAATGCTGTAAATCGAGGGCCAAAACCCATTCTAGGCAAAAGGGTCCACAAATAGGGCCACTCCACAGAATCAAACGCCTTACAATTGTCTAAGGATAATATAAACCCAGGGTCTGGAGACCGCTCTGCCTCTGCAATGTTCAGGTGTAGTCTTTGTATATTTATGTCAGTTCCCCTCCCAGGCATAAAGCCTGTCTGGTCCGGGTGAACCAATGATAGTATTACTTTGTTAAGCCTTGTTGCCAGAATTTTTGCTAGTATTTTAACATCTGAGTTTAGGAGGGAAATTGGGCGGTATGAGTCGGGAAGCAGGGGATCCTTGCCAGGCTTAGGAAGAACTACAATAAGGGCCTCTCGCATGGAGTCGGGGAGGGAACCGCTATCAAGCGCATCGGAGTACAGGCTGAGGAGAAGGGGGACCAGAGTCTCACAGTTATCCCTATACCACTCACCTCCCAGCCCATCAAGTCCAGGTGTCTTACCGGGGGGCAACGATTGGATGGCCAGTTCCACCTCCTCTGCCGAGATCGGAGCATCAAGCTCCGATGACTGTGCCTGTGTGAGCCTCCAAAGTGGAAGACTGTCAAGGAATCCGGAGATCTCGACGGAAGAGGCGGACAATCTGGAGCTGTAAAGAGAAGAATAGTATTCATGAAATACCATGTTAATGGCCCGGGGTTCTGTGATCAATGCTCCGTTACCATCAATAATAGAGGGAACAGAAGCACAGGGGCGTTCAGCCCGCGATAAATACGCAAGCAGCTTCCCGTTTTTATCTCCAAATTCAAAGATGGACGCTTCCCTGGCTAGCAGGCGTTTGCTGGTGCGCTCCTTCACTACAGCTAGATGGTTCCTCTGCGCCTGAGCCCAAGTCTTTTTATTCCCCGGAGTAGGTTTCTCTAGATCAGTGGTTCTCAACCTGTGGGTCGGGACCCCAGTGGGGGTCGAACGACCAAAACCGGGGGTCGCCTAAAGCCATCGGAGCCGAAATTTTACTGTGTTTTTACTGCGAGTTGCATGGTGCATGGGGTCACCACAGCATGAGGAACTGTATTGCGGGGTCACAGCATTAGAAAGGTTGAGAACCACTGCTCTAGATAATCCTTTTCTGCAGTCACCAGTACAGCCGTCAGCCTTTCCTCCTGGGCATTTAAGGACTTCCTATGGCCAGCTACCCCCGACATGAATGCCCCCCGCACCGAGGACTTGTACGAGTCCCAGACTAGAAGAGGATCAGGATGGGTTGAGTGTACATCCCAGAACTCGCTGTGCGCTGCCCTAACAGTACTCTGGACCGCTGGGGATAGGAGCCAAGCCGGGTGCAGGCGCCATAAGCGGGAATCGCTGGGGGGGCCTATAAGGAGACTAATGAACAAGGCGGAGTGGTCTGACGCACTGCGCGGGCAATAGGATATCTGGTCAACGTGCTGCATCATATCAGGGGAGACAAAGGCCAGATCAATCCGAGAGAAGCTCTTATGAACAGAGGAATAAAATGAATATTCTCTCTCTTGAGGGTGTTTACTACGCCAAACATCGGCGAGGTCTAGAGAGGTGAGCCACTCGTTCAGACGGGCCGAGCCTGTGTCAAGACCACTTGTGCGATCCAAGGAGGGGTTAGGGACTGCATTGAAGTCACCAATACAGAGTAACGGGCTTGGAGGCATAGCAGCCAGCTTACTAGATATTAGATGCAATACTGCTGGATCAAAGGGAGGGGGGACATAAATAGACGCAATAGTAAAGGTAAAGCCCCACAAGGCACAATGTATGACTACATAACGGCCAAAGTGATCCGGTGCTACCTGTATGACCTCTATGGGAAGCGCTTTGGATATGAGTATGGATACTCCCCTGGCGTAGACAGAGTAGGAGGAATGGTAACCTCTAGCCACCCAGGCCCGCTTCAGGGAGAGGACCTTCTGACCCGTAAGGTGTGTCTCTTGGATACATACAATATGGGGGGCCTGACGCTTAATGACATCTAACATCAGAGCCCTCTTGAATTTGGAGTTAAGTCCCCTCACATTCCAACTCATTACCTTAAGTGAAGACATCTTAGCGGAAGGGAAAGGGGTGTGGGGGAGGAGACGTGAGCAACCAAGCATTCATCCTTTCATACCACAAAGACATAGACAGACAGACAACAGTGAGCATAACAAATATAACAAAGCTGAACTAACAATCCCAAGAATACAAACCCCCTGTCTAACACCCTAACAGCAGTAGTGTAGACCTATACCCGCTAACAGTCAAATAGTAGAACAGTGGTCCCTAACTCAAGACAAACCTACACCATTTGTCCCGGGACCTTCAACCCTTAATGAATAGATGATCAGGAGGTTATTAGGCAGCCATATTTAGAGAGGACCAAGAGGAAATAGGGGAGGGGGGGAGGGGGGGGGGAGGAGGAAGACGCAAGGAGGTAATGGTAGGGGGAGGTAATGGTAGGGGGAGGTGGGGAGGTGGGGAGGTGGGGAGGTGGGGAGGGGGGGAGGGAGGGAGAGAATGGAGTGCCATAAATGGCGCACTGGTCAAGATGACCAAGAAGAAAGCGCAAATCAATCACAGGGTACATTTGTGAGGCACGTAAAGTGTAAACAAATATTAGAAAACTGTAACAGTGATTTGGGACCCCTGGATAACTATTCAGGACTAAGTCCAGCACCGTCATTGCATATCAGATAAAAGGATATGTGAGTCCAGTCACTCAGGAGGTGCGGGCCTTGCAGCTGGAGCCCGTGGAGCTGCATCAGCCCAGTGAAGTGCTTCGGTTGGGCAAGTGAAGAATCGAGTCTTCTGACCGTCCACTATTCGGAGCTTGGCAGGATACATCATGGAGTATTTATACCCCTTGTCACGGAGACGGGCACGGACCTCGGTGAATTGTGCTCGCTGTTTCCTGACGGATGCAGAGAAATCAGGGTAGAAGGACACTCTGCTGTTGGCATAGAGAATTTCTCCCTTGGTACGGACAGCCCTGAGGATAGAGTCCCTGTCCCTAAAGTGCAGCAGCCGGGCCAGGAAGGGTCTTGGATTGCCCCCTGGGGGGCCAGGGCGGAATGGCACACGATGGGCCCTTTCTACTGTGAAGAACGGGGAGAAGGTATCTGCAGGAAGCATATTTTTGAGCCAATTTTCAAAAAAGGATACCGGGTCAGACCCCTCCACTTTTTCGGGGAGGCCAACCACTCTGACGTTGTTCCGTCGCAGGCGGTTTTCGAGATCATCAGCTCTGTCGATGGAAGCAGACATTTGGCGCTGAAGCTCTCTTATCTGTGTCGGCATAGGCCTCTGGACATCCTCCACTTCAGATATTCTGCGTTCAGTTTCTGTTATTCGCTCTTTGGCTTTGTGAACATCGTGTCTTAAAAGAACAAAGTCCTGTCGCAGCTCATCCACCTTGGTAACCAGTTTGGATTGGCACCCATTAATGGCCGCCAGCACCTCTGCAAATTTGCGGTCCAGTTCAGTGGCCACGTCAGGCGGATCGGCGCCCTCTTCATAGCTTTCAAGCTGCGGCGGGCTCTGGGAGCCTTCAAAGAGGGAGGGAGAGGAGTTTGGGGACCCCTGAGGAGAGCAGGGCTGTGTGCGGGAGAATCTCCCCAACTTTTTGGCAGCGTTTGACTGTATCTGTGCAAGAACGGCTTGTGATGTGGAGCATTCCTGCGCATCCAGGGGTTCCAGGGACTGGAATGGAGGATCTTCATGGATGGATTCATCATCCGATGGAGGCGCAGACACCCCGGACGCTGCTTTGTGCACTTTAGCCGTTCTCCTCCGGTTACCCATGGCGTCTGAACAGGGGGGGCCAGTGATAAACAATCGAGGAGCCTAGCGTCCAGTAATTAGCAGAGATACAGTCCAAACCCACGTGGAGTATTGCAGCGGCACTGCAAGGGTTAATATAAAACAAAACCCAGGAGCAGGGGATCACTGGGAGTATGGTGGGCTGCACAGCTTGGGGTCCCCAGGTGAGAGAAGGGCAGCAGCAGGGGAATTACTTCCCTACCTTATTCCTGGCTGCAGTCCGGCAGTGACAGGGTTAACCCTGCGCGCCTAGGCCTCAGGCAGCGCAGGGGAGTCCAGCAGGATGGCGCCTCCGGCCGGATACAGGGCTGGCTGGAGCGCTGCCACGATCCCCCGACAGGGCAGGTCAGCAGCACAGCGGGTCGGCGGCACAGCACGGGGGGGGGGGGGGGTTCCCGTCCCCGGTATTCAACACCTCTCCGGTGTACAGCCGCGATGTCGGGCGGCTATGGTCCCGCCGCCGCGCGGGACACGTGGGAGGCCGCAGGAGCCGAGGTGCTGGAGGGGACCGCACGGAGCCGGTGACCGCCGCGATACCGCCACCGGAGTATGGGGGCAAGTACCCGCGGCACCGGGGAGCAGACTGGAGGGGGTACAGGTGGAGGATGGCTGCCTGGGAAGGGTGATAGGGTGCCAGGTCCCGGGAGCTCCGCGGTGCACGTCCTCCTAGGTCGGCATCAGGCCACGCCCCCCCTATAAAGTTTAAAAAGTGTTTTAAACCGCGATCCCGCAGTTTAAAACACTAACAAAAATAAGCTCCGGCACCAGTTCACCCTGAGCTGGTGCCCGGTATTTCCATCTGAAACCTGCCACTTCAAGTTGTAGGTTTCCTTTAAGCGGTAACTTATTGCTACCAGTTCTTTCACATCTTTCGATTAAAAGAAGGAGGGCAAATTCAGATTATCATTGTAGCTTCTTTCCAGGGTCTCTCTGTAAAGGAAGAATGGTCGGGTCCAGCATGATGACCTCCAAAGATAATGCAGTTCTGTCAAAACCTTCTCACTTTTCCCGCAGCTCCAAACAGCCAACGAAGTGTCGAAAAGAACTGAGAGCAGCATCTCTTAATTTGCCTGGGACTGCAGAAAGATTCAGTGTTTGGTGAACTTTGTCCTGGGGTGATGGCCTGAGTGCCACCTCTGGCACCCGTGTCATATACTCAGATATCTTTGAGAAATGTCTTTCTTCTTGCCACTCTTCCATAAAAGCCAGATATCTGCAGTGTACAACTGATTGTTGTCCTATGGAGCAACAGCACTGTCTAAGACTACGGAGGAATTTGAAGGGGTGGGCAGATCTGCATTATCATTGTCGTTCCGGCTCCAGAGATGACAATTCTTAGTGTTCTCATTGTTTCTACTGTACTGATGTCCTCAGGATACTGACCTGATAGAAAGCAATGACAGAGAAGGGAGCAATAAGTTTACTGCTTTAATTGCCATGTTGGCACTTTGCGATAAATAAGTGGGTTTTGGTTGTAGTCTGGGCACTCTCTGCAGTACATATAGAGCAGTGATGGCAAATTTTTTATAGACCGAGTGCCCAGACTACAACCAAAACCCACTTATTTATCGCAAAGTGCCAACATGGCAATTAAAGCAGTAAACTTATTGCTCCCTTCTCTGTCATTGCTTTCTATCAGGTCAGTATCCTGAGGACATCAGTACAGTAGAAACAATGAGAACACTAAGAATTGTCATCTCTGGAGCCGGAACGACAATGATAATGCAGATCTGCCCACCCCTTCAAATTCCTCCGTAGTCTTAGACAGTGCTGTTGCTTTAAAGGGGTTGTCCAGAGGTTGAATAACTTGACTGATTTCTTCCAAAAACAGCACCACACTTGACTATGGTTCGTACCATTATTGGGACTCTGCTCTATTCATCTCTATCCAGCAGAGTTGCAATACCGACACAGACCATGGTCAGGTGTGGAGCTGTGTTTGGAAGAAAGCAGCCAAGTTTTTCAACTTCTTGCCAAACCCTTAAGATAGCACTAAGCGTGGCAAGTCCTTGGCTGTCTTGGAATCCATGAAGATACCTTTTGCCCTCTTTGGTGATGTGCCATATGCCCCACTCGTTACCTTATGCTCACGATGGAGCCTCTTTGCGCTTCCTCCGTGGCACCTGTGGTGATGGGTACCCACAGAGAGGGCTCTGAGTGCCACCTGTGGCACCCGTGCCATAGGTTCGCCATCACTGATCTAGAGTGATCATGGGCCTCTTTGCAGTGGTCTGATACTCCTTCCATTTCAATATGATGGCTTGCACAGTGCTCCTTGGGATGTTTAAAGTTTAGGAATTCTTTCTGTATCCAAATCTTTTTATTTTAACTCTCCCTTTTGTAATCAATCCTATGTCCTCTTCCTGTCAGTTATCTGGAAAACACCAGATATATAACAGGCTCCAGGCTTCTCTGCAGTCACTTTTACCATGGAAACATATATAAGATGTGGGCTGATGGCTGGTTCAAGCAGCAGAATTTTTATTAAATTATTTTATGCTGTTCCCTTTCCCTAGAATGGCTAGACCATTATACAAGCTCTTATTCCTCTTGTGTCAACCCCCTCTTTCTCATAGACTCTAGGCCAGTGATGGCGAACCTATGGCACGGGTGCCAGAGGTGGCACTCAGAGCCCTTTCTGTGGGCACTCAGGCCATCACCACAGAGGTGACCAAATAGAACAAATCCACCAAATCTTCCTGCAGTCTCAAGCAACGTATGAGATGCTGCTCTCAGCGCTATTTTAAAGCGACACTTCATTGGCTGATTGGAACTGCAGGAAAAGTGAGGTGTGGACAGGGCTCCATTATCTTTGGAGGTCATCCTGCTGGGCGCACCCTTCTTCCTCTCCCTTTCAACTGTATTGGTGGCCCTAGGTGGCCGATACAATTGAAAGATGTGGAAGAACACATAGAAATAAATTACAGCTTAAAATGCCACGTTGGCACTCCACAGTAAATTACTGGATTTTGGTTGTAGTTTGGGCACTCAGTCTCTAAAAGGTTCGCCATCACTGCTCTAGGCTCTTGGAGCAGGGCCCTCACTCCTTTTGTTCCATATGTCTGTACATATGTGTGTAATATTATATTTGTATATGTCCCCTATGATTTGTAAAGCCCTACAGAATTTTTGGCACTATATGAATAAAGATTGTTATTATTATTTGTTTCCAAATCTGGCTTTTAACTCCTTATCACCGATGCTTGTTTTCAGCTCAATGACCAGACTCGATTTTTCTAATCTGAAATGTCTCAAGATAATTGGTTATAACTTCCGAATGATTTAACATATCCAGGGGATTTTGAGATTGTTTTCTCGATACATGTTGTGCTTCATGATAATGGTAACATTTAAGTGATAAGTTTTGCGTTTCATTCTGTAAAACAATGAAAATTTGGCAACATTTCGGAAAAAAAACTTCATTTTTAAAGTTTAACTAACATTTCCGGAATGTCTGCTTTATCTTAGAATGATATTTTATGCATCCTCTCCTTTTTCTAGGATGTTATGAGGCTTAGAACTTTAGGTGCGATTTTTAAAATTTAAATGAAAATTGACACAATTCACATTTTGAGGGACAACTCGGCTGTCAAGTGCTTTTGAAAAGCCTAAATAATAGTAAAACCCCATAAATTAATCCACTATATAAACTACACCCCTCAACGTATGTAAAACAACTTCAATTAAGTCTATTAAACCTTTAAGTGTTTCACATGGGTTAAAACAAAATGGACCTGTGATTTAGAAATTTCTAACTTTTTTTGGAAAATACATTGATTTAGGCCAAAACTGACATTTCATAATGACTAAAATTATTAAATGCTCTACAAAGTCTGATGCCCAATTTCTCCCGAGTGTATGGACAACCCATATGCGGCAGAATGGATAGGATCCCCCGTTCAGCAGACCGGGGGTCCGATTCTTGAGGGACACACTTACAAGCCGCGGTCATGCTTGACTGATCCGATTTTCCAATCCCGGGTGTTAGTGTCGGGTCTCGGCTGTGATGTCACTGCAGTTGCAAGGAAGACTCTGTTTTCTTTTGTTTGGGTGAACACAGCTATAAGTATGTACTGGAAACTTTTGCAATGTATAACTGATGTAGTGTATGCAAGCAATGTGAAAATGATATAACAGACAATTGTTTAGCATACCTCAGCAACACAAGTAAATGTTTGATGACTTCTATTTGCATGAGAACATGGATACCATAGCATGTTGGACCCTTACATAATTTATAGTCATAATGTAACATAGCAACCAGGTTACCATGTTTCCTGAAAGGAATAAATAAGCATTGTGTTATACTGTAGACATGTGCCTTTGTTTTGTAGAGTTTCAGTCCCATAGTCACACTCAGAATAAAAATTATAGCGCCTTCTGCATTCCAAAGTAGACATCAAAACTTTAAGTGTACAGAATGTTCTAACAAAGGGTAGAATATAAATCTAACTTACATGCAAACACTTGTAAGGGTCCCAATAAAGGGACACAACAAAGAAAAGAATAGAAAAGGAATAAAAAAAGAGGGAAAGTCATATGTACATGAAGGGTTAAAGCAGATGAGGTGGAATTATTGGTTAGCTATGTGTCCAAGACCTCTAAGGCCGGCGGCACACGTGGCGTATTGCACCTGTTTTTGGGCCGTTTTTAAGCAGTCCGGTAAAAAAAATGCATGCACTTAAAAACGCATGCGTTTTTAAAACGCATGTGTTTTTTGAAAACTCACCCGTTTTTTAAATCGGTTTTACCAATTATCTTAATTAAAACGGGTCAAAAACAGATGCGTTTTCAAAAAAACTTAATTTAATTGTATCTTTTAGAGTTGTATTAGGGCTTGTTTTCTGCGTAACAAATTGTACTTCCTAAAGGTAGTTCCATGTAATTCCATGTTGTGTACTAGGAAACAGGAGAAAATTCCTAATGTGTTGAAATATAAAAAAGCCATTTTCTTGTGGGCTTTATTTTTACACTTTCACTTTGCAGTCTAAATTACACTTCCCCCTTATTCTTTTGTATGGTACGATCACAGAAATTTATGTATAGGTTTATAATATTTTAATAGATTTTAAAAACTTTTTGTCCAAAAAAATGTCTTCATATTCTGATGCCAACTTCATAGAACAAAAAAATGTGATGCTCCAGATTCTCAACCAGCTAAGATGAAGGTCAGTTGTATAGCTTCTCTAATCAGCCAAACTGCTCACCTGTGCTAGCATACATGAACAAGGGTTTTTATGGTGTGTTCACACGTGGCAGTAACGCATGTGTTTTCAAATGCATCAGAACAGCTGAAAAGAGGAGATTTGCCTAATTACAAAGCTGTAAACAATGCATTTACAAAATCCATATAAAAGAATTGTTGAAAATGCATGAATTGCATGAAAATGCATGCGTTACAGTCACATGTAAACGCACCCTCAAGGGTTTCCTAAACATCCATAAACATTATTACACAGTTAGCAAACACAATGTACCATTAAGCCCTTATTGACAAAGCTCTAGTGATGAAGGCACTGGTGTTTTAAAGGCAACCTACCATTTGATTTGATGCATTATTAAGCAAACCTACCTTGAGAATGCTGTAGCTACACTGATGCAGAATCATATCTTGGTTAATCCCTGTGCTGAGTGGTTTTGCTGATAAAACAATTATACAATTATGATAATGAAGCTCTGTCACTTCTATGGCTGGTTCAGGGCTTCTCCTAACACATTCTAGCACATTAGTCATTCACTGCACCACGTGGGGTGTAATCCCTGAGTTGTGCCTAAAGGCAGAATAATCAATTGCTGCACCATCCCTCAGCTGCAGTGTGTGAGTGATCCAGCTCCAGTTGATTAGTCATGCTTAACTAACCTCCATGTCTAATGAAAAGCTCCATGTGTAATGTGTTTACAGAGGCAACCCAGCTTTCCCAAGGTCCTGAATTTTATAATTGTTTTTTCAGCAAAAACACTCAAGGTATGTTTGCTTCATAATGTATGAAATGAAACGGTAGGTTTCATTTAAGGGCCATTTTTAATTTTTAGTTTTATTTGGGGTTAAAAGTGGAAAAAGGCGCTTTTTTGTAATTTATAGTACACATTTTTTTTCATTTTCAAAATTACATCATTAATGGACAAAGGACCCCACAAAGCCGGGATAGAGGTACCATACAACCCACTCCACTGTAGGGGATTTTTTGCACAACTGATTGCTGCATTTGGCAACTCCATGTCTTGCTACTGTCTCCTACCTCTCCTCCGGGGGTTTGACAGTAGGGACCTGCTACTGCATTAAATTAGTGAGAACGACCCCAGTTTTTATGAACTTTGGGGGTCCCAGCAGTCAGACCCGCACTGATCAGATTGTTATCCCTTTATCCAGAGCTTCCTGATTAAAAGGCCATTGAGTTGCTTATGGGGGCCGTTATGGGGGCTGTCATCTTGTCTTGACTGAGGTCTAGTAACATCAATTAGTCAATCAATTTACAGCAGCCTCATAGCTATAGACAGCCGTAGATTTTTATAGGTTACATGTCTATTTTTGGCTGTTATGCAGATATTTATATTGTAATAATGGTGTTTCCAACAATTATTATACATCCACAAAATAGAGAAAAATATTTTCACTATGACCGGAGCTCCAAGATTTCTAAAACTTCGATGAACAGCACCAATCTTCAATTTCTCCTGCTGAAAGTATGTCACCATTCAGACTAGCACCATCACGTTCTCATTCTCCTCCTTTATTATATTGTAACTGGAAGAAAATATGCAGGCAGATGGTGTGGTACGTTCCAACAAGGTTAAAATTTATTCCAGTTCATTATACTCACAAAAATCCAATAAAAATGCGCATATCACAAATTCACATAACGGGACGCTAGCTTTCTCTCCGCCCGACCCAGGGTTTCGCCCCGGAAGAAGCCTTGCCGGCGAAACCCTGGGTCGGGCGGAGAGAAAGCTAGCGTCCCGTTATGTGAATTTGTGATATGCGCATTTTTATTGGATTTTTGTGAGTATAATGAACTGGAATAAATTTTAACCTTGTTGGAACGTACCACACCATCTGCCTGCATATTTTCTTCCAGTTACAATATAATAAAGGAGGAGAATGAGAACGTGATGGTGCTAGTCTGAATGGTGACATACTTTCAGCAGGAGAAATTGAAGATTGGTGCTGTTCATCGAAGTTTTAGAAATCTTGGAGCTCCGGTCATAGTGAAAATATTTTTCTCTATTTTGTGGACTTTTTCAAAGACTGTGTGGACCGGTCTTATACCGTGAGTAGCTCCTTAAGGGGCAAAACTGTGCACCACAAACAACTGTGTTTAATTATTATACATATCTGTTACAATATTACTTTTTGCTACCTCCTGGTTTTTGGTCACACCATAGTCCTCAACCCTTCTTTATTTAAAAGGACACCTGTCATCAGGTCTCTGTAACTATTTCCATCACCACTATCAGAGCAGGTCACAAGGATTCCATCCCAGCCTTTATCTAGTTAATTCATACATTGATTATTCTACTATTATGCACACAAGGCTGGGCACAGAGAGAGAGAAAGTGATGCCACTGTCACGGGTGTCCCTGCGATTCACGTCTCGCATCACAGGCATACCCATGCCCCTCTCCATGGCGGAACGATCCCCGGCCCTCACTTACATCTCCACGCTCCTGCTTCCTCATCCGGTCGGCGCGCGCATACTCGCTCCCATGGCGAGCACGCGCCTGCTCTCGAAGATTTAAAGGGCCAGCACACCGCTTACTGGCGCTGGCCACTTCCGAGTTTTCTATAAAGGCGGACTGCTCCCATCAACTCCCGCCGGATTTTTAAAGGGGTTCTCAGGAGGTGGAAAAACATGGCTGCAGTCTTCCAAAAACAGCACCACACCTGACCATGGTTACTGCCAGTACTGCAGCTCAGCTGTATAGAAATGAATGGAGCTTAGTTGCAATACCACACACTACCCATGGTCAGGTGAGGCGCTGTTTTTGGAAGACTGCAGCCATGTTTTTCCACCTCCAGAGAACCCCTTTAAGCTAAGTGCTATAGAAAAAGCTTCCTCTGCGATTCCTGTTCCCATTCTGCTTTGATCTCCTGTTGTGACCTTGTACCTGAATTTGATTCTTCACCGTTGCCACCAGCCTTGACTATCTGCCTGTCCTCAACCTCGAGTCTGGACTGTAAGTTTGAACCTCGACCTTGACTGCCACCACGGGCAAATCGCACCTGTGGAACGTCCTAGTGGCACCACGCCGCAGCAAGACCATCCTTCTTTGCGGTGGGCTCTAGTGAAGACCGGGTGCCACGTAGATTCCGGTCCTAGGTGTCTGCTTTTGTCATCGACCGCTGTGTTCTAGGAGGTTCACTGACCCCAAGCCATAACAGTCACCCATGTTACCTTTCCCCTATCCTACTTGTGTCTTTTTGTATTGTATAGTAAAGCAATGCCAGTGTTTCACCTTTATCTGCTGCCTGTGAGAAACACAGATATCAGAAGCACAAGTACCTGACATGCTCTCTTCTTCTATACATATGTGAGAAACACAGATATCAGCTACACAAGTGGCCACAGAACTAGGACGTACACAGTGGAGCCAGCATCAAGAGTGTCACATCATTATACAGGCTTTCAGTCATATGTACAGGAGTATCTCATACACACACAGGCTACAGGGGGCGTGGCTGCTAGAACCAGGAAGCACATGGAGTAGCTGGCGCGAGGAGTGTCATTATACAGGCTGTCAGCCATGTGTATAGAAGTATCTCATAGGCACAGGCTGCAGGGTACATGGCTGCCAGTACCGGGAAGACCACATAGGTAGCCAGTGTCACATTAAACAGGCTGTCAGTCATGTGTATAGGAGTATCTAATACATACACACAAGATGCAGGGGACGTGGCAGCCAGATCCAGGAAACACAGAGGTGCTAGCATCAGGAGTGTCCCATCATGTGTATAGGAGTATCATATATATATATATTATATATATATACACACACACACACACACACACACACACACACACACACACACAGGGGCGTGGCAGCCATAACCAGGAAGCAGATAGAGGAGCCAGCACCAGGAGTATCACATTATTATACAGGCTGTCAGTCGTATATAGGAGTATCTAATACACACACAGGCTACAGTGGAAATGGCAGGCAGAACCAGGAAGCACAGAGGAGCTAGCACCAGGAGTATGACATCATTATACAGGCTATCAGTCATGTGTATAGGAATATCTCATACACACAGGCTGCCAGGGGCGTGGCAGCCAGCACCAGGAGCGTCACATCCTTATACAGGCTGTCAGTCAAGGGTGTAGCTGCTCCTCACACTTCTTTATTCATGAATAATACTGCTGAATATGATAATGTCTCATTGCACTCATCACAGGTAATTTGCATACAGATTTAGGACCTGATAGTTTGAGTGATAAGAGTAGAGGGATAATGTAAGGAAAGGGACAATGCTTTCTAATTGCAGTTTATGAAAACATATTTAGTTCTGGGGGTTAAATTTGCAGGTTCTCCAAGTATATATTGGGATAATTAATTTTACAGTTTCTTAAGGAGTGGAAATATCCCCCCCCCCCTCCCCCGACATTATTGATCCAAATAATTTCTCATGTGAATAAAAAAAACTGGATAGGGGTTTTAATTCAGTTACTAAAGGTATTTTTTTGTCAGCTTTAGCCATAAGTAAGCCTATTTGGACATACCAGTGACATGTATGATAGGAAGCCCCAGGGGCCTTACTAAGGTAGTGGGTACCAACAGTGGAGGAGCCCTTACTTTTCCATTTTGATTTTTAAACGGTTATTACTGTCAATGGCAGCTAATTACCTTGCACCCTGACAAAATCCTCTGTGTAGTCAAATGGGTTGGGCTTTGGATGCACTTAATAAAAAAAACAACATGTGACTTGTCTGTACTGCAGGCTTCTTTGTGCTCCTATACAGCTCCTCCCTCACCCACTGATGTCAGCTCACCAGGCTGTGACCTCTGAAGGAGCAGGTGGAGGGGCTGTACAGGACCACATAGAGGGGGCCTAAAACTGAGGAGTGAGTAACACAGACAGGTCCCATGTTTTTTTAAATGCATCCAAACCAAAGCCCATCCCCTGTGACTACATTGAGGATTTTGTCAAGGTGTAAGGCAAGTTATAACATACAATTATACTGTAAAGCAAATACTTATAAAAGGCAGAGAGACATATTTGCACAACAGGTGTGATGGGCTTCTGCAACCTGTCTTTAGTGAAAATGAGGTCCCTGGTGACAGTTTCCCTTTAAAGAACATCTACGACCAGGATCAACAAATGTAAAGCAAGAACACCGACAAACTGGTGTGTGCCCCCTTGGCAGGATCCAATCTTCTTTAAGCTTTTTATGCCCTTGTTTGCAAGAATAAAAGGCTATAAAAATTATGCAAATGCAGTAATTTGGGTGTAGTTAAGAAGATTTAAAGTCTAAAGATGAAAGTATGCCAATAATTTGTTTGGTCAGTTTCCAAAAGGTGAAACAGACCCTGTTGCATACTTTGTGTAGTAATTATACACCATGACTTAAGTCTGTGTATCATTGGTAGTAGAATCTGCTAGGTGACAGGTAAATACACCCAGGTCTCAGCATCAATGTGTCAGGAGCAGGAGCCCACTTTGACCACGGGTGTTACACTGGGATGTCGGCTGTTAGGGTTTCCCCAACGCCGGCTCAACTCTGATGTCGAGCTGAGCCGGCATCAGCTCAGCATCTGGAATATCGAGTTGAAAACCATTAAAGATACAAATTTCAGAACAAAACTGTTTATTATGAAAAAAGGTAGGATTTATATTATTTTTACCAACTTAATTTAACTGTAGCAAAAGTGTAATTAACCAAGACAAACAAGGTTTACAGCCTATACGCTTGGAGAAATCTCACCAAAACCTGAACCTTGTTATTGAATGGTTACTAATACGCTACTGAGCAACACTTCACAGTGCACTTCCTGTCAAAATTCTTACCAAATGTCTGTCAACAAGCAGATTGTTGCCAATGGCATTAACACATCACCTCTGAAATAATAGCTTATACACTTTTATAAATCAAATGTTCAAGATGAAACCATTAGACGTGTACAGCGCTGCAGACTGAACAGGTATCAGAGGTGGAACAACCCACAGTATTTGAGGAAGAAGGTAAACCTTCAGTTTGTCATTTACTGTATACAGGTTGTAACATACATAAAACTGTACAAGAAAGAACAGTGCAGGAAATAAAACAGTCTGTGTAACTACACAGAAACCATCTCCTCCAGGTAAAATAAATGTAGACTGAATCTGTATTTATAACAGTACTTCAACTGAAGCCAAGATGTAAAAGAAAGGAATAAGGAATTCCATGTAAGATTTCACTTTTCCAGGCTTATAAATTCTTTTATCCATATTTCACAGTACAAACAATACAAAACGTTCTCCACTTTTGAGCTCTTAGAAAAGAAAAAACAAAGTATGATGAACCATAGTCTTGGAGATTTCTTGGTCTCAGCAATTACAGTCAGGTAAAAAAACAAAAAGGAACGTAAAGAGTACAGCCTTCGGCAAGCAACAGTTCTTATCCCACAGTAACAAATCTGCTTCCTTTATTCAGACTCTGAGACAGCCTTTGTTCCTTCAGAATCTTGAAGCGCTCATTCAGTGTAATTCCAGTCTAAGGAAAGAAGATAAAGCAAAACTTAATCCTCAGGATGCTGACAAGTAAAACAATGTTAAAGAAGATCTGTACTACAAAAGCATATTTAATTGACATTAAAAGTGAAAAAAAAAAAAATTAAAAAAAAAAAAAAAAAAAAAAAAAAAAAAGTGTAAAGCACATGAAATTGTCCTGTTCTCTGGCTGCAAACAGACCCATGGCCTCATGTCTGCAGTCCATATGTTATAAGTATGCAAGTACTGCTCACATGCGATGACTGTAGGGAAAAAAAAAAAAAATAAAATTGTCCAAGCCACCAAAATTGGAAGGAACAGGACCTACTCTATAATTTGCTGCTTAGGCCATCAGCACACACATGGGGCAATGGAAACGATGGTCGTTTATAAGCCCTTTAAAGGACATGGGTCCAACGTTTATTTTGGCCACATACCACGGCCAAGTTCTGGCCCCCTTTTTTACTACAATTTATCATTACTATGTACTCTTTGGGCCTCATTGATCAACACTGAGGGCAGAACTGTTCTTGTTGCTCGTGGAAACCAATCAAAGCTCAGCTTTCATAAAATTAAAGCAGGAGATCTGAGTGATTGCCATTAGCATCTAGAACAATTCTGCTCACAGACAATCAGAAATTAGCCTTAATTTCTGGAACTGTTGTGGTAAAAGGAAAACTGTGCGCCAATTAGGCGCCATGAGCAACAAGAACAGTTTTGCTATAAGAAACTTGATAAATCTTCCCCTTTGCTTACATTGCTTACGTATTTTTTCCAAATGGAAAACAATAGCTTGGAAGTCATTTATTAGATTTAACTTCCCCAAATGGAAAATAATGGAAACCTGCCCCAATGCTATGAAGCTCTAGGCGATTAATAGTTACCTGTTTAGCAACGCTGTTTATGTCAAAGTCAAGTTGAACCCCCTTGGGAACCTTTGTTTCTGCACCTTCCTTTTTCAGTAAAAAGGGCAAAGGGGGTCTTGACAACATTGTTTCGATATTGCTATTGAAGATAAAGTAAGACACAATAAAACAGTATTACAGAAAACTATAGAACAACAGGATCAATAAGGAAAAAAAATAAACACTTCAAATGTGAATGAATCATAAAACGCTTACCTAGGTGCAGCAGAGGGATTACCAAATGAAACAGTTAGAAGACCACTTCTGTTCATGGAGGTCCTCCATCTGGAAAGAAAGATTGTCGAGAAGTAAATTAATTTTCCCTTCATTGTATTGCAATCACAATTCTTCTACAGCAGAGGAAGACAAACACTTATTACCAAACCAAGTAATGAGTGCTTAACCCCTTGAATCTCTGGGCTTTTAACCCCTTAACGCTGAAGCCCATTTTTTTTCAAATCTGCCTTGTGTCACTATAAGTGGTTATATCGATTTTGTAATTGTTTTCTTATGACACTTTGTACTTCATGTTAGTTGAAAAATTGTGGTATGTTTTGCGTTTATTTAGGAAAAAAAAAAGATTTGGTAAAAATTTGGAAAAATTCTCATTTTTTTCGATATTCAAAATGTTCTACTTTTTCCATACATAGTCATAACAGAAAAAAAAAAAAGCTGCTTTATGTTGACATGGTTTTTTATTGCATCCTCTCATGTTATGGGTCTTTGAACTTTAGGTGCAATTTTTCACATTTTCATAAAAAACACAATCCTGCTCAGATTTCAAGTCACTTTAAGAGGCCTAAATAAAAAGTAAAACCCCATAAATTACCCCATTATAGAAACTACGCCCCTCAATGTACGCAAAACAACTTTTATGAAGTTTGTTAAACCTTTAATTGTTTACAGGGGCTAAAAAAAAATTGTGTGCAATTTTGAAATTTTGGCTAAATGAATGCGTTTTTCAAAAAAATGTACACAGTGGATAAAATACCAAAACGCTCCACAAAGTTTGATAGCCAATCCCTCCCGAGTATAACAATCTCCCACTGCTGTATGGGCACACGCCAGGGCATCGAAGGGAAGCTGCACCATTCAGAGCAGATTATGCATTGTCACTTTATAATGGCTATACAATATTTTTTTGGCAATTTGGACATACAAGGGCTTATTTTCAGCGACATGAGATGCACTTTACAAATACTTCATTTTAGTTGGTTATTGGCTTATTGATGAGATTTTATATATGTAGGGAAAGAAAATCGTAAATTCTGGTTTCCTTTCTTCTTGTATTTTTAGGGAGTTGTACACTTTACCATAAAAATAACATATTATCTTTATTCTATGGATCACTACGATTACGGTGATACCTCATTTGTATAGTTTTTTTAGAATATGTTTTTACAATTTTACTGAAGAATCACGAATATCTCATTTATTTTTGTATCCCCATCTTTTTGGAGACATAACTTTAATATTTTAATTTTTTGTTGATAGAGCTGGTTTTAACTTTTTAAAATGACTTTTTGGAAAATTTTTGTAAATGGATTTTATGATATATTTACATTTTTGGCAAGTCTTTCGGGTTTTGCTTCCACGGCGTTCACCGTGCGGGCACTGGCAATCCCAGGGCTGCAATCCGGGCATCAGACCAAACCCCCCCCCCCGGTAAGCGCCGCGAGGGGGTCCGATCTAGTTGACCGCGGCATGTAAGGGGTTAACACCCGCGATCAGAAGAATCTCCGATCGCAAGAGTTAGCAGCGGATATTGGATATTATAATACAGCCGCAGCTTCTGCCACTGGTGTCGTTCTTCAGCCGGTTCCAGAAGCTGGACGTAGTCTTTTCTGCCTGTGAAATAGTACTACTTCCAATGTCGGAAAGGGGTTAAAGTTTCGGTTCTTCATTCCCTTTTTTCTCAACATACCATAACTTTTTGAAATTCCTGTGTACAGAATTGTCTGTGGGACACATTCTACTTACCAGTTTATGTCATGTTACCAGGGTGATGTCATCAAAGGTCCGGTACCCTTTACATTTGCTAAATGTACGCCATGTATGTATCTGGTGAGATGAAATCACAGCAGCATCCATGGATTCTCTATTCCTCTCCATCCTCCATGGAGGCTGCTGTGATTTCATGTCATCAGATACATACACTACAGTAAGGGTACCGTTTGCTAATGTTGGGTGACTAAAGCACCTGAGATGATGTCACTTTGGTCACATGGCATGAAGATAACACAAAGCAGAGCCATCAGTCAAAATATGGCGGTATAGTTCACTGGCAGCGCAGGAGAGAGAAGAGTCAAACCCAGCAGACATGAGTCAGAAAAGCTAATTTGCTTATCAGAAAAACTAATGTAATTAAAGGTACAATGCCCCACTGCAAGGTAATTTCAGTTGATACGGGGAGGACTTTTAACCCTATATCAGCAGACATTGTTAGTCAGGTACCCTTGATGCCCAGCCCGTTCTCAGATGGATTTCAGCCACTAAGCTCTACAGCTCTATATGGACTTTCGTTTTAGTTTCCAAAATTGCCTTTTATGTGCTCTGTTTGCCAATGCTTTGCCAACATCTGCAGTCAAGCAGGGATGTACTATGTTGTTAGCAGTACAGAGCTCATATAGGGGGATTTGGGACACTAAATCACAGGTTCATAAGGACCTGTTGGGGGTTCATTGTCCCAAATCGACCTGCAGGTCCCATACAACTTAGGAACACATAGCAACATGTAATTTACCAAGCAATTAAACTCACGTATGATTTCTATTCAAGTCTTGAATTTTCTCACGCTGATCACTTTCCATTCTTGCTTGGACCTGACAAAGAAGAAATGAGTAATATTCTGAGATGTTATAGGACAAGCTTATCTTGCATTTACTGTAGCATTTCCCATTCTTTTCTCTAAGGCCAAATTCACACAAACTGGGCAGGCATACGCCCGGCGCTCTGGAGAGGAGGAGGGGTGACCCTTCCCTTCTCCATAGAGATGCACAGTACACTGGGAAAGATAGGATATGTTGTATATTTTACCCATGTACAGAGCGGTACTGTACCTCACACATGTGCGGCCGTATACAAGTCTCCCATATTTTCATGTGAATTCAGCCTAAGGCAAAAAACCCTCCCAAAAAACAGCGATACTAGGTCCTTGAATACTGATCTGTGTGGTGGCTGGATTGCGCAGTGCTGTAAAATATTGAAGTAAAGACTCCTTGTGTCTTGTACAGTGTTTGGCCTGTAACATCCAACCACCACTTGCACAACTGTGTTTTAAGTTTAACGTGGTAAAATGCAAGCAAAACCTGCAGAAAGACAGTCATATCTCAGAGTTGGTAAGAATCTTGTCTTTGAATTTAGAATCTTCAAATCTAAAAACAGTTGTCTGCAGTGGGAACAAGGAGGAGAGAAAGGATGCGCAAGGGTTTGGTTTGAAGAGGAGTGAGGAGAGGAGCAAGACTAAAGGGAGGAGGGATGAGATCATTACTATACAACAATAAGGAATTTAATTCAGATATTCAAAGCAGAATTACCTTCAGGCCTCTCCTAAGAAAATATGTGGCTTGTCTATTGTCTCTTTGCTGCCTCATTCTGAGTCCACTTCTAAAGGTATTTGCAGGAGCATAGTTACTAAAATATTAAGGTAACAGATGAAGAGGTTCTGAAAGCAGCTGTATTCAACTGTACATGTAAAATGAGTTTCTATATAATAAAAGACTTACTGTTTTCACACAAGCAAGACAGCAAAATGGTGGTATAAATAGAAAATTGCCTTAAATGAGGTATATCACTTATTGTAATCAAAAGATAATATGAATTACAAATGTATAGTTTGCAAATGATATTCAGCTATTCTTAATGTATTAAATACGAATTGGCATGTTTCACATTTTGTACATATTAAATGTGACTGATGCAATACTCTTTAAATATCTGTCTGGAATAATACATGCGGTCCCCTACTTAAAAACACCTGACTTACATACTACCCCTAGTTACAAACGGACCTCTGGATTTTGATATTTACTGTACTTTAGTCCCAAGCTACAATAAACAGCTTTAACAGTTATCAATGGTGCCTGTAATTAAGATGTATTGTTTGAATCACACATTATGGTCTTGGCCACAAACTTGCACCAGATTATATGTGCTGAAGTTTTCTGTATCCAATTTATCCTATGGAAGTCAATAAGAAAGCAACTCATTTAAATGCTGCAAACCGGCTTACCACATCACGATTTAATAGTAGGCGATTTTTTTTTCGGCAAAGGGTTAAACATTTATTGTTCAGAACTTGGTGCAATTTTAGACAAGTCTTACAACTTAGTGCCATCTTACTTTTATACAGGCAGTCCCCGGATTACATACAAGATAGGGCCTGTAGGTTTGTTCTTAAGTTGAGTTTGTATGCAAGTCGGAACTCTATACTTTATCATTGTAACCCCAGCCAGAACTTTTTTGGTCTCTGTGACAATTGGATTTTAAAAATGTTGGGTTGTCATAAGAATCAGGATTAACACTAAAGCTTCATTACAGACACCTGTGATAACTGTTACAGCGGATTATTGTAGCATAGGACTAAAGTACAGTAAATTATCAATATCCAGAGGTCCGTTTGTAACTATGGGTCGTATGTAAGTCGAGTGTTCTTAAGTAGGGGACCGCCTGTATACGTTTAATAAATACGCCCCAGTGACTTTTAAACAAGTTCCACTAGTCTGATATATTTTTTAAAGCCAAAACTAAAAGTTAATGTAGCAGGAAGGAGAAGGATTAACCATCCATTTATGTGTGAAAGCACCCTAGGGCATTTGGGCTTTTTTTCAATTTTCAACTGTTAGGGTGAAAACAAACGGACCTGTTAAAAGGATATCTGTGCAATGCTCCTGAAGACTTGGTTGCCAAATCCATAGGTCTTGAAAAATTAATTTTTCTCCTGAAAGGCAGCCTGTGTGGTGCCGTATTCTACAAAGACAGTATATATTTAAAAAAAAAAAAAAAAAAATCTAGTTTAAAAACATACATAAATATATGAAGACACCATCACTTTGTTGAATGTTGGGAAGATCTGCACTTAATAAATTTCATGCCATAGGGAATGTGTGATGTGTATATATGTTTTATGACTGCATATTGACACGTATGTGTGTCTATATGTGATATGTACATGCTCTATATGTGTGCAAGAGTGCACAAATGTGTAAAGAACTCTATTTTTATGTATATAGGTTTAGAAATGCATGTCTATATATGAGTGTAATTTGTGTACTTTTAAGTGGTAGGGGGCCCCATTCAGAAGTCTGCTATGGGGTCATGTCTCTTATAGTTTCCCCCTCTGTCTGCAGGTAACTACCTGTAGATGATACAACACATAAAAATGTGTATTAAAGGAAACCTACCACTTGAAGTGGCAGGTATAAGAGGGAACTACCGAGCACCAGCTCAGGGTGAGCTGGTGCCGGAGCTTATTTTTGTTAGTGTTTTAAACCGCAGTATCGCGGTTTAAAACACTTTTTAAATTTTATGGCCGAAGCTTCCTCGGCGCAGGGAGGTACGCGCTCGGCGCACCATGCACACGACAGTGCACGCGGCTACATAGGAAGTGAAGGAGAGCCACACGCATGGTGCGTCAAGCGTGTACCTCCCTGCGCCGAAGCAGCTTCGGCCCATAAAGTTTAAAAAGTGTTTTAAACTGCGATACTGCGGTTTAAAACACTAACAAAACTAAGCTCCGGCACCAGCTCACCCTGAGCTGGTGCTCGGTAGTTCCCCCTTATACCTGCCACTTCAAGTGGTAGGTTTCCTTTAACTATCCAATAAAAAAAAAAAAAAATAAAAAAAAAAAAAAAAAATAAAAAAAAAAAAAAAGGGGTAATTACTCTCCAATCAGACCAAGACGAAGATTGATTGCAACTGCCTAAACTACAAGAAAACTGATCTCTCTCGCATTAAAAAATAAAAAAAGTGCCAATCACAATTATTGAGCAGGTAACAATGTGGGTGTAAATGGTCAAAGAGACAAATTTCAACATCTGTAATACTGGTGTAACTTCCAGCTTTAGTGACTTTAGAGTATAGATATGAATTTTAGGTCAAACTAATTACAGAAATGGCTTTGTGAACAAACAGAAGAAAATAATAAATTCACCCTCATGCGAAGTGAACGATTCAAAGGACTAACTCCGCTCCAAGAAGACATCCTACGCAAAGCCTTGGCACCATATGGTCGCTTCTGCACTCCCATGTATCCAGAGCCTACAGTACCAAACATAAAAAGAACCACACATATAATGAGTTTCATCTGGAAAAATATTCAGAAAGAACATACTACCACAATTGCACATACCAGTTGGGCGTTGAGGACCCCACTTGCGTTTATATTGCTGGAAAGAATTTGTTTGTGCTCCTCCATTAAATAGTGCTTGGTTTTGCTGTTCTTGCTTATTTAACTTGATAATGTCATCTGCAGAAAGCAAATTAAGTGAAACAGAGAAGATTCAAAGATCTTCCAAATTCATTGTAAGAATGCACAGCATCTAGAAATTCACATGAAGTAGAATAAAATGCAAGAAAATGTAGAAGAGCAAAGAAAAAAAAAAAACAACAACGCAGGTCCAATAATACTTAGGTCACTATGGAGAGGGCAGAGAAGCGCCCTCAACCCCACATCTGCTGCTGCATGGAATCTTAAAGAACGACACATAGGATATGTCACCAACACGTGCTTAACAAGGGTACATCCAATAAGCGCACATTTAGTAGAAAAAGAGGTTTTTAAGATATTGAAATGAGCCTCAGATGCTCTGCAGGGCGGAGGGCGTGAATAAATTACATCACGGTGGAATTCAGAGGTGCTCTGCAAAGCACTTCTGGCTATTAAATATTTAAAAAAACAAACAAACAATTTTTCCACCAATTTCAGCTGTTCCAAAGAAGTTTTTAAAATATTTAAATGAGCCTGAAGTGCTCTGCCGCAATGCAATTTATCATCTCTCTATGCAAACATTGTACATGCATGTACATGTGCTGTATACTGTGAGGATACTCCTGGGGAGACACATAAGCTTCGGATGGTAAGCCCCAACCTTACCTATATTTAGCATGTAAATCTGGGGAATTCAATTGTATCTTATGAGGATGTCACATTTAAATATAGAAGGTGCAAAAATATGTCCCCTAATTATTAATGATTCCTTTATTTATATAGAGCACACAGATTACGCAGCGCTGCACAGAACTTGCCAAATCAGTTCCTGTCCCTAATAGGGCTCGCACCTAATCAACTAGCAGTATTTTTTGAGTGTGGGAGGAAACTGGAGTACCTGGAGGAAACCCACGCAAACACAGAGAGAACATACAAACTCTCCAGATGTTGACCCTGGCACTTGAACCCAGGTCCTCAGAGGTGCAAGGCTGTAAGGACCCATGTGCTGCCCACGACATATGGGATGCATAGCGCAATTTACCTTCCACAAAATATTCTGTATAGCTAGCGAACCAATGTTCATGTGTATGAGACCTAACACTCAGAGCTTTAACTTCTGGAGCGAATCCTGAAGACTCCAGACAAATCTGACAGCAAATTAGATGTCAATTTAATGTCTTGGACATTCAGATAACTGGTCTTCTAATAAGTTAAAGTATATGGAAGGAAGTTACACTAAAAACTCCCATGACAAATTATGGATATAGAGAGGGCTGCATGACGCATTTTACCCCCTATATGACAGGTCCACATTGCAAACCAGACGGATCCTATTAGATGACATGTAGTCCATCAGGTTACACTTGTGTCAGTCACAGGACAGATCTTGTCTCACTAAGTTACCAGTATCGATTACATATACAAAAGCCCCCACACAGAGGTGAACACAGTCCAAGCTATCTAACTTGTCACAGGACCTGCTGGCCTCTTGTTTACACTGGCAGCATGAAGAGGTAGGAGACATGGTGGAGGTAATAGCTGATACCTATACTGGCCTCTGTGTGTACAGACTTCTGTTTCTAACATTAGGCTGCCTGCGCCATTCTGAAGCAAGGGAAAGGAGGGTGACTGCGCGTGCAGGGACTTGTACTGACAAGCAGATGCTCAGGACGACAGAGGAGAGACATGGCAGCGCCCCTCACACACAGCTACCTCAGGCTGTCTATGGGCGACAAGTTGCTTACCAAGCGACATATCAATCTTGTCAATGTCAGTCATGTCGGATGTAGACGGCACCATCTCGGTCACCGTCTGTAAAACACCTCCCGCGCAGGTCTATGGCCTATGTGGACCGCACAGAAGCCACTCAGAATTATTGTACGACCCTCTAGGCCCAAGCACTGCTCGCTGAGTGACCTGCCTGTGCATCAGCTGACGTCCATCGTGACGCCGCGGTAGGACGCAGCGGCCATCTTTGGAGAGGCAAGTATGTGACGTAAATCGAAACGTGATGTTGAGTAGTGTCTATTTATTGTTGTTCCTCTCACAGGGACAGGTTTAGGTTGTATAAGGATTCTCTACACCATTTCCTTATGCGGTTTTAGACTATAATTTGTTTTTTTTATAGCTTATGGGAGATATGTGGCGGGTTGTGTACTGTAATTATTAGGCATATATACAGAGAAAAGCTAGACCAAACAAGAAATAAACCAGCTCTATCACATTAATGGGGGACATTCATAGCCTTTCTGGCATACAAAAGCCTCATACCACATGTTATCATAGGTGGTGGTGGGGGGGGGGGGGGGGGGGGTTCTCAGCTTCCCTTATCACCGACACTAGTTTTCAGCTCAATGACCAGACTTGATTTTTCAAATCTGACATGTCTCACGATAATTGGTTATAACTTCGGAACGCTTTAACATATCCAGGTGATTTTGAGAATGTTTTCTCGTAACACATTGTACTTCATGTTAGTTATAAAATTTAAGTGATAAGTTTTGCGATTCGTTCTGAAAAAAAGTGAAAATTTGGCAAAAGTTTGTAAAAATTCTTCATTTTCCAAGTTTGAAATGTTCTGCTTTCCAGACAGGAAGTAAAACTACCCAAAAAGATTGATAATTAACATTTACAGAATATCTGCTTTATGTTGGGATGATATTTTATGCGTCCTGTCATTTTTCCAGGATGTTATGAGGCGCAGAACTTTAGGTGCGATTTTTCTCAGTTTAATGAAAATTGCCAAAACTCACACTTTGAGGGACAACTCAGCTTCCAAGTGACTTTGAAAGGCCTAAATGATAATAAAACCCCATAAATTACCCCACTATAGAAACTTCACCCCTCAACGTATGTAAAACAACTTCTATTAAGTCCATTAACCCTTTAAGTGTTACACATGGGTTAAAACAATATGGACCTAGAGAGACTATGGAATTTTTTTGGAAAATACATTCATTTTGGCCAAACTGACAGTTTCAGAATAAATTAAATGATGAAACGCACTGCAACGTTTGATGCCCAATTCCTCCCGAGTTTACTGATACCCCATATGTGGTGGTAAACTGCTGTATGGCCGAATATAGAATGAATGTAGGCTCCATTCACAGCAGATTTGTATTGGCACATTGTACAACCTATACATTTTTATTTTTTTTGGTAATGCAAACATATGAGGGCTTATTTTTTACGGGATGAGATATAATGTATAGATAATTCATTTTGGGGGTCTAAAGCTTATACATGAGATTTTATTAACTATTTCAAGGGGGACACAAACAATATAATCAATTTTTATTTTTGATTTTTAGCATTTTTTTCCCCCGCTCACCGTAACGTAAAAATAATATTTTATCTTTATTCTCTGGTTCACTACGACTGCGGTGATACCTCATTTATATAGTTTTTCTTATCTTTGCTCAATTTTCCTGAGCAAAACCAATATTGGAGAATATCGCATTGTTTTTACTATTGACAATTTTTAGGGCCATAACTTTTGTATTTTTCTGTTGTTAGACCTGGTTGAGGGCTTATTTTTTGCGAAAAGAGTTGTTCTTTTCAGTCTTATCATATTAGGGAACGTAACTTTTTTGATCACTTTTTAGATAATTTTTTGTGATGGTGTTTGATGAAAAATTGTATATTATGGGAAGTTTTTCGAGTTTTTTTTTTTACGTCGTTCACCGAGCGGGTTCAATATTGATTTAGATTTATTGTACAGATTGATACGGACGTGGTGATACCAAATATGTACGTGTTTTTGTGTTTTATATACTTTATTTGCATTTCATGTGTAACTGGGGAGATTATGGGACTTTTATTTTATTTATTTATTTATTTAATTATATAATAAAATGATGTCATCTTTTTTTTTTACTTTTTTACATTTTCTACTTCATCCGATCGCTTGCTCAAGCCTTTACACTGCAATACACTTGCGCATGCTCAGTTACACAGCCGGGTCCTGCCAGGAAGGCAGAACCCGGCGGGTAGAGGAGCCGGAAGCCCAGGGTCACTCGCCGGACCCGGGGGCAGCAGCAGGACCGATCGGATCCCCCGGTAAGCACACCGGGGGGGTGTCCAATCCACAGGGGACACACTTGCACGCCGCGGTCATGCTTAAACACCCGCCCGAGATCGGAGTTTTTCCGATCCCGGGTGTTAGTGCCGGGTCTGGGCTGTAAGATCATATCTCGACACCAGCACTTGCAGGACCCGGTGTCCCAAAATCTTCTTCTGACGCGCCGCCGTAGAAAGGCGTGCGCGTCAGAAGAAGTACCCTTAATGCCCGCCGTAAAAAGCCAATATGGCAGTCATTAAGGGGTTAATAAACTGCTGTGGGAAAGTGAAAGTTGAACCCTGATTGATTTCTATGGCAAACTAGAACAGTTACGATGCGGTCACAATTACCGTTTACAAACGCAGCGCTAGGGTTCGGGACAGAAATCACACACAATCAGTAACCAGAACCGAAATGCAATTCGGTTTACTGATCGCTTAAGTTTCCATAGAAATGCATATGAGATCGGCAGATTCCCACCCCTGTACCCCAGCGGTATGTGTGACTGCACCCTGATGCTCTGAAACACTTCTGAAAATCTCCCATCTCTATTTACTCCATTTGAGCTGGATTTACTTTACTAATGTTCATTGTGTTCCTCATGTGAAAGCATGTTTCTGCTTTCACTGAAGGTTTAACATTGGTTTGAAAACATGACACCTGAATCCCCAGCCTCATCGGTGAAAAAAAAAACTGATCATAGACTTTTATTGCTTTCCGTGACAGGTTTCACAATTATTTCCATGAATTCAGGGTCGTTTTCAGGTTTCAATAGGTGACAGAGCCTCAGTCAGCCTCAGGTGATAGGCCCCTTTGCAGTGAACTCACATGAGGTTGTACATAAGAAATCCATAGGGGTGATGGGGGCTGTATCTAATGAATCCATAGGGCGTGAGGGGGCCTTGAAAGGCAATAGTTAAATGGGTGTAAGACGTTATCCAATATGTGGCTGTATTGTAATCTGGAGTGTGATTGGAGAGGTGCTACCACTTGACCAGGGAGAGTATAAAACCCCTGTGCAGTTGGAGCACATGGTCTTCTTTGCCAGTCAGCAGTCCAGACCACATGGTCAGAGTGAAAGAGAGATAGAGTGTGGAGCACACCTTTAGTGCTGCCACAGAAACCAATCCCCGGAACTGAGTCAGGAGACCCTACTCCAGAGCTGCAGCTTCCACACTTTGGACACAGCTCCATCTCCATCATCCCAGCCTACCATCAGGCTGGTGCATTACTCCTGCGGACCACTCTCCGCGACCACTCCAGTACCAGAATCCAGATCTGCTGTTTGACAATTTAGGCCCGTTGTCTGCTACCTGCTAACTGTTGTTCTTATGTTGTTTCATAAGCCTTGGAGCTAACAGCTAACAGGGATTGGATGCCTGGCGAGTATGCCTGGTTTGTCTTTTGGTATACTAACTGGTAGTTTTCCTTCACTAAGTGTGCTCTTAGATTGTTTTGGGTAGGAGATGGTTAATAACATTTTATCACTTTTAATAATTTAGCTAGAGCTAAAGTCAACGTTTACTTTATCTGTGAGCTGCAAGAAGCTTCTCTGTATATCCACCTCTAGCTTCTCCCTGCAACCTGCCAGCTAAAAAGGCTAAAATCCTGGCACTGAGAATCTCAGGATTTTTTTCCTCTGAAAGAAGAGATGTGTTTCCACTTTCAAAGGATCTGGATATATTAACTGTTAAAATGATAGAAATGATTTAAAAAATTGCTCTGGATATAGCCAGGTCCCTGGCACTTAGAGACACAATCCTAGATACATATTGTGTCTCTCAGACAGATCTTTACTAAATAGTGATGGCTGCTGTGTGTCTTGATCACGGGACACAGGCAGTGATGTTACTGTTGCCTACATCTTTTGTGCAACCCAGGCACCATCGCCGCCATCGTCTAAGCCTGGGTCAAAGAGAGGAGCATGGGATTGATGAGCTGGCTGCAAGGAGCGGAGGTAGGTGAATATTCTTTTTTTTTTTGCTGTGACTACCTATCTTCTGGGAAGCATGTGCTGTGGCTACCTATATATTGGGGGTGCATGTGCTGGCGTTACCCATCTACTTGGAGAGTTATGCTGTGGCTACCTATCTACTGGGAGGCATGTGCTGGAGCTACCTATCTACTGGGAGGCATGTGCTGTGCCTACCTATCTACTGGGAGGCATGTGCTGTGACTACCTATGTTCTGGGAAGCATGTGCTGGGGCTACCTATCTAACGGAGGGCATGTGCTGTGAGTACCTGTCTTCTGGGAAGCATGTGCTGGGGCCACCTATCTACTGGGAGTTTGTGCTGTGGCTACCTATCTACGGGGAGGCATGTGCTTTGGGTACCTATCTTCTGGGAAGCATGTGCTGGGGCTACATATCTACTAGGGGGCGTGTGCTCGGGCTACCTATCTACTGGGGGGCGTGTTCTGGGGCTACCTATCTACTGGGAGGTGTGTGCTGGAGCTAGCTATCTACTGGGAGGCGTGTGTTGGGGCTACCTATCTACTGGGAGGCATGTGCATTTTGTATCATTGTATCTTTCTTTATCCCTCTATCCCCCCGCCCCCCCCCCAATTCCACCCTTCTCATTTCCCTCTATTCACACCTCTTAGTGATCATATTCTACATCACTTTGGTAATTCTGTCCCCAACTCAAGGCGAAAGTCAGATTGTGTGATTAAATGACCCATCTGTTCTCATTTTGGTTAAATCTCTGACCCCTTTGTAAAGGGGTCCAATCCTCAGTTTCCCCCACGTCCAGGAACTGAAACTGAAAGGAACGAACCACGTATGTTCTACCACTTTTCTGCAGGATTAAATGAAATGGGTGACCCTTTCTATATGAGGCCTCTACTTCACAGACTTTCAACAGAAGGGGTTTAAGAATACGTTTTATAGCCAATGTTCTTTTTGAGACATCTAGAAACAATGATATCTGTGATCTTTCATATGTTAAATCTTCTACTTCCCATGCTTTGCACAATATTGGTTCTTTCTGTTGGTAATAATGTAGACAGCATAATATATCTCTAGGGTTGGCTGCGTTTTGTGATCCCCCTCTACTCGTGGTACGTGTAGCTCATCTATTTAAATTTTAGTTTCTTCTGTTTGTCCCAGAATGCCATTAAAGGGGTATTCTCGTCTGGGCATTCACATTCAGTTTCACTAATCTTCCAAATATAAACATTTCTTCAATTGGATGTTATGAAAAAAAATGTTCCTGTGTGAAGATAATTTCCTATAAACATAGCCATGTTGTCCCTTAGAAACCAGATATCTTCCTCGGTTACGACCACGTCACACTCTGGCAGCGGTGGCCAGACATGCGCTATTGAGTCCTGCCTGACCTCCTGGATTCAGTGATCATTACCACAGGACGGCTGTGGGACCTGCCGGACATTTCATATACCAAAACCTTTTTGTTTCTTTGTGCAATCCCTCCAGCAGAGGTGGCCGTATCCGAGGAAGCTATCTCATTTCTAAGGGATAAAATGACTACATTTATGAGAAATTATCTTCACACAGGAACATTTTTTTAATAACATCTAATTGAAGAAATGTATATATATGGCAGATTTATCAAACTGAATGTGAATGCCCAGACGAGAATACCCCTTTAAAGATATTTGTGAACACTCCTATCAGTCAGTCTTGTAAAACAAACTCTATGGGGCAGATTTATCTAAGGTCTCTTAGAGCAGAACTGTTCTTTTTTTTTTTAAATCAGATTGATCTTTATTTATTTTTACATTTTAAGGCAAACAGTACAGCGCCAACAATGCCCCAATTAGGAAAAAAAAACAAACAAAACAACCTTCGCTTTTGTGAGGAATTCCGCCTTGGTGGTCGATACAGCCTGTATCCAGTGGGCAGCAATTGTCTTTCGCGCAACCAATAGTATGCGGCCAACCGCCGTTTTACATCTCTTAGTCAACTGCACTTCCTCCATGCATCCCAACACACACAGCAGTATGTTCCTAGGCAAATGTGTAGAGAAAACCTTATCAAGAAGATTCAGCACTCCTGACCAAAAGGATGACAGATGTGTGCAGGTCCACAACATGTGAGCCATATCTGCGGGAGCTTCCCCACACTTTGGGCAGTTATCATCAGGACGGATACCTATAGCATGCAATAGTTTAGGCGTACGATAAGCGCGGTGTAAAATATAGATTTGAGATTTGAGTCTACCAGGTTCATTGATGGACATAGACGGGATCGCCTCCAGTATCCCCTCCCATTGGTCATCCGTGATATTACCTACATCCCTTGAGCAGAACTGTTCTAGTTGCCCATGGCAACCAACCAGAGCTCAGCTTTCACTTTCCTACAGCTGCTTATAAAATTAAAGCTGAGCCAGGTTTGGAGGATGCTTTTACAACCACCTGGCAAAAGGATACAAGAGATTTCTTGGGTGACCCCCCTTGGCCTGTCAAGTGTAGTCTCTGGTGACAAAGGGGCATTGTAAGTGGGTGACATATTTTGAAGGCGGTGAACACTATGCTTTTTCCTGTTAGTGTGCGTTGGTAGCACATGGAGCCTGAGTGCACTTGCGGGCCAACTTTTGATCTTTTTTGGTAATTTTAAATCCCTTTTAGGAGGTGGCTTGTGAAGATTTAGAAGATATATCAGGATATCGAGTCAGTTTGAAGTTTTTCATGTCCTGTTGCCAGAGGAAGTTGGGAAGAGGAGAAAATGGGGAGCAGATTTAACAGGGTCACGTCATTTTGTTCAAATTTATCAATTTGTTCAAAAATCTACTGGTGACAAGAAAAGGCAATCGCCCCAGCAATTGTGGAATAGACGGTAGATCATGTGAAACAGTAGAGTTGTGGTAGAGTAATTTTGTGCACAGCAGACAGGTTATGAAACTTTCTGACATATCAGGTGAACGGTTCTTTACCAGGTCTGCAGGCCTGCTATCTCCTGTATGATCACAAGATGGTGCCAGAGAGTTGAAATTGATGCGGGGAAACAGCTGGGCAGCTGCGCAATGTTAAAGATAGCAGAATAACTCTAGAGCGCCGTATTTTAGCAAGATCCGGGCTATTTTCAAGGTAACTTAAGGACTCCCGAACAAACTATATTTTCAGAGTTGCGACAATGTGGAAGATAGCAGAGTAAGGCCCCTTTCACACTTGCGTTTTTCACGCGCGTTTTCTGCGCGTGCTTTTGACGCGCAGAACTTGCATTGCACTCTGACCTATTGTAATCAATGGGTCTTTTCAGACTTGCATTTTTTTTTCACGCACACACGCGCGTGAATAACGCACCATACAAGTCTATGGAGATGCATCAAAAGCTCAGTCCTGAGTCGTTTCACACGCATAATCTGCGCGTGAAAAGCGCATTGAAATTGCATTGAAAATGCGCGTGAAAAACTGAGACACTGAACAAACTATGACTGAAAACTGATTGCACTCTGATGCAAAATGTGCGTTTTTCACTGATCGCACCCTGATCAGAATTTGAGGCCCCTTCCACACTTGCGTTGCAGATCACATCAGAGTCTGATCAGGGTGCGATCAGGGTTTGGTAAGTGAAAACCGCACATTTTGCATCAGAGTTCAATCAGTTTTCAGTCAGAGTTTGTTCAGTGTCTCAGTTTTTAAAGGGTTTTCAATGCAATTTCAATGCATTTTTCACGCGCAGAAAATGCGTGTGAAATGGACTCAAGACTGAGCTCTATCTTTTCTATGGCAATTAATGCGTGAAAAACGCATTGCACTTGCAAGTGTCTCAGACTGCAATGCGTTTTTGATGCATCCCCATAGACTTGTAGGTCAGAGTGCAATGCAAGTTCTGCGCATCAAAAGCACACACAGAAAACGCGCGTGAAAAACGCAAGTGTGGAAGGGGCCTTACAGTCAATGTAACCAGGATCCAAACTTGGTTGATGAATGGAAGGAGCAGAGCAGGGAGCTTGTGATGGCATTAAGGAGGGTACACCAGAAGGGCTGAATTATTGAGGAATGGTGCCGACAAATTCCCTGGCTCCAGGGCTAATGTATTCCTCTGGGGCTGATAAACTGGTCATAGCTCACACAGAACTTTACTGTGCTGTTATAGCGCCAGTGCTGTTCAAGGCCTCATTCACTAGCTGCCCGTCAGGATCACATGATGGCTCTAAAATGTACGTTAAATCTGCCGCACGGTCCGACTGAGTGCTGGAATGCCCCCTAATTTGTGTGGCATGGTGGCTAGTGCAGCTGCGCCACAAAATGGTTGCGTGCATCACATTTGTGGTGCAGACACTTTTTAAATACCTGTGCAAGCCGTTTACACTAGAAAGAATGTGCAAAGTCCATCAGAAAACTGGCGCAAAACTCTTAGTAAATGTTCCCCAATGTGTTCTGGACAATAATTCCAGAGTTCTGTCTAATCTCTCCCTCTTTAGGCACGCACTATGCCTAATCAAAACTAAATAGAGCATGCCTTTCAGAGTCTCCCTGATAAAGGGGATTTGGCAACAAGAGAGCAAGATTTCTGGTTTCACCAGCCTAAATATCCCTGTGGGCCGTCCCTGCCCACCCTTCAGAACTCAACCCTAAGACCCTTCAGGATAGACCCCAGTATGTGTAGATGGAGAATCTCACACCTGGTTCATGGTGGCTTTTTCCTGTTCAAAGCCTTTTGTATGTTAATGACCAAATGGCCTCAGTACACACTGACATCTCACCACAAAATATCAGTGACTGCGGTCAGTGTATACTGTATCCATTTACACTATATGTAATATATATAATCATAGAGCAGAGGGTCCAGTTGGGAACAATGTTCCCCTGTAACACTCCCTCTGAATAGGAAGGGATGTTTGACTATCCGCATGCGTAGAGAGGAATTCATCGGTCTCTTCATTTAGACCCGTCATACAGACTGAATCTTTAAGTAAATTATTGTTTAAACACCACCACCAGGTCAGCATCTGGGAGGGGGCCAGAGGGGGACAAGGGACTGAACAATCCACCAGGGGATCCATAGTAAAGTTAAAACTCCCTCCTAGTACTGCTACACCCTCTGCAGATTACACCCTCCGCAAATTACTCAGTATCCTGTGACCCTCCCAAATCTGATCACGATTGGGCAGAGTGTAAGTAGTTGGCCCCTAGGTCTTACCTTCCAGAAGACGAATCTACCACCTGGGTCTATCCTTGTGTCCACAATTTCATGGGAAGCCGTTGGTGTATAGCAATAGATATTCACTTGGACTGAGCCTCAGGATTTGTGCTTTGGAACCAAGAAGTGAAGTACCGGTCTCTGATGTTAGGAACTTGTGCGTTATGGAAATGAATTAGCCCATAGTTTATGCATATAATAAAGAATCTGATTCCATCTATGCAGGACATTCAGTCCCCTGGCATTAAGAGAATAGCAGGTAATGGGCGCCATCTGTGGGGGGGTGACATGGAGGAAGGAGTGATAAGGCAAGGGGAGAGCAATAGCGAGTACCAGAAAGAGAAGAAGGCCCGTAAAATTCCAGAGAAAAGAAAGAAAATAGGGGAATAAAGAAGAATAAAGAAGACCCCTTGACGAAGGCAGCATGCTGAAACGTGCGTTGGGGTGTCTATCCATCCAGGAGGTTGTGCATATCCTGGTGCCTAGGTAATTGTAGTATTGGACTTGTTACATTGTTTCTCCCGTCACACATGACTTAATGATATGCTATTGTCCTTACTCCACCACTTCTTTTATTGGCACAATAGATTGATCTAATACATTTACTTATCAAATACCTTCTCATTACCACACCTCCTTGATGTTTTTATGACCATTTCCCCAGCATCAGCTGATTCTCTCTCAGTGTTAAAACATCTGTTCCATGTATTTTATCCTCATTGTATGTTTTTATTGCAAATGATTGAATAAAGTTTTTGCCATATGTTTTATAACAAATTTTTCTGTGCAAGTCTGGTGTTTTTTCTTGAGTAGGCTTTGTATATCTATTACCAGTTACAGACATAACGAATTCAACATAGAGGACCACTGAGTAGTACTTTACCCCTACCTCAATTGTTTTGAAATTATTATTCGAATAAAGAAGAAACCCAAGCAAAAAGAAAGGGTTTACAGGTACATTGAGGCAAACCAATAACTGCAGACAGGCAACTGAATGCATATGCCTCAGTGGGAGAGTGACTAACTACCTATGAACTACATATACTATGGGCAGCCCGCCCTTAAGGTCCTGAAAATGTACACAAAGAGAAGTGAAATTCCAGCCAATAAAAAAAAAGTATAGAAGGGGAAATGAAAGTATAGGATGAAACCACAGCATGAACACCAACATCATTATAATGCTATAGCCTCATGAGACAGGGAATATCTCCGGAATAACTGCAACCTGGAGTAGAAACCTGTAACCTGAATGAGGTCCCCCAATTCCCAAGTGGGGTCAAAACAATGAGCCCCAAGAACCAAGAGAAGCGTGGAGCTGAGGTCGAGTTCATCCTGGGTGATGTTCTTCTTTGCTCTCCTTGACGGGCTCGTCCACATCGAACCTGGCACCTTGAAAGCTTCGGTGTAGGATCCAGAGGTACAGGAAGGCTAGGCCATTCCGTGAGCTCAGGTGTATGGAACTTCTGACAAATGATGTAGGGTCAGGCTATTTTCTCCAAGATGTATTTGCAAGCGGAACAGGATTCTCCAAGTGTACTTGATGTTACGCTGTCTCTCTAGAAGAGGCTTCAGCACTTCAGAAGAGTTAAGCGTGACAGGTCAGAAAACAATTGGATGCTAGCACCCCAGTATCGAATGTCCCCTGCTGAGCATGCTTTGGCCATTATGGTGTCCTGCAATTGAAAATGATGGAGCCTACATGTTACATCCCTCAGTGGGTACATGGAGAGGGTTGAGCCTGCAACAAGCAGTGAGCTCTAACCAGCTCAAAGGGGTTCTAGGTTGGGACCTCAAGCAAGGAGTTTCACGCAAAGTCTTGTACAACATGGGAATCTTAACTGTTTCAGGGGGGCCACTTACTCTGATGTTGTTACGCCACCCTCTGTTTTCTAAATCATCCAATTGGAGTTGAAAAGAGTGGGTGGCTAAAACAGCTTCATGAATTTCCAGGCAATCTTGTGTGGCAGGATAGGAAGCCTCTACTGAAGAAACTCTGGCATCTAAATACTGGACATCTTCACGTATCACGGACAGCTCTGCACTATATGATTGTTCCAGTCTAACAACATAGCTCTCCATATCCTCCCTGGTTGGGATGAAGAGCAGGTGGGAATGCAGGGCTCTCAGCTCTGTCAGAGTGCCCAATTCTTGTAAAAGAGGTACCAGCTAAGAAGTGTAAGTGTCTGGAGAAGAACGAGTCTGCAGTGGTCTGTTCCAACCCCTGGTGTGAAGTAGCATGTGGGAGGTGAGGTGGTTGGGGTATGCCTCCAGGAGAATAAGGCCAGTGTGTGCTGTTTGGTGGATGCCCCAATAGGGTCAGTCTCATCCTCCTATGTGTCTCGGTCTGCTATGCCCCCCCCACTGCTAAGTGGTCACCAAAGGGTGATAAGCTGTGGTCTCCCCATGTTGTGCGCTGGGGGGAAGTGATGCTGTTTTCCAAACCCGTGGCCGCAGCCTTAACCAGGCTGAGGGGTGGCTGCTAGGCTGGCCTGGTTACCACAACCATGTGGAAAAATGGAGGGTGGGCTCTGTGGTCCCTGTTGGGTTGCAGCAACCCCAGATCTCCCTGTGGTGGGGTAGCATATGCATTGTAGGGGTCCACATGTCCCAGTGGCCGGTTATCCCGATAGCCTGATAAGGTATATTGTGGAGACACAGTCTCTAGGGAAGGTGAAGGGGACTCAACAGAGTGCACCTCTACACTGTTCTGACTCTCATCCCCCAGGGAATCTGTGGGCAGAGAAGCGCACCTGGGGGGGAGGCCGGCTGTGCAGAGCACAACAAAGTGTCAGTGGCATACTCGTGATGTTGGGGATTAATGGCGGTGCTCCCCTGCTGGTTCCACTGGCGGGAAGTCCAGCTGGTAGATCTAAACCCAGTGCCGTGACTTGGTCCAAGTCCTGTGGTGCCAGAGATGGGTCCACTGATAGAGACGGAGCAGCTGCCATGTTAGGTGCGACCAGTGAAGAAGCGGTGGCCCCAATGCTGGCAATATATGATGAGTCTTGGGGCTTTTCTTTACCCACATTTGAAGGGCATGGCTGGCACAACTTCGGCGATGGCACGGCTTAACCCATTTGCAAAGACAGGAGCTAATCCACCATGCTTCCTCAATCCTCTGCAATCAGGCCAGGCCAGGCCTCTTATTGTGGCCATTGTGTTGCAGCAAGATGTGGACTTACACAATCAACATTTAGCCACATTCTAAAGATATTGGTGCAAACCATTCTGTCAGTGACTAAAAAAATACAAAAACAACAAAAGCAAACCTCAAACACAAAAATAAAATATAAGGAAGCTGTCTATGACAAACCTGGATTTCCAAATGTGCTTGCATTGATTGATTGTAAACACTTAGTCCTGATTCTTCATTTGAGATGATTTTTAGAAACAGGAAGCAGTACAACTCTATCAAAGTGCAGGTAGCATGTGGGCCTTGGATGAACATCATTGATGTTGTGTCCAAATTTCCAGGAGGATGCCATGGTAGCTATATTCTGAGCAAGAGCAGACTACAATGATTGTTTATTATTGTTTACCCAGTGTTATTCTTGCCAATGTACATTTTCCCCCTAACATTTGTGGTCTTTCATGTGCTTCGATTAGAAACAAGTAAACATACATCTCCATTTTTATTAACATAGTTGTAACATTTCAGGCAGTCTTCTTCTGTCTGCAGAATGCTTCTTTGTATTATTTATTTTTCTCTTTTTGTTTCTTCTTAACATTCCTTGTGTGAACTGTACTTTATGTTGCTGCCTGTGTTTGAATCTTATTGCACCACACCCAGTTTAACTAGCTGTGAAGGAGAGAGCTCTGCTCCAGTCAGCTGGGCCTGAGACACTCTGGTTTCATATATATATATATATATATATACATATATCTGTCTCACGGCTAGTACAACGCTGGTTATATTTTCTGTTGGATCCCTTGTTGGTGCTTTCCTTGATATTCTACTGTTTTCTTACGTCACTGCTGTCAGGCCTGGAATTTCCCTATGTGTTAAAACTGAAATATGAAATTTAGGTACATACAAAGTAAAATTGCTAGGAAATTAGTAAAAAAGAAACCTAAACTAAATTTTTGCACTTTGTGAAGGTATGTCATAATCTCAGATCCCATTCATGGACACCTAACAGAGATTGTGGGCCTGAAGTGCTGAGTGGTCGGTCATTAAGGGGTAAGGTCATGTACTAAAATATAAGTTAAATCAAGTTCCTCTGTACTAAAATTACCAATAGGGGAAGCCAGGCTGGCTGGAGTATTATTCCGATTTGTATTTTGGATAATTCCTGGGCAAAGGCATTTGATTCAATGCCTGACAAAGGCGTTTAGTGAAACACGCGTCGAGGTGTCTCCTGGGCTGAAGGTCCTCACGGGGGCGTGGCCACCGGACAATCCGAAGGATTCGGAAAAACCGCAGAATTTAAAAAGCCATTTGTGTCGCAAGATCAAGCACTCACATACACCAGAAAAAAGCAGGTGAACTCCAGCGGACCTCGGCGCAGCAGCGACACCTGGTGAATATCGGCGCACGGACCTTCGTGAATCCCAGCAGAACCCGAATCAGCGTCGGAGAACCCGCCGCTGGATCGCGACTGGACCGGGTAAGTAAATGTGCCCCTATGTCTGGATCCAGTAATGAGAAACACTGGTGCAAACAATGGTGCAATACCTATTACTTTTACCCACCAGTCAGGATCCATCATGCCCTATGCATAGTTTTTAACATTCCTCTTCTCTTTTTCTTTTTTTTGTTTGTACCTGACCTACACTTTTCTCAGTACAAGAGAGGGGCATTCTTATCAATTGATAATGTAACTGAATTGATATGTTGTTTTTTATTGGAACATCTGAATAAAATGTAAATTTTTGCACTCTACAGACATCTAGTGGTGTTATTCAGTAGGTGCGGTCCAGAGGACAAAATATGGTAGAGTTTTCTGTATTGATGGACATACTCATGTCTGAGTAGAGGACAATTGTTTGGTGGGATTTGATTCAAATATGTTTGTTAGTGGATGCCATATAGCTGTACAAATATTCATTTTGGTTGGGATTAATCAGCTGTTTTCCAACAGGCTTAGGAGAAGAGGGTGGTAGATAGGCCTAGGAAGGACCGCATCAAGTTTGGGAACGACTCTTCTTCCAGGGCAACCTCAGGATGCAATGGCTCCACCTCCAACTTTATGGCCATACCTACAATAGAATTGAAAACCTTTTAATATTTGAATAGAAATATTAAAAGTGTGTTCACACAAGGCATTTACATGGCGTTTTGAAAAACAATTCAACAGCTGTTAAGAGGAGGGCCCAATTGCATTGTGTTCACGTGAGTTCCATGTGCTTGACTAGAAGCTGCAAATCACATCAACTCCCAGCTACGCCGGTCCGCCAGTTCCCAGAGCGCATGTGCCAATGATGTGGTAACTGGTTTCCGTTGCGCATGCTCCAGTTTGTTGCCATAGTGCTGTGTAAACGATACCCGCTTCAAGCTAAATGCCAATCATGGTTGGATAAGAAGCAATGGTGAGATATGAATAAATATCTGAAAATATATCCATGAGCAATGTTTTTAATAGCGTGATGGGCTGCTACTATTATATGTGGTTGTAGGAGTGTTATTATAGGGAAAATATTCCATCCTTATGTGGCCTTGGTGTACAATCCTTTACCGTCTTAAATGCATAGAAAAACTGTCCTCTGATGTTATTTTGGGTTTTCCTTGGTTACAGGGGTTGTCCGACTATTTCAAAAACTTTGCTTGTGGGCTAGGCAGGGCTGATGTTTATCTCCTGGCACTTCCGGTCTCTTGCAACATGTCTGTTTACGAGGGCATGCACCTCTGTTCCGACAGCTTTCCCCAGCCTGGCACACCCACCTGTCCCTATGTCCTAGCCCTGTATCATAAACATAAAATAAATACCTGCCCATCTGGGCACTAACTAAACATAAATTCCCTTCCTCACCTATAAATGACAGTTCAAGACAGTCTCCAGAAGGACCAAACACCTTTCTGGCTTTTTAGCCAAGCACTGCCATAGACTGCTCTCACAGCAGACTACATATGCTTCCCTAATTAGGACAATCTCAGTCATCTGGGTTTCCCTAGTTGTGTCCACAAGTTGTGAATTGAAGGGGTTAGGAATGTAAAGTCCAACTACCAGTCTACCTGCAATTCCCTAAAAAGTCTAGCCCAGTGAACAGCACATACATAATTCCCAGCAAACATAGTTGTTTGCTGAGAATCTGACATTCTGGATTTTTATCATCTGAGAAGTCTGGGTGAGCTGCACATCCCTGTTTTTGGTTGGAGTATGGAGTACTGGAGAATTAGTTAAATAGGGTTTAACATGTTCTTCCCATTGTGCTGTTTTGTTGATATCTGAATGCCTGTTGGAAGAGGAAAAGCCGCCTGATTTCATTGCAGATTCCTATGATGTGTTTGATAAGAAAACCTCTGCCACCACATAGACCCTACGACTGTGGGATCTATCTCCTCCGAGGGTCTAAATATCCCTGGGGAAGGATTTTCAGTCTGTCTTCCCGCAGGACGTCTCCACGTTTGGTATTTGAAATTCTTAGCTGCAAAGGCTCTTGTTCAGACTTGACAATAAGAAAGACTATGCTTCCATCTTGCTTCCATCCCTTAGGCGACTGACAATACGAACTGCTGATGTCATTGTTTGCTCCAAAGAGCCAGGATCAGGATGACCTACCCAAGTTCACACCAGTTTAACATAACTCAGTACTTGTGGAACTCCATACAATACTGCTACGTGAAATGTGTACCTTACATAACAGTTCAAGGGGATGCCCACTTTCAGCAAATAATTTATATAGTTTGTGTACGGAAAAGTTATACAATTTTCCGATATACTTTCTATATCAATTCCTCACTGTTTTCTAGATCTCCGCTTGCTTTCCTGCAATAGAAATATTCTTTGTTCATTTCCAGTTGATGGATATTTGTCCATGGTCACACAGGTGCAGGGCTTGTTATATCACACAGCTGTGATAACCTTCTGTAATACAAACTATCAGTTCCTCAAGAAAACTGAGGAATTGATGCAGAAATATATTGGAAAATTGTTTTTTATAAACTTTTCCTTACACAAACCATATAAATTATTTGATGAAAGTGGACAACCCCATTAATAATTTTATATTCTGCAAGGCCAACTTAATCAGACTCAGAATAAATAGCACCCAGGGATTGAAAGAATGGCTCCAGGATGAACATTCCACTGCAGCTAGGGGTAATTTCAAAGCCCAGGACTAAGAAGATTACTTCCATTATCATATGGGCTTGGGAGTTGTGTCAATGCATGAACTTGTTTTGCCAGGTCAGCCAGTAAGCCTGCAAGGCCCTACATGCAGTACAAAAGATTTTTAGGGCTGGTTCTTCTGTCCAGCAAACAGTGCAACCACAACCAGACTTGGCTGTCACACTGGGTAAGTGGAGGCTAAATAACACTGCAATGTCCCTGCGGGCTATGGCCCTGCCTACAGTAGATAAGCTGCCCTGATAAGGGGCGACTCCCCAATATAAGGAACCTGCTAACAGTCTCTGAGTAACTCTGCAAGTTGATAGGGAAAATTTACTTCATCTGGCTGCTGCTGGATGGTGAGTTGAAATCAGTGATAGACCAGACTTCACACACGGACACAGAGAAACAACAGATACAGACAAACAAGTAGAGTTGGACAGAACCAGGTCAAAACCTAGATGGTGGAAAAGCACAGATTATTAGATCAAATTACCAGAGAGAGATCACCAAGTAAACTCAGCAGAGGTCCGATACACCAAAAAGCAAAGGAATAATTAGCAGAATTGGGAACATATATGACTAGTACAGGTGTAATTGAACTGGGAAGATATAAAGGAGTTCCTGGATGCCGCCCCTAGCAACTGGCTGGATCGGCATTCCATCACTTTAGTAACCCTTGCTGGACAGGGCTAGGCTGCAGAGGAGCTGTGTGTAGTTTCATTCATCTGAAAACAGCAGCAATCCAGCCACAGTTGACACACACAAACACTGAAGAGAACCAACACCTTCTTAGTCATATTCTGCAGACAGAAGACAATACTAGCATGTATGTTACTAAAAACCTTCAAGGTTTCTATTGTGCGATTCAATAACATGTTAAGCTGCACCAGAGGCATTTTTGTTTCCATTTTTGAAAGCAGTTAAATGTTCATTGTACAAATCTTTAGATTGCGTATTGTTCACATTTTGCATGCATCACAGGATATACAGTAAACAACAAATTCTGTGCCACAATTCATAAATGATTTGAACATACAGTGGGTACGTAAAGTATTCAGACCCCTTTAAATTTTTTGCCCCTGGATGCAAACTTGTTGGGGCCCTCCCTGTAATTTTTTTTTTAATGTTTCTAGTAATACATATATACAACCCCTCCGTAATAAATACATACAGCCCCCAAATAAATCTAGACAGCCCCTAAAATATATCCATCCTCCCAAAATAAATCTACACAATCCCCAAAATATATCTACATGGCCCCCACCCAAAGATATACACATGGCCCTTACCCCCAGATATAGACATGGCCCCACCCCCAGTACAACATTTACTTATGGCACCCCTCCCCCCAGTGACACAGATACACATGACCCTCAACCCCAGTATCACATATACACATTGCCTCCACTCCCATTAACACATATACACACTGCCCCCCCCCCCCCAGTGATAGATATAAATATGGGCCCCACCCCCCACTTATACACATGGCCCCCAGTAACACATATTAAGCAGCGTCCGGAAAATAAGGAAATTGTACTCACTTTTCCCCATTCCCCCGATGCACGCTACCCTTCTCTTCCCTTGCGGTGCCATAATGACACACAGGACGTCGGCGTCCTGCTACTGTCAGTGCAGTGATGTCACACACTGCGACACCATCGCAAGAATGCCGTCATCCTGTTTGCACCCATAGTTCAATGGCAGAGCAGAGAACTTATTGTTCCCTTGCTCTGCCATATCCCAAAGTGTACCTAGATTCTCTGAAGCGGCTGCTCAGCAGAAGCCAGTTCAGAGACAAGCCGGGGAGGCGGACCCGCTCAAATCTCAGACAGGCAAAACCAACATCTACTGTATATATGGTGAACATATGTATATATATCTATGTGTGTATGCTTGTTTCATTCACTTTTCATGTGAATTGCATACAATATAAAAACATGTTGATAGAGTTGTATAATAAAAATGCTGTCTATCTTGTCTAGTAGCTAAATTAAATGTAGACACCTAATGAGGATGACTACCCTTTTCATAATCAATCATTTATCTTGCTCCACTTCACCTGAAAATAAAGTCATGAGTAATTAGAGATGTATATCAGTGGGAATGTAGAGTTGTGGAATGTTTCCAAAAAAATCCACCCTCTTTTATTTTTGCTCAACCACCTTTGATCGTTGCACAATATGGGGTGAAGAACACCATTCACTTCCATAGTTCTGTTAAGCCTTCAGTTTTTATGTTATCTTACAAATCAATTAAATAGAATTACCTGTCATGACAAAGTAAGGCCATAAGCTCAGGTCAAGGACCTCAAAATGTAGTTTTCTCTGAAATGCTACCTGTATCATGTGACACACCAGAAAGGCAACGGGAGATTAGGGAGGTAAATAAATGGCTCAAAAGTTGGTGTAGGAAGGAGGGTTTTGGGTTCATGGAGAACTGGACTGACTTTGCTGTTGGCTACAATTCCTACAGTAGGGAAGGGCTGAATCTAAATGGGGAGGGTGCAACTGTTTGGGGGGAAAAATTGCTAGAAGGTTGGAGGAGTGTCTAAACTACAGTCGTGTAGGCCAAGAAGACAGTGTAGATAGGGAACTGGGAAGAGTCATGGTACATGGGTGAGGAAAAGGGCTTTGGTTAAGATCAGGGAATAAGTATAGAGAAAACCATATAAAGTGTATGTACACTTATGCCAGAAGCCTCACAACAAAATAGAGGAACTGGAACTCTTAATGTTGTAGGGCAAGTATGATATAGTGATCAGTGAAACATGGCTGGACAATAATTTTTGACTGGGCTTTTAATATAGAGGGTTAAAGTTTGTTTAGAAATGATCGTATAAATAAAAAAGGAATGACATTGATGATGAAAATATGTGGAGTCCCTATGGGTGGAGGTAAGGGGTGGGAAAAAGAATAATAATATATTACTAGGGGTTTGTTGTTAGGCTCCAAATATAATGGAGGCAGCAGAGGAAATTCTGATAAGTCAAATGGTTGCATGGTGAAATACTTTTCATGGTCGATTTCAATTGACGGGGCAACCTGCAGGTCCTTCAAAGCTAGTAGGTTTTTGTGAATAACAAAAGACAATTACTTGTTGCAACTAGTCCTGGAGGCAACAAGAGGGAGGCACTGCTTGACTTTATCCTAACCAGCAGACCTGACAGGGTATCAAAATTACAGCTGGTGGGTAACCTGGGTAATAGTGCCTACAATATAATAATTTTATATTAAGCTTTACTAAGATGGTTAGAAGAGTGGCAACGAACACTCTAAACCTCAGAAGGTAAATTTTTCAGCAGCTAAGGGAAGACCTTATAGGCATAAACTGGGACAATGTTCTCAAAAACAAAAAGCACTCCAAGAAATTGGACATTTTCACAAATATTCTAAAAAAGGCCTTTTAGAAACACATACCATATGGGAAACAGTATAGTAGACACAAGAAAAGGCCAATGTGGTTAACTAGTACTATAAGGTGAGCAATAAGCGATAAGGCGTTTAGGTTGCTAAAGTGCGAAGGTAGGGTGTTATATAGATTATAGAGAGAAAAATAAATTCTGTAAAAAATAGATAAAGGCAGCAAAAATAGACACTGAAAGAAATATTGCCAAGGAGAGAAAAAATCTGAAATTATTTTTCAAGTATTTAAATTATAAGAAACTGAAACCGGAGAGTGTAGGCCCACTCAAGAATAACCTGGGGGTCATGGTGGAGGGAGGGAAGAAAAGGGCCAATCTATTGTTGCCTTCTCAACTGTCTTTACCCAGGAAAATCCCAAGATGGAAGAGATGATGAGAAATAATGTAAATTCTCTTTGGAATGTCAACGATTTAACCCAGGAAGAGGAACTACAAAAATAGACAAATCACCAGGCCCAGAGAATATATATTCCCGGGTACTGTATGAACTACGTACCATGATAGACAGAATATTATTTTTAACATTTGAAGATTTCTTTATGACTGCTTCTGATCCACATAAAGGGCGCAATAGCAAATGTGTTGCTAGTACACAAAAAATATCAAAAATCAGTCATGGAAACTACAGACCTGAGAGTCTAACTTCTGTTGTTGGGAAAATATTTAAGGGGTTTTTTACAAATGCTATCCTGGAGTATCTCACTGTACATTATAACTACCTTATAACCCAGCATCAGCATGGTTTTTTGAGGAATTGGTCCTGTCAGGTCAATCTGATTGGCTTCTATAAAGAGATTAGTTAAAACTGGACTTGAGGGAGGATGTGGATGTTGTATATCTGGAATTTTCCAAGGCATTTGATACAGCGCAGTACATAAAATGAGACTTCATTGGACTAGGGATAAATCTGTGTACTTGGGTAAGTAATTGGCTTAGTGATAGGAAACAGTGGGTTGTCATTAAGGGCACATTCTCAGATTGTGTTGATGTTACCAGTGGAGTGCCATAGGGGTCAGTATTGGCCCTCCTTCTTTTTAATATTTTTATTCATGACCTTGTAGAGGGTTTAAGCAGTCAAGTTTCAATATTTGCAGATGATACTATGCTGTGTAAAGTAATTAATACTGAGGCAGATAGTATAGCATTGCAGAAGGATTTGTGGAACCTGGAGTAATGGGCAGAGAAATGGTTGATGAGGTTTAATATAGATAAATATTGTTATACAATAAGTTATGTACTTGGGCTGTGGAAATAAAAAGTACAATTATGTTCTAAACAGTCAATTATTTTGTAAAACTGCAGCTGAAAAAGACTTGGGGGTATTGGTGGAATTGGTGTAATTTTAGTAACAAGAGCCAGGCAGCTGCTGCTAAATCAAATAACATTATGGGATGTATCAAGAGAGGAATAAATTCTCATGATTAGGACATAGTTCTGCCCAAATGGACCACAAATGGAATATTGTGTGCAAATTTGGGCACTAGTTTATAAAAAGGACATAGTAGAACTGAAATGGGTGCAAAGGAGAGCAACCAAGGGAAAGGGGGGGCACTAGAATACAATGATTACTAAACTTGGGGTTATTCATCTTAGAAAAAGATTGAGGGGAGACCTCATTACAATGTACAAGTACCTGAATAGGCTGTACAAGGATCTCCCAAAGATCTGTTTATACCTAGGTTTGTTACCAAGACAAGGGGGCATTCTCTACGCCTCGAGGAGAGGTGGTTCTATCATCGCCATAGACCAGGATTCTTTACTGTAAGAGCAGTGAGACTGTGGAACTCTCTGCCGCAGGAGGTTGTTATGGCAGAATCTTTTCTGGAGAGATTTGCATCTTTCTCCAACCTTATATACTATGATACTATGTACACATTGTAAGAGTGTGAACCTAGGGGGTGCTGGAGAGCGACCCACAACCAGGGTTGAAAAGGACCTTGACCACTCCCATCCCTGGCCAACTCCAGAGGGAGAGCTCACAGCAAGCCAGTGCTGTGTGTCCTGCAGTCAGCAGGAGGACTTTGGACCAGTTGGAGACAGAAAGGTGGTCTGTCCCAAGAGGACTGGAATCCAGTAAAGACATTGGGGGTCATTTATTAAGGGCCCGATTCGCGTTTTCCCGACGTGTTACCCGAATATTTCCGTTTTGCGCCGCTTGTACTTAAATTGCCCCGGGATTTTGGCGCACGCGATCGGATTGTGGCGCATCGGCGCTGGCATGCGCGCGACGGAAATCGGGGGGCGTGGCCGAACGAAAACCCGACGTATTCGGAAAAACCGCCGCATTTAAAAACCGAAAATGTGTCGCATAAGGACCGCTTACCTTCACCTGGTCCAGCTCGGTGCATTCCGGCGCGATGAGTTTACTTTCAGCGCAGCAGCGCCACCTGGTGGACGGCGGAAGAACTACCTTATTAAATCCCGGCCGGACCCGAATCCAGAGCGGAGAAGCCGCCGCTGGAACGCGAATGGACCGGGTAAGTAAATTTGCCCCATTGTCTGTTTCAGCTCACTGAGAGCCAGAGTGCTGAGGAGGAACCCCAGCAGTGTTCCTTAAACCTAGAACGGAGCTAGGGATCAAGGAGTGAGGTAGTGAACTAACCAGAACGATTTTTTACTAGAATTCTCTCCAAATTTCAGTTCAACTACAGTAAATTTCCTAGATCTTACCATTTATGTGGAGTACAATCTGCTAAAAACAAAGACTTATAGCAAACCTATTGATAGTAACAGCCTGATACTCAGAAACCGCTGTCATCTACTGATATGGCTAAATAATATCCCTAAAAGCCAATTTTTAAGACACCAACGTTATTGTACTGAAAGAATACCATAAAGAGGCAGAGGACTTACAGAATAAATTTATACAGAAATGTTATGACAGCGCCCTACTATCCAAAGTAAAAACAGAAATAGCTAATATTCCTAGAAGCGAATTACTTAAAAATACAGATCCAGAAGAAGAAAGAATTAACCCCTGCAGGACAGGAACAAATACAGATGGAAAAATTGAAATGCCATTTATTGTACAATATACAAATGATGCTGGAGCTTTTAAACAATTTTTACATAAATATTGGCATATTTTGACCGAAGACAAGATAATTGATGATCTTATCCCAAAAAAAGCCAAAATTTATCTTTAGAAGAGCACAGAACCTTGGGAACTTAGTGGCCTCCACAATACAAGCAAATAGAGTTACTGATGCACAGGTGAATAAGAATCTACATCATCCAGGCTTCTTTCTGTGTCGCATTTGTAAGGTTTGCAAAAATACTAAATTAAAACAACCTATTTTAGATTTTAGTAAGGAAGGTTTGACAGGATCACAGTATAAAATTGCCACACAAAGGGTATTATATACTGTATTACAGTGGTGGCAAACCTATGGCACTGGTGCCAGAGGCGGCACTCGGAGCCCTCTCTGTGGGCACCCAGGCCATCACCCCAGCATTAAGTTCACCAGACAGGACTCAAAGAATCTTCCTACAGAATCTTCCTACAATGATAGGTGAATTTGCCCTCCTCCTTTCAACTGCATTGGTGTCTTTAGGAGGCTGAACGATTGAAAGTTGTCAAAGAACAAGGAGAAATAAATTACTGCTTAAAATGCTGTGCTGGCACTTTGCAATAAATTAGTGGCTTTTGGTTGAAATTTGGCTCTAAATCAGGCTCTAAATCAGGCTCTAAAAGGTCGCCATCACTGCTGCATTCAATGTCCATGTGGCAAATTATATAAATGAAACGTTTGAAAGAATATTAAGAGAGGTTTGAAGGACATCCTCTCTCTAGACACTATAATGTGAAGCATCAGAATAAATTTACTGGTTCAATAGCATTTGGTCTAGAAAAAAATCAAGAAGAATTGGAGAAGAGGAGATTTTATCCACCAAATGTCGCGGACTGAAAGCCGATGGATTTTTAATTTAGAAATACTGGCCCCTAATGGACTTAATCATGAAATTGAACTATTTGCTTTTTAACACTTATTTATGTTTTAAGACATATTGGGGCAGATTTACTTACCCGGCCCATTCGCGATCCAACGGCCTTCCGGCAATTCACTAAGGTAGTTCCTCCGACGTCCACCAGATGTCGCTGCTGCGCTGAAGTCCCCAGAGGCCCGCCGGAGTTCACGATCCTATACTTGGTGAAGGTAAGTGCATGCCCCGCGACACTTTTTTTTTTTTTTAATGCGGCGGTTTTTAATGCGGCGGTCTCTCCAAATCCGTCGGGTTATCGTTCGGCCACACACCCCGATTTCCATCGTGTGCATGCCGGCGCCGATGCCAGGGTAATACAGGGAAAATCGGCACAAATCGGAAATATTCGGGTAACACGTCGGGAAAACGCGAATCGGGCCCTTAGTAAATGACCCCCATTCTTTCAAAGAAGGTGCACACAGGGTCAGACTGGGGTACCAAGGGCCCACAGGGGAAAATGATTCTGGGGGCCCACCCTACTACTACATAGAAATACGACCTATATCAAGGGTGTCTAGAAATGCATAGGCATTGGAGGGGGAAGTAGAATATAATATAAAGTTCTGCTTTCTCCTTCCCTCTCTGCTAATGCACAGTTCTTGGTTTGTACACTGAGGCTGCAGGGATGACCCTAAAGGAAATCAACCATTTGATTTGATGCATTATGAGCTAAACATACCTTGAGGATGCTGTAGCTACACTGATGCAGAAACATATTTTGTTAAATCCCTGAACTGAGTGCTCCCAGAGAACGTTGTATTCAGTGTTGTACCTGACAGGCAGAAGTAATCAATCGCTGCACAAACCCCCAGCTGCTTTGTATGAGTCACCCAATAAGACTTGGCTTACTGACGCTTTCTCACGCTAGAAGGCTAGTCAGTGACTACAGGAATAATCAGAAAGAGGCAGAAGTCTGACCTCTTACCTGACGAAATACAGAACTTCTACTTTATGTCCAGAAGTGCCATGACTTACGGCTGCAGAATTTTTCAACAGATGTTTTCAGATTCTGGCAGCACATCTCCACACTGTGCGACTAAAAATACCACAGTCATTTACAGTATATATAATGTCACCTGGATAACAGAAATGTCCCACACTGTGCTCCTAGATAATATTTATCCCCATAACCAAATTGACCACACTGCCCCCTCTATTATCAAATATAGCCCGAAAATTAAACGACTCTATGCCGCCTGCATATATCAAAAATTATATTGCGACCCTGAATTTATTAATACTCTATAGCCCTTAAATAACTGATACTGTACCCCTAATAAATTAAAATGAGGTGCCTTCCAATCACCTATTTATTAATTTCTATATAATTTCCTGACATTATTTGATTCTATTATTTACATAGAGCCCCCAAATTATGAAAGGTATTTTGACACATTTAACACGTTCTTAAAGAGAACCCGTCATGCAAAATAACCCCCTAAACTAAATATATTTTCATAAACTGCCATTAGAGAGCATTGCCTCTATCCCTTCATTGTCCCTCTACATGCCTGTAAACCTAAGCAATGAGGTCCTAAAGCTGTATGCAAATGACCTGTGAAATGTCCAATGAAGCTTTAGCATATTCAAGCTGTCCACCTTATTCATGAGTGGGAGGCACAGCCACACCCCCAGTGCATGACTGACAGCCTGTATAATGATGTGAGGCTGTATAATGGTGTGCTTCCTGGTGCTGGTGGCCACGCCCCCTGCAGCCTGTGTGTGCATGTGTGTGTGTTTAGGAGAGATACAGCAGCTCCAGGCAGCAATGTTACAGCAGAACATGTCAGATTCATGTGTAGCTGATGTCTGTGTCTCTCACCTGTATATTAGGAGGATGCAGCATGTCAGCAGATGCAGCACACACACTAGCAATGCTTTACTATACATTACACACAGACATGAGCAGGGGGAGGAGAGGGGAGGGGTAACAGGGGTGACATCACTGCCTCTGACCATGTGACCAGCCTCATTTACATGATAAAAAATAGATGATTTTACAATTAATAATGTATGAAATAACTAGATAAAGGCTGGGATAGGATCCATGTGAGCTGCTCCAATAGGTAGTAGTGACAGGACAAGTGACACAGACGTGATGACAGGTGTCCTTTATAATCCATGTGGTAAGGAGCATGACAAAGTTAGGGGGCAGGGAGCTGAATGCTTCTCAAATTCAGGCAGTGTATCATAGTATCATAGTATATAAGGCTGGAAAAAGACGTCCATCAAGTCCAACCTTTAAGAATTAAATAAATGTTTTATCCCCATAACCCGTGATATTTTTTCTCTCCAGAAAGGCATCCAGGCCTCTCTTGAACATGTACATAGAGTCCGCCATAACAACCTCCTGCGGCAGAGAGTTCCATAGTCTCACTGCTCTTACAGTAAAGAACCTTTGTCTATGTTGATGGTAAAATCGCCTCTCCTCTAGGCGTAGACGATGCCCCCTTGTCCGGGTCACAGGCCTAGGTATAAAAAGATCTTTGTAGAGATCCTTGTACTGCCCATTCAGGTATATATACATTTTAAAGAGGTCTCCCCTCAGTCGTCTTTTTTCTAAACTGAATAATCCCAAATTTTTTAATCTGTCACTGTATTCGAATCCCCCCATTCCCCTAATAATCCTGGTTGCTCTCCTATGCACCCGTTCCAGCTCTACTATATCCTTTTTATACACTGGTGCCCAAAACTGTACACAATATTCCATGTGTGGTCTGACCAGGGATTTGTATAAGGGCAAAACTATGTCTTTATCATGAGAATCTATTCCTCTCTTGATACATCCCATAATTTTATTTGCTTTAGCAGCAGCAGCCTGGCTTTGGTCACTAAAATTAAGTTTACCATCCACCAATACCCCCAAGTCCTTTTCAGCTCCAGTTTTACCAAGTAATTGACCGTTTAGAACATAATAATACTTTTTGTTTCCATGGCCCAAGTGCATAACTTTACATTTATCTACATTAAACCTCATCAACCATTTCTCTGCCCACTCCTCAAGCTTCCACAAATCCCTCTGTAATGCTAAACTATCAACCTCAGTATTTATTACTTTACACAGCTTAGTATCATCTGCAAATATTGAAACTTGACTGTGTAAACCCACTACAAGGTCATTAATAAAAATATTAAAAAGAAGTGGCCCCAATACTGACCCCTGTGGCACTCCATTGGTAACCTCAACCCAATCTGAGTATGTGCCATTAATGACGACCCTCTGTTTTCTATCACTAAGCCAATTACTTACCCAAATACACAGATTTTCTCCTATTCCCAGCAGTCTCATTTTATATACCAACCTTTTATGTGGCACGGTGTCAAATGCCTTTGAAAAGTCCAGATATACAACATCCACAGCGTCCCCCAGATCCAGTTTTGAACTTACCTCCTCGTAGAAACTAATTAGATTAGTCTCATAAACCCATGCTGATGCTGCGTTATAAGGTTGTGCACAGTGAGATACTCGAGGACAGCATCTCTAACAAACCCCTCAAATATTTTCCCCACCACAGCAGTTAGACTCACGGGTCTGTAGTTTCCAGGATCGCTACTTGATCCTTTTTTGTATATTGGTACCACATTTGCTATGCGCCAGTCCTGTGGAACATAACCAGTCCTCAGTGAATCTTCAAATATTAAAATTAACGGTCTGTCTATCATGGTACATAGTTCATGTAGAACCCGGGGGTGTATGCCATTTGGCCCCGGTGATTTATCTATCTTAGTGATTGCGAGGCGGCGCCGTACCTTTTCCTGGGTTAAACTGTTGACATTCCAAAAAGAATTTACATTATTCCTCATTATGTCTTCCACCAGGGGATTTTCCTGGGTAAAGACAGTTGAGAAGGCGACATTCAGTAGATTGGCCCTTTCCTCATCTCCTTCCACCATGACCCCCATGTTATTTCTAAGGGGACCCACACTCTCTGTTTTTAGTTTCTTATCATTTATATTGAAAAATAATTTGGGATTATTTTTGCTCTCCCTGGCAATTTTTCTCTCAGTCTCTATTTTTGCAGCCTTATCTGTACCAGAAACTATGGGTCTTCCAGGGATTGGATCTATGTCTTTGTGTATTTTTTCTAAAGCATAAAAAGTTGCTATGGTATTGTTTGCCATTCAGCATTTATATTCACCCTCAGTGATAAGCTTTATTTTATTTACAGTATCCAGAATAATAGTCAACACAGTTAAATATATTGGAGCAGTGTCATTCTGTAAAATTTTGCATGTATCATGATTGTATAGAAGTCGTTTTAACATCCGTGTAAACTCCATAATTACTGTATTACCACCTTTATCTGAGGGTTTTATTATTATATTCTCTTGATTCTTGTGTTCATCTAGAGCTTTCTTCTCTTGAGTATTAGGCCCCTTGACCAGGAGCAACTTTGCCGCGTGCAACTCGAACCCCAACTCCCAGAAACCACAACTGAACTGATATGCTGAGTTCAGTCCTGGTTTTTATGCATTTGGCCGGACATTCCAGCAAGCACGCAATGCAAGTTGGATGCGCCTTGGATGCAAATTAAGCATAATTTGTGCACATAGTAAGTGAATGAAAAGTAAGTTATCAAACCCAACTTGCGTCTGAGGAAGAGGACCCGACGTGTTGCCTATAATGGAAGTATTCTACAGCATGGTGCACAGAGAGAGGGTACTAATTGGCAAAGTACACAAAGAGGGAGAAAAAGGTACTGTTTAGGTCAAAGAATGGCTGTTTCCAATGAGCCATTGGCAAAAGAACTGAACTGTAGGTGGAATTAGGTCGATCTCCAATCCGGGGTCCTGTGAATATGAGGATTAGGTGAGGTGGAGTGTTGGGTCATCAATGTGGGACACATCAATTTAAGGCTTTGCGAATACTGTGGATAAGACAAAGAGAAAAGAGAAAATTACTCATCACAAAAATATATCGTGGTGCAAAGTTGTGTAGGGGGTCCAGCGCACATAAAATTAATAAGGGGCCCTATAGTGTATAAACGAAAAAAAGGGGGAAAGGGAAGGGAATTGAGTGGTAACACGGATGTGGAGAAAGAACTGGATAAACTTGATGTTATATTATTATATATTTATTATTTTTTATAGAAAAATTGAGTTCCTCATTAATTCCCTTGGGGGGGACACAATCCAATGTATAAATTCACCAAGATTCTTTTTGTAACAATCTGGGGGTGATGCTACCCCCCCTTATGTTCTGAGTGATTCTCTCTAGGCCCACCACACGCAAATCATGTGGGTTGCCCCAACGTTGTTGTAAGAAATGCGAAGCAACCGAGGAAAGCATCTTACCTTTTTTGGAAATCTGAAGTTGCATTGTTGATGCTCACGCGCTGAGCCCTCTCCATAGCCGGTAAGTCTTTGCTGCATATTGCAGCAAAGGCTTACCGGTAACACCCGCGATTGGTGCTAGCACCGATCGCGGGTGTTTTCACCTCGATCGCCGCCGGCAATGCTGCCGGCGGCTTCAAAAGGATGGCGGCGCGTGGGACGTCATCGGGGAGCGGCGATCCGTCGCCATGGTAACCTCGGGTCTCGCGAAGACCCGAGGCTACTTCAGGTTAACCCATGCATTACAATGTGCTATCAGCACATTGTAATGTATGAGTAGTAAAATCCCCATATACTGCCATACCGTAGTATGGCAGTATATGATAGGATCGTGCAGACCCCCTAGGGTTAAAGTACCCTAGGGAGTCTGAAAAGTACTAAAAATAAAAATAAAAAAAAGTTAAAAAAAAAAAATTAGTAAAAAACCCTAAAAACTCAAATCACCCCCCTTTCCCTAGAACTGATATAAATATAAATAAACAGTAAAAATCATAAACACATTAGGTATCGCCGCGTCCAAAAATGCCCGATCTATCAAAATATGATAATGGTTTTTCACTGCGTTTAATTCCGTAACGGAAAATCGCGCCCAAAGTCGAAAATGGCACTTTTTTTGTCATTTAAAAAAATTTAAAAATTCTATAAAAAGTGATCACAAGGTCGAACAGTCCTAAAATTGATAACATTGTAAATGTCATCAAAATCCGCAAAAAACGACACCACCCACAGCTCTGTACACCAAAGTATAAAAAAGTTATTAGCGCCAGAAGATGGCAAAATCCCCCAAAAAATTTTTGTACAGGAGGTTTTAATTTTTTTAAATGTATAAAAACATTATAAAACCTATACAAATTTGGTATCCCCGTAATCGTACCGACCCAAAGAATAAAGTAGACATGTCATTTGGGGCGCACAGTGAAATCCGTAAGATCCAAGCCCACAAGAAGGCGGCACAAATGCGTTTTTTTACCAATTTCACTGCATTTGGAATTTTTTTCCCACTTCCTAGTACACGGCATGGAATATTCAATACCATCTCTATGAAGTGCAATTTGTTACGCAGAAAATAAGCCGTCTCACAGCTCTGTACATGGAAAAATAAAAAAGTTATGGATTTTTGATCATGGGGAGTAAAAAAATAAAATGAAAAAACAAAAAAGGGCCAGGTCCTGAAAGGGTTAATTTTATATTTACCTGGACCCACTGGGTCCTCAAAGTAATGATCTTTGGGCATACTGTACAGGCTCCACATGGAAAGGATCCGTGTAAGCATGTGCCCCTTCCCAAAGAGGAGGTGGGATGTTAGAAGTGGCTATTAGTAAGTAAGTCTCTCAAATTTCTAGCCCTTCTGGCCGTAAGTTGTGGTTTACTATCCGTATGGGGGAGGAGTCGTGTGTCACTTCTCAGTATGCCCCAATTACGCTCCAAGATTTTTTGGATATCGTGCCATTCATTATTGAAGGTCGCTACAATTCTTGGCTTGTCTTGTTGAGGACGGGTTTTAGGAATCAGAAGATCATTGCGTGCGCTGTCTCTTGCCCGAATATAGGCCCTTGAGATTGTCTTGCGTGGGTATCCCCGTTCCTTCAGACGACATGTTAGATCCCTAGCGTGAGTTCTAAATTCCGTTTCTGATGAGCAGTTACGTCTAATACGTAGGAATTGGCTGACTGGAATGCCATTTTTCTGATGGCATTCTTTGACCTAAACAGGACTATAAACTGCCCACTATAGTAGCATTCATGTTACGATCATATGAATTTGAGATTGAAAACTGCTGTAGTATTGCATTTAATATGAATTTAACTCACTTATCCATAGGGTCTTGTACCTTATTTAATTCAATAGCACTAGTCACTTTAGTATAAGAATTCTTGGAAGATAGACATTACCGTTGGCTAATATTTTGTTATGACTAACAATTCAACAACACTAGTCACTTTATTATATGAATTTTTGGAAAATAGATATTATCGTTTGCCAATATTTCGTGATAACTAAACATGCTCAGCTCCTATATTATATCACATTCCTACCATACTATCTAGATAGTGCTTGTTTACGTTTTTGCTGTAGTATTTGACCGATATAATATATTACTATATAAGAGATTCCAATATCCGTCCTCCATGGGCATTACATCTTTACCATTCCGCAGTTGCTTTATCTACTATTGGGACCATGTAATACCTATTTATCTCAGGCTATGCAGCGCCGCTTCTTACCTACAAAGGTGATTATATTGTACTTTTCTAGATCGGCGATACGCAGTTTGCGTCTCACTTACTTAGCAACCAATATCCATTGATGTAGTTCCGGTGAAAGTGTCCATGACACTCCTTTAGCTTGGTGACACGCAGCTTGCGTTCCAGTTACCAAGCAACCAGTACTCATTGACGTATTTCCGGCGAATGCGACATACTATTGCGCATGTGCCATAACCCGGACCGGAACTGCACACCGAGCAGTCGCGGACATAATAGGCGGTCCTCCCCCGCTACATGCTCACTCCTGATGAAGCCTACTTGATAGGCGACACGCGTCGGGTCCTCTTCCTCAGACGCAGGTTGGGTTTGATAACTTACTTTTCATTCACTTACTATGTGCACAAATTATGCTTAATATGTTTATTGGCTAGTATTAATTTTTGCCTTGCAGACCTCATGGAGACCATACGTCCCCTAGTAACAAACGGACCTCTGGATATTGGTAATTTATTGTACTTTAGTCCCAGGCTACAATGATCAGCTGTAACAGTTATCACAGGCGTCTGTAATGAAGCTTTAGTGTTAATATTGATTCTTATGACAACCCAACATTTTTAAAATCCAATTGTCACAGACCAAAAAAGTTCTGTCTGGGATTACAATGATAAAATATACAGTTCCGACTTACATACAAATTCTACTTAAGAACAAACCTTCAGACCCTATCTTGTATGTAACCCGGGGACTGCCTGTATTAGACCTATATTCATATTGACTACCCACCACTTCGATTGGGGCTTCATTATAAAAATTCCTTCTGGCCTCCTTGCATATATAGCCACTTATTACATTGTGTGCACATGTGCATTTTACACCCTTATACATAAACCCTACACCATAGTCTGATTTATTGTGTATGTCCGACTTAGGACTTTTTAATGGTTTTTAATTGTGTTTATGTCTATGTTTAATAATAAAAGATTTATTTTGTTGATTCTACATATATGCATCCCCCTTTCTTTTTCTCCTCTCCATTCTCTTGAGTTCCTGCATGTGACGCTGCTGCGCCGAGGTCTGCCGGAGTTCACCTGGTGCATGTGAGTGCTTGATCTTGCGACACAAATCCTTTTTTAAATTCCGCGGTTTGTCCGAATCCGTTGAGTTGTCCGATGGCCCGCCCCCCGATTTCTGTTGCGTGCAATTCGGCGCAAAACAGAAATATTCGGGAAACCCGTTGAAAGTGCGGCATTCAGACCCTTAGTAAATGAGCCCAAGTCAGCCTGCTCAGTCAGTAAACAAATGGCATAAGTCAAGCGTGATCAGGCATTTAAAGTGGCTGTGATAGCCCTGGACATCACTGGGTTGCTAATTAGCTATTACATCTGTACATCTTAATATGTGATGTAGTGTTCCAAGGCTTTACATTTCTGTGTTCAGCCTTATGTTGGTTGCCATTTTAGAGAAAACGTTGTTTGCCTGAATGGCCATGAAATCAGCATTTGTTAAAAACTGATCGAATTCCACTTTGTCCTGATCGCTTCACTCATCTCTACTAATAATATGTCACATATAAAGAAGTTCACTGAAGCGGAAAAGCTTTTAGTTTTATTCGCTTCATTGATTTTTTTCTTGCAAAATATTATTATTCTGCAAAACAGGAGCCTATAATATACCAATTGATGTTGTTATGCTGTCGCCTGTGGCTGTGCCTGTACTTTTGGCACAAGTTAATATTAAACAATATTAATAAACAGGCCCAACCCTTGACTATGTCTATATATTCTGAAAAAGTGGAAACTCATTTTAAGACAAGACACTGTGTTTCTGAAGTATCCCAGCTACTTGCACGGTATGAGCTAAATTCTCTATATGTTTTATACTGAAGTTGTTAATCTGTATATTAATGCTTACAAAAGTGACATATTCATATCAGTCTTAAAATATACCTTAGAGGTCACACTCATCCTATTTATAAATCACTGCTGGTAAGTTGCAGCATAAACTGGTCAAAGCCCTCCATTAAACTATTCCTTTGTTTCTCTGTTTCACACTATTGAGCACTAACTTTCATTGATACACCCTTCAGAGTACAGTTATTTTGGTTCAGCTGACTATTTACTATGTTGCAATGTTACATTCTCCTTTCCCAGATTGGAAATGGTTTACTTTGGATATCTGCCCCCCCCCCCCCCCCGAAGTCATGTTTTAATAACCAGGGAGTTAACTTCTACACTGTTTAACTTACAAATATCAATTTATGCATTTTTATTTAATTGCTACTTTATGTTTGCTTCTGTCTTCTTTGAAGTGTGTTTGTTACAGTCTCTGAACACAATATAACCACCATCTAAACAGAAAACATATAACATCTGTCTATAAAATTCCACATCAATTTTCTGCTTATTTTTTTACCACTGATGGTATTTAAACTGTCGTCTCTGAATGTGAATATGCTGAATAGGCCATTGAATAGGTATATGTTTTGGAAGAAATGTGCTAAACAAAATTGTGATGTCATCATTTGTTCAAATTAAACTCATTTGAACAAGTTTCTACATAACCCAATATCTTCTCCATAGGGAAGAACTAGAAAGTGTTATAAAACCTCCAGTTTCCTTGCTTACTCAATTAAATCTAAAGCTGCCAAATTCTAAATTCCCTATATATAACAAAAATAAAATATTTAATCCCCAGCAGAACGAAAAAAAATACCGCTATTACTGTACCTTATATTTTCTAAACGATTATCCATTAATACCACGGCCATTGCTAAACAATGTCTTTAATACAATATGATCAACAAGCAATTGTTAAAAGTGTGGTCCCGGTTCCAAGTGAGCCCACAGGCATCATTAATCTTTGTCCAAGCTATGGAGTCCATTGCCCAGAAAAAATATAAAAAATAAAGATTGATAAAACTGTCATCCTCATAGCAATAATTGACTCTAGTTATTTATTTTACTTTAAAATTCATTTCACAAAATGTCAGATCCTCAATGTGGGTTTATCACAAAAAAAAAAAAAGTAAAACAATTTTCTACAAAATACAAATTTAAATGGGTCACTGAAAGTCTGTCCTACCTAAGCACTAAGATAAAATATATATTTTTGCACCTATTGTTTTGAGTGGTGGCTTGAAAAAGTTACAATGTTAACCAAAATTTCTCTACCTATTTCGAAATGTCTCAATCTACTTAACCCTTTTCCTGCCAGGCATTTCTGGAAATTTTTGTTGCGTTATTGGCATTATTTTGATGTGTACAAATAAAACTGAAACTACAGCATAAAGAATTATACTAATCCCCAGCAAACCACATATATTCTGAAAGCTTCCACTCCCTATCTTTAAAATTACATTAAAGAGTTTATAGAGATGGGCACCTTCTTGTAATTTTGATATAAAATTTAAATTTTTTAAAAAAATGCGCATAAATGTGCTTTGATGGCAACAAATGTGCCCCAAACAGAAAGAAAATAGCTTCAGACCTCCTAAATGTATTAGATGAACATATGTAGAGTTCAAAGATACCTCATAGTCATATGTTCACAAAATCACTTACACTGAAGTAACCAAAAATCTTTCAGCTAGAAATTTTAAAACAATCCCAACCTGCAAAATATAGCGATTCAAGAGATTATAACATAAAGACACGCTTAAATATTTTTTGAAAGCAGACAACCTGGTGATTGCACTTGTCTTGATTAACTGTTGACTGCCTGTACCATGCAACTGTCATGCAAAGTAACTCCTACCCAGAACAATCTGCTCTGATTGTTTTATATTATCATTTTCCTACATACATTTTACATAAATCATCATTTGTGACAAACACAAAATATTGAAATATGAAATTAATTAAAAATGAAATGATAACATACATATTTACATAAAACTCACATCAAAGTGAGCAGTTTTATAAATACCACAACACACAACACCAACAAGAATTTTCACTCCCAAAAATGCTATAAGAAAAACCATGCAATATTTGGTTGCAATCCAAATGTGTTTAAAAATATATAACAGACAAAGTAAAAAGCTCTTATTATCAAAATAATATTTTTTTTTACAGAAAACCCGGTCTATCATGTATACAAAAACAACTTTTTCACTCGAGCATGGTAGGTTGAATAGATTGTGAGCCCCATAGGGACAGGGAATGCTTTGGCAAGCTCTGTGCAGCGCTGCGTAATCTGTGTGCGCTATATAAAGGAATTATTAATATACAAATCCAAACCACTTATATGGAATATATACATTCCAAACAGTAAGATGCGAGTAATTTATACATACACCACAAATGAATATTCACCAAAATATGCAGCAAATGGAACGTTAAATCCACAGGTGTGCCAAACAATTTTTGCAGATATATTACTCTCCCTTACACACAGTAACTCAAATTAAAACTATATATCCATAAACAAAGGTCACTTTTAGATGGGAATAATATTTACACCATTGTATTAGTTTCAAAATAACGGAACCTTCTGTGGTTCATAAGAATCCATAAGTAAGAACACTTTAACCTAGGTATAAAGTAATGGAAGGATAGTATGAAATAAAAATTTATTTAGGAATGTGTGTGCATTTTTTGTGTTACATATAACCTTTTGAACACATTAATCAAGAGGATCAAATGTTCATCCTCTCACTCAATTTATGTAAACAAAAATTATCATGCAATTTAAGACAATCAGAAAGCAAATGTACTCTCAGATTGTTCTTCGTAGGAGTTGGTTAACATTAGTTAACTTAAAGGGGTATTCTCAATAGGGCATTCATATCTGGATAAATGTATTTCAAAAATATATAACATTTTCAAAATAAATGTTATTAAAAAAAAATTACCACTTTTCAGCTTTCTTCATTACACTGCATCTATGCCATGGCTGTGTAAAGCCACGGTAGTCAATGGTTACGGCCGCGCAGCAGTTCGGTAGCGGTGGCCGCGCAGGTGCAAAGAAACTAGTAGTTTGCCATGAGTGAGACCGTATGTATGTGTATACTCATACGTTTATACACATACATATATAATGTATATATTTATTTATGTATATATATCTGTGTATGTATATATATATGTGTGTGTGTGCGCATGTATATTCATATACAAATATATATGCACACACACTCATATATATACACATACATACACAGATATATATACATAAATAAATATATACATTATATATGTATGTGTATAAACGTATGAGTATATATATAAATGTATATGGATGCATATGTGTGTATGTATATATCTATGTGTATGTATGTATATATATATATATATGTGTGTAAATGTATATAATGAGGCACATTTACTAATGGTGCGAACGCCGCACTTTCGTCTGGTTTCACAAAATTTTCCGATTTGCGCCAAATTACCCCAGGTTTTTGTGCATCGCCGCCAGCATGCACGTGACGGAAATCGGGGGGGGGGGGGGGGCGTGGCCGTAAGAAAAGCCGACGGATTCGAAAAAACCGCCGTATTAAAAAAAAAAAAGGGTTGCTTGACACGCGCTTACCTGCGCCCAGCGTAGGTTGGTGAACTCCGACGAACTTCAGCGCAGCAGCGACACCTGGTGGACATCGGGCGCACTACCTTAGTGAATCGCCAGAAGACCCGAATCCTCCACAGACAACGCGCCGCTGAATCGCGACAGGACCGGGTAAGCAAATCTGCCCCATTGTGGCTACCATTTTGCTATGTGCCCACACCTGCATCCCCAGACACATTGTGGCTGCCATTCCCATCTCTGCCCAGACCTGCATCCCCAGACACACCGTTGGTGCCATTTTGCTATGTGCCCACACCTGCATCCACAGACACATTGGGGGTCATTTACTAAGGGCCCGAATCGCGTTTTTCTGACAGGTTATCTGAAAAATTCAGATTTGCGCCGATTTTCCCTGAATTGCCCTGGATTTTGGTGCACACGATCGGACTGTGGCGCATTGGCGCTGGCATACACGCGACAGAAGTTGGGGGGCGTGGTCGTACGAAAACCTGACGGATTCGGAAAAGTGTCGCTTGACACACGCTTACCTGCACCCAAGATAGGACGGTGAACTTCAGTGCATTCCGATGAACTTCAGCGCAGCAGAGACACCTGGTGGATGTCGGAGGAACTACCTTAGTGAATCCTGGCAGAACCAGAATCCTCCGCAGAGAACGCACCGCTGGATCGCGAATGGACCGGGTAAGTAAATCTGCCTCATTGTGGCTGCCATTCCCATCTCTGCCCAGACTTGCATGCCTAGACACATTGGGGCAGATTTACTTACCTGGTCCCGTCGCGATCCCGCGGTACGTTGTCTGACAAGGATTCGGGTCTGGCGCGATTCACTAACATCGTGCGCCCAAGTTCCTGCAGGTGTCGCTGCTGCGCCGAGGTCCGCAAGAGTTCACCTTCTTCCTGGTGCATGTGAGTGCTTGATCTTGCGACACATTTCGTTTTTAAATTCCACGTTTTATTCAGAAGCCGTCGGGTTGTCCGGCGGCCATGCCCCCCCGATTTATGTCGCGTACGAGCCGATGTCACGTACGAGCTGATGCGCCAAAATCCCAGGTCAATTCGGTGCAAAACGGAAATATTTGGGAAACCCAACGAAACTGCGACGTTCGGACCCTTAGTAAATGAGCCCCATTGTGGCTGCTATTCCCCTTTGTGCCCACACCTGCATCCCTAGACAGATTGTGGCTGGAATTCCTCTCTGTGCCCAGACCTGCATCCCCAGACACACTGGGGCAGATTCATCAAGCTGTCTAAAAGTCAGAATATTCTTAGTTGCCCATGGCAACCAATCACAGCTCTCCTTTGAAATATATATTCATGAGCACTAAAATGAAAGCTGAGCTGTAATTGGTTGCCATGGGCTACTAACAATATTCTGACTTTTAGACAGCTTGATAAATCTGCCCGACTGACTGCCATTTTCCTCTGTGCCCACACCTGTTTGCCAGAAACATTCTGTATGAAGCTGGCAGTAGAGCTAACCTAGGAGCTACTGATTTCTGTCAGAATAAAACTGTCAATGAGATGTGTTCAGGAAGATCTAATCCTGTCAGATGAGGATGATCGATGCAGGGGACGGGGTGGGCTGAATGTGACTGGGAAAGAGTGATATTTTATGTGGGAAGAGGGAAGGTAAGTAATGTGAATACAGTGAACTGATGGTTCTCTGCATAACACTACATACCTCTTCTTCTTCCAACTATACTGGAGCTGCAGGAGCGTGCACGTGCTTCTACAGCTCCTCCAGTGGGTGTGATAGAAGCCCCGCCCACACAGCAGACATGATGATGACGTTCTGTGCTACAGAATGAGCTATTGCTCAATAAATATGCCACATCCCATGCTCCAATACTTTTAAAACACAATTATATTACTTATATTCATTATGAGGGCATTGTGTTTTTCAAAGCCCTTGATGAGAATACCCCTTTAATCCATTATCAAATTTTAGCAACAGATAAAGTCAATATTTACTTTATCTGTGAAGTGTGATATACTCCTCTGTGTACCTTCCTACAAGCTTATCCCAGCAGTTTGCCGACTAAAAAGCTGGAGGGTGGGCACATTTCAAAGGGCTATTTGGATCTACGTCACCCAACGGTCATGTGAATGGAGCCTTACACTTTTAACACTGCTACATCTCTGTTTTCACAGATATGTGCCTGTTTCCCCCTTCCCCGGATCACTTATCTCCTTTTAGTTTGTAGTTTGCAGCTTCTTTCTGCTCATGATGTGCTGGCAGGAAGTGAATCAGTGATTGTCTGTGAGCTCCATGCAGGGGGTGGCTACAGGCACAGAGCAGATAGACGCAGAAACTCAGCAAGCACAGAAATCCAAGATGGCGGCCCGAACCTAAAGTCAGACGTTACAGGGCCGTGTCTAGGGGCAACTGTAATTGTGTACAGGGCTGATAGAGACAGGTTGGAATTATATCTGTGAAATGGTGTATTTTTGTTAATAACAGTAAATTCGAGAATGTGTTATTTTGTTATCCTGAGTACATATAAGAAACTTGTCTTCATGGGAATACCCCTTTAATGTATTTAAAGAGCATGTGACCTTTTGTTTATAACCTCTGAGAAATTAAAGGACTTAACCATAATCAGTTATGGCAGGACACCTTATTCAAAACATACCCTGATGCTTTGAAAATACCTGCATATTTTATCTCTTTCTACCATCTGACCATATTCAGACTCTCCATCAGGGACATAACTAGTTGAAGGAGGGACCATAGGTAGTTTCTGAATGGACCATCTTCCTCGTCAAAAATATAGATAATACACATGACAGATACACACACATACATTGCCATATACAGATGTACAGCTTATTTACACATCACAGATACACACACATAAACAGCATAAATAAATCTCATATATGTTATATACATAGTATGCTGTACAAAATGCTGCATAATATGAATATAATGGCTATATATGAAGGGGCCCCCTGACACGGCGGGCACCATAACACAGTCATATAACTACCAATCGGCACGCCACAACATCATCAGGGGTTGCTGATTGGTTGCTGGGAGGCACTGGGAGGCTCTTATGGCTGCCAATTAATGCTCTCTATGAAAGCCTACTGGAGACATGCTGTAATAAAAATCTGTGTATCCATATTTTATTACTTTACAGTTGTATTGCAGTATATTGCATAAAATAATAAGCATGTTGCGTATCACCGGGTCTCAAAAGTATTGATCTCAAAAGTATTAAAAATGATTATAAATTATTAAAAATGGAAATTCGGAATAAAAAGTACTCAAAAAGTAGTACAGTCCATAAAATGGTAGCAATGTAAACATCAGCTCGTTCCACAAAAAATTGCACCTCACACAAGTCTGTACAGAATAGGGCAAAATGAAGAACATAAAACATAAGACCAAAACAAATTTGGTATCCATGTGATCATATCAACCAGAAAAATAGACAGTAACGTCCCGTGCCGGTCGACTCACGGCCTGCCGCACCCCTTCCCTTCATGTCCCTTCACGCCCCACTGGCGCAGAGGCCCTGATAAATGTGCCCCTCTGTCTAGTGTAGAGTTAGACTAGACTGTTTTTTTCTGCATTAGATTCATATAAGTGTCTGGTGCTGAGTGATAAATCTGGTGCACTTTAAGACTGTCTAGTCGTACTTTGCACATCCTATTAGTTGGCTTACTTTATACCAGACCTATTTGCTAAGAGACACGACCCCTTTTTAAGTCCACACCGTTTTGTCGATCTAGTCGTAGGAGAGACAGAAAACTGTCTAAAACCTTTTGTAAATGTGGTGCAACCTACGCCGGAATTTGAAGCTTCCCAAGTATACACAAAAAATTTGTGTTTTCTACAATTTCATCACATTTAAACATTTTTTTAAGCTTCCCAATATACAGCATATAATATGAAATACTGTCATTAGGGGGGACAATATGTTACATAGAAAACAATCCCACATACAGCTCTGTAGATGGGAAAAATAAATAAGTTATGGATATTTAAAGATGGAGAGTGCAAAATTAAAATTAAAAATTGGCCTGGTCCTTAAAGGGGTTGGCAACTCTTTTACAAAAATTACCCATGTGCTTTTACTGCCTTAAACAAACTGGAGGCTGCCATTATGGACGGACTGAAGGAGTGAGAAACAGGAACTTGTGTAGAGATATAGGGGCTTATTTACTAAGGGTCCCGTGGATCGCACTTTCATTGGCTTTTAGAAATTTTTGGGATTTACGCCACTGTAAAAGCTATTTAGAAGGGGATTGTGTCACACGCTATTGAATTTTGGTGGCAACATTTTTTTAATTTTTTAATGCAATAGAAATGGGGGGGTGTGCTATCTGACGGATTCGGACTGAACGCAGGATTTAACTTTAAAATTGTGTGGCCAGACATGCATTTACATGCACCACAGGAACAAGAAGGTGAACTCCGGCGGACCTGAGCGGGGAAGCGACACATGCAGGATTTTTAGGCACACGATCTTTGTGAATCGCGGCAAAGTTCATTCTCGTCGGACAGCGCACAGCAGGGATCCCGCAGGACCGGGTAAGTAAATGTACCCCACAGAGTGCGGCATGTGGACAATGGTGAAAGGCTGAATCTCTCAGAGGAGGCAAAGGTACAGGTACATATACATGCAGAGACCTATCTAGCATTACCGCTGGGTATAGCTTACTGAATGCCCCATGCTGTGCTATGGTTGTCCTATTCTATCCTATATCTTAGGAAGGGTTATACCTGAAATACTTTACTTGGACTTTTATTTGTATGGAATTTTAGTTATATCTTATATTACTATATTTTATGTTAATTTTTTCAGTTCTTGTACATAACACAGCATGTCCTTCTGGTATTCAGACCAAGCATGGCTGCTTCATGGAAACAGATTGTTTTCAGAAGTGATGTAACATCTGGAAAGTAAGAACATAGAATGGGGCACATTTACTTACCTGGTCCCTGCGCGATCCCCGATCCGGAATGTCTGACGAGGATGAAGTCTGCTGGGATTCACTACCAGCGTGCGCCCGATATCCTGCATCTGTCGCTTCCCTGATTAGGTCCGCCGGAGTTCGCCTTCTTCTTCCCGGTGCATGTAAGTACTTGGCTTGCGACACAATTTTTTAATGTTAAATCCCGCATGTTGTCCAAATCCGTCGGATCGTCTGTTGGCCTGCCCCCCGATTTCTGACGCAATCCTGGGCGCGATCCCCGAAAACGTTGGTAAGCCCGACAGAAATGCGGCTGCGGGACCTTAGTAAATACGCACCAATAGGTCTGGTCAACTATTACTCTAGAGAGGATTGATTCATCTTCTATTGCTAGCCAGCATCATAAAAGTCCTAGGGTTAAATGTGGTCACTTCTATGAACTGAACTTACAATTGGCCCCCGTGGACTTTCACTTTGTGCTTACTATGTTTGCGTTTATTTATATATTTACCATATGTGTTTTGTTTCTGTTCTACATTTTCTGTTTTATACCTCCTATTTTATTGTTTCAGCACAGAAATAAATTTTTGTAATTTGCTAAATCAATAAAAATTGATCATCAAAAAAACATTTTACATAAACTGCAACATTAACTCTGATGGGATATTAATTTAAGTAAATTGAAAAAAATAACTGAACTGATTTTATTTTCCCTTTGGACTTTTGTTAATAAATTTAGAGAACACATTTGTGTATCCAAAGAAGATGGATGTCATCTGGTTATTTGTGGTGCTGCTGTTCAGTCTCATCAGTATCCAGTTTATGAAAATTCGTCATATTTCAGCATCTCTGCCCCCGGGACCAACTCCTCTGCCTTTTATTGGAAATCTTTTTACAACAAAATTTCAGCTTAATTATGGAATCCTACTAAAGGTACTTTTTAAGGCTTCTGTACTTTTTAAATAAATAAATAATATTGCACATTTAAATCTAAATAGGGCCAATATTGTGATATTGGCATGTCAAACATAAAAAGGAGGAGCATCTCGCGGACCCTCTATGTATTGGAGTCCTTGAAAGGAACAGGTGTGCTGCCTGGAATCTCAGGATATGAACAGGGTCGTGAAATATTTTTCTGCAGAGAAGGGCAAAGCAAGTCTGCAAAGGTGCAGAAGTAGTGTTCTGCTTTGATGCTCTGCTTTAAGCAGAGAGTGGTGCTTTTTAAAACACCTGGAGAAAGTTCAAGTAGTCTCTTGACTTAGGAACTAGGGATAAATCTAGTAATGTCTCTGGCACCCTTTTCCTGCTAGGTATTTCTGTTGCGTTATTGGCCAGAGCAATTTTTTCAATCTTGACATGTACAAATACAACTTAAATTGCAGCATAAAGAATTATACTAAACCCCAACAAACAATATATTTTCCGAAAGCAGACACTTGCCCGTTTTTAATATTGCATTAAAGGAGTTTTCCCATGATAGAAAAATCTCAAATTTTAATCCCCTAGTGATATTAACACAATAAAGATATTGTTTAACCCTTTGCTCCACAATCTTACTCAGTTTTATTGCTGTTTTAGCTCCTATCACTCAGTGATGGTGAGTGCAAAATATCAGAGTGTGGGTGGGTACTCTCTAATCAGACACTACAAAATCCATCTAGTTCTGTGAACTGGCAATGTGGTTAGATTATAAGGATACAGGTTTATATACACTTTCATTTAGCTTCTGAACATTGTACTAACACACTGACACATAGAAAGAGAGAGATGAGATGACGAGATCCATTAGATGTCTATTGTTGTCAGTCAAGGACTTATATTCAGTGTGTAGAATTTTTTTACCTATATGACAATTCGTATCTCTTGAAGCATTCTGCTAGTTTTTACAACACCCTGGAGGTCTTTACAGCTTGATAAACTCTGACCTGAAGTGTGTTCTGTGATGAGTTCATAAGACATTTGGTCATCTGTTCTCCACACCTACCCCCATCCCTGCATCAGGATTTGGAAACACAGAACTGTTTAAATATTCCTGGACTCTGTGGAGAAGAGATGACCAAATGTCCTTAGAAGCCATCACAGAATATATACTTCAGGTCAGAGTTTATCAAGCTGTAAGGACATCCAGGATGTTGTAAAACTAGATCGACTATGCCTCCCCAGATAAAAAACTTATCTGTCTGTAGCTCATAGTTCTCCTCATGCTGCTGTCGGCAGGAAGTCAATGCATGTGTCAGCTCCGTCCTGGACTGCAGGGGACGGAGCTAGAGAGAAGGGAGCAGAGAGAGAGAGAGAAACTAAATGAAATAGATAAACATGTGTACAGTTTACAAATACCTCATAGTCATATGTTCACATGAATAAATGATTATAAAATCACTGAAATATCCCAAAATCTGCTTTGCAGATACAAATTTTAAATGGTAAAGTTATTTTGTTTGACAAAAATCTTTCTTACCAGATGTGACTTAGATCTTCCTGTATCTACCCTCCAGCTGAATCCAGTTAGTTGCCCACATATTCCATGATGCCTTGTGTTCTCTCTCAAGGTAATTTAGCAGCAAATCCAGTCAGATTCCTAGAAGTAAATCCACTGAACACTGCACATCATAGAGGATGTATATGGTGACTTGCCTGGCAGCTTCCATCACATGGAGGAGCAGAGAACATGTAATAAGTAAAAGAAATTATTAGTCCATGAAGTCTATAGTCTGTGCTGTATAAGTACTAAGAGTTAATAGGTTATCTGCACAGAGCTTACACTGGGGAGTACAACGTGGGGGAAGGGCTGCAGTAAGAGGAGTGGAGAGAAACATAGAATGTTCTATAGAATCACAGACTGGGATTGAGGAATTTATAGGGAATAGGGGAGATCTTGTACCTCACTATACTGTGCATTCTGTGAACACAAACAACTTTTCCACACACACACAGAGCACAGTCACATGACCTCCTCTTCTGTGAGGAGGGTGCAGCAGCCCCTCCCCTCCCATGAGTCCGTAAAGTTTATTTATAGGATGGACTCCAGGGATTGTCAGAACAGGCAGAGAAAGTAACTACTTCAGTACTGAGATAATCTGAGGGGTATAGTAAAGAAATAGCTGGATATAGGTAACAAAGATAATAGGTGATAAGTAGCCAATAAGTTGTTCTACATTCCAAGAGCTATTGATTTGCAAAAAAAACAAAAAGCTTTCCATTTGTTTGTTAAGACTGTCACAACTGGCAAAATATAGCAACTAAACTGATTAAAAATCAAAGGCAGACCCAAAAATCTAGATATTCTTTGAAAGAAGACAAACTGGTGATTGCATTTGTCTTGAATGACAGTTGACAGCCGCCTGTATCACTATCATGCAATATTGTGACCAAAAAAACACAAAAAATGTAAAAACAAATCATTGAAAATACAATGGCAAACCGTATATACAGTGCTTGTGTATAAGCCAAGTTTTTCAGCACAAACAATGTGCTGAAAAACACCTCGGCTTATACACGAGTCAATAAAAATACTCACCTTCACATTCTCTTCTGTCTTCTCTGTGATGCTCCTGTCACCACGACTCCTCTTCTTTCTTCTGTCTGCTGAACAGCTGGCAGAGCCACGGCCATGGGCTGGACAAACTGGGGACTGGCTGTCTGGCTACTAAAGGGGACTGGCTGTCTGGCTACTAAAGGGGGCTGGCTGGCTGTTTTAATACTAAAGGGGGCTAGCTGGCTACTAAAGGGGGCTGGCTGGCTAGGAAAGGGGGCTGGCTGGTTACTAATGGGGCCTGGCTACTAAAGTGGGCTGGTTGGCTGGCTACTAAAGGGGGCTGGCTGGCTGTTTTAATACTAAAGGGGACTAGCTGGCTACTAAAGGGGGCTGGCTGGCTAGTAAAGGGGGCTGGCTGGCTGGCTACTAAAGGGGGCTGGCTGGCTGTATACTACAGGGGGCTGGCTGCATACTTAAGGGGGCTGGCTGGATATAAACTGGGAGGCTGTGACCAATGCATTTCCCATCCTCGGCTTATACTTTAGTCAATAGGTTTTCACAGGTTTGGTGGTGAAATTAGGGGCCTAGGGTTGTACTCGGGTCGACTTATACTCATTCTTACATAAAACCCACATCAAAATGGAGGTAAAAATAATAACATAGACTTATATATACCAAACCATAAAATGTGTTAAAAAATATATAACACACTAACTAAAAAGCTCCTAAAATCATCATATTGTTTTTTAGAAATTACAGCCTACCATGTATACAAAAATAATTTTAATTCATACACACAACATGCAGTAAACAGAGTGCAGCACCTACCTGTGCTGCAGGAGTCAGTGTCACACTACCAGGAAGCAGAGTTGTCTGAGGCCTGCTGCCTGACACCTGTTGCCAGTCAGGGGACCAGGCTATAGCAGAGGTCCACTGTCCAGACTCGGCTCCATCTTTACAAGCCCGGCCTGAGGTTACTACCAACCCTTCCTGCAGGTTTAAAGTATCCTAAGGGGTCTAAAAAGTCATAAAAAAACCAATGAAAAATCATAAACGTGTTGCATATCGTCACATCTCAGAAGTCCTGATGTATCAATATTTAAACCTGTAACGGAAAATAGCGATCAAAATGTCATAGAGTCCTGATATTGGTAGCACTGAAAACTTATTTTTTGTACAAAAGATTTACATTTTCAAAAATCTACTAAAACTTAAGAACACCTTTATAAATGTGGTATCTCTGTGATTGTACTGCACCAAAGAATAAAGGGGAGGTATAATTTGGAGTGCACAATGAAAGCCGTTAAAACAGGGCCCAAAAGAAAATGGTGCAAATTGGGTTTTTATCAATTTCATTTGGATTTTTTTTCCAGCTTCCCAGTACATGGCATGGAATATTAAATACCGTCACTAGGAACTACAATTTGTTACACAGAAAACAGGCCTTTATAGAGCACTGTATGCAGAAAAATAAAAAAGTTATGGAATTTTGAAAGTGAGGAGTGAAAACTGGAAACGCCAAAACTCAAAAGGGCTGTGTCCTTAAGGGGTTAATTATACAAACAATATAATTTTATTTGCTGAAACAGGACAACCCCTTTAACCCCTTAACGCTCTGCGCCGTAGCTCTACGGCGCAGAGGTATAAGGGATGTATGAAGAGGGCTCACGGGCTGAGTACTCTTCATACAGAGGTGGGGGTTTTTGCATTTTGCACAAAACCCCCACCGCTAATAACCGCGGTCGGTGCTTGCACCGATCGCTGCTATTAACCCTCTAAACGCCGCCCGCAAAGTCGCGGGCGCCGCCATCTTTTTTTCAATCGCCACGCCCCCGAACGTCATCGGGGGGGCGGCGATCGGTTACCATGGTAGCCTCGGGTCTTCTCTTGACACGAGGCTACATGGTTTATGCAGGTTCGTTACATTGAGCCAGTGGCTCATTGTAATGTAAGACCTGCAAAAACGCCATATATTGCAATACTGTAGTATTGCAGTATATGGTAGGAGCGATCTGATCATCTAGGGTTAATGTACCCTAGATGGTCTAAAAAATAGTGAAAAAAAAAAGAAAAAAAAAAGTTTAAAAAATAAAAAAAATTAATAAAATATTAAAAGTTCAAATCACCCCCCTTTCCCTAGAACGGATATAAAACATAACAAACAGTAAAAATCACAGACATATTAGGTATCGCCGCGTCCCAAAATGCCCGATCTATCAAAATATAAAAACGGTTACGGCCGGCGGTGACTTCCGAGGCGGGAAATGGCGCCCAAATGTCCGAAATGCGACTTTTACACCTTTTTACATAACATAAAAAATGAAATAAAAAATGATCAAAATGTCGCACAGACCTCAAAATGGTAGCAATGAAAACGTCGCCTCATTTCGCAAAAAATGACCCCTCACACATTTCCGTGCGCCAAAGTATGAAAAAGTTATTAGCGTCAGAAGATGGCAAAAATTTTTTTTTCTTTTTTGTACACATTCGTTTAATTTTTGAAAATGTATTAAAACACAATAAAACCTATATAAATTTGGTATCACCGCGATCGCACCGAACCAAAGAATAAAGTAGGCGTGTTATTTGGAGCGAAGAGTGAAAGTCGTAAAAACTGAGCCCACAAGAACGTGACGCACGTGCGGTTTTTTTTCAATTTTTCCACATTTGGAATTTTTTTTCAGCTTCGCAGTACATGGCATGTTAAAATAAATAACATTACGGGAAAGTAAAATTTGTTACGCACAAAATAAGCCCTCACACAGGTCTGTACACGTAAAAATGAAAAAGTTATGGATTTTTGAAGTTGGAGAGCGAGAAATTAGCCGAAAAACCTTCCGTCCTTAAGGGGTTAAGGAAATTTCTAATGTAGTTATTCCAGTTGACAGTTAAAATTTTAAATATATAATAATTTTAAAAAAGTCACAGGATTATTACACTTCAACTTCAGAGGCCAGCAGCCAACTATCAAAGTTACAGAAAAAGATTTCTTGATTTCTTCCAATATTTTAATTATTTATGTGCATATAATATGAAAAAAATTGACTGTCATTAGTTATGATTAAAGTGTTTTTATCAATTTTCACTCTTTCCAATAATAAGTTTCCATTACGTGTTTAAAAAAAAGGCTTCCTACAGAATGTTAACAAACTGAGATCTAGAAAATGCATGGATTTCCTTCAGAAAGTATATTGGAAAATTGTATCAATTTTCATTATTCAAACAATTAATATTTACTTGTGACAACTGGACCCTTTGATAATACATTTCGTTTTCATTTATACACAGTTATCTGAGATTTATGGAAATATCATTACAATTTGGGTTGGACAGACACCGTTGATTGTGCTGAATGGATATGAAGCTGTAAGAGAATGTCTAATAATCAACTCAAGACATGTTTCTGAAAGAGCTATAACACCTTTCTTTAAGAACTATGCCGAAGGAAAAGGTAACTAATATGAAATAAGTTGTACATGTAATAGTCTACAGAATCCAATTTATGATATCATAGGATACTTGAATGTAATTTTATGCCTTATGGTCAATAAACTCCGGCAGAGGTGCAGCTGCTCATCATGCTGAGGGTGTGTCCACGCGTTCAACGTGCATTCACACGTGGCAGTAACACGTGTTTTCAAAAGCATCAGAACAGCTGAGAAGAGGAGATTTACCTGCTTACATCGCTGTTAATATTGCATTTAAGTTCCTTATATATATGTTTTAACATTGCGTTAACAAACACATGCATTGACGCATGTGCTAAAGCATACATTTTGTAAACTTAATGTTAACAGCTATTTAACCCCTTGGCACTCTGCGTCTCATATATATGACTGGATTTTACCGCTAAGCATCCGAGCTGAATCCGGCCCAGCTTGAGATCTGAGTCGGGCCGGCATTTGGATATCCGGGTTTGCTGTCTGTAACTAACGGCCGACACTCCAGTGTAACACCTGCGGTCAGAGTGGGCTCAGATCGCGGGTGTTAAACCCGTTTACACTGCCACGATCGCCCCCCCTCCTGTCTTCGAAAGGCACCGATTGTGCCTATGGAAGCCCTAAGGTCCAATCAGGACCCCAAGGCTGCCTGCAAGCAGTGCCTGTAAGATGGCTCCTAAAGGCACAGTGTCAGTATATGCATAGGCTTGTTCATATATGCATAGGCTTGTTCATGCCCCATGGTGGATCTAATAAAAAAGTAAAAAAAAATGTCATTCAATAAAAAATAAATTTATAAATAAAAAAATCATCCCATATCATAACATTCAAAAAGACATATAATTTAAAGAGACAAAAAATTCTAAATCATAACACAAACCCCACATATATAGTATCACGTGTCCGTAATAACTTGTAGAAGAAAAGTAAATAATTATTAAACCTGCACAATAAATGCCGTAAAAAAACCTGTTTAATATATTTAACTATTTAATCCCACGAAAAATGCTGTAAAAAATAACCAGAAAAACATATGTTCTTCAGAATGATACTGTTGCAAATAACAACTTGTCCCGCAAAAAACAAGCCATCAACCAGCTCTGTAGCCTAAAAAGTAAAATTGTTATGCCACTTGGAAGACGGCGACGAACAAATGATAGATTTTTTATTTGTCAAATTTAATAAAACCATAAGAAAAAATATTCAATTATTGTATCCCCGTAATCGCATTGACCTATAGAATAAAGATAACATGATTAGTGGGCTATAGGGCGAACACCAAAAAAAGTTCATACATTTTCAATAATTGGGGATACCAATCCCAAAATGGTAACACTGGAAAAACCATCTCATCCTGTAAAAAAAATTGCAATTATATGGCCCCAATAACGAAAAAGCTAACATTTTATAGCCGACAAAAGGGGCCAATCAGAAAACTAAAATCCTGGCAGCTGCAGGGTGCTCCTTCCCTTCTGCGTCTTGCTGTGTTCCGATAAGGAACAGCCATATGTGGGGGGTCCCTGTATTAGGGAGAAATTACATAACAAATTGTAAGATGGGTTTTCTCTTTTTATCTTTTAGAAAGGTGTACATTTTAGGGCTAAATGAATGTATAACCGATAAAATTTGACCATTCTAAATTTCACCTCCATTTTGATGTTAATCAAGGGGTTAACAATCTTCTTAAAAGCTGTTTCTGATAGTTTGAGGGTTGCAGATTTGAAAATAGATTCATCATATAGGGTTTTTTATTAATGCTAAATACTTAAAACTTCATTCAAAACAGTATTTATCCCCAAAATATTCTGTAAATATGGAAAAAATATGGAAAACCAATATTCGATCGGTAAGCCGCGTGAGATCAAAATAAATTATCCAGACATTTCCAAAATGATGAAAATGTAAAGTAGACATATGGGAAATGTTAGGTGGTAAATCTTTCTGCCTGAAAGCGTGATGATTTTGAATTTAAAAATGGCAAATTTTTTAAAAAATTCATAATTTTTTCTTTTTTTAAAATTAAACTGAAAAATTATCAGCCAAAATTTACCACTAAAATGAAGTACAACATGTGAAGAAAAAACAATCTCATAATCGCAAAGATAAGTAACAGTGTTAAAAGTTATAAAACAAAAAATCTACTCTTCTCGGCAGTTCTGATGCGTTTGAAAACACGTGTTACTGCCCCATGTTAACGCACCCTGAGGGTGCAGTTCATGTTACAGTTAAAACTACATTGTGATCAGTATTGATGTGGTTTTAGATGCAGTTTTGTTAATTTGTTAAAACAGGTACAAGACATTAAAGGGGTATTCCCACCTCAGCTACTACAGTTAATTTAATCCTTTAACCCCCCCAAAACATTTATTCAATGCATTGTTATTTAAAAAAAAATTACCTTTATTCCCGTAACAATGTAACAGCCCTCTGTTATCACTAGATGCGGCACTGCCGCTCTTCAGCAGTGGTGGCCGCGCAGGTGCTTAGAATAAGGTTTCACTGAACCTGCTGGGAGTGTGTGAAAGCGCATAACTAGCGCAGGCACAGTTCACATATACCTCGCTCGCTAAATCAAGACGACTGCCGGGCATGCGCCATAACTTCACAGCAGTCCTGGTCGATCAAGCCTTCCCGTGACAGCTGTGTACTGCAGCAAGCCAGCACTACTAGATGAAGAGAACTTACTAGTGCCGGCTTGCTGCAGTACACAGCTGTCCCGCGGTAAGGCTTGATCAACCAGGACTGCTGTGAAGCTACCGCACATGCCCGGCAGCCGTCCTGATCAAGCGAGGCATATGTGAACTTCAAATGTGCTAGCTATGCGGCAGGTTCAGAGAAGCCTTATTCTAAGCGCCTGCACTGCCACCGCTGCTGAAGAGCAGCAGTGGCCGCATCTAGTGATAACAGAGGGCTGTTACTAGGTGGCAGGTAAGCCCCATTTACACTGTTATGGGAATAAAGGTAATTAAAAAAAAAACAATGCTTTGAAGAAATGTTTTTTTTGAGGGGTAAGGGATTAAATTAACTGTAGTAGCTGAGGTGGGAATACCCCTTTAACCCCTACGTGCACCAGGACGTTATAATAAATCCCTAAGGGAGGATACTTCCCTCACTGCGACGTTCTATTACGCCCCGCTTCTGGCACCGGCTCATGAAAGGAGTTGGCACCAGAGGCAGCGACTGTCAGCTGTATATTACCGATCACAAGTGTTAATCTTAACCACTCCTGTAAGGGTCTTCCCCCTATGGATCGGATCACCTGTACTGCTTACCAGGGGAACTGATCCTCTTATTGGCAGCCCCGTGGTCTGCCGAGTACCCCGGGGCTGGCCCATGTCGTAAGCAGTCCGAGCCCTTCCGGGTCTGACTGTAAACTGTCTGTGCATGGGTCTGCATGGCAGACAGTTTATACTACTCTACAATGAATTAGTATTGTAGAACAGTGTATTGGACTTGAACCAGCGATCAGAGCATTGCATCATTTAAGTTAAAAGTATAAGTAAAAAAGTTTAAAAAAAGTAAAGTTTAAACATTAGAATAAATAACAAAATAAATAAATGACTTAAAATATGAGACCCTAAAATGTCACTTTCCCATACAAACACAAAATGCTCTAAAAGGTGATAAAAAATGTTACGCACTCTAAAATAAGACCACTAAAAAAACCCACCTCTTTGCACAAAAAAATAAGGTCTTAAAGAGGTATTCCCACGATGACAGGTTTTTTACATAGTAGTAGTTTGTACTAAAAACTGTCTGCACCACATTTATATAAGGTTTTAGACAGTTTTCAGGCTCTCCTGCGACTAGCTCCACATAAGGGGCGTGACCTCACTAACTGATTTAGTGCAAAGTACTAATAGGAACTAATAGGAGGTGCAGAGTACAACTAGACAGTCTTATACTAGGACAGATTTATCATCCAGAATTAGACACTTTTATAAATCTGGTGGAGAATAAGAATGTCCAGTCTAACTCTGCAGTGTCTAACCTTAGGACACTTTTTATAAATCTGCCCCAATGAGTTCCTGAGGGAGCAGCAGCATGGGGACAACAACAAACTACAGCTAAGTTGTTTATCTGGGGAGGCACAGCAGATCTAGTGTGTTGTGGAATAGCAGAGATGTAGGAGGAGATCTGATATTGAGGCATCTGGTGGATCTCATATCTGTCTCATATCTCTCTTTCTATGTGTCAGTGTTTTAGTACAATTTCAGAAGCTAAATGAAAGTGTATTTAAAGGGCATCTACCACCAGGATGAAGGACTGTATGCTCCAGGCTCCATGGGTGTTAATGGAACCTGGAGCCACTCAGGCTCATTTGCATACAATCCTTTATCCTGGTGGTAGATGCCCTTTAAACCTTGTACCCTTATAATGTAATCACATTGCCACCCAGATGGATCATAATGTGTCTGCTTAAAGAGTCCCCACCCGCACCCTGGGACCAACATAGGAAGTGATAGGAGCAAATTGTGAAGTAAAGAGTTAAAAAAAAGTAAAAAATTATCTTTATTGTGTTAACATTACTAGGGGATTGAGAGATGAGAAATTTCTTTCATGGGAAAACCCCTTTAACCAGATTCGTCAGCAAAAAATTAACAACGTAATTTTTTTTAAAAAGATGGTGATGCTAAAATGAACAAGATTTTCTCCAAATTAGTTTTTATTCAGTAAAATTGAATAAAATACACAAACCCCTCACATATTTGGTATTGCTACGTCCTTAACAATCTGCATAATAAAACAGAAATGTTATCGTGCAGGTTGCACAGTTAACCTCATTAAAAAAAAAAAAACAATCCAAAAAGATAATTTTAATAATACCCTTCAAAAAATGCTCTAAAAAGTAATTTAAAAAATGTTGCTCATTCCAAAATTAGACAACTAAAAAGAACAACGCTTCTCGCAAAAAATAAGCCATTAAGCAGATTTATCCGCCGAAAAATAAAAAAGTTATGCATATGAAAGATGGTGACGCTAAGTTAACATCATTTTCCCAAATTACTTTGTATTCAGTAAAATTGGAAAAACAATACATATAAATGAGGTATTTACGTGATCATGGCGACCCATAGAATAAAAATAATTCACTATTTTTATGGTATGATAAACGGCCAAAAAAAAAAAACCTCAAAAAAATCTTCCTAAATATTGATGATTTTCATTTCCTCCACCAACAAAGAGTTGTAAAATATCATCAATTAGCGATAGATGCACCAAAATTACGTACCAGAAAAATGCATCTCATGTGACAAAAAAATAAGCCCCTATTGGTCCACATTAAAAAGAAAAAAAATTATAGCCTGTACAATTTGACAATGCAAATCTGTTGTGGATGGCGCCTCCTTCCCTTTTATGCCTGGCTGTGCGCCCATACAGCAGGACACCACCACATATGGGGTATCCGTGTACTCGGGAGAAATTGGGTATCAAACTTTGTGGAGCCTTTTTTAATTTAATCCATTGCAAATGCTTAATTTCCCACCGAAAATGAATGTATTGTCAAAAAATATTACAATTTGTAGACTGCACCTCCATTTTATTTTAACCCCTATAAAACACCTAAAGGGTTAAAAAAACTTCTCAAAAGAGCTTTTTCATATGTTGAGGTGTGTAGCTTCCATAATGGGGTATTTTACTAGTATTGCTATTATTTAGGCCTCTCAGAGTTAAAGGGGTATTCCAGGAATCAGCATAATTCATATACAAGTGGGCACTCAAAATATAAGCTAATGTGTAATTAGTTGTTATTTAAAAATTTGGTCCCCTTAGCAGAAAATGCTGATGACATACACTGTGATGAAGAATTAAAATGCTACTGGCCCTTTAATCAGTCCGTTAATTTCCTCCGCGCGGTCCGTTGCAGGACAGAAGATGGCTGCTGGTCACATGTCCACATCACATGTCCTGTACCTGCCTGGGCAGGTCATGTGATCACCACTATGTTTGGCTGTTGTCAGTTGGTTGCATTGCATCCAGCATGGCCAGTGTTGTGGTGATGGCAGTTACACCTCATTACTATGGTAACAGAGCAAGAAAACCTGTTAGATCATCACTGTTAGTAGAGCATAAGTTGTAGGAGGAGTTACTGAGAACTAAAGGATCATGGAACTTGTAGTTTCCAGTGGCGGCCATCTTAGCGATAACTCCACCTACTTTAGAGAGGCCATAAATTTTGTAAATCATAAAATCATATTATTTTTGCTCCGTTTTGTGACTAATGACATTGAGTATTGTTGTATTCTTTTATTTATCTCATCATGGGTTTTTGTGTCAGACGTTCATATTCCCGGAATACCCCTTTAATTAAAAGTTGAGCAGGTCCATCAAAATGCGGATTTTGGTGATATTCAAAAAATGTGAAAAATGGAACCCAAATTCTAAGCCTCATAACATTCCAGTGAAATACGTGGAATGTTAAAAAAACATGCCAACATAAAGCAGACATTTGGTAGATGTTACCGTATTTTCCGGACTATAAGGCGCACTTAAAAGCATTGGATTTCCGTGGAAATCCAAAGTGCGCCTTATAGTCCGGTGCGCCCTATGTATGGCGCTGGGCACAGGGCAGCGGACCATACTTACATAGGTCCCCGCTACCGGAGATCTCCAGCGGGAGATCTGCTGTCTCCGGTAGCGGGGACCTATGTAAGTATGGTCCGCTGCCCTCCTCCACCTCCCCCTCACCTTCCCCGCTCACCTTCCCCGCGTTCCCCGTCGCGTCTCGGCGTCGCGTCTCGTCGCCGCGTCCCGTCGCCGCGTCACGTCGGGTCTCCGCCACGCCCCCGGACCTCCGCCACGCCCCCGGCCGCCGGACCCCGCGCCTTATAGTCCGATGCGCCTTATATATGTAATTATTACATATATAAGGCACATCGGACTAATGCGCCTTATAGTCCGGTGCGCCCTATAGGGCAGAAAATACGGTAGTTATGAATTAATTTGGGTGCTATGACTATCTGCTTCAAAACTAGAGAATTTAGAACTTTGAAAATAAAGAATTTTTCCAACTTTTTGCCAAATTTCCGTTTATTTCATAAAAAAAACAAAAGATATCATCCACATTTTTTAACCAATTTGAAGTATAATTTGTCATGAGAAAACAGTCTCAAAATCCTCTGGATATCTTATAGCGTTCTAAAGCTATAACCACTTATAAGGACACAGGAAAAATTTAAAAAATGGGGCCACGTCCCAGAGGCAAAAATAGGTTCCGAAGGAGTTAATTAAACAGGTGAATTTTATTTTGAATGGTTAAAGGAAACCTACCATTTCAAATGGTAGGTTTAAGCTGTAAACACCGAGCACCAGCTCAGGGTGAGCTGGTGCCGGTGCTTAGTTTCGTTAGTGTTAAAACCGCGGTATCGCGGTTTTAACACTTTTTAATTTTTATAGGCAGAAGCCGCTTCGGCGCTGCGCGCGACCGTGCACGCGCAACACCTGCGGAATTTCCTATGTAGGCGCGCGCACGATCGTGCGCACGCAGCGCCGAAGCAGTTTATGCTATAAAGTTTAAAAAGTGTTAAAACCGCGATACCGCGGTTTTAACACTAACGAAACTAAGCACCGGCAGCAGCTCACCCTGAGCTGGTGCTCGGTGTTTACAGCTTAAACCTACCATTTGAAATGGTAGGTTTCCTTTAACCTGTTCAATAAATGGGATTCATCTGTTCAGTTCATGTTCACCTGTTAAAATGAGAAACTGAACCTAAAATCACCTAAAAAATGATAATGATATTTTAACTTCAACGTGTGGACGCTCCCTCAGACTTTAAAATGCAGTTTTTGAAGCCGAAAGCAGCTGCATATCATAGTGGGTGAGAACATATCATTGAGAGGTGCCACAACTCCACTTTCACTCTCCTCCACTGGTCTACAAAAACTGAAGCTGACTGCAAAACTGAGGGTTAAGCTAAAAGCCCACATAATTACTGACATGTACTTACAGGACTGAGCTAAGAGGCAAGTAAAGGTTAAGGGTGATGTCACACATGGCGTTTTTAGGATGTTTTTGGGACGTTTTTAGTTAAACATCATGTTAAAAACGGACAAAAACACATGCGTTTGAATAAAAAACAGATGCGCTTTTTAATGCATACGTTTTTAACGATCTGAAAACTAAAACCGGCCCAAAAACGGCCTAAAAACGCCATGTGTGACATCACCCTCAAGCCCTGAGTTGTTTTGCTCACTTCTCAGCAGCCAAGATATTTGTTAACTTTAAGAACTCTGGGGTGTAACCCATCTGGTCCAAGAGCCTTGTACACATTTATTTTATTGAGCTTAGATTGAATCATGTGATTCAGCCAGTTTTGTATATTACAGGATGTATGACCCACACTGGCACAGCCACTCCAGATGTTCTTTCCTCTATTGTATAAATGGGGCTAAAAAAACCCATCTCTGCCTTCTCTTGGTCTCCAATCACCAATGCCCCATTTTCAGAAAATAGGGGTCCAACCTGCTCTGACCTTTTTTTTTGCATTGATGTACTTAAAGGGAACCTACCACCACAAATCTACCTATAAAGGTAGATTGGGTGGTAGGTGGATCAATGGGACGTGAGGAGAGCCCTTTTAAGGGCTAATCCTCACGTCCCTGCACTTTTTTAATAACTTTAATTTGGTATTTATTCAAATTTACTTATGCGGCTACCGGGGCGTGGAGTAGCCGCATATGAGATTACACGAGGCGGCTACTCCACGCCCCGGTAGCCATTTTAGCCCTCCTACTCACCCATCTTCGGCGCGCAGCTCCGTGTAGCTGCGCGCCCTCGTCCGGCGATCCTGCCGTCTGCGCATGCGCAGAAGAGCAGGCCCGCGCCTGTTTCGGAGTTGTGACCGCGCAGGCGCGGGCCTGCTCTTCTGCGCATGCGCAGACGGCAGGATCGCCGGACGAGGGCGCGCAGCTACGCGGAGCTGCGCGCCGAAGATGGGTGAGTAGGAGGGCTAAAATGGCTACCGGGGCGTGGAGTAGCCGCCTCGTGTAATCTCATATGCGGCTACTCCACGCCCCGGTAGCCGCATAAGTAAATTTGAATAAATACCAAATTAAAGTTATTAAAAAAGTGCAGGGACGTGAGGATTAGCCCTTAAAAGGGCTATCCTCACGTCCCATTAATCCACCTACCACCCAATCTACCTTTATAGGTAGATTTGTGGTGGTAGGTGCCCTTTAAAGGAAACCTACCACTTCTGATGGTAGGTATGAGTTGTAAACACCGGGCACCAGCTCAGGGTGAGCTGGTGCCGGAGCTTACCTTAGCGAGCTTACCTTACCTCGCGGTTTAAACACATTTTGATTTAAAGCCCCGAGGTAGCTTCGGGGCTGCGCGCGGCCGTGCGCGACGCCTCCGGCACTTCGTATGGAGGCGTGCGTGCGCACGGCCGCGCGCAGCACCGAAGCTGCCTCGGGGATGTAAATCAAAATGTGTTTAAACCACGATATAGCGGGTTAAAACACTCGCTAAGGTAAGCTCCGGCACCAGCTCACCCTGAGCTGGTGCCCGGTGTTTACATCTCATACCTACCATCAGAAGTGGTAGGTTTCCTTTAAATTCCTTTAGCTATCTTTGGCCACCTGTCTTTCATTTTGTATTTTGGCTGATTTTATTTCCTTCTTACAGATTTTGGTAAGTGTATTGTAAGTATTGAAAGCCTCAGGTGACCCATCAGATTTATATTTTTTGAATGCCCTCTTTTTATCCCTTATTGCCCTTCTAACTGTAGCTGTAAGCCACGCGGGGTGTAATCTAGCCTGTCTATACTTGTTACCTACAAGGATAAATGTAGAAGTATAATGACCCAGCATAGATTTGAATGTCTGAAATTTAACATTAGTATCATCATGTGACTGATCCCAGTCTATATCCTGTAGTGCAGCCCTGAATTTCGGGTAATTAGCCTTCTTAACCCCTGAGGTCTGGTAAGCAGCGGTTTAAGGGCCATAACAGTTTTTTTTTTTTTTTTGGGTGCTACCTTAACATTTTTTGCAGTGTTTTTCCGGGACACATAGAGCTAATAAACATAATAAAAGTTTGATTTTTAAAAAAATTTATATTCTTATTTGGGGTTAAAAATGGAAAAAAGTATTTTTTTTTTGTAATTTATAGTTCTAGTTCTAGGTATATTATAGTTCTACTATAGTTCATATTTCATAAAAAATGTTCAAATTAACTCAAAATTAACAATATTAATGAATTCCCTATTTTGTGGCCGAAGCCACATCTTCCTGACACGGCCCATTTTCTCAATGCACTATAAGTGCTTTTAAGTTTGGAGCCCTTTAACATATCCATGTGATTTTGAAATTTTTTTCTTGTGACACTTAGTACTTAATGATAGTGGAAACATTTTGGTGGTATGTTTTGCATTTATTTATGAGAAAATCAGATATTTGGTGAAAATTTGGAAATATTCTCGATTTTCGAAATTCAAAATGTTCTACTTTTTCCACACATAGTCATAACAGCATAACCTACATTCACAGAATGTCTACTTTATGTGGACATGATTTCTTATGCATACTCTCATTTTTGTAGGTTGTTATGGGGCTATGAACTAAGTGTGATTTTTAAAATTTTCAGAAAAAAAACAAAATCATACTATTGAGTTACCTGCTCAGGTTCCAAGTTACTTTAAGAGGCCTAAATAAAAGTAAAACCCCATAAATTACCCCAACATGGGTAACTTTATGAAGTTTGTTAACCCTTTAATTGTTTTACCGGGTTAAAACAAAATCAAATGCAATTTTGAAATTGAAATTTTTTTGGCTAAAAGAATGTGTTTTTCATAAAATATACAAATTCTCAGTGAATAAAATACCAAAGCGTAAATAAACGTAAATAACCATACGTATAATAATCCCCCATATGTGGTGCTAACCTGCTGTATGGGCACACGCCATGGCATCAAAGGGAAGCTGTGCCATTCAGTGCTATGCCATTTTTATTGGCTATATAATCTTTATTTTTTTGGCAATTTGGACATATAAGGGCATTTTTTCTGTGACATGAGATGCACTTTACAAATACTTCATTCTAGTAGGTCTGTAGCTTATTGATAATATTTTATTAAATTTGAAATGTATGGAGGAAAAGAAAACCTTTCTTTTTGTATTTTTTGGGGGTCGTACACTAAAAGTACTATATATTTATTCTATAGATCAATATGATTATGGTGATACCTCATTTATATAGTTTTTTTAGTATATTTTTTCAATTTTACTGCAAAAAAACGAATATAGAGAAAATCTAATTTGTTTTCATATTGCCATCTTTACGGAGACATTTTAATAGAGACACTTTAATATTTCTTTAGTTGACCGAGCTGGTTTAGGGCTTATTTTTTTACGTGTTCAGCTGTCCTTTTCAGTTGTACTATTTTGGCGCACATAACCTATTTTTATAACTTTTTTTAACATTGTTGTGATGGGATTTTATGAAAAATTTACATTTTTGGCACCTTTTTTCGGGTTTTGTTTTTACGCCGCTCACCAAGCTGGTCCAATAATGTTACTGATTTATTTTCAGATTGATATGGATGCGGTGATACCAAATATCTGGGGCTTTTTTATGTTTTTGTGTATGCTGCGCATGCTCAGTGTGTTACATCGGGTTCCTACTAGAAGGAAGAGGTCCAGAGCAGCAGACCCCCCCCCCCTCCCCGGTAAACGCCAGGGGGGGGGGGGGGCTGAATCACTTGAAATGCCCCTTGCACTCCGCGGTCAAGTGTGAATTCGGCAGTAAGGGGTTAACACCCATGTTAGGAGGAATAATAATACAACAGCCGAATCCCACAGTTTATGGTGCCAGAAGCTTAATAATAATGCTGTAAAATGCGGGAACGCACCTCCCGCCATACAGTACTATTACGTCAAAGGTCGGGAAGGGGTTAATATATAATATTTATAGTCTCGGGCAAATGGGGCGACTATGGCAATGCTTTTTGTAGTGTAGCGAGGGATTTTTTTTTTATTATATGGAGAAATGTCATTGTACTTTTATGAATATTTATTAATATTTTTTCTGTGTGTGTGTTTTTACTTTATATGTCCCCCATGAGGTCATATAAGACCCCTGGGTAACATTTTCCCTCATTTTTTTTTCTAATTTTACTTTGCAAGTTTTCCTCTGCAAATGAGGCATCTCTGTTATTGGTGGTGCTGATCAGAGCTGTATTGGGTCTAATTAGATGCTGTAAGGTGCGGAGAAGAAAGTAGCGGTAAAGAACCGCATATCCCTCCTCCCTAGGGTCTTTGGTTGTCTCTGACACTCGGAGACTGGGTCCTGATACCGCGGCAAGTGCAGAAGCAGTAGTAAACTGCAGCGACGTCTAAAGTCAGCGGGCAGTCCGAGAAGAGTTAACGGGTAGAATGATGAAACTGAGTGTATCAGCAGGTACACCCACAAATACAATGGCCCAGATTTATCATTAGTGAGACAAACTGCACTACATGAAGACCAGTGCATAGTCTTAAATAACCTAGCGTACTGTGCACTCGCCAATCGCGTTTAAACTGATAGTACTCGTTTTTTTTGGCCTACACAAAACTGCCGCACAATTGTATTTATGTACTTTTGTGCAAACCATGCCAAAAAACCAGTGCAGCCATTTGTGCCCCAATACATTCAGAAGCTCATTTGCATGAAATTTAAAATTAAATGAAATTTTCTCAAACATGACAGATCATTGGGAAATAGGAAAACAGGTTTAACCTGGATTTACTATTAGTATCAAAAGTTTGTCCCCAGTATACTGTTGTATTATGCTAGTAGCAAAATCTAAAAATGTTCCCTATTTTGTTATTTAATTATAGGAATCATTGCTGCTAATGGACACAATTGGACAGTGCAGAGACGTCTTGTCGTAAAGATTCTGCGGAACATGGACTTAGACAAAAAGGTTCTGGGATTGAGAATCAAGACAGAAGCATGCCAGCTTGTAGAAATACTGGTTTCTCAAAAAGGTAATTTATCTGATATATCTGTGAAATTGGTACTTTTTTTTTTTTATTCTTTTTTATTTTTTTATAAAAATTTTTTTATTGATTTTTCCAGCAATACAATCATATAACAAATAAAGTGCTACATTACATATAAGAAATTTATAACATGTATTAGGTTTCTACCCTTACTAGTTATGGATGCTTGCTAAATAATTGCCAGTCCAACTGGCTAGTTATTTACTTTCAGGTTTAGAGGTGGGCCTCTAGCTTGCATTATACATAGATCAAATCAATCTTTCACATATATTATACATCTACCCATCCGCATAAACATAGCATAATCAATATTAACAATGTTTAAACCAGGACATAGCAAACATTTTAAGCACGTATAAGGTACTACATTTATATACAACAAACTTTACAATTTTAACTTGGGTAGTCACCGTTATAAAACATGATACAATTTTCCCATATCCCCTTGACCTTCCCCTACCTTCCCTCCCCATTTCCCTTCCCTCCCTACCCCTTACCTACCCCCCCCCCCCCCCCCCCCAGTCATATCCCTAGATAATCACCATAAATCATTAACAAGAGAATAAAAAAAAAAAAAAAAAAAAAGAATTATAAAATTAATGAGTGAACAAAGTATGGCAATTTCATGGCCCCTCTCCCCACTTCCATATTGCCTTCCCTATCTCACGGGAAGTTATAATACCCCTAAAATCTTCTTTTCCTCTATTGCAAAATAGGAATCTATCCATTTCTGCCAGTTTCTCAAATAGATCAATTTAGAGCTGGTGTTTGTTCTACCATTTTCATAACCCTCAGCTAGGATTGTCTTGTTCGTGATTCGTTTCCACAAAGCGAGTGAGGGGGGGTCTGAGGATATCCACTTTTTGACAATACAAAATCTAGCGAGAAACAGCAGTTTTCTAACTACGTAATTCCCTAGTGCTCTATCATCTTCCCTATGCCATATGCCTAGAATACAGGTGGTGAAGTGAAATGGGATTTGGGTGTCAAAGCAATTTACAATTTCTTTAATAATTCCTTCCCAATAGTTTTGCATTAATGGACATGACCATAGCATGTGAACATCGTCAGCATTCTCCCCCCCGCATCGTTTACACCGGACCATTTCTCCTGAAAATAATGAAATTTTTTTTGGGGTATAGTATATCCTATGCAGGATTGACAATTGCATCAGCCTATGTGCAGGGATTTTTAGTATCTTTTTTATATCTCTCAGGGTATCTCCCCAGGCCTGATCTTCAACAATTCCAATTTCCTCCATCCATTTTTCCCTGGGTCTATTAAGTAACCTACGGTGCCTTTGTATGACTATACTAGAATATATTTTTTGAGTCTTAATCTTTCTTTTATTAAATGTCCACAATAATCTTATAATTGGGGGTAGCCCCTCCCATTCCAGGACCGTCTTATTAAGAGAGGACCACCAATGGGCCAATTGTACGTATGCAAAAAAACATGAGGGGGGAATCTCATACTCCTCTCTTATAGCTGAAAATGGCCTTATTTTACCGTTTCTGACAAGCTGGTGGACATGAATTACTCCCTTCTCTATCCATGGACGTTCTATAATATCGGGTGAACCCAGGTTTGCATTTTTCCATATGGGGGAGAAGGGGAAAATATCTTCAATATCCCATAGGGATTTAATCTCACGCCACACTTGAACCATCAGGGATAGTGTGGGATGCGTTTTCCTCATAGGCTGTCTTTCCCAGTTACCAGTCTCTAGAGCTTCAAAAATGTTAAGTTTAAGCGTATGATCCCCTGAACCGATCACACTACCCGGAAGACCTGTCAGGGGAGAGCAATCCCAGGTCAAGATATGTTTAATTTGTGATGTTAAAAAATAAACTTTTATATCCGGGAGGTTGAAGCCCCCCTCTTCATATGGGAGCATCATAACCTCCAGTTTCAGGCGTGGTTGCCTACCTCTCCAAACTAGCTCCCTAAAGAGGCTTTCTATAATCCGATAGATTTTTACTGGGATCCAAATAGGAGCCGCAGCCAACACGTAAAGGAGTTTAGGGAGAAGTTGCATTTTAATAAGGGCAATTCTACCTATCAAATTAATGGGTAGTTTTTTCCACGTTTTGATCTTACTTCTAATATACCCTATCACTGGCATTATATTAAGCTCCGTATATCTGGTTATATCTATTGAGCATTTAATCCCAAGATATTCCACCCATCCGTTTACCTCAATCGTCTTAAGTCCCCGGGGTATAGATTTTACCAGAGGGTCCACTGGCAGACATGCCGACTTCTGCCAGTTAATGGTCAACCCGGAGGCCCTCCCAAACACATCAAATGTTGAAAAAACCCTCGGGATGGCCTCATGGGCCCCCAGAAATAACAGGATGTCATCCGCATATAGCGAAATCTTTTCCTCGGTACCCCTTTGATTAAATCCTTTAATATTTGGGGATTGCCGAATTTGACATGCAAGGGGTTCCAAGGCTATGGCAAACAATAACGGGGAAAGAGGGCAACCCTGTCTAGAACCTCGACCTAGTTTAAGTACCCTAGAAACTTCCCCGTTCACCAAAATCCTGGCTAAGGGGCCTGAATATAAAGTTTTTATCAGGTTTATAAACTTATCACCGAACCCCATTATCTCCAGAGTTGCCCAAAGATAGTCCCATTCTATAGTATCGAACGCTCTAGATGCATCCAGCATTAGGATAGTACGTTCCCCCGTATTGGCTGGGATCAACTGGAGATTAAGAAACAGTCTCCTAAGATTGTCCATCGTGGAGCAGCCCGGCATAAAGCCACACTGGTCCACGTGGACCACACTCCTAATACATCTCTTCAGTCTCTCAGCCAATAGTTTAGCGAACAGCTTATTATCTGTGTTGATCAGGGAGATTGGCCGATATGAGTCCAGCTTATTACTGTCTTTCCCTATTTTTGGGATCAAAGTTATGAGGGCTTCCCTCATGGATGGAGGAAGCTCCCTCTTGGTTATCGCGTGATTCCATACTTCCAATAAATGGGATATTAGTTCATCTTTATATAACTCGTACAGTTCAAACGGGATCCCGTCCAAACCGGGGGAGCTGCCCCGCGCCGTGTGTGAGAGGACTTTCAATATTTCCTCATGGGTTATAGGGGCCTCCAACAGTGCTCTCTCCTCCCCTGATAGGTGCGGTAATGGAATCTGCGAAAGATATTTCCTTAACTGATCGCCCGTCATTGTACTCTTGGACTCAAAAAGTTCCTCATAATATTCCACAAAGGCCTTCTGGATGTCTTCCGGCCGATGGAGAGTCCCATTTCCTGACCCCTCTATAGATTTAATTATCACCCGCTTTTTCTCCTCTTTAATTAAATTTGCTAACATTCTCCCAGGGAGGTTGGCTTCTATATAACCCTTTCTGGCATGGTCCCCCATTTTCTTATTTACTTGGGCCTGGATAAGGTCAGAATGTAAATTTTGTGCTTCTTCCCAATTGATTCTATTTTGTTCCGAGGGGTCTGACATATATTTTTCCTCAAGTAATTGTATTTTATTTTCCAAAACCTGTGTATCTTTCTGTGTTTCCTTCTTATGCCTAAGTATTTGTGCCTTAAATATACCTCTAATAAAAGACTTGGCCGTGTCCCATACTAAATCTAGTGGGGAGATCCCCTTATTAAACAAAAAAAATTCATTAATTTGATTTACCACCCAATCACTTTTCCCTAATGTGTTTATCCATGATGGGGTGATTTTAAACCACCTAGTATTTATCTTTTTCCCTAAATTAAAATTACATATTAAAGGTGTATGATCAGAGACCCCTCTAGTCCCATAAGTGCATGACGTGCAGAGGGTCAAAGTACTAGCATTAATGAGTGCCATATCTAACCGTGAAAAAACATTGTGAGTTTTAGAGAAATATGAAAAACCCCTTTTTCCTTTATTTAATTCCCGCCATGTCTCATACCATCCGAATGACTCCAATAAATTTTTAAGCATATGAGGTTTGTGATAGGAACGCTTAGCCGGACCCAACTGGGCAACGTCCGCCTCTATGTCCAAAATTGTGTTGAAGTCCCCTATTAATAGCGTGTATAATCCTCCCATCTTTGTGCAAAAGGTGAAAAATTCTACTATTACGCCTGTGGAAAATGGGGGTGGGACATATATATTACCAATAACCCATGATTTACCCTCTATAATACAATACACAAAGATGTATTTCCCCTCGGGATCCACCTTTACTTGAATCTCCTGGTACTCCAAATCCCGCCGAAAAATTAATGTTACCCCTCTCGAATATGAGGAGAAAAAAGAATGATACATCCATCCAATCCATTTTTTTCCAATTTTGACCGCTGATTCAGTGGTCAAATGGGTTTCCAGTAATGCAACAATATCAGGACGGTGTTTATTGATCAAATCAAAAATCGCAACTTGTTTGTTCCTGGGGCCCAGCCCCCTAATATTCCATGACAAAACTTTCATTCAGTGCTCTCAAGTCGACCAAAACTTATTAGGGGGACTGACCACTCGAACCGAGAGCTGACCACCAATGAAATGCAACAGGAAGAGGGGAGAGAAAGGAGAAAAAGAAAAAGAGAAAAAGAAAAAAAAAAACAAAAAAAAAAAAACTGTGTGAATACTCTAGAGATATGGCCAACTGTGGCGCTTCCTAGGAAGATGTATAGCCCAGGAACAGGAGGGAATTCAGCAGACACTTAACTGCATCCAGTCGAGCTATAGCAACAGGAAACTTCCTCAACTTCTATGCAGACATCGGCATTCGCTCCACCAGGGCAGGCTCCTCTTCCAGGTTCCACACCTCCCCTTAGGGACATGCAAACCAGCCGACAGCTCCAGCCAGGTAAGAAAACGAACGCCCTTCGTCCACAGGAGAAAACGATGGTAGTCTGTGCTCCTCGCTCTGCAGCCCACTCCTTGTGGTGCTCATGTGTCTCTAACTAATTAGCGCGCAGATCGAGAATCGAGCTACGCGCCGGTCCCGGGGTCCAGTGCAGGCTAGAGATGATGCATCCCAGCGAGGCCGTCTAGGTGCCACGGCACGGGGGGCGGGGGCGGCGGACCGGACATCCGCTCACATGCTCCACCCTCTGGAGTTGAAATTGGTACTTTACTAAGCAATTTTAATAGTTCTCATCAAAACCTGAAAACATTGATGATTTGTACCTGTAGCTCCTGGCAAAATTAGCTTAAAGAGGGCCTGTCACTAGAGATGGGCGAATCGATTCTAACGAAGTGGAATTCAATACGAATTTCACAAAAAATTCAATTAGTCACAAAGCCGAAGTTTATGCTGATTAGTGGGAACAAAGTTTTCTTTTTCCCCTCTTTTATCAGCTAAATGGGCGTGAGCACAACGTGTTACATGGGGCAGAGAACTCTGGGAAGGAAAAGGGAATACCCCCGATGACATCTGCAGACCTGTAAGCCAATCAACGACCAGCAGGCTTATGTGATGTCACACAGGCTCACAGCCCTATAAAACTGTCAGCCATTTGCAATCCCGGCATTTGACACTGCATGTGCTGTCTGTAGCGTCTAGCTGCTGCTACTGTACTGTGCAGTAGCGATTCTTGCTGCAATCCCTGGATGTTCTTTAAGGGGGATCTATATACCCCAAATAGTAGTTCTATTTAGTGACAAAATCGAATAGGAAGAAATCTGTTTGACTTTCATGCATCTGCAGTAGTGATTTGTGGACCAATGCCTGGTTGTTCTTTAAGGGGGATCTGTATACCCCAAATAGCAGTTCTATTTAGTGACAAAATCGAATGAGAAGAAATTTGTTTCACATTCATGCATCTGCAGTTGCGATTTGTGGACCAATCCCTGGTTGTTCTTTAAGGGGGATCTGTATACCCCAAATAGCAGTTCTATTTAGTGACAAAATCGAATAGGAAGAAATCTGTTTCACATTCATGCAGCTGCTGTAGTGATTTGTGGACCTCTCACTGGGTGTCAGTTGTGGGGTATCTGTATAACGCAAATTGCCATACCTTTTTGTGGCTATAGTTTACAGCCAGATTTACGTGTCAAATCCACGTAATTTATACAGTGATTTTCGCTGAAATTACAGTGTCAGTTGTGGGTATCTTATTAACGCAAATTCCCATACCTTTTTGGGGCTATAGTTTACAGCCAGATTTACGTGTGAAATCCACGTAGTTTATATAGTGATTTTCGCTGAAATTACAGTGTCAGTTGTGGGGTATCTGTATAACGCACATTGCAATAACTTTTTGGGGCTATAGTTTACAGACAGATTTACGTCTCAAATCCACGTAGTTTATACAGTGATTTCGCTTAAAACTGTAATGTATTATGGATGTGGTGTCTTGAATCTACAAATTAAAATTTACATTGAATATTTTGAATTCAAATTCATTTCAAACTTCATCGTTATGCCACAATGTGGCCTCCTCTGCTGTGGGTTTTGTGGGCTCCTGTTGCTGCTGATGCCACCTCCACAATATATCATTGTGCCACCCTGTGGGCTCTTGCTGATACTGATGCCACCTCCCCACTATATCATTGTGCCACTCTGTGGCTTTCCCTGTTGCTGCCACCTGGGGGCTCCTGCTGCTGCTTCTTCTGCCGCCACCTCCACACTCTTATCATTGTACTACCTTGTGGCCTCCTGTTGCTGCTGCTGCTTCTGCTGCTGCCACCTCCGCACTCTTATCATTGTGCCACTTTGTGGCCTCCTGTTACTGCTGCTGATGCTGCTGCCGCCACCTCCAGACTCTGCCATTGAACCACTCTGTGGCTTTCCATGTTGCTGCCTCCATGGTGCTGCCACCTGTGGGCTCCTGTTGATGCCACCTTCACACTATATCATTGTGCCACTCTGTGGCTTTCCATGTTGCTGCCACCATGTTGCTGCCACTTGTGGGCTCATGCTGCTGCTTCTGCTGCCGCCACCTCCACACTCTTATCATTGTGCCACTTTGTGGCCTACCATGTTTCTGCCACCTCCATAGTTTGTCATTGTGCCACTCTGCAGCCTACTCATGCTGCTGCCAACTGACCGCTGTCTCCCTGGAACACCCTGTGATTTCCATAATGCTGTTTTCACCCTCCACCACTCTATGACATTTGGTTTTCCCCTTCATTTCATCTGTCAGATGGATGAAAAGCTTCAGGATTAATAGACAAAAGCAGGAGTGGATACAGAACACAGAGGACATGCAAGTATCCCATTTACTCATCTCTATTCTGGATCAACTCCTGTTTGTTTTTGGCTTTAGCAATATTGATGGATTATTGACTGATTGAAAGAGGACACTGACGGGTGAAAAGAAGGGCAAAATGATCAGTGACGTCAATGCAAAATTACTGCCGACACCCTCTCAACTATTTTGGGGGGTTTCTACATGTATCTGCGTTTAACAGAACAGGTTCTGTCGTAATCTATGGAATCATCTGATGTCATTGTAAAAAGAGTGCACTCTTTGATGTTATAGTGGGATCTTGGCTCTCAGCTCAGTCCTTTCGAGCTGGCACAGGCGTTACCTTGTCAGGCTGCGTTCCCGCTTCGCTTATTTGGTGAAGTTGGCCTCTGTAAGTGCACATGGAAGTGAAGAGTGAAGCGATTCTAAGAGCAGCGGCTGCCATGTGCATGTCATACTAAAACACAGCATTGTTTGAAGACCAAACCACGCTCCCTATGCTTGTTTAAGCATTGCACAATGTTCTACATCACCCTACAGGCTCTCTGCAGCCAGGAAATACCTGTTTTTTAACGTGATTCGCCATGATTCGATTCGGGTTGAACTGAATTTTGTTTCGAAAAATTTGGCGAATCGGGACAAACCGAATTTTAACAAATTTTCCCATGTCTACCTGTCATCCATAAAAAGGCAGTAGGAGGTTACTAAAGTAAGCAGCTCCTAGTACTACAACAGATGTAGCAACAGATGTGGCATTGTTACACTGCTAGCTTTATCAGAAACCTCAGATAAAAGTAGAAGACACTGCCGTGCTGTACAATGCAAATGCTTGACAACGCTGTAAGCCGTCTGGTGTATTCATAAGGGGGCGGTCCGATACACTGCTTCTACCCTGGACTGCCCCTACCACTGCATAGGCCAGCGGTGACTGCTGAGCTTCATGCGGCAGTCACCACCCCTGATCCCCCCCCTTGCGTTTCTATTGTACAGTGCGGCAGTGTCTGCTATCTTTATCGGGGGGTTCAGATAAAGCTAGCAGTGTAACATTGCTATATCTGATGTAGCACTAGGAGCTGTTTACTTCAGTAAGCAGCTCCTAGTGTCTTTTTATGGATGTCAGGTTCTTTTTAAGAATGAAAAAACACTGCAATCCCAACTGTTATTTTTCACAGAATAAGGCCTTATGCACTCTAATCTGCGTATTTCACAGCTCGCTAACACTGGGCTAGGAATAAGATTTTGCTCATCATATATCTTTCCTCTTAAGGAATTTGTCTTCTTACTATAGAAGCAAACAAGAAATAACGGAATCTAATCTCAAAGACGACCATGTATTTCTTAATACCTGATTTCAGAATTCCCCCAATTTTGGATATGATCAAATAGCAAGTAAGTAAACACTTGAGTGGTAGGTGACACCTGGTTTCCATTTCCTTCCAGTGCCAAAATGCCAGAGACAAAGACTGGACAATACTACATAGAAGAGTAGTCAACAACTATAGGTCAAAACCAAGAGAAAAATGAAGTACAGAATCAATGGGTAAAATGGATGTTTAGACAATAGGCAAACGGTCAAGGAATCCAAGAAACAGAAGTCAAGATAAATACTAGCAAGATCCCAAGTAGACTTATAGCAACCATAGGGGAAATAGCAGCTAACATTTTTATGAGATATTTGTTATTTGTGTCCTTGCCCAGTAGGTGATTGGACCAGTTCCCTGTCATCCAGGTTAAGGAAGATTCTGTCCATCTGAGCTAACTTGATTGTTTGCAATCCAGGAACAAATCAAAAAGAATTGTCATTAATAGTTAACCCTTGCCGATGCTGGATGTAACAGAACTGCAAAGGGCCGAGGTAGTTTCCTGACCTGTGCCATACTATTATGTCCTGCCTCTGGTAATGGCACTGTGGAGCTGGTATATTACAGCCATAACACGTCTGATGAGAGATTTCTCCAGTCACAGGTGTTAACTAGAGATGGACGAATCGATTCTAATGATTCTAACTTCGGTTAGAATTTTAGGAAAAATTTGATTCGCCACGAAGCCGAAGTTTATGCTGATTCGCGGGAACGAAGTTGTTTTTTCCCCCTCATGTTTCTGCTAAATGGACGCGAGAACAACGTGTTACATGGGGCAGAGAACTCTGGGAAGGAGAAAGGAACACCCCCGATGACATCTGCATACCTGTAAGCCAATCAGCGACCGGCAGACTTATGTGATGTCACACAGACCTATAAAATCCAGCCATTTTCTATCTCAGCACTTCACACTTCATGTTGTAGCGTCCAGTTGCTGCTATTATGCTGTGCGATTCTTGCTGCAATCCCTCGCTGTTCTCTAAGGGGGATCTGTATACCCCAAATAGCATTTCTATTTAGTGACAAAATCAAATAGGAAGAAATCTGTTTGACTTTCATGCATCTTCAGTAGTGATGGGTGGACTAATCCCTGGTTGTTCTTTAAGGGGAATCTGTATACCCCAAATAGCAGTTCTATTTAGTGACAAAATCGAATAGGAAGAAATCTGTTTGACTTTCATGCATCTGCAGTAGTGATTGGTGGTCTAATCCCTGGTTGTTCTTTAAGGGGGATCTGTATACCCCAAATAGCAGTTCTATTTAGTGACAAAATCGAATAGGAAGAAATCTGTTTGACATTCATGTATCTGCAGTAGTGAGCTGTCAGTTGTGGGTTATCTGTGTAACGCACATTGCAATACCTTTTGGGGGCTCTAGTTTACAGCCAGATTTACGTCTGAAATCCACGTCGTTTATACAGTGATTTTAGCTGAAATTACACTGTCAGTTGTGGGGAATCTGTATAACGCACATTGCAATACCTTTTGGGGCCTCTAGTTTACAGCCAGATTTACGTGTGAAATCCACATAGTTTATACAGTGATTTTCACTGAAATTACACTGTCAGTTGTGGGGTATCCGTATAACGCACATTGCAATACCTTTTGGGGGCTCTAGTTTACAGCCAGATTTACGTCTGAAATCCACATAGTTTATACAGTGATTTTCGCTGAAATTACACTGTCAGTTGTGGGGTATCTGTATAACGCACATTGCAATACCTTTTGGGGGCTCTAGTTTACAGCCAGATTTACGTGTGAAATCCACATAGTTTATACAGTGATCTTCGCTGAAATTACACTGTCAGTTGTGGGGTATCTGTATAAGGCACATTGCAATACCTTTTGGGGGCTCTAGTTTACAGCCAGATTTACGTGTCAAATCAACATAGTTTATACAGTGATTTTTGCTGAAATTACACTGTCAGTTGTGGGGTATCTGTATAACGCACATTGCAAAACCTTTTGGGGGCTCAAGTTTACAGCCAAATTTACGCGTGAAATTCACATAGTTTATACAGTGATTTTCACTGAAATTACACTGTCAGTTGTGGGGTATCTGTATAACGCACATTGCAATACCTTTTGGGGGCTCTAGTTTACAGCCAGATTTACGTGTGAAATCCACATAGTTTATACAGTGATTTTCACAGAAATTACTCTGTCAGTTGTGGGGTATCTGTATAACGCACATTGCAATACCTTTTGGGGGCTCTAGTTTACAGCCAGATTTACGTGTGAAATCCACATAGTTTATACAGTGATTTTTGCTGAAATTACACTGTCAATTGTGGGGTATCTGTATAATGCACATTGCAATACCTTTTGGGGGCTCTAGTTTATAGACCATGCACATAGTTTATACAGTGATTTTCACTGAAATTACACTGTCAATTGTGGGGTATCTGTATAACGCACATTGCAATACCTTTTGGGGACTCTAGTTTACAGACAGATTTACGTGTCAAATGCACATAGTTTATACAGTGATTTTCTCTGAAATTACACTGTCAGTTGTGGGGTATCTGTAAAACGCACATTGCAATACCTTTTGGGGGCTCTAGTTTACAGCCAGATTTACGTGTCACATCCACGTAGTTTATAAACCACTATGTCAGACAGAAAGGTGGCAGGTGGAGCAGGCAGAGGTGGCAGCACAGTAAGGGGATGTCGCAGCAGGGGTGACTCTGAGGCTAGAACTGCCGTTGTCATCTAGTGGCAGTGTGTTGATCAACAACCCAAAGGCTGTTGAATGGTTGACTAGGTCATCCAATTTCTTAAATATAACATTTGACAACCCCAGCCAAGAGTCCGTAGGTTCCTCTGATAAACAATTAGTTGGCATGGCCCAGGAGCAGGTCAGCGGCCCTCACCTGTCCTCAACCAGGCTCTGTCCTGTTCCTTTCCGCAGCCAGAGAGCTACTAGGTGGTCTGGGCTCAGCGCCACTATTCAGCGAGGATGAAGTGTTTGAGGACAGTCAGCAGCTGCTTTGCAGTGAAGAGGTGGGGCAGACTTCCACTGCTCCCTGCAGTGGGCAGGCTGTGCAAACTGACATCGGTGAGGAGAGTAGCAGTGACTGGGAAACGCAAATTGACGATGATGTAGCCAATCGCACTTGGAGCTGGGTGTAGGAGGGGATTCTTCATCACCGGGTGAAGTGAGTGTCAGCTGGCTGAGCAGGCAGCAAGTTGCTACTGTGGCTGTGAGTCAGCAGGGTGGCAGCAGTGCGAGGACGGGAGCCAAATGTCCGGTACAAATCCCAATTCGAAGGCCCAAATAAGCGGTGGCAAAGAGGCTAAGCGAGGCAGCGGCGGTAGTAGTCGCTCAGTGCAGAGTGTTGGCGGTAAAATTACCACCTCAGCGGCGTGGCAGTTTTTTGTAAAGACACCAGAGGAGCCAAGCGTGGGTATATGTCGTATCTGCAGGCAGAAAGTGAAGCATGGCCAGGGAGCTAACCTTGGCACCACGGCCCTGCGCCAACACATGTAGCATCACCATCCAATGGCCTGGGAGAAACGGGTGTCAGATGCGGTCCATTCAGCAGGTGCAGCAACAGCAGCAGCACCTAGTGGCACGCATTCTGTTTTTTAGCAAGTCAAGGCTCCAGCACCTCTGCCGAAGGGAGCTGTTTGTCTTTGACATCATCTCCTGGTCCAGATGCTCCTGCTCCTCGCTACGCATGGCGCCAGCAGTCGTTGAGCGAGGCGATTACAAAAAGACAACTCTATGCCAACCATCCTAAGGTGCAGAAGCTGACCGTGCTCTTGTCGAAGTTGTTGGTGCTGCAGTCTCTCCCTTTCCAAGTCGTGAACTCTGCACCCTTCAGAGAACTAATGGCTTGTGCCGAACCGAGGTGGAGAGTTCCAAGCCGCAATTTTTTTTCCAAAAAGGCTGTGCCAGCCCTTCACCAATATGTACAACAGAAGGTGGGCCAGTCCTTGAGCTTATCAGTTTCTTCCAAGGTGCACGGCAGCGCGGACGTGTGGAGCTGTAATTATGGTCAGGGCTAGTATATGTCCTTTACGGCCCACTGGGTGAATGTGCTTCCCGCCCAGCCACACCAACAACTTCCACAAGAGACGACGCTTTCTCCTCCACGTTGTCAAACTGCTGCTCCTGCGCCAGTGTCCGCCTCCTCCTTCTCCACCACCACCTCAGCCTCCACACATGCTGCTCCATCATACCACATGTGCAGGACACAGCGGTGTCACGCAGTTCTACACCTGGTTTGCCTGGGCGAACGAAGTCACACAGGGGAGGAACTGCTCCGCGTCATGCAAGAAGAAATCAATGTGTGGCTTTCTCCACGACAACTAAAAATCGGAACCATGGTGACAGACAATTGGAGTAACATGGTGTCCGCGCTGCACCGAGGAGGGATGGTCAATGCGCCCCGCGTGGCGCATGTGTTCAATCTGGTTGTCAACAAGCTCCGTAAGTCTTACACCCATCTGCAAGACATTCTAAAAATGGCCAGGACACTGTGCACGCACTTCAGCCATTCTTACAAAGCCAAGCAAACCCTCCTCGAGTTGCAGTGCCAGAACGGCCTACCCCAACATAGTCTGATATGCGATGTTTCCACCCGTTGGAATTCCAGCCTCCATATGTTAGACCCCCTGTATGAACAGAGAAAAGCCATTAATGATTTTTTGATGATGCAAGCGGACCGTAGCACTCCCCTGTGTAACTTTGATGTCAGCCACTGGCAGCTCATGCGTGACACCTTTTGAAGAGGCCACGTTATTTGTCAGTCGCCAGGACTGCGGGATGAATAACGTCATTCCACTGCTTCATGTCCTGAAACTCATGCTGCAAAATCCATCTGGTCAGGGCAATGGAGAAGTGGAGACTACATCTCATGGCCACATGAGTCCGCTGGGGGCTGAACTGGAGAAGGAGGAGGAGGAGGACATTGGAGCACAAGCAGAGTCTGGTTCAATTTGTGGTTTTTATACTCAGGTGACAGGAGAGGAGGAGCAGGAGCATCCGGAGGAGGTAGAAGACAAGGCAGATGACCCAGAAGCACCGTGGCAGTATACTGTGGATATGGAGACCGGGAGTCCCTCAGAGTCACTTGCGCAGATGGCCCGCAGCATGCTGCTTTGCCTAACTAGTGACAGCCGAATAGTCAATATCCGGCATAGGGATGACTTTTGGCTCTCCACCCTCTTGGACCCTTGCTACCGGTCCAAAATGGGTGACTTTTTTCCTGCTGCTGAGAGGAAGGAACAACTGGCATACTATAGAGAAATACTGAGCACACAGTTGGCCGCTGCCTATGTGCACCAATGTCCATCCTCTGTCAGGTCTGATCGGGGGATTCCTGGCAGTCATTGCTCATGTACTACCACCACGGCTGCTGTGGGGAGCTGGGGAGGTAGGAGCAGTAGCAGTTCCATCAACAGTCGCTTAAGTCTGGATCCTCATGGAGATGCTGCAGCAGCTGTTGTTCGACTGATGCCACTCTCCGGTGACATGCGGTGAGTGCCATGGCATGGGCTGTTTCTTCATTTGTGGCGGTTTTCCATATTTTGGCAAATCTAACACTGAACCTGTTTCACGAAATTTGGCAAGCAGTTTTTTTTATTTTCATTGGTAGCCAGAGTACAAAAAGAAGAACAGGAACGCAGTCCATTTCACATTTCAAACAACAGATCATACATGAATCACAAATGATGATATATATCACATATAATCATTTAGGTGTGACTTTTACATGCTCACGCTCCAGTCTCCCTTGCACTCCCACCACTTTTGTAGTATTAAGGTACAGAACTCGGTAAGCAGTTTGCTAACTTTAGCATGGGAGATTGTCTTGTGGGGTGTTTTACATTGAAATCTGCTGCAATGACCTGGGTACTACATTCCCCCCGTCATCAACACCCATCTTAAAAAATTTTCCCCCTCCCATATACTAATATGCCACAAACAGGAAGTTGATATCATTAACCATGCCCATTTTATTTAGGTGTATCCATATAAATGGATGTTATGTTTTACTTTACAATATATTAAAATAAAATAAAAAGTTTTTCAGAACAGTGATGTTGATGACCTAATATACAGTTATGTTCTGTGCATGATGTGCATGATGTCATGTTGAGTTTCCTCTGGTTTGTGCTTTTAATTATATTATTTTCCACATTTGAAACTCTGTTCAAATTCTTAATCTTTCAGGAATCCCCATTGACCACAAATATTTCATAAATCTTGCCATCACTAATGTGATGTCTGCTGTATGCTTTGGTCATACCTTCTCACCAAAAGATCTACTCTTACATCGTATTATTGAATCTTCTGATGTGATGACAAATTTTTTTCGTACTTACTGTGGTCAGGTAAGTAAGATTTACTTCTGTTTTTGCGGGATGTGATGACATTTACATTCATACCATTTGTGGAACTGTAAGAATTTGAATTTAATTTTTATGAGTTGCAAATGCCAAAAAATGGTGTTTCGGACATTTTCCGTGATGGGGTTCACCACTGGGAATAACAATAATACATCAAGACATTTGGGATGCGGCAATATCTGACATGTTTATGAATTTTATTGTTTATTTATTTTTGTATCTGTTCTAGGAAAAGGGGGAAGATTTTAACTTTTTGAAAAAAATTTAGTTTTACTATTTTTCTTATTTTTTATGTGATTGATCCTGCCATATACTGCCGTACTACAGTATAGAACTATAGGTAATTTTTGCACATGAGACACTAGCACTTTGTAACAGATCTGCTGAAAAGACAGGGTCTAGGGTCCTATAAAGACCCCAGGCTGTCATGGCAATGGAACATCGCTCTCCGGTGACTTCATGGGGTGTGATGATCACAGATGACACAGATGACCAAGATTGCGAAGCTTTGCTGGTGGCATGTAAAGACCATGGTACCAGCGTTGTTGGTGTTAACGGTAATGTTTGCTGCAATATGCTGATATGTATGGACGGGGTTTAGCCCGTGAGCCCTCTCCATACACCCCTTACCACACGATGACATACTGTTATGTCGGTTTGCGGCAGGGGTATGTAATTGACTTATAGCTGCTATATATGTCAATCATTTGCACACATCTCTTATCACTGAAAATCAGCTGTTGTGCAGTCTGTCACGGCCACTGTCTATTTGTGCACACAGACCAACAGGGCAGCGCCAGCCTATATATACTGACAGAGACCAACAGGGCAGTGCCAGCCTGTATATACTAACAGAGACCAACAGGGCAGCACTTGCCTGTATACATTGACAGAGACAACAGCGCACCGCCAGCCTGTATATACTAACAGAGACCAACAGGGCAGCGCTTGCCTGTATACATTGACAGAGACAACAGCGCACCGCCAGCCTGTATATACTAACCAAGACCAACCGGGCAGCACCAGTCTCTATATACTAACAGAGACGGACAGCACAACAGCATAAGGACACCCTGCATCATGTATAACCATAATACTTGGAATATTTTCCTGGGTAAATGTTATACAAGTGAAATCTTATCACTACACAGTCCATATCCCACACACCTCAAAGATAAACCTACATGAAATGATAACTCATACGTTGCATTCAATTGTATGATTTTGTGTGAAACACTACACTACAAAGTTCCACAGCTCAATACAACATATAGAAGCTTTTTAACCGGTTAAGGACCGGGCCCTTTCCTGTTTTTTCATGTCCATTTTTCACTCCCCACCTTCAAAAATCTATAACTTTTTTATTTTTACACGTAAAGAGCTGTGTGATGGCTTGTTTTCTGTGTAACAAATTGCACTTCATAATGATGGTATTAAATATTCCATGCCATGTACTCGGAAGCGGGAAAAAAATTCCAAATGCAATGAAAATGGTGAAAAAACACATTTGCGCCATTTTCTTGTGGGCTTGGATATTACGTCTTTCACTGAGCGCCCCAAATGACATGTCTACTTTATTCTTTGGGTCGGTACGATTAAGGGGATACCAAATTTGTATAGGTTTTATAATGTTTTCATACATTTACAAAAATTAAAACCTCCTGTACAAAAATTTTTTTTTTGATTTTGCCAAATTCTGGCGATAATAACTTTTTTATACTTTGGTGTACGGAGCTGTGCGTGGTGTCATTTTTTGCGAAATTTGATAATATTTTCAATGATATCATTTTTAGGACTGTACGACCTTTTGATCACTTTTTATAGATTTTTTTAGATTTTTCAAAATGGCAAAAAAGTGCCATTTTCGACTTTGGGCGCTATTTTCCGTTACGGGGTTAAACGCATTGAAAAACCGTTATCATATTTTGATAGATCGGGCATTTTCAGACGCGTCGATACCTGATGTGTTTATGATTTTTACTGTTTATTTATATTTATGTCAGTTCTAGGGAAAGGGGGGTGATTTGAAATTTTAGGTTTTTTTATTCTAACTTTTTTTTTTTAAACTTTTTTTTATTTTTATTTATACTATTTTTCAGACTCCCTAGGGTACTTTAACCCTAGGTTGTCTGATCGATCCTATCATATACTGCCATACTACAGTATGGCAGTATATGGGGATTTTCTTCCTCATTCATTACAATGTGCTATCAGCACATTGTAATGAAGGGGTTAAAACGAAATAGCCTCGGGTCTTCGGAAGACCCGAGGCTACCATGGAGACGGCTACCATGCGCCGCTATCTGTTTGAGGCTGCCGGCAGCTTTGCAATATGCAGCAAAGACTTACTGGCTATGGAGAGGGCTCAGCCCGTGAGCCCTCTCCATGCAGCGCGACGCGACCGCCGCCGTGAATACACGGCGGGCGGTCGCGAACCGGTTAAACAACTATTGCACTGGATTCTTGGTCATTTCCCCTCCCCTTGCTCCCTTCCTCATTAAAAGCCACAGTTTATAAAAATATACAATGTATCCAGTACACTAGCCTCTGAAACCAAGCTGGGAGGTCTGAAGACTGTCAAATATCAGCCTCACACATCATTTGAGCATGTTTTATAGGCAGTAGGTGTCAGTCTCTGCCTCAGGTGTCAGTCTTGGCCTCAGCTGTCAGGTGTCAATCTCAGGTGTCAGTCTCAGGTGTCAGTCTCAGGTATCAAATATGTCTTTATATGATCTATGACTATGACTTCTGACCATGTCTTAAAATCGACATTATATAGCAATATCTCTCACTGTCCCTTCAGCAGCAAGGTCTCCCTAGTGCTCTACGTGCTGCAATAGCACTGGGACAACAAATTGATGCCAACAAATTGCACATGGCCCTGAAACTGAAGATGCATTTCCCAATTTCAGGACAAAATTCAGTTCGGGACCCAGACTTCAGGCTCAACTTTGACCTGAACATGAACCATTGAAGTCAATGGTGACCCGGATTTTAACATCCAAAAATGGCTGTAAAAGGTGCTAGTAAGGGCTGAAGAATTGTAGTAATAACAGGACAGTTGGCCTGCCCACAATAGGCTACTCAAAGATTTTGAATTTAAAGTTCCAATTTGAAAAGTGATGTTCTGGAAATGTGGAATTGAAAATTTTAAATGTGATGTTTTGGGAATGCGTTACCAAAAAATTGGAAAGTGATGTTCTGGGAATGTGGAACTGAAAAATTGGAAAGTGATCTTCTGGGGATGCGGAACTTATTCAGACACTTCACAAAACTGGCAGTTGTGTGGGATTCATGCTTTCTTCATCTTAATAAATGTTAGGATGTTCACAATGCTTGGAGAGGTGGATCCTATTGCTGGTGATGACACCACTGGCGGTGCAGAACACTGCACTCTGACAGCGCACTTGCTGCAGGGCAGGACAGCACATTCAAGGCATAGAGGGCAAGCTCTGTCAAAGATTCCAACCTAAAAATTGAAGAAGGAGGACCCATCCTTCAGTAGCAGGAGATGTGTGGACATATAGGGGCACATTCACTAAGGGCTTCTGCAGTCAATCAAGCAGCTTTGTGATTTTTTCCGAACATGGACCCGGATACCAAAAAATGATGGGTGCTTGTGCTCTGGTCTTGTGGGTACCAAACCCGTGAAATTCGGTATGGACCCGAACTTTGCTGTTCTGGTCGATTCATCACTACCAATATCATATTCTCATGATAAAGGTACATTTAGAACAATTTTTGATGCAGTTAGAACACATTTTAAATTGCCTTTTGTGACGGTATATTTCAGAGCCACATTTCTGATTTGTACTGAAATTGCTGATAAGGTTTTTCACTGCTTATCTCTTAGAACTTAAATTCAGGCTTCGTTCTTAAGCCTTTTCACTATTCTAGGCTTTACCTTTTTGCTGCTACTTTTATAATCATTGTAGAGTAACCTCTGTGCTTAAACCTACCAGTAGGTTTCATCTTTATTAAAGAGTAACTGTAAAGGTTTTTTTCCCCACAAATCAATAGCTCTTGGGATGTAAAACAACTTTGTCTATTATCTTTGTTACCTATATCTAGTAGTTTCTTTGCTATACCCTTCAGATTACCTCATTATTGCAATGGCTGCTTCCTCCCCATGTGCTGATAAGCCCTGTGAGTCCATAGTTTGGGAGGGGAGGAGTTGCTGCTCCCTGCTCACAGAGGAGGAGGTCATGTGACAGAGCTCTCTCTGTGTATGTAGCAGAGCTCAGAGTGTTCAGGACTGTGTTTACAGAGCTCTCCTGCACAGAATATTGATGTACAAGATCTCCCCTGTTCCCTATCAGTCCTTCCATCCCAGTCTGTGATTCTACAGAACTTTTCTGTCTCTTTGCACCTCATGCTGCTCCCCTCCCCCACCTTGTCATCTGCAGTATCCGCTCTGTGCAGATAAGCTATTTACCCTTCTCAGACAGCACAGGTTATACACTGCATGTAACTGGCTTACTTATGATTTCTTTCACTTCCCTGCTCCTCCATCTGATAAGAGAGCCAGCATTAAGACTAGCATTTGAACTCCAGTCTTAAAATTACCACCACTGGTGCTCCAGCACCAATATCCTCTAAGAGGCCTTGGCCTATAGACTATAGTGAATGTGTAGGGGCTAGCGTTCACTCCCCAGCCATTTCCCACTCTTTGCTCCATCACACCCAAAGTGGCATGTGGGTCAACAAAACCTGGCAGAGATAAAGGTGGATTCATGTGCTTTTTTTGCCTGAAAACAGTTGGAGAAGGCATAATGAATCACCCCCAAAGAAATTATGTTCCAAAAGCATCAGGAACAGCGTTCATAGCAAGGAATAAACCTGAAACTAAGTCTGTCTGACATTTCTGCTGTGGATTCCTTAATAAAAAATACGCTTTCCATTTTGTGTATTATTGGCAAACACACATTTTTCTATTTTTTCATAAAACGCAATGTCACTAACATTTCTTGTTTGTGCCGTTTATGTAATTTTATTTAAGGAACTCTTCTCTATCGATTTGCATATCAGAAAAACGGCTGTTATTAGAGTACAGTGTCTCATTGGCAGATAATTTTAGGTGATATCTTTAAGGTACTTGTCCGTAAAACCTTTGTCTATGATTGCAAAAGATGGAATCATACAACACATAAGGCATTTTTGAGACTGCTGTATATTGTACTTTACCTGTTTCTAAGCATGGAGTAAAGAGAAGATACTAAACTTTTCTATTTGTTGTACACATAAACTTACATTTAAAAGTGTGTATTAAAAAAAATCACTTGCGGTATTGGCTCATTTTGATTCATGTCTCTTCTTCTGTTGTCATTCAGTTGTATGATGCTTTTCCCTGGTTCATGCATCGTCTCCCGGGTCCTCAACAGAGCATGTACAAACATCTTCACTTTTTGAAACAATATATGTTGTATGAAATAAGGCAACATCAACAGAATCCTTCAGCTGAACCTCAGGATGTTATAGATTATTACCTGGAGCAGATCTCAAAAGTAAGTAGTAAAACTGTGTCTTCAGACATCAAGGATGTCTCTATTACATAGGAAATAAAACTGCCGTAGCAAATAATTAGCCAATGAATCTTCCATTACTACATTTTATCAAAGTTAAAGCTGAGTGTTAATTGATTGCTATAGGTGACTTTGTACCTGAAACAATTTTGAGATAAATTTCTGAGCCCCTAAATGCTACATCTAATTCTACATAAATGATGCTCAGGTGATTGTATGTCTTTTTGTACACATAAGGGGGAGATTGATCAAGGCTAGAGGTTGATTTCCTTTGCACTGTAAAAATTTAGAATTAAACCGACCTGTCAGGGTCTGGTCTCGCCCACCCACAATGCAGAGCTTTTTAATAAAATCAAAGTGGAGCTGAAGCGGTGGGAAACTCTACTGCCCAACATATCAGGGAGAGTTCAATTAATCAAAATCATAGATTTAGCCAGGCTCCTGTATCCTATACAGACATTGCCGCTATAACTCAAGACAACCAAGACATAAATAAAGCATTCACATCTTTCATCTGGCTGGGAATAAATCTTGAATCACTACAGAAGCGCCTGACAGAACAAACTGACATAAGCAAATTTGAGAAAGAGACAGAATTTGCTAAAAAAGAAATACAAATCTGGCCAGTGTTGAGGCTCTGTACTCATCCATTCCGCTTGATAAGGGAGTGAAAGCAGTAGGCATCCAACAATTTAGAGAGCAGGATCAGTTTGTACTAGACCTCTTACAGTTCTCACTGACTCCATTTGTTTCTATAAGATAATGAGATATACCACTAGCTCAGGGGTACAGTGATGGGTACCTGCACCCCCTGGCCTAGTGGGAGACCACAGGGTAATTTGGCAAATCACCTTCAAATAACATTGAAAGAGCTGAACTTTTCTAGCGTTACACAAATGATAATTGGTGATATTCACCTACGAACATGGGGCAGAGAAAGTGAGAGAAATCTTAAGACAATTTCAGTCCATTTTGAAATAATAATGGACCAATCACTACTTACGTTCAGAAAGAGATGTTCCATTTGGGATCGGCTTGTCATTTTGTGGTCAAAAAAAGGTGCAGCGGATATATAGCTTGCCCATATCTTGCAACTGCGAAAACATTTCACAGCAATGTCACTAAAGGACCTACACAATTAGAGACTTAATCAATTGTAGGTCAGTAGGGGTAGCCACCTCCATGCGCTGGATCGAATACATAGTTAAAGGAAACCTACCACTTGAAGGGGCAGGTTTCAGAAGAAAACACCGAGCACAAGCTCAGGCTGAGCTGGTGCCGGTGGTTATTTTTGTTAGTGTTTTAAACCGCGGTACCGCGGTTTAAAACACTTTTTAAACTGTATAGCCGGCGCAGGGAGGTACGCGCTTGGCGCTTACCATGCGCACGGCTCTCCTTCACTTCCTATGTAGCCGCGCGCACGGTCGCGCGCATGGTAAGCGCCGAGCGCGTACCTCCCTGCGCCGGCTATACAGTTTAAAAAGTGTTTTAAACCGCAATACCGCGGTTTAAAACACTAACAAAAATAAGGTGTTTTCTTCTGAAACCTGCCACTTCAAGTGGTAGGTTTCCTTTAAGGCAATACAGGTGTTCCAAAGGATAATGGGAAATCATCTTAATGATATTGAACATTCTAGGGATGCACCCATAGCCAGACATATACACCAATTCCATCAAGGAAGGCCTTAATGTCCTCTGTAGGTATGAAGTTGGTACCACATTTACTGAGGAGAGGTTACTGGGAGCAAAAAGTCCTACAAGGAGAGGCAAGATGCATTTATCAACTCAATACAGTTGTGCCTAATTGTTTGAATTTACAGCTGCACTATGCATGTTTTGTATAGTCAAAGTGGCCCTATCAGGATATGTTTGTATTTTTGCATATTTGTATCATAGATGCCTCTTTATTTCCATTATCTCTACCCCTCATGATATATGCTATCCTGTAAAAGGGGCCTACTCCATTTCTCTGGATAAAGTTAATGTTACATTCACCCCATCCTCTTGTATAATTTCGGCATATAAGCCATTATTACACCTAGGAGTGGCCTCTCAGGGATCATTTTACTTTGGTGACGCTTCTGTGCATGACACACGATCAGTGTACTCCGATTGGTTGAGGGGTAAGGACAAATATCACAGACTTCCCAGTACAGATTACATCATCGACTGCATGGCGGCCCAGAGTACTTCCCTGCCTCATTACCAAGAGACAGGTAAGCTGTTCTCTATTTCCAGCGTGAGCACACACACGTGGGCTCAACATTACACACCAGCAACTAGTGTGAACATTGTGGTTCACTGCCACAGAGGAGATGGGCACTGCATTTCCCCTACTATTGTGGGACCACAGATTTGTACCGTCCAACAGTACATGTATATGGACCCTAAGTCATCATTAAAGTTTACCTCTGAAGATGCTTGGTTACAAGCAGAAACACATCACGGCGATGTGGTAGACTCAGGGACACTCTAGGGAAAGAATAGGATTGTGCCCTTTCCCCCAAACTGTGAGAGGCTCTTGACCCTGAAATATCCAGGACACCCTACAACAACAGATATTTTTCCAGTAGAGATTTAAGAGTTCTTTATGTCAGGTAACCGTCTATACCATATTTCGTAGTATTTGTGGTGGTCTCTAGTATATTCAAATATCATACCTTCTGGACCTACTAGTAAGGCAAGGCAGAGGTACAATTATTGGTCCCGTGTCCACTTTGGCATGTTTACTTAGCTTGGTGTTCAAGCCCACAGTGTGGATCAAGATTATGGGGCACATTTACTTACAGGGTCACTGGAATGCATTGTCCGTGTATAATGCTCTACATGCTGGTACATTAGGATAGATTTATAAAATCACACATTTTTATATACATCATACAGTTATACACATGATGTATACACACATACAGTAAATAAACCGTTTATATACAACTACATGCAGCATATATGTCATATACACTCACATATACAACATATACATACAGTATTTATATGTACAATTCAGCAGACTTCTTACCCTCATATCAAGCTTCTTCTCTTCAAGGCATCTTCTCATTAGAGGGAGCAGCAGGTCACAGTTAAGAAAGCAGCACAGTCAGGGCCGGATTAAGGTTGGTGGGTGCCCCTGGGCGCAAAATCTGGTGGAGGCCCCCCCTGAGTGTAGCGTACACACATGTCTTCCTGCTTCCTTTCCACTGTCCTAGCAGTAACACAGCTACATACAGCCGCCTCGCCCCCAGTAACACAGCTACATACAGCCGTCTCCCCCCCCCCCCAGTAACACAGCTACATACAGCCACCTCGCCCCCAGTAACACAGCTACATACAGCCGCGCTTCCCCCCAGTAACAAAACTACATACAGCCGCCTCGCCTCCAGTAACACATCAACATACAGCTGCCTCGCCCCCAGTAACACAGCTACATACAGCCGCCTCACCCCCAGTAACACAGCTACATACAGCCGCCTACCCCCCAGTAATACCGCTGACTATAGCCTGGCAGGCACACGTCGGGCGTGCTGGAGAGGAGGACAGGTGATCGCAGTGTGTATACACCTATACACAGTAGATGCACATATACCAATATACACAGTATATACATCTATACACGGTAGATGCATATATACCCATATACATAGTATATACATCTATACATGGTAGATTCATATATACCCATTTACACAGTATATACACCTATACACAGTAGATGCATATATACGCTGTACATACATATATACACAGTATATATATATATATATATATATATACACACACAGTAAATGCATATATACCCATGTACACAATATATACACATAAACAGTATATACACATATACACAATAGATGCATATATACACAGTATATACATCTATACACAGTATATACATATATACACATACACAGTAGGTGCATATATACACAGTATATACATATATACACAGTAGATACATATATACACATACACAGTAGATGCATATATACACAGTATATACATATATACACATATGGCCTGTATATACACATATACCTTGTATATACACATATACACTGTACATACATACACTCACCGGCCACTTTATTAGGTACACCTGTCCAACTGCTCTTTAACACTTAATTTCTAATCAGCCAATCACATGGCAGCAACTCAGTGCATTTAGGCATGTAGACATGGTCAAGACAATCTCCTGCAGTTCAAACCGAGCATTAGTATGGGGAAGAAAGGTGATTTGAGGCCTTTGAACGTGGCATGGTTGTTGGTGCCAGGAGGGCTGGTCTGAGTATTTCAGAAACTGCTGATCTACTGGGATTTTCATGCACAACCATCTCTAGGGTTTACAGAGAATAGTCCGAAAAAGAAAAAACATCCAGTGAGCGGCAGTTCTGTGGGCGGAAATGCCTTGTTGATGCCAGAGGTCAGAGGAGAATGGGCAGACTGGTTCGAGATGATAGAAAGGCAACAGTGACTCAAATCGCCACCCGTTACAACCAAGGTAGGCAGAAAAGCATCTCTGAACGCACAGTACGTCGAACTTTGAGGCAGATGGGCTACAGCAGCAGAAGACCACACCAGGTGCCACTCCTTTCAGCTAAGAACAGGATACTGAGGCTACAATTTGCACAAGCTCATCGAAATTGGACAGTAGAAGATTGGAAAAACGTTGCCTGGTCTGATGAGTCTCGATTTCTGCTGCGACATTCGGATGGTAGGGTCAGAATTTGGCGTCAACAACATGAAAGCATGGATCCATCCTGCCTTGTATCAACGGTTCAGGCTGGTGGTGGTGGTGTCATGGTGTGGGGAATATTTTCTTGGCACTCTTTGGGCCCCTTGGTACAACGCCACAGCCTACCTGAGTATTGTTGCTGACCATGTCCATCCCTTTATGAGCACAATGTACCCAACATCTGATGGCTACTTTCAGCAGGATAATGCGCCATGTCATAAATCTGGAATCATCTCAGACTGGTTTCTTGAACATGACAATGAGGTCACTGGACTCAAATAGCCTCCATAGTCACCAGATCTCAATCCAATAGAGCATCTTTGGGATGTGGTGGAACGGGAGATTCGTATCATGGATATGCAGCCGACAAATCTGCGGCAACTGTATGATGCCATCATGTCAATATGGACCAAAATCTCTGAGGAATGCTTCCAGCACCTTGTTGACTCTATGCCTCGAAGAATTGAGGCAGTTCTGAAGGCAAAAGGGGGTCCAACCCGTTACTAGCATGGTGTACCTAATAAAGTGGCCAGTGAGTGTATATTCACACAGATAAATTGATATGTATATAGTTACCTTTTAGGGTGACCGGCCGTGGCTTCAGGCGGGCGTTCAGGCGGGCGTTCAGGCGGGTGGGGGTCGGTCAGGGGGTCTGTGGGTGCTTGTTCAAGCTTGGGGCGGGGGGGGGGGGGTCGCTTGTCCGGCCAGGGAAGGGGAGGGGGCGGCAGGTGCTTGTTCTAGCGCGAGAGCGGAGGGGGGTAGCTTGTCCGGCCGGGGAGGGGGGTGGCGGGTGCTTGTTCTAGCGGTGGGCGCTGGGGGGGCGCGGCGGGTGCTTGTTCTAGCGGGGGGGCCTAGGGGGGGGCACGGCGGGTGCTTGTTCTAGCGGGGGCCGAAGGTGGGGCGCGGAGGGTGCTTGTTCTAGCGGGGGGGGGGGGGGGTGTCGAGCGGTGTTGCTTGCCGGGGGATGGGCAGGCCGGGAGACGGTCACCTGTGCTGGGGGTGCGGGCGGAAAGGCGAGCGCAGTATCATCTGTACCGGGGGGGGAGGTGGTTTCACCTGTGCCGGGGTGGGCATGGAGGAAGTGTCACCTGTGTCGAGGTGGGGGTGGGGATGGCAGGCATTGAGGCAGAGTTGGTGTCACTCGTGCCAAGGGGGGTGGACGGCTCCTTCATGCAGCGCGATGCTGCGGGCATCTCAGGAGGGGGGGCGCGGGCCCGCAGGGGGTGCGATTTGGTGGGGGCCCCAAGGGAGGGCAAGATGGTGGGGGCCCCGGGGCTCGAGGCCCAGGAGCCCCGCCTATAATCCGGCCCGGAGCACAGTAGCTGCTAAGCACATGGAGGATCTAGACAGCGGAACATACATAGCTACATTTCTTACAAAATGAAGTTTCTGTTGGTTTAGAAGTGAACATGCTGGTCACAGGTTGCCTTCAAGTTTCTGTATTCTTATCTGTGTCTATCCCCTAGGTGCACGATGATCCTTCTACCACAATAAATGAGGAGAATCTGATTCAATTGCTGGTTGATTTAATTCTAGCTGGTTATGCAAATGTGGCAGCTACCCTACAAATGGCATTACTGAACATGGCAGTGCACCAAGATGTACAAGGTTATTTTTTTCTTGGTTATTTTGCAGTGTACATATTGGGGGAGGCGGGAATTACTTTGATAACAAATTCTGATAAAGGTCATCTAAAGGTCCGAGGCACATTCATTTCCAGTCAAAAGAAATAAGAAAGTACACACAGTAAGTTTTATCAGGACATAATGGAAAGACATGAGGGTATTCCCATACATGCCAACCACATGTTTATTTTCCATCTGCTGCTTCCAGGCCGAAAATTACATACTAAATATGCAAAATAGGCTGAAGTGCCAGAGCACCTCAGGAGTCCTACTTTACGTCTTGCTGATTGCAAAGCTGCTATCGGGGAGCCATGCCCTTCGCCAAAATGGCAGCGTCATGCACCATTGGCATGTAAATACCCGGCAGCATTTTAAAAGTTAACAACCAATATCAGCTGTTAGATTACCAGGGGGTGAGCCGAACTCCAAATCTGACTGAAGTCCGGGTTTGAGGGACCTGAACCTACAATGTTTGTCACTGATCTGCACATTGCACATGATGAGTGGTGGAAGCTAAAATCACTTAGGTTTAGAGAAGGTTTTTTTTTTTTCAGATTTGTGAACAACAGACTAATATCAATGAGTTCGCAAATAAAAATGATAATATTTATGTGCAGTCTATTTTTATTTCGCAATAATCCACCCATGGCATAAACAAAATGTCGCTAGAATAGATACAAAATAAATCCAGACTACAGCTGTAAGATTACAGAAACCTGAAAACTGAAAAACATAATTTAATATACTGTGGCCCACATTTATCATAACTAGTGCAGTCTGTACTATGTGCAGTTTGTCTGGAGTGTGCAGGCTGCTCCAGAATCATCAAAACTGCCGCAAGGTCTTTATTAATCTGGCCACCGCTGCACTGCTCTGGAAGTGTTCATCATATTTTTTGGTGCACTTTGTTCAAACTGCTGAATTGTGGTGAAAAATCTGACTAAGTACTAACACACCCCTTTAGGTGCACAGGTTTTGCTCCTTTAATGTGATGGCTCAAATACTGAAACAATATACACCTCCCTCCCACCCCCCAAAAAAGCTTTGTAAATAAAAATGTATAAAACTCTAAAAACGACTTCAGTGTTTCAATGTTGTTCTTTATTTAAGCTAGTAGGGGATGTCTTTTCTTTACCTTAATAGTTTTTTTTAGTATAAAGCTTACCGTATATACTTGAGTATAAGCCGACCAGAGTATAAGCCGAGGCCCCTAATTCTACCACCAAAATTGGGAAAACGTATTGACTCAAATATAAGCAGAGGGTGGGAAATGCATTGGTCAAAGCCCTCCCCAGTATATAGCCAGCCAACCCCCTGTAGTATATAGCCTACCAGCCCCTGTAGTATATAGCCTACCAGCCCCTGTGGTATGCAGCTAGCCCCTGTAGTATATAGCCTGCCAGCCCCTACCCCAGTATATGGCCATCCAGCCCCTGTAGTATGTAACCTGCCAGCCCCTGCCCCAGTATATAGCCATCCAGCCCCTGCCCCAGTATATAGCCATCCAGCCCCTGCCCCAGTATATAGCCATCCAGTCCGTGCTCCAGTATATACCCATCTAGCCCATGCCCTACCTTTGTATAGCCTGCCAGCCCCCGTGCACCAGTTTATAGCCATCACCTACCCCGTAATGCAGGCGCCCCCCCCCCCGATCTGTTATACCTAAAAGACCGCGTTATGTAGCCCCTCCCCCGCCCTGGTATACAGACATTAGATTAAAAAAAAAAAAAAAACCTCACCTCTCCGGCGCCCCGGCAGGTCTTCTGTGTGATGCATCAGTCAGCGGCAGGTCTGACGTCAGCGGCTGCCTCTGAGATCAGTGTGTGTGCCGGCTGCCGGCACACACAATACTATTCCAGCGGCCGCCGCTGACAACAGGGCCTGCGACGTCACAGGGACCTGCCGCTGACTGATGGATCACGCAGAAGACCTGCCGGGGCGCCGGAGAGGTGAGGGGTTTTTTTTGTTTGTTTTTTTTTCACTCGAGTATAAGCCGAGTTTGGGTTATTCAGCACATTTTTTGTGCTGAAAAACTCGGCTTGTACTCGAGTATATACAGTAATCTCCAGGAATATTAAAAGAAAATCATTGGGTACTTTACACCATTTTGGAATAGTTTGTTGTGGTTTGTGGGCCTTAATCCTCATGATAATTTTCCTAGGGAGTTTTTTGAACATATTTAACAGAGTATTAAACCAATAACATTTTATTTTTAAAAGATCAAATATTTTAATTTTTTATAGCAAAAGTCCACAAAGAAATTGATGCATTTCTAGAAAACAATGAAAATCTTCAGTATGAAGATTGCACGAATTTGCCTTACACCAATGCTGTAATCCATGAAATACAGAGATTCTCTAATGTGGCTCCTTTAGGCCTGCCGAAGATTTGTACACAAGATATTAAACTGCAGAATTATTCAATCACAAAGGTAAGAGTGTTGAATTTGGGACAACTATTTAGAAAAAAAAACGTTAACAAAGATGTTAACTAGACACAAATTTGTTCATTGAAGACTGAAAAAAAATATCCGATATCCTGCATGTGTCGCTACCCCGCTCTGATCCGCCGGAGTTCACCTTCTTCGTCGTGGTGCATGTAAGTGCATTGTCTTTTGACACAATTTGAAAGTTAAATCGCGCTCAGTACGAATCATTTGGATCGTCTGACGGCACGCCCCCAATTTGTGTTGCATGAAAGCCACCGCAGCTGCGCCAAAATCCGATCGCATGCGACATAATGCCAGCGCAGACCTGTTAAATACCCCATAAAAACTGTGCAATCCCTGGAAAAGACGAACAGTCCGACAAAAATGCGCAATAATAATAATTATTTATATAGCACCTACAGATTACGCAGCGATGCACAAAGAATGCCACATTGGTCCCTGTCACCTAGGGTCTCACAATCTAAACAACCTACCGGTATGTTTTGGAGTGTGAGAGGAAACCAGAGTACAAAGAAGAAACCCACGCAAACACAGAGAGAACATACAAACTCTTTGCAGATGTTAACCTGGGTGGGACTTTAACCCAAGACTCCAGTTCTGCAAGGCATAAGTGCTCCCCACTCAGCAACCGTGCTGCCGTATGGACCCTTAGTAAATAAGCCCCAATGAGTCAGTACCATAAAAAAGTGCTAAAAACAAGAATTGATGCTTTTATTTTCCTCCACCCAGAAAGCGTTCTCATCAATAAATATCTGAAATATAAATGAAAATGGCCAGGCAATTCTATGCTAGTTCCTGCCTGGAGTAGTATTGTGTTCTAACATTCGGAAGTTCCTGGCCCAGGCTATCACTTTTGCAAAGGCGGAAAGTATCACAGCAGCCCTCTCCGTGGCTGGGTTTTGCCCCTTTCATTCTCCTCTACAACCACTTGGAGGTGCACAAAGGGGAAATTTTTGCATTTCATGGCTATGCAGTAATTGGGGCACATTTACTTACCCGTCCCGTCGCGATCCCTGAGGTACATTGTCCGACGAGGATTCGGAGCTGCCGCGATTCACTAAGATCGTGCGACCAATTTCCTGCATGTGACGCTTCCCCGCTCAGGTCCGCCTGTGTTCACCATCTTCTTCCTGGTGGATGTAAGTACATGGCTTTTGAATGTTAAATCCCGCACTTAGTCCAAATCAGTTGGCTTGTCCTATGGCCATGCCCCCAATTTGTGTTGCATGAAAGTAAATGTGCCCCATTGTGTCTATTTTAAGGCCTGTAGGACAGAAAATTTTCCATAACGGGTCGCTTACTATGGATTTCAATTTACACAATTTTTTACAGATTTTAATTGATGTAAATTGTGATAATTAATGCTTCAAGTGACCCTTCAGATTTATACACACTATTTTAAATGCCCTAATTTTATTATTTATTATCCTTTTAATTCGAGCTGTTAACCGTGCAGGATGTAATTTAGTCTGTCTATACTTTTTACCTATATATATAAATTTTTGAATATAATGACCAGTAGAAATTTGATGGTCTCCCATTTAAAATTAGTATCATTACGTGACACTAACTGCTCACAGACTACTGTATATCTTAGAGTAAGGAAAAAAATAATTTTATTAGGATCACTGTTCCCAAGGCCACTGGACACTGACATGCTAGACAAGTTTCAACAAATTACAAGATTCAACAAAGTATCAGGTCCTGTAGGAAACTGTCCCATAGTATTAGCCCACATAAGTTGATTAAATGTCTCTCCTTCACAGATGAATGGCTTTAATTTTTTTATTTTTCCATATATACTGAAGTATAAGCTGAGTTTTTCAGCACAAAATATGTGCTGAAAAACCACACCTCAGCTTATATTCAAGTCAAGAAAAAAACAAACACAAATCACCTACTGACGCCCCCCCGGCAGGTCCTCTTCTATACAATGATGATCCGGCGTCGGCTCTGTGTCCCCGCACTGTCCATCGCAGGGATCGTGACGTCATCCACTCGCTCCACTTTGTGCACCGGCATTGGCACACCCTATGATGTCAGCAAGCGGCTGATGTGATGGTGTCTGTGACGGACAGCGCGGGGACACGGAGACGATGCCGCAATGTATGGAAGAGGGCCTGCCTGGGGGGTGTCGGAAGGTGAGTACACTGTTTGTTTTTTTCCCACAGGCATTATATTGGGGGCAAGGGCCGCAGGCTATATACTGGGTGGCAGGGGCTGCAGGCTATATATGGGCAGGGGACACTCTCTGACCCATCTATACCTATAGTTTATTCCTTTTCCTCCCTCCTCCTTTTTAGTTTATAAACTCCTTAACTCCTGCTAGGATCTTCTCCCCAGTATAGCCGACCGTCTACCGTATTCAACTTATCTGCAAAATACAGCATACCTTAATGATAAGTCTGCCCAGTGATGTTGAAACACAAACCCTTCTGCTCTACAACAAGCTCAGAGCCATGGATTTAACTCCCTGAGCTCCTGCTGTCTTTTTGCTGTGGCACATGGCAGAGGTTGTATTACAGAGAATACTACCTTGGAGTTCCTTCCCTTGAGCTTTGAACTTAGTTTTTCGTCTTTTATTATGTCTTTGCTTCCCACTTGGACCACAACAGTTCAGTCATCAATAGCTCTCCCTGTAATGTATCCACTCTTTCTCCCACATGCCAAAACCATGGCACCAGGGAGACCCCATTTGGGTTGGTCTTGGCAACAAAGTATTTATCATTCTTCCTGATTATAGAGTCCCCTACAACCACTATTTATCTTGGCTTGTCTGCATTACAAGCCCCGATACTACCGTATTAGTTGAGCTGTTCTCCTGGATGTAAGGCTTCATGGACATGACTGCCATTGTTTGTGGCCCATTGAACATGTCAATTCAAAGAGACTGAATGTCCCAACTGCCATATAATGTTTTTTAGTATAAAACTTCTTGAAACTTACAGTATTTGTTTACACCATTAACATGTGTTATTAATCATTTAGGGTACTATTATTGAAACTAACCTGGCTTCTGTACACATGGATCCCAAGAAATGGAAATTTCCAGATTCATTCAACCCATCAAACTTTTTGAACAAAGAAGGAAAGTTTCAAGACAATGAAGCATTCCTTCCATTTTCGACAGGTAAACTCTTGGTATTGGTGCTGATTTAAAGAAAACACATTTACAAAGTAAATTGTCCCCATGATATAAAGTCATGTAGTATGTATGCTAGTCTTAAGCCGCAGTTTTACTGTAATAATAATGTTTATTTATATAGCACCATCATATTCCATAGCGCTTTACAAATTATAGGGGACATATAATATTACATCACAGGGTACAAACATTCATATGTAACAATAGGTGCGAGGGCCCTGCTCACAAGAGCTTACAGTCTATGAGGAAGAGTTATAAAAGCTTGTATTATGGGCCAACCATTCTTTAAAAGGGAACAGAATTAAATAATTTAATAAATACAAGTTCTGCTGCTTGAACCTATCATCAATCACCATCTTATATACAGAGTTCAAGGTGAATGGTACTACAGAGAAGCCTCGGACTTGGTATATATCTGGTGTCTGCTGTATAACAGATTGGATGAGGACAGAGGATGAGTTGGTAAAGAGATTTGACTGCAGTTAGCAAATGTGATAGGCTTGCCTAAAGAGATGGGTTTTAAGAGCACTTTTGACATTCTGGAGGCTGGATATTAGTCCAATTGTCCAGAGAAGGTCATTCCAGAGAATTGGTGCATCTCGGGAGAAGTCCTGGAGACATGCATGAAAGGTTCAAATTAAGGTAGAGATTAATTGAACATCACTGGCAGGTCGGAGATCACAGGATAGGCAACAGACTGAGATGAGAGAAGAGAGATACAGAGATAACTCTCATTATGCATGGATGAGAGTTATTATTTTAAACTGTATTTGGAAGGCTTTGTGAAATGTGTCAAAATGATAGGGCCCCAAACAGGCTTGTCTTTAACCAAAGGTCACAAGGCCCCCACTGGCTAAGAGTCACAAGGCCCCCACTGGCCAAGAGTCACAGGGCCCTCACTGGCCAAGAGTCACAGGGCCCTCACTGGCCAAGAGTCACAGGGCCCCACTGGCCAAGAGTCACAGTGTCCCCACTGGCCAGAGTCATAGGGAACCATCTGGCCAAAAGTCACAGGGCGCCAACTGGAGGAGATTTACCACTGACTTTTTGGAGTAAAGGTGGAAAAAAATCGCAAGGGTCTTTTCCTGCATATCCGCAATAGTGGCTTAAATATAAAACCACTGCTAAGGCAACGCAGTGAAAAGCCAGATTTATGATTTTTTAGTCAAAATAGTCACAAAAAAGTTGCAAGGACAGTACCTCTCCCAGTGTATGTGCTGTTGCACTTATTATATTCTAATTGCTATTATTTTCTGATTGTTAAGAAAAAAAATCTCAAAAAGATTTATTAAGGCTAATGCCATAAATCTGAAAGGTAGCATAGCTCCAAGGGTAATCATAGAAAGAGCCTGCCTAATGATAAATCTCCCCCACAGAGTCTGCACATGCACCTTAAAGGGGTTGCCCATGAAAGAAACTTCTCAAATTTCAATCCCCTAGTTATGTTTACACAATAAAGATCATTTTAAACCCCTTATTTTACAATTTTACTCAGTTTTATTGCTGTTTAAGCTCCTATAACTCAGTGATAGAGTGTGGATGGGGACTCTCTAAAAGACACTTCATGATTCCTCGAGTTTTATGTCATATCAATGTGGTTAGATTATCAGGGTACAGGTTCATATGCACTCCCATTTAGCTTTTGAACATTGTACTAGTATCTGACACATAAAAAGTGAGATGAGACATTCAGAGATGAGAGATAATGAGATCCATGAGATGCATATTACACATGACAATATGAGCTCTACTATCAATGCCATAACATACACAGTCTGCTATATGCCTCTCTCCCCCTTTCCTGGATAAAGATCTTATCTGTCTGTAGCTCGTAGATTTACTCTCCTCACTTTGCTGCAGTTGTTTGCCGACAGGAAGTCAGTGTGTGTCTGTGTGAGCTCGTCCTGGAATGCAAGGGTCGGGGCTAGAGGCAGAGAGCAAAAAGAACCCCAGCTCAGTCAGAAGAACAAGATGTGTGCCGACCCTAAACTCAGAAGATCCAGAGTCGGGTCTAGGGGCAACCAAAATTGTGTACACCAGGACTGATAGAGACAGGTTGGAATTATATCTGTGAAATGCTGCATTTTTGTTAATAACAATGAATTAATGAATGTGTTATTTTATTGTCCTGAGTACATTTAAGAAACGGGAATACCCCTTTAAGACCCAAGGGATGCTATGTAAGCCATAAATATAGTAAGACGTGGAGGAAGATGAGTTAGTCCAATTAAGTTGACAGTTTGAGTTAGGGATTTCCTTGGTTAATTTGATAAGAATGTTTTAGAAATTATATTTATCCCATATTTTGACAGGTCTTCGGATTTGTATTGGAGAACAAATGGCCAGGACTGAGATCTTTATTTTCTTCACAATCCTAATGAAGACTTTAAGATTTCACCTTCCCAGTGGAGTCACTAAAAGTAACTTGAATGGACGGGGAACTACATCTACACCTCATCCATATAAAATCTGTGTTATCCCCCGTTAGTTTGTTTAGGGCTCATTCAGATGGGTGTTTTTAATATCAACAATGATATACGATTTTTTTGCAGACATGAAATGCCATACAGGCAAGGATACAATATGGACAACAAGCAAACTGAATCAAGGTGCATTTTTTGCAGACATGGCAGAGATACCTCTGACTAAATGAGCCATTATTCCTTATTTTACGCATGTTCTTGTTTCTTAAATCATACTTTTCTATCACCAAATTATGACCTAGAAATATACATCAATGAGCAATAACTTTAAAATTACTTGCTTAGGGCGTGCATTTGCAGTCCGTGTATGTTGTGTACATACTTGGACTTATTTACTAAGGGTCGCGGATCGCACTTTTGTTGGACTTTTGGGGATTACACGGCTTTGACAGGTATTTAACAGGTTTCTGAGCTGGGATCTGAGCTGGCATCATCTCTGCATGGCTGTGTATACAGATCACCGATAACAGTGATCCAAGATCTCTGTTATATGTATCTGTATATCTGGTGGGGGAGAGGGGATTGGGGGAGAGGGGATTGGGGGGGGGGGCAGGGTTAGCCACAGTCTGGTGTGGGTGAATTTGCAGAATCATCCAGAGTGTATTCTGGGTGTCACCCAGAGTCTGGACTGGGGAGTCAGCTGCATCAATCACAGTCTGGTCTGTAGGCTGTAGTTTTATAGTTTTATTCCACTGACCCAATGTTTTAGGTAAACAAAAAAAAAGGACGTGGCTCAAAAGTTATTTCCACTGATGTGTGATAAAGCCCATTGAAAAGAATAATTCAGTCAGTCGAAAAATCACTAAGTCAGGAAGAGAAAACCAATTTGTATATGTGAAACATTACTGATGTGAAAAATACACCAGTGGGAGTAGACCCTCAGGCCCCATGCACACGATTGTCGGGGGGACGTATGTATGGCCACAAGCTTGCAGCCGTATATATGTCCCACATAGACAGCAATGGCCGCACTGAGCAATACGGTGCTGTACACGCATGGCTCCATACACAGGTAAGGTAAGACGTCCTATCTTTACCTGTGTTACGGCACCATGCACCGTGTATCCCTATGGAGAGGGGATACATGATGCTGGATGTGTGCTCGCTCGGCTACGGCTGGGCGGTCACACGTTCGTGTCCATGTAGCCTTAGTTTAATACATGATGCAGGTTTACTGTAATTACCTAAATTGGCCATTTAACCCTTTCAGGAATCAGCCCTGTTTTCATTTCTGTTATTTACTCCCCTCATTCAAAAAGCTATAACTTTTTTATTTTTCCCATTTACAGAAATGTGTGCAGGCTTGTTAAAATTAAAACCTCTTGTGCAAACAAATTTCTTAATTTGACCTATTCTGATGCTAAAAACTTTTTCATACTTCGTCATACAGACCTTTATGAGGTGTAATTTTTTGCGGTACATGATGTAATTTACATTGCTACCATTTAGGGGACTGTATGACCTTTTGATCACTTTTTATGAATTTTTTTGCTGTTGAAAAATGACAAAAAAGTGGCGTTTTGGACGTTCAGGCACTATTTGCCGTTCTGGGGTTCAGTGTCAGGAAGTGTCTAAATAGTGATAGATCGGGACTTGTGGGATGCGAAGATACCTAACATGTTTGTGATTTTATTTGTTTATTTAATTTCTATGAGTTCTAGAAAAAGGGGAGAGATTTGAAATTGGAGTTACTACAGTATTGCAGTATATGGAGAGTTTGCTAGGCACCCAAAGATAAAGTAGACGTGTCATTTGGGGTGAACAGTAAAAGCCGTACAGAAAACGGGGCAAATGCGTTTTTTAACCATTTTCACTGCATTTGGAATTTTTTCCCCCCTTCCCAGTTCACGGCATGGAATACCATCACTATGAAGTGCAATTTGTTATGCAGAAAACAAGCCCTCACAGAGGTCTGTACGTGTAAAAATAAAAAAGTTTTTTGATGGCGGGGAGTGAAAATTGGAAATGCAAAAACAAAAAAGCCAGGTCGTTAAGGGGTTAAAATGTTTGCACCAATTTTATGTCTGACTTTGCACTAAAAAGAACATGCAAACTGCTTGCAACTGTATTTATAAAGTGCCTGTGCCGGAATCTCAACAACCTTTTCATTGAGTTTTAAAACACAATTTAAACACCACGGAGGAGCAATGCCCAACGTGCACATAAAGTGGTGTTCCAATGCATAGCAGGGGAATGTTAAGGGCCATTTTTTCATGTTGATTTTAAAATGCGAGAGTCTCCCAAATGTGGCTAGTTCCTTAAGAAAGTTTGGGACAGAGACTAGTGGAGTACAAAGAAAAAACAGTAAATCATTGGTATAAGCCACTATTTTGATCTCTTGGGTTCCCACAGTCCGACTGATGACATCTGATGCGCCACAATCCAATCGCGTTCGACAAAATCCCAGGGCAATTCGCCGCAAACCGGAAATATTCGGGAAACCCAATAAAAGTGTAAATGAGCCCCATTGTCTAATGTTCCTATTTGTGGGAGGTCTGTGGGGTTGCAATTGAAACAAAAAGGAATAAAAATTTCTGAAAGACTTTGCAATTCTGTCTGGGAAAGGGACTTTGGCACAGATACTGCGGTTAATGTGTGGGACATAATTGGCCGATCTTTGCACGATTTTAATGGGCTTACTACCATGTTCATAAAAAACTCTGTGGCACTTCTCCAGAAATTATTTCACATTTACCAAATATAGAGAGCGTAGTTGCTCTCAGACAAAGTTGATTAAGGCCTTACAGGCGTACTGCTCCTGTTTCACTCTCCCACATTCACATAAACACATCTCCGATGTAACATCTATGTGCCTTATTCTAACAAACTAGAGCATTAGAGACTGAGTCTGAATTGGTTGGGAAATTTCATTAAGGGGGCATCTGGCAGGACATTTCATTAAAGGGGAGCATCTAGCATGACATTTCATTAAAGGGGGGTCTGGCAGGACATTTCATTAAAGGGTGGACATTTCATTAAAAGGAGGCATCTGGCAGGATATTTCATTAAAGGGGGGAATCTGGCAGGACATTTCATTAAAGGGGGCTCCTGGCAGAACATTTCATTAAAGGAGGGCATCTGGCAGGACATTTCACTAAAGGGGGAATTTGGCAGGACATTTCTGGGACTATATGGGACTAACTATATACTGAGTGGGGACGTGCAGGGGCTATCTATATACTGAGTGGGCACATGCAGAATCTGGCTCAAAAATATTTTGGTCAAAAAAAAAATAGCGTATAATGTTATGTATCAATGTGGAAATGGATATTGGTGGTGGGGGGGGGGAGCACAAAAATCTTTCAGTCAGGGGCCACACAGCTCCTCGTGGCGGCCCTGCCAAGATAGCTGGTTGAGCCAGTCAGCTCGAGGTCCGCAAAGGTGACAGTAGATTGTTCCCTTGACAAATACAAAAAGACCTTACAGTCAGACCTCAAGTCCATAAAGACCAATGGCATCATGTGGGACAGGAGTATGCTCACACCTTTGTAGCAACCAAGGTGCCAAAAGGGAAAGCAATGGCTGGAGAATCTCTGAATCTCTCTTGAAGAAAGATTACTTATGCTCTCAACTGTTGCTTCTCTGGTGCACGGTTCCCTCAATAACAGTAACGGTAACAGGCCCAAGAGAGGAGGGGTTGAGAGAAGGGAGGATAAAAAAGGAGTTTAGAAAATGGGGGACAAAATGAAGAAAGTAAGAGAAAGGGAAAAAGACTGAGAAAGTTAAGAGGCACAGAGAAAGAGAGCACTTAGAGCAGGGGGGTTAGAATTTGTCTTACAATACACAGATATGTAGTGATAAAAGTAGAAATTAACTTTCCAAAGGTTAACCAGAAGCACACCTGGGAGTGCCTCATAGGGCAATCAAAGAGCCAGAACTAGCAACCCCAGGCTCTATGGTGAAGGGAAACAGCACACTGCGGTAGGGGCAATAAATTGGGCTAATAATGATATTCCAGAAAGCCAGAAGGATCTCTGGGTGCCAACTTCTGGACTAAGAACTCAGTGGTAAGTCAGGGGCCTCTAAACTCGGGCCTAACAACCTTATGTATAACGTTCTGGGCAACGGGTCACAGCCAGGTACACAGAAAGTAGGGCGGCACCATAGGAGGGCGGCATATCATTATCAAACCCAGTTTCAATAAAAGGACAAAAAAGAGATGAGAAGTGTTAAATAATGAAACAGCAAGAAGTGAGTCCCTCAGCCTTGTGTTCGTTCTCATTTCCAAAGTGTATGCAGAGAAATCTGGCAGAACCTGAATAGGAACTCCATGATATTGTATTAGGCCCTTCTCATGAATCAGTCTCTGTTTTTGTATATGTCTTTTTATTATTTTGTTATAAACACAATAACAACTTAGAAGGTACAGTATCATATATTCAAATTGTGGTTCTCAAATCCACAAATGATAATATTTGTCATATGTTCAGGAAGCATTGTGAAATGGCAATAGCACATCCTATCTTACATGTTTAAATGCTTATAGGGTGAGGGTAGGGGTGGGGTTATGTGTAACAAACAGAAGTGGGACCAATCTACATCATCAGTCTCTCTTTAAACGGGTTTCCCACAAAGAGAAGTTAGGCATCCACTGGATAGGGCCTAACTTCCTGATCAGTGAGGGTCTCAGTACTAAGACCTCTGCAGATCGCGAAAACTAGGGCTCCGTTGGATACCTTGTCTTCATAACAAAATACATTGCTAAAAACTCTAGGGGCATGATAACAAGATCTGGTTAATGTAAATATATATATATCTAAATATTTTAAATATTTTAATTCACCAAACCATATGCAATTTTAAACTGATAATTTGCAGTGCTATTCACAATGTAAATAACAGTATGTTGGTGATTAAAACAAAACGTATTAATGTCAATCTACTATGTGTTAAGTACTAGGGCTCCATTCAGGGGCCCAGACAGGAGAGCCATCCCAGAGCCATCTTAAGCATCGGGCCTGCATTTTTGGAAGCCAGCCTGCTCTCCCTTTCATCTCTTTTCACTGCAGCATTTGGCGTCAGCGGAGGGGGTGGAGCACAGCAGGAGATCATGCCAGGCTCAAAGTGTACAGGAAGAGGAAGCAGAGCTCAGTGTTCAACCATTTATCTGCCCCAATTTCTTAGAATAGAAAGTTGGAAAAAGTTGGAAGGAAGTCCATCTAGTCCAACCAATCAGAATTAAACAAATGGATTTTCCTCATATCCAGTAATATTTTTGCTCTCAATAAAGGCATCCAGGGCCCTCTTGAACATGTAGAAAGAATTCACAATATGAACCTCCTGTGGCAGAGAGTTCCATAGTTCCATAGTTAACTGCTGTTACGGTTAAGAATCCTCGTCTATGGTGATGGTAGAACCGCCTCTCTAGGTGTAAAGGATGCCCCCGTGTCCTGGTCACAGGCCGAGGTATAAAAAGATACTTAGAGAGATCCTTGTACTGCTCATTCAGATATTTGTACTGGTATGAGGTCTCCCCTCAGCTGTCATTTTCTAAGCCCAATAACCCCAAGTTTAGTACTCTATCATTGTATTCTAGTCCCCCCCATTCCCCTAATAATCTTGGTTGCTCTCCTCTGCACCCGTTCCAGTTCTACTAGGTCCTTTTCATTCACTGGTTCTCAAAACTGTACACAATGGGGCACATTTACTAAGGACAGTGCAAGCTGCACTATGTGTAATGTGCAGGGTGCCCATTCATGATTTGTGGTGCCCATTCTTCATGAATCTGGTGCCCTCTTCACTGCTCCGATAAAGTGCACCATTTTATGGTGTGCCTTTAACATGGGGCATGCCACACATTTCTGTCGTACATTGCATGCTAAATGTGGTGCAAGGTCCAACTGAGCACTGGAAAGCACAGTGCAGAAAGTAGTGCAGTTCAGTTTGCAATAAAAGAATGTGCAAGGTCTGACAGAAAACTGGCACACAGCCCTTAGGTAAATGTGGGCCAATATTTCATGTGTGTTCTGACCAGTGATTTGTATAAGGCCAAAGCCATTCTTTCCTTCTTTTCAGTACAAACTGCTTGTGTCTGAGACACATTTCTGGTGCATGTTACACACATGTGGCGTACGTGACACTTTGTAACGCATGCCGCACTATACCCGATGCAACACAAATTTCTGAACTGAAGGGGGCGTTCCAGTGCTCAGTGGGACCATGCACCACATTTATCATGCAAAGTCCGACAGAAATGTGTTGCACGCCCCATGTTAAAGGTGCACCAGAAAAATAATGGTGCACTCTGTCAGAGCAGTGCAGGGGGCGCAAGATTCTTAAAGAATGTGAGACAGAAATCATGAATTTGGCGCAAACTGCACCCTACATAGGCAGTAAATGTACCCCTCTGTCCTTATCAATGAGAATTTATTCCTCTTTTGATAGATCCATCAATTTTATTTGCTTTATTAGCAGCTGCCTGGCTCTAAAATTAAAGAGTAACTCCAAAGTTATTAAGATTTTACCCAATTGTCATATTACTCACCCTTTTTTTCCAAAGTTATGCCATTTTCTGTTCTGAAAGTGTTTGACCAGTGGTGAAGTGGGTGACACTAGCTTCTTCCTGTATCTGCCCATAAGCTGAGTCCAATACACTTTGCCCATAGATCCCATGATACCTCTCATTTAGGAATTTAGCAGCAAATCCAGTGAGATTCCTACAAGTGAATCTACTGAACATTATATATTGTACATACAGGATGTATATGGTAACTAACCTTGTCAAAGGACAAATCTCAAGATTATGCTTCGTAGGTTGCTTGTGTGCACAAAATACATTTATTAACCTTTCATCATGTGATCAGATAACTGTCTACAACTACTGTGAAATTACTCTGCTCTAAAGATGGCGTGTATGTCTGAAGACTGTCAGATGACATTGTATCTGAGATAAACTGGAATGTGCCCACCCTGAAGACTTGGTCATTGTGGAACTTCCTATCTAGAAGAGACATAAAGAGAAAAAACTCGCAAAACCTACTCTTGTTTCTATATGAGTTTGTGTACTTTCTTGAATAAAGCAGAATGGACATTGCCTCTGACTAAGAGGGAATTATTACAGAATACTTTTTTCCTGTCTTCCTGTCTGGTTTCATCCTTACCCATGCACTTGGTATAAATCAATTAAACCCAATTAAACAGGAGCAACAACTAATAAAAAGGGGGGTCTCCTCATAAGGAGATCATCTACCTTAACAGCCTGACATCTTTCATCACACATAAGAGTATGCAACATGTAATAAGTGGTAGTAATCAAAAGTAATACAGTTACATGAAGTGTATAATCTATGCTGCGTAAGCTCTAACGATTAATAGCTTCTGCAGGACACAAAAAGTGCCTAGTACAAGGTGGGGGAGGGGTGCAGCATGAAGTGAAGAGCGAGACAGAAGTTTCTTTAGAATCACAGACTGGGATGAAGGAACTGATAGGGAACAGGGGAAATCTTGTACCTCACTATTCTGTGTAGGAGATATCTGTATCCTCAGTCCTGAAAACCATCCTGAACAGAGCACTGTTACATGACATCCTTCCTCCTCCTCACCTTATATTTATCTATATTAAACCTTGTCAGCCTTTTCTACGCCCATTTCTCCAGCTTCCACAAATCCCTCTTTAATGTTATACTATGAGCAGAGGCATAGCTTCCATACACATTGCGGATGTATGGAAACAAAAGGGAGTGATGTCCCTGGGCCCCATGACCTTAAGGGACCCACTCAGCTTTCAATTATATTTGTGTCCAGTGGCGTAACTAGGAGAGACAGGGCTCCCTAGCAGGCTACTGAACAGGGCCCCCCTTCCCACTTAAAAATATGCATATTAGTATACACACACATATAAATACACTCATGTGCATGTACAGATACATACAGGGCCATATGCAACATACTCCCATACAGTGAGTGCATAGGGGCCTGGGACGGATGGCTGTACCAAAATTTGTTAAGGCCATTCTCCTGGGCCCGTATCTCTCTGCCCACCCCCTGACCATGTGTGTGCATCTTACGGCCACTTCGGGCTTCCAGCCGACGCACCTCATCTTCTTGCCACCAGATTGCCAGCGGACCTTGCTTTGGGCCCCCGGCCACCCACCAGTGCATCTCATCCTCGAGCCTCTGACCCACCCACAAGAGCACCTCATGTTCGGGCTGCTGACCTACCGGCAGGCAAACCTCATCTTCAGGCTACCAGCCCACCCACCAAGCAATTCATCTTCGGGCCTTCCAAAATGCATGTAACTGTCTTTAGATAAATTTATCCAAAAGAAAGGAAGCAGCACTCCAGAGAGTTGATATAAAAGGAGGGTGTGATTTATTCCAGGACAGGCCACGTTTCGGTGCAGTGTGCACCTTTTTTTAAGCAATGTGCAAACGGTTACAAACACATATATATACTCAAAATGGGTGTGGCTAATTATACAAAGGGTCAATAGTATTAATCATAGACATACACAATATAAAATTTGTGAGGCCATATAGTAAAGTGCAAGTGCATAGACATATATATGAAAAATTCATGTGTATCAAATTCATACATACAGGTCAAAAACATTATACCGTATAATCATGTGACAACTGCTATATTAATGAGATCATGGTACCTGGCGTCTCTTATCCGCATGGGATGCATGTCGGCAATCACATCCTGGAGCACATACTGCACATAGCCGGAGCACAGTGTACACTAGGAAGCGACATTTACCACAAACCAATGTGGTCAGTCGCTCACATGAGTGACTGCATACACCACTTGTAGCGGGGAATATATACTCCCATATTACGGAGAGGATAATGGGCACAAGAATGCCATACAATTTCATACAGAAAATTACAACTGTTCAGCAAAAGCGGCCACAAAAAATATTGTCAGTTTCCTAATTGATCTTCATAACAGTGATTGAAGGTAAGTATTTAAAGAGATCTAAGAAAAAAAAGAATACAAAATTAAATTCAAACAGAGACAAAATGTTTCTCATAACAACATTTTTTTTTTTTTGCTATCTTATGGCTACATATAAGGTCAACACATTCTTCTATGTAGGGTGTTGTATCATCTAGAAAACAGCATTAATATTGTAATCTACATTAAGGCTGTGTGGTTCCAAATTGTTCAATTCATATATCCATTTTAGTTCTCTTTTGCGTAACATCTAGAGATGAGCGAACACACTCATCCGAGCTTGATGCTCGTTCGAGCATTAGTGTACTCAAAACTGCTCGTTGCTCGGACGAGTATTTCGCCAGCTCGAGAAAATGGCATCTCCCGCCGTTGTGATTTTTGGCGGCCAGAAACAGAGCCAATCACAAGCCAGGAGACTCTGCACTCCACCCAGCATGACGTGGTACCCTTACACGTCGATAGCAGTGGTTGGCTGGCCTGATCAGGTGACCCTGGAATAGACTAGCCCATGCCCGCGCTGCTCGGATCATTCTCTGTCTGGATGCCGTTAGGGAGAGAGCTGCTGCTGGTCAGGGAAAGCGTTAGGCCCCTTCCACACTAGCGTTGCATTTCACTGACGTTTTTGGCTGCGTTTTTGTTCCATTTTTCCTTGGAGTCATTAGCGTTTTTGCTTTTTTCACTGGCGTATTGTTTGCGGTTTTTTACGTTTTCGGTGCGTTTTTCACACGCGTTTTTTAAGTCAATGGGAGACTCGAGCATTTTTCAAAGGGACCGTGGTTCGGGAATAAAATGTTTTATTTAATTGAAAAAGAATGTCTTCTGATAAGTTAGCAGATGTATGCAAACATCTACAATCTTTTCTTCACTGTTGCGCGCAATATATATGTGTGAAGAACACATTGTGGATGTATGGAAACATCTGCAATGTGTTCTTTACACACATATATAGTGTTCTTCACATGCTATTTTGTTCGCACCGTTCCGCGCGTATCTCCCGACAAGTAAGCAGATGTGCCGAACATCTGTAATCTATTCTTCACTGTGTTCTTTACTGTGTTTTTCACTTAAATGATCCTGTGTTCACTGTGTTCACTGTTTTTATTCTATTCTTCACTGTTCTTCACTGTGTTTTTTTAATTAAATGCTCGATCTCGAGCAGGGGAATTATTCATATCACCTAGCAACCTATCCATTTAAAACGCATTGCACTCGCATTGCACTTGCAATGCTTGCGAGTGCAATGCATTTTTGATGCGTCTCCATAGACTTGAATGGGGCGGGAAAAACGCTTGTGAAATGCAAAAGTAGAGCATGCTGCGATTTTGACGCGCGTCAAAACAAACGCAAGCACGCGCGTGAAAAACAACGCTAATGAGGAAAGGCCCATTGGAAACAATGGGACAGAGTGCAATGCAAGTTCTGCGCGTCAAAAGCACGCGCAGAACTCACGCGTGAAAAACGCTAGTGTGGAAGGGGCCTTAGGGTGTTCTATTAGAATAGTGTTAGGCAGGAGTGATTCTACAAGAACCCAACAGCCCTTCTTAGGGCTACAATAACGTTATATATATATTTTTTTTTATTTGCTTGTGGCTGGGCTTGCTGGCACTAGTAGTGCAGCTTGTACCATATTGTGAGGAATTTGCAGGGAGACTTGCGACCGTTGTGTTTAGCTCTTAGTGACACACATATCCATCTCAAACACCTAAGTGGGACAATTTATTAGGGGTTTGATTTGAATTAGGCAGAGTCTGCTGATTTATTTTTTTTTACGTTTATTTTTTTTTATAACTCAAAGTAATCTGGCAAAGCAGTGTGCTTTCAGTGTAGGCTAGAAAATAGCCATAGGAGAACCCCAACGGCTTACTTAGGCCTACAATAGCGTTATATTTTACTTTTTTTTGTTTGCTTGTGGCTGGGCTTGCTGGCACTAGTAGTGCAGCTAGTACCATATTGTGGGGAATTTGCAGGGAGACTTGCGACCGTTGTGTTTAGCTCTTAGTGACACACATATCCACCTCAAACACCGAAGTGGGACAATTTATTAGGGGTTGATTTGAATTAGGCACAGTCTGCTGATTTATTTTTTTTTACGTTTATTTACTTTTATAACTTAAAGTCATCAGGCACAGCACAAAATCCAGTTGTGTGCTGTCAGTGTAGGTTAGAAACTAGCCATAGCAATAGGATAGCATCGTTTTGTTTAAAAAAAAAAAAAAACACAAAAAACAAAAAAACAAAAAAATTTACAGTTTACACTTTAATTTTGAAAATGTTTAACCCGAGGGCTAGGGGTAGAGGACGAGGGCGTGGATGTGGGCGTCCAACTACTGCAGGGGTCAGAGGCCGTGGTCCTGGGCGGAGTGAGACACCACCTTCTGATGAGGGAGCAGGGGAATGCCGCAGAGCTACACTCCCTAGGTTCATCATATCTCAAGTTACTGGGACCTGTGGTAGAGCACTGTTGAGGCCAGAACAGAGTGAAGAGGTGATGTCGTGGATTGCGGACAATGCTTCTAGCCATTTGTCCACCAGTCAGTCTTCCACGCAGTCCACCCATGTCACCGAAATCAGCACTCCTTCAGCTCCTCCACCTCAGCCTCCTTCCCCCCAGTCTGCCCCCTCCCAGGAAAATTTGGCATTTGAACCGGCATACTCTGAGGAACTGTTTTCTGGACCCTTCCCACAGTCACAAACCACTTGTCCGGTTGCTGCTGAGCTATTTTCCGATGCCCAGGTTTTCCACCGGTCGCAGTCTGTGGGTGATGACGACATTATTGACGTAGTGGAAGAAGTGTGTAAAGAGGTGTCGGACGATGAGGAGACACGGTTGTCAGACAGTGGTGAAGTTGTTGTCAGGGCAGGAAGTCTGAGGGGGGAGCAGACTGAGGGATCGGAGGATGATGAGGTGACAGACCCAAGCTGGGTTGATAGGCAGTGCTTCTGAGACGGAGGCGAGTCCTATACCAGAACAGGTTGGAAGAGGCAGTGGTGGGGCCAGACGGAGAGGTAGGGCCAGAGCTGGTGCATCAGCGCCAAATGTTTCACGTAGTCAAGCTCCCGTGGCGAAGGCTAGATTTTCAGAAGTCTGGAGGTTCTTTAAAGAAACACCGGATGACCGACGGACTGTGGTGTGCAACCTGTCCCAAACCAGGATCAGCAGGGGTTCCACCACTACTAGCTTAACTACCACCAGTATGTGCAGGCATATGAATGCTAAACACCCCACTCAATGGCACCAAGCCCGTTCACCTCCGGCCGGGCACACCACTGCTCCTTCCCCTGTGTCATCTGCTAGTCAGCCCCCTGCCCAGGACTCCGGCCCAAACACCTCCCGTGCGAAAACCCCATATTCGCCTCCACGAACCTCCACAGCATCCACCAGCATTCAGCTCTCCATACCCCAGACGCTGGAGCGCAAAAGGAAGTATAGCGCAACCCACCCACACGCCCAAGCCCTCAACGTCCACATATCCAAACTGCTTAGCCTGGAGATGCTGCCCTATAGGCTGGTAGAGACCGAGGCCTTTCGAAACCTCATGGCGGCGGCCGCCCCTCGGTATTCGGTCCCCAGCCGCCACTACTTTTACCGATGTGCCGTCCCAGCCCTGCACAATCACGTGTCAGACAACATCATCCGTGCCCTGACCAACGCCGTTTCTGACAAGGTCCATCTGACCACGGTCACGTGGACGAGTGCTGCCGGGGAGGGCCACTATATATCGCTGACGGCACATTGGGTTAACTTGGTGGAGGCTGGGACCGAGTCTGACCCTGGGGCTGGTCATATACTGCAGACGCCGAGGATTGCGGGGCCTACCTCGGTCCAGGTCTCTCAGGCCTACTTTGCCTCCTCCTCCTCCCACCCCTCCTCCACCTCCTCCTCCGAATTACCATCTGTGGGCATGGCGCCATCAGTCGGTAGCTCTAGGCACAGCAGCAGTTCCATCGCTAAGCGACAGCAGGCGGTGCTCAAACTGCTGAGCCTAGGCGATAAAAGGCACACCCCCCCAAGAGCTATTACAGGGCATCATGGCGCAGACTGATCTGTGGCTGGCACCGCTGAACCTGAAGCCAGGCATGGTTGTGTGTGACAACGGCCATAACCTGGTGGCGGCTCTGCAACTCGGCAGACTGACACATGTGCCATGCCTGGCCCATGTGTTAAATCTCATAGTTCAGCGGTTCCTCAAGACATACCCCAATCTGTCTGATTTGCTCACGAAGGTGCGCCGCATCTGTGCGCATTTCAGGAAGTCCAGCACAGATGCTGCCACTCTCAGGGCAGCGCAGCGCCGCCTCCGACTGCCCACTCACCGACTGTTGTGCGACGTGCCCACGAGGTGGAATTCAACATTAACCATGTTATCCAGAGTTTACCAGCAGCGCAGAGCGATTGTAGACTGCCAGATGTCAACTTCCACCAGAACTGGTAGTCAGGTCAGTCAGCTTCCTCAAGTCTACAATGAGGAGTGGACGTGGATGTCTGATATCTGTCAGGTGCTGAGTAACTTTGAGGAGTCAACACAGATGGTCAGTGGCGATGCCGCCATCATCAGCCTCGCCTTCCCGCTGATTTGCCTGTTTAAAAACTCTCTGGTCAGCATGAAGTCGGAATCTTTGCGCTCGTCACAAGAGACGGGGGAAGAAGATTCCCTTGTTGATAGCCAAAGCACCCTCAGGTCTGTTTCTCAGCGCATATCGGAGGAGGTGGAGGAGGATGAGGAGGAAGAGGAGGAGAATGTTGGCGAGACAGTCCTTCACTGTTCAGCGTGTATGGGCAGAAGAAGAGGAGTTGGAGGAGGAGGAAATGGCCAGTGATGGGAGTTAATTCTTGCGTGTTGGTACTCTGGCGCATATGGCAGATTTCATGCTATGCTGCCTATCCCGTGACCCTCGCGTTCAAAGAATTTATTCCAGCACCGATTACTGGGTATTCACTCTCCTGGACCCACGGTACAAGCAAAATCTTTCCACTCTCATCCCTGGAGAGGAAAGGAGTGTGAGAATGCATGAATAACAGCAGGCCCTGGTGCACAAGCTGAAACAGTATTTCAGCGCTAGCGGCAGAGGGCGTACTTCTGCGGGACAAGTAGCGAGGGAGAGTAGGCGAGCAGGCAGCTCGTCCAGCACTGGCAGGGGTACGCTTTACAAGGCCTTTGCCAGTTTTATGTCACCCCAGCAAGACACTGTCACCTGTCCCCAGTCTCGGCAGAGTAGGGCTGATCTTTACAGAAAGATGGTGAGGGAGTACGTAGCTGACCATACCATCGTCCTAAATGATCACACAGCTCCCTACAACTACTGGGTTTCAAAGCTGGACATGTGGCACGAACCGGCGCTGTACGCCTTGGAGGTTCTTGCCTGCCCTGCCGCTAGCGTGTTGTCCGAGCGGGTTTTCAGTGCAGCTGGTGGCATCATCACCGATAAGCGTACACGCCTGTCGACTGACAGCGCTGACAGGCTGACGCTTATCAAGATGAATAAAGCCTGGATTTCTCAGGATTTCCATTCTCCACCAGGTAAAGGAAGCTCAACCTGAATAATTTATGCACTCCTCCTCCTCATTTTCCTCCTTCTCCTCCTCTTTGTACACTAAAGCAGAGGAAACTGGCTATTTTTTGCCAGGGCCAACTGGCTCTAGCTATAGTACTCTATGTATTTAATTTTTCTGGAGGACCACCTACCTGCTCCTCTGGTTTGAAAACTTTTTTGGACTGCCACATACAGGCACTATCCAAATTAAATTGTCTCCATAGGAGCCTCCACACGTCGTCTTTTTAGCTGCCTCCACACATTGGGGGTCATTTACTAAGGGCCCGATTCGCGTTTTCCCGACGTGTTACCCGAATATTTCCGATTTGCGCCGCTTGTACATGAATTGCCCCGGGTTTTTGGCGCACGCGATCGGATTGTGGCGCATCGGGGCCGGCATGCGCGCGACAGAAATCGGGGGGGCGTGGCCGAACGAAAACCCGACGTATTCGGAAAAACCGCTGCATTTAAAAACCGAAACTGTGTCGCTTGGGGAGCGCTCACCTTCACCTTCTATGGGATGGTGCATTCCGGGGCGTTAAGATTATTTTCGGCGCTGCAGCGCCACCTGGTGGACGGCGGAGGAACTACCATCTTAAATCCCAGCCGGACCCGAATCCTGTGCAGAGAACGCGCCGCTGGATCGCGAATGGGCCGGGTAAGTAAATGTGCCCCATTGTCTCCATTGCTACCTCCAAATTAAATTGTCTCCATAGCTGCCTCCAAAAGTCGTCCATATAGCTGCCTCCATACATCGTCCCCTGAGCAAACGAGCTGTGTCAGGCAGAATTTTGGGTTGTTTTCATGGCTTCCACATCAAACTTGTTAACTTTGTCGCCACCCTGCTGTGTTATCCACAAAATAAACTGGCAAACTTTTATCATTTACCGATATTATTTCAGCGCTTCTTGCGCATCTGTTTTCATTCCCCTCACCCGCCATAACCCAAACTTATAAGAACACTACTACACTTGATCTTATACAATAGGTTCTTAGAAGTGCTGTTTGGGGAGTAGCCGAGAGTCAGGGGCTTGGATAGGCGAAAGCTTGCCTGGCAGCGGAGCATTAGCTCCATCCCAAGATCCAACTAACATAGTTTTAACTGCAGCACCTTTAATCTACTACTAGTTCACTGCCTCCATACATCGTCCCCTTATCAAACGAGCTGTGTCAGGCAGAATTTTGGGTTGTTTTCATGGCTTCCACATCAAATTTGTTAACTTTGTCGCCACCCTGCTGTGATATCCACAAAATATACTGGCAAACTTTTATCATTTACCGATATTATTTCAGCGCTTCTTGCGCATCTGTTTACATTCCCCTCACCCGCCATAACCCAAACTTATAAGAACACTACTACACTTGATCTTATACAATAGGTTCTTAGAAGTGCTGTTTGGGGAGTAGCCGAGAGTCAGGGGCTTGGATAGGCGAAAGCTCGCCTGGCAGCGGAGCACCAGCTCCATCCCAAGATCCAACTAACATAGTTTTAACTACAGCACCTTTAATCTACTACTACTTCACTGCCTCCATACATCGTCCCCTTATCAAACAAGCTGTGTCAGGCAGAATTTTCAGGTGTTTCACCAGATACATAGTGGAACTCGGCCCATCTGTCGCCGCCATGCTGGAGACCTGAAGTTGCAATCATAGCGCAATATGGATGCCCCATACTGTCGCTCTTAATCATGGAACCATTTCCGAAAAAACTATTAAAAATAGAACCACTATGCTATTCCATTATTCCTAGGTGAAATATTCAAACGACCCGGCCTGCTTTGAAAATTATAATTTTTTCAAAGTAAACGCTTCTGGCCCCCAGGCCCATTTTGGGTGAGGAGGAGCCGAGAGACAGGGGCTTGGACAGGCGAAAGCTCGCCTGGCAGCGGACCGCCAGCTCCATCCCAAGATTAGGCAGCCTCAGAGGCATCCATGCATGCTGCCCCTGCTGTTTCCTGTCCATTTTGCCTCCACGATCCTCCACAGCGTCCACCAATGTCTCCATGCGCAACTTTCAACTCTCTATACCCCAGACGCTGGAGCACGAGAGGATATGCAGCACATCATCCCCTTATCAAACGAGCTGTGTCAGGCAGAATTTCAGGTGTTTCACCAGATACATAATGGAACTCGGCCCATCTGTCGCCGCCATGCTGGAGACCTGAAGTTGCAATCATAGCAGCGCAATATGGATGCCCCATACTGTCGCTCTTAATCATGGAAGTTGTCTCCATGGCTGCCTCCACATGTCATCCCCTTATCAAAAGAGCTGTGTCAGGCTCATTTTTCGGGTGTTTCACCAGATACGTTATGGAACTTGGTCACTATGTCGCCACCATGCTGTGTTATCGACTAAATATACCGTCAACCTTTTGTTCACATAGGAAATCATTTCACCTCCTTTGGTGAAACCTGAGTCCATTTAGGGTATGTCGCCATGACACTCTCTAGCCTGCCGCTGCTGCCGCTGCCTCTGCATGCCGTCCCCTATAGTGTCAGGGTCAATTATTGCATGTTTTAGATGCTATCTAGCCTCATTCGGTCACTCTGTCATGGCCATGCTGTTGCCCATAATTTTGGCATAATGGTACGATTAACCCCTTAACGACTTGGCCTTTTTTAGTTTTTTCACTTCCATTTTTCACTCACCAACTTCAAAAATCTATAACTTTTTTATTTTTCCACATAAAGAGCTGTGTTATGGCTTATTTTCTGCGTAACAAATTGCACTTCATAGTGATGGTATTTAATATTCTATGGCGTGTACTGGGAAGCAGGAAAAAAATTCCAAATCCAGTGAAAATGTTGAAAAACCACATTTGTGACGTTTTCTTGTGGGCTTGGATTTTTACAGCTTTCACTCTGCGTCCCAATTGACATGTCTACTCTTTTCTTTGGGTCGGTACGATCACGTGGATACCAAATTTGTATAGGTTTTATAATGTTTTCATACATTTAAAAAAATTAAAACCTCCTGTACAAAATATTTTTTTTTTATTTTGCCATCTTCTGGGGCCAATAACTTTTTCATACTTTGGTGTACGGAGCTGTGGATAGTGTCATTTTTTGCGAATTTTGATGCCGTTTTCATTACTATAATTTTTGGGACTGTGCGACCTTTTGATCACTTTTTATAAATTTTTTTATATTTTTCAAAATGGCAAAAAAATGCCATTTTCGACTTTCGACGCTATTTTCCGTTACGGGGTTAAACATAGTGAAAAAACATTATCATATTTTGATATATCGGGCATTTTCGGACGCGGCGATACCTAATGTGTTTATGATTTTTACTGTTTATTTATTTTTATATCAGTTCTAGGGAAAGGGGGGTGATTTGAATTTTTAGGTTTTTTTATTATAATTTTTTTTTTTTAAACTTTTTTTTATTTTTACTTTTACTATTTTTCAGACTCCCTAGGTACTACAGTATGGCAGTATATGTGGATTTTACTCCCCATGCATTACAATGTGCAATTAGCACGTTGTAATACATGGGTTAAAACGAAGTAGCCTCGGGTGTTCCGAACACCCGAGGTTACCATGGCGACGGATCGCCGCTCCCCGTGACGTCATCGGGGAGCAGCGATCCACAACAAGATGGCGGCGCCATCTCTTTGCTAGCACCGATCGCGGGTGTTACCGGTAAGCCTTTGCTGCAATATGCAGCAAAGACTTACCGGCTATGGAGAGGGCTCGGCCCGCGAGTCCTCTCCATGCACCGGGACCCGGCACGCGCTGTACTAGTACGGCGCGCGTCGGGAAGGGGTTAAGCAGCCTCAGAGGCATCCATGCATTTCCGTGGTGTTTCCATCCTTTTCTGAGGTTCCCAGGTGTTTGGCCAAGCTTCCCTGTGCAGAGCCTTGGTCCCCTTGAAAAATGCTCGAGTCTCCCATTGACTTCAATGGGGCTCGTTATTAGAGACGAGCACTCGAGCATCGGAAAAAGTTTGTCTTGAATAACGAGCACCCGAGCATTTTAGTGCTCGCTCATCTCTAGTAACATCCTTTCTCTATCCCCCCCACAACGTGTGGATGGTGGGGGGGGGGAAGTATGTGGTCTATGAGAAAATTTCAACTGGGTTCGGAGGGTCCATCTCCACAAAGTGTCTAGGTACTGGGAGGTCTTTCCTTTTTTTGCGGATGGTGTACCTGTGGTTTGTCAACCGGATTTTAAAATCCAATGTAGTTTCACCAATGTACGCCCACCCGCATGGACATTTCAATACATAGATAACATGATCGCTGTTGCAATCTAAATAGTGTTTTCCCGTCTGTGTTAACGTCTTAAGGGGTCCTACATCCGCCCGAACCAACCTGTCCCTTAGATTTTTAGCTCTTTTATATGACATGAGAGGAGGAGTAGTAAATTCTGGACCCCTTTGGGATCTCTCATCAACACAGTCCAATGTCGTCTAATAATATTAGCTGTCTCAGAGCTGCAGTCGCTATATGTAGTGACAAAAGGGATTCTATTCATGGTATCCCTATTGGTATTAGATTTCATCAAAGTATTACAGTCCATGTCAAGCCTCTTTGTGTTTAAATTTTCTTGACGTCTTCTTTTTCTTCCGTAATGCACTATCCTGTGGGGGAGGGGCTCCCATTGTTTGAAGCCCTTGACAACCGTTTATTTTGCCCGGGCGGTAAAAATATACTTGATAAGTTTAGATATATAAGTTTAGATGTGATGCATGTATCTATCTCTATATGCATATATATTGATTTCTGTTTGTGTGTGTATATACTGTATGTGAGTTTATGCATATTCTGTATGAGTGCCTTACTGTAATACTGTATGTATTAGTGTATAAATGTATATCTCAGTGTCACGGGTGTACTACCACGGTCCATGTCCTCCATCCTGTTGGGCCTTCAGTGGCTGCAGCTCTTTGCACCAGTACTCAACTGGATGATGGGGGAAATTCTTCGTTGGGGTCCAGAGTGCCAGTCCCACTGCATGGTGGCGCTTCTACCAGTACCCGTCTTGGTCTCCTCCGTGTCTCCCAAGCCCTTGGAAGGTCTACCAACCTGTTACCGGAACTTTCCAGACTTGTTCTCCAAGAAGTAGGCAGAGACTTTGTCGCCTCACCGACCCTATGACTGTCCTATTGATTTGTTGCTGGGTACCTCTCCTCCGCGAGGTCGGGTGTACCCGCTCTCCATTCCCAAGATTACAGCCATGTCGGAGTATATCAAGGAGCACCTGCAAAGAGGTTTCATACGGAAGTCCTCCTCTCCTGCAGGCACAGGATCCTTCTTTGTTACCAAGAGGGAAGGCTCCTTGCATCCTTGCATTGACCTGTGTGGGGCCTACAACCTCATCCGGATCCTCGAGGGTGACGAATGGAAGATAGAATTTAACACCCGAGATGGACATTTCATATATCTTGATTTCTCCTCAGCTTACCTCCCTCAGTCCAATGGATGAGTGGAGAGGGTTAACCAGACTCTGGGATGTTATCTCCGTCATTTTATTTCCGCCCATCAAGACGACTGTTACGCTCTGTTGCCATGGGTGGAGTTCTTGTATAATTCCCTGGATTCCGAATCTTCTGGCTCCGCTCCCTTCTTCATTGTCTATGGACAGCATCCACGCCCTCGGATGTCCCTGCTGTTGAAGAGTTGGTAAGAGATCTAAAGTCCATCTGGGATCAGACTCGCCTTTCATTGTTACAGGCTTCTGCCCCTACCAAGCTCCAGACTGACAATAGACACAGGCCTCCTCCTGTCTTCTCTTCTGGTGACAAGGTCTGGTTATCCTCTAGGTCAGTGGTGGCGAACCTATGGCACGGGTGCCAGAGGTGGTACTCGGGCCCCTCTCTGTGGGCACCCAGCACAAAGGTCACCATTCAGGATTCCTCCTCCTGCAGCCACAGGCAGCCCAGAACGTGCCATGGTCAGCACTATTTTAGAGTGACTTGAAGAGTAAGGGAGGAGCAAGGAGGAGTGGGCAGAGCTGGAGGGAAGCTACAATAATAATCCAAATTTCTCTATCTATTTACTGTATTGGTGTCTTCAGGACACCAATACGTTCGAATCTGTGACAGCGCTGGGAGCAATGATTTACTTTAAATTGGCACTTTGTGAAAAATATGTGGCTTTCGGTTGTAGTTTGGGCACTCAGTCTCTAAAAGGTTCGCCATCACTTCTCTAGGTACATCCGGCTTAAGATTCCCGGGTACAAGCTTGGTCCACGATTCTTTGCACCATGCGTATCCCAAACTCCTTCCATGTCTCCCTACTCAAGCCTATCGTCCTGAACCGCATCTCCTGGCAAGTATCTCCTCCTGCTCCTGTGGCTGACTCCTCTGACATCTATGAAGTAAAGAAGATCCTTGATATAAAGACTGTGAAGGGTAAGCGGTTCTTCTTGGTTGACTGGAAGGGGTTTGGGCCAGAGGATAGATCTTGGGAGCCTGAGGACAACAAACTGGACCATGATCTCCTGCAGAGATTTCTCCAGCCCAAGAGGAGTGGGAGGCCTAAGGGCAGGGCACAGGTGTTCCCGCAACCCATATCATTGGTCACGAGCTCACCCGTGCCCTCACTGCCCGCGGCCGAAGCCGCAGCACTGCTCGCCTGACCCGGCTCCTGATTCCATGTCCTAGCTGGCTAAGTGCACCATTAATAGGCTATTTAAAACTGCCTCCCCCATCATACCCTGTCAGATCTTTATGCCTACGCCTTAGAGAAAGCTCTTCAGCGATATTCCTGCTTTCCTGTGTCTCCTGCTTTCCTGTGTCTCCAGTGTTCCTGTCTCTCCAGCTTTCCTGTGTCTCCCGCGTTTCTGTCTCTCCAGCATTCCTGTGTGTTCCCATGTATCCTGCGTTACTGCTCCTGTGTGTTCCTGCTCCTGAGTTCCAATTTCCTGCGTTCCTGTGTATCATGTGCCTCTGTTCCCATTCTCATCTGCCTGGACCTCTCATTGCTGACCTTAGATTGGACTTGACATTGCATCTCTACCGCCTGCCGTGACCCTGTGTCTGGACCTGACCACAAGACTGTCTTCCGCTAAGGTATCTCAACCTCAGCTACCACCGCGTGCTAGTCGCACCTGTGGAACAACCTGGTGGTACCCTGCTGCAGCAAGACCATAACCGCTTTGGGGCGGGCTCTGGTGAAGACCGGGTGCCACTTAGACTCCGGTCCCAGGTGTCGGCTAGTACCACCTCCCGCGGTGGTCCAGAGGATCCACTCATCCCGTAACCTGACACTTAGTACATATATGTGTGTGTATGAGTTTATACCTGTATGCTGTAAGTACATGTGTAAGAGTATATAAAAGTGTGAGTTTGAGTGTAGAACTTTATGGTGTATATAAAATGTGTGTATATATGAGTGTATAAATGTATGTGATTATATAAACATGTGTGTACAAATATATATATATATATTTTTATTGCTGAAGGTGTAGGCAGCTGCGTTCACATTGGGACACAGCTGCTTACACTTCAGCAAAGAAGACACTTTCAAAGATGAAAAATGCATAGCAACATAATAAGGCATGCATTTTAACGAATTCCCTCACTGTCCCACTGTCGTTATTTACTTGTTATTCATAGTAGTTTCACTGCTTTTTATAAATTGTGTGCCAACATAGTAATAGTTTCCCTCATGAATAGTATGTATTCATTTATTTGATTCACCATCCACTTCATTTATTTATTTATTCAATTATCTATCAATATAATTTATTATTTTTTCATTTTGTATTTTATTAATGTTTTTCCTCCGTATTTAAGGTTTTCAATTGTGCATCAAGGCATTTCCATGCATGTACTGTATGTATGTTTTATAGCCTCCATTTATCTCTATCTACCGTCTGATGAGTTTTTGGTGCATTCTCTTCATTTTGTTAGATTCATTCTGCGCATGCGCAAGCAGGTATATTACTACTTGGGCCTGGCTTCTCTGGCACGGCATCTGACACGAAGACGGGGGGCCATGTTAGTTCTAATCTGTGTACAGCCACGCATGTGCGTCTAACTGCAGCGATAGTAGCCATGTTAATACACCAAACTGTTTAGATACATACAGTATATGTAGGAGCGGCCATATTACAACTTCTGTGTTGTCTTATACATGTGCAGGTGGCCATTTTGCCATACAGCGCATGCTAACACTAACAGTTTCTACTATGAACTTCACCTCCTGTAGACTACCTGAGACTACTGGAGGAGCCAGAAGGTGTGGATAGAGCTGGATTTGCAGCAGGCCCCACCATTTTTCCTGTTCAGGGGACCCTGGAGGGAAGCTACAATGATACACCAAATTTCTCCACTTTCTTTTTACTGTATTTGTGTCCTCAGGATGCTGATTCGATTGAAAGCTGTGACAGAGCAGCGAGAAATAAGTTACTGTTTAAATTGTGATGTTGGCACTTTTCAATAAGGAAGCAGGTTTTTGTAGTCATTTTGGCACTCAGTCTTGAAAAGTTTCGTGATCACTGCTCTATGAGGTCATTAATAAAAATATTTAAAAGAAGGGGTCAATACTGACCCCTGTGGCACTCCACTGGTAACTTCAACCCAATCTGAGAATGTGTCATTAATGATGACCCTCTGTTTTCTTTCACTGTCAATTGCTAATCTAAATACACAGTCTCGTTTTATGTATCAACCTTTTATGCAGCACTGAACTAAATGCCTTGAAATAGTCCAGATACACAACATACACAGCCTCCCACAGGTGTAGTCTAGAACCTACCTCCTCATAAGAGCTCATCAAATTAGTCTTACAGGATCCATCCCCCATCCTGATGCTGGGTTTTAAGGTTATGTATAACAAACCCCTCAAATATTTTCCGTACAACCAAAGTTAAACTGTGTTACAGAACCTGCCCTTCATGAATCTTTAAATATTAAAAAATATTTTTTATTTATCACAGTACATAGCACTGAACTTCTGCATCTGACTCCCTCTAGTGGCTAGTATGCAGATTACTTGTTAAGCCCCATCTGGTGGCTGGTTCTCAGCATTGCAGTTTTATCCAGCAACTTCCTCCTGAGTTCACCAGATCTTCTCTGTGGCATGGGCTATAAATCTGTTTCCTGAACCATTTGTCTTGCTTAGAATATTAGGTCTCTTTTGTGTGTTCTAGCCCTCTGCTTGCTCCGTTTAATGCTGTTTAATGACCTTAGTGTTCGTGATCTACTCAATTTGTTCTTTATCCAACTTCTGACTCCAAACACTGCTCTGTCATCTGCTAGTCCTGTCCTTGGTTTCGCTCCACATAATACCTGTCACTGGCAGCATAATCCAGTACTTATAACTACTTAGGGAAGCTGGCGAAGCAAAGCATCATCCGACCAGCGAGGTAAGTGACTGCCTGGACAATAATTCATGCAGTACCCTTGAGTGTATGCCATTTGGGTGCAGTGATTTGTCTGTTTTAGTGGGGGGTTTTCTTGTTGCTCTTATGCTTCCTCCCACATGGGTATTTTCACACAAACTTTATAGAATATTTTTGAAAACCTCCCAAAAATGTCCAACCTTCTAGCCATTTTCCCCCAAAACAGCTGCACCCTCATTGAGCTGCAGCTCATCCCTGCTGTAGAGCCTTTAACCTACAGCAAAATACGGTAAACCCAGTTCTCCATGAAACCAAACCACTCTTTCCTACGCCATCTTTTGAGCCACTTGCTTATCTCCTAAACTGCCTTTCTGGTGTGGCACGTGGTACAGGAAGTATTTCAGAGAAAACTACCATGTTATGTCCTAATTCCCTGAAATAACATGTGGAACCCAAGCCCCCAGCAAACAACACACTGGGGCACATGTACTAAGAGTAGTGAAAACTGCTGTGCCAGATTCATAAAAAAAGTGGCACTTCCCTGCACTGGCTGGACAGAGTTCCCCTACTTTTTAGTGGTGCACCTTTAACAAAGGGCTTGTGACACACTTTTTTCTGACTTTGCATGATAAATCTGGCGCACGGTCGGAATGAGTTCTGGAACGCCCCCTTATTTGAGGGGATTTTGAGATGACATATTGTACTTCAAATTAGTTTAAAAATTTGGATGAAATCTTTTGTGTTTAGTTATGAAAAAAACAAAATTTGGCAATAATTTGGAAAAATTCTTTATTTTCAACGTTCTAAATTCTCTACTTTTGATGCAGATAGTCATAGCACCCAAATAAATTCATAACTTACATTTCCCAAATGTCTGCTTTATGTTGGATGTTTTTTTAAGATTCCACATATTTTACTAGAAGGTTATGAGGCTCAGAATTTAGGTATAATTTTTCACATTTTTTGTAAAAAACCCGTATTTAGATGGACCTGCTCAACTTCTAATTGACACTGAGAGGCCTAAATAATAGCTAGACTCATAAAGTACCCCATTATGGAAACTACACCCCTCAACGTATGAAAAACCACTTTTAAGAAGTTTGTTAACCCTTCAGGTGTTTTATAGGGGTTAAAACAAAATGGAGATGCGGTCTACAAATTGTAATATTTTTTCACAATACACTCATTTTGGGTGGAAAATTAAACATTTACAATGGATTAAATGAAAAAAGGCTCCACAAAGTTTGATACCCAATTTCTCCCGAGTACACCAATACCCCATATGTGGTGGTAACCTGCTGTATGGGCGCACAGCCGGGCATAGAAGGGAAGGAGGCGCCATCCAGAGCAGATTTGCTATGTCACATTGTACAGGCTATAATTTTTTTTCTTTTTTTATTGAGGACCTATAGGGGCTTATTTCTTTTGCCACATGAGATGCACTTTTCTGGTACGTAATTTTGGGGCATCTATAGCTAATTGGGGAGATTTTATTAACTGTTTGTTGGTGGAGGAAATGAAAATCATCAATTTTTAGGAAAATTTTTATGTTTAGCATTTTTCTCTCCCCTTACGGTGCAGAGGTATAAGGAGTGTATGAAGAGGGCTCACGGGCTGAGTCCTCTTCATACAAGGGTGGGGGTTTTTGCATATTGCAGAAAACCCCCACCGCTAATAACCGCGATTGGTGCTTGCACCGATCGCGGCTATTAACCCTTTCATTGCCGCCGGCAAAGTCGCCGGCAGCGTTTAAAAGACGGCGGCGCAAGGGCGCCGCTATCTTTATTACAATCGCCGCGCCCCCGAACGTCATCGGGGGGCTGTGATCGGTTGCCATGGTAGCCTCGGGTCTTCTTTTGACACGAGGCTACATGGCTTCTGCAGATTCGTTACAATGAGCCAGTGGCTCATTGTAATGAATGTGCTGCAAAAATGCCATATATTGCAATACAGAAGTATTGCAGTATATGGTAGGAGCGATCTGACCATCTAGGGTTAATGTACCCTAGATGGTCTAAGAAATAGTGGGAAAAAAAATAAAAAAAAAAAGTTTAAAAAATAAAAAAAATAATAAAATATTAAAAATTCAAATCACCCCCCTTTCCCTAGAACTCATATAAAACATAATAAACAGTAAAAAGCACAAACATATTAGGTATCACCGCATCCCAAAATGCCCTATCTATCAAAATATAAAAACGGTTACGGCCGGCGGTGACCTCCGAGGCGGGAAATGGCGCCCAAATGTCCGAAATGTGACTTTTACACCTTTTTACCTCACATAAAAAATTATCAAAATGTCGCACAGACCTCAGAATGGTAGCAATGAAAACATCGGCTCATTTCGCAAAAAATGACACCTCACACAGCTCTGTGCGCCAAAGTATGAAAAAGTTATTAGCTTCAGAAGATGGCAAAAATTTTTTTTTCTTTTTTGTACACATTCGTTTAATTTTTGAAAATGTATTAAAACACAATAAAACCTGTATAAATTTAGTATCACCGGGATCGCACATAACCAAAGAATAAAGCTGAGGTGTTATTTTGAGTGCACAGTCAAAGTCGAAAAAACTGAGCCCACAAGAACATGACGCATGTGCGTTTTTTTTTTTAAATTTTTCCACATTTGGAATTTTTTTTTCAGCTTCCCAGTACACGGCATGTTAAAATAAATAACATTACGGGAAAGTAAAATTTGTTACGCACAAAATAAGCCCTCACACAGGTCTGTACACGTGAAAATGAAAAAGTTATGGATTTTTGAAGTTGGAGAGCGAGAAATGAGCGGAAAAACCCTGCGTCCTCAAGGGGTTAAAGGTATTAATTAAAAATTATCTTTTTTCGGAAGGTTTTTAGCATTTTTTTCCCCCTGGCGTTTACCATGCAGGTCTAGTAATGATTCTGTTTTATTATATAGATTGTTACGGACACGGCAATACCAAATATGTGGCAATACCAAATATGTGGCCGTTCGTGAGCCGGTGCCAGAAGCATGACGTTATAGTGCGTCCTGGTGCACTAAGTATCTAGCCACCGGGACGTACTATAACGTCCAGGTGTGCCTAGGGGTTAAATACCTGTGCAAGCAGTTTTTACTGAAAAGAATGAGCAAAGTCAGACAGAAAACTGTTACAAGGACCTTAGTAAATGTGCCCCACTGTTTGGTATGCACAGTCTTTGTGACAGATTGCCCTGTTTGTTCACCTAATAATTAAATATCCCACTGACAGCACCTGTGTGAGCTTGCCTGTGTTTCCGTTCCTCTTCTTACTTGAACAGACAGTCCCCTGGTTGCTAAAGGCCATGGGACATGTATTACTCCCATTGCTTCCTTTTTCTTTTTTTTGTGGGACTTTTTGCAGTTTGCGACTTTTTGGGCGCAGAATCAAGCAGCGTACCAGCCTCAAGGAAGTAATGCAGTGTGCCTGGATTTATCTTTGTAGCCAGGGCCGCATCTGCCATGAGGCGAGTGATTCGGGTGCCCATGCCTGCCCGAATCACCTAACGAAAAAATTCATTTATGTAATAGTATGTCATGGAACACCAAGGGTTTACTCTCTTAGCGTTCTGTCTTGGAGACTGTATATAAGTATTCTAAAGGAGCTGTAGTGTTTCTAATGAGTTCACTGCAAATGGGCCCCTATTTTTAGGGGCGCCATGTGAAGTTGTGCTGTATAGAGTGAAGATGTGAAGATGTTTGACTTGATGTTATGAAGAATTCAGCGGAGAAAAACTATGGTCGGGAGAAATCATAAAGTCCCCTTCCTGATGGAGCAGTTCATCACCTGTAAGATACTAGATAATAATGACACACTGTGTCACTGACTACTAGTGTCTGAGGTAGCATCATCAGGCACGGGTGGGACAGGATTACTGCCGACATCAGCAGCCAGCCAACAGACAGACCTACTAACCACAGAAGAAACTGTTGCCGGTACTCTGCTGTTTGGACTGTTTGCCATGAAATGAAGAAGTTTTTACCACATTACTTCATCATCTCCAGTGTGCATCCCTTGCCTGCCATTAACCCTTCTGTCACTTGAAAGGGATTGACCACCTATATAGACTGGGAGTGCTCCAGGGGAATTATCATACTACGGCCTCTCCGTCCTTTTCTTGCTTCTACCCTGCTGACCCAGACAGCAGTAGACAAGGCTATTATAGGACCAAACCACCATGACACTGGCTGCAGGGCCACTACCAAGCCAGAGCCTCCACTCCTAGCCACCTAAATGGCCCCATCCACTGTGGGTCCTTGGTGAGTACATTGCAAGTGGCAGGATTTTTAATTATGTGCCTTATATCAGCTTTAAACCTGCCTGAACCTGGTTTCTAGATCGGGTTAGAAACCCCTGCACTATTTAACTGTACTGATTGATTGTGTTTCACTGCTCCAGCATTACAAGAGTTAACATATGCACCTATGCAGCAGAAAATTTCCTTCCCACCATAGGATAGTGGGAAAAATCCAGCAGTGAGCAAGTCCGACACCTGTGACTGGTGGGAAGATCCTGGAACCCCCTGAGGAGAGCACATGGTTGCGTGTGATGCACTGCAGCTGTACAGTGTCTGGACTATGGAAAAGATGTCAGAACAACTCAGAAATTGGGGGAGAAGTCAGAGCTAGCTACCCAATCCCCAGATGGTGCAACTAGAGCTACCTCTATCTGATTAGCACGAGTCTGTGAGATGGTAGGTAAGCTGGAGATCTGCTGAGCAGCTGACGTACCACCCAAAGAGACCAAGAGGTGTACCCACTGCCCAAGCAACTCATAGTGGCTACCATCTCACCTCAGGTAGCTAGCAAGCCAGATGTCACTTCCAGCACCCCATGCACTCCAAGAATTCCTGCACAACAGCTCACAGGAGTTTAGAAGGAAGAAACGGAGGCTACCAAGTTCCTTACCGGCTAGTCAGCAGCAGATTGTTTACAAAAAGAGTTGGATCCGGCACAACATAAAAGAGCAACCAGACTGTCTCCTCATGTTTTAAGATGAGTTTCATGAAATAAAGGAAGTTAGTTTTTGACAAAGAACACCCGTGGATGCTCTTTCATGTTGTGCCAGATCCAACTCTTTTTGTATGAAAGTTCCAGACGGCTAAGGAAGGATTATCGTCGTGCACCAGAAGGCGTTCAAGAAGGCATGTATGTCTAAATAACAGCCTTAAGGTTGGGTGAGCTGGCATTTTCTATACATTTTTTCTACTGCTGTAGTCTAAGTGTGTCATTTTTTTAGTACTCCAGTGTTGTTATCCACTTCAACAAGGAAAGAGGGTGTGGCTTCATCCGGGAGGATAGTACCGGTCGTAGAGAGTGTGTTTGTGTCATGCCGGTCAGTGAAGAGGCCTGGCCTGCTAGAGATATGGCATAACCTGTAACTCTCTTCCCTACAACAGGGCCCAAAGGGTTATTGGCCAGCTGGAGTGGAACTTGTCTGAGCTGCTTGAAACCTGGAACCGTACAGGGATGATGAGCTGCCAGAGGATGTCAATAAATTACTCCCAGTAGATGTCCTGCATGCCATGTCAATCTGGTGGTGATCACATCCAGTAATGCTGATTGTACCAGCGCCATTGCCATGATTTCAGCAGTTCCCCTGACTCTCCCTGTGCAAGTTACCACCAGTGAGTCATTGTCTGAGGGTGTCCTGGGCCCTATTTCTGCACAATCTATGCAAGTTCCAGGTCAAAACTCTGGGTGTCCTGTACCAGCAATTCCAGAGCCCACCGGAGTGGGCCTTATACAAGTGCTTTATGCATTGTTGCAGTTAAACCAGCTACAGAGTCCTTCAAGGGCTAAGCCCATTAGGCCGCCGTCACACGTACCGCTAGACGTCCGTTCATAACGCGACGTTAGCGCACAGGGGGAGGTCCTCGGCCCGAACGCACATGCGTTTCCAGAGAAACGCATGCGATCGGCTTAACAATCGCATGCGTTTCCCTGGAATACCATACTAATCTCTTCTTGCTTCTATGCTTCTGGCCCAGAAAGGAGTGGTTTTGAACCACTACCATGACACTGGCCACAAGGACACTACCAAGCAAGAGCCTCCATTCCTAACCACCTTATTATCCCCATCAACTGTCTGTCCGGGGTTGGGCATGTTGCATGTGCAAAGTAGTTCACGTATAAGATCAAGTAGTTCCCAAGAAGTATCCACACACTGCAGCGAGATGATCAGTGGGCTATTTTACAGGAAGTAGCTTCTGTTTGATTTCCAGGGATTATGGATGATAGAGCACTATATTTTATATTCCTTTGTCATAATATGTCATATTAAAAGTAGTTTATTAAAGCAGAATAAGTATATTTTACTAATAATTTTTCTTGCCAGGTATCAGGTATGGTGAAATAGATTTGTGTTTTCTTGTGCTCACAAGGAATCTACAATATATAACATGACGTTCCTATGCTGTTGCCTGTGGCTGTGCCTGTTCTTTTGGCACAAGTTAATATTTTGCAATACTTATAAACAGGACCAACCCTTAAGCAGGTCTATATATTCTGAAAATGTGCAACAAATTTTAAGAGGTATCCCAGCTGCTTGCACGGTACGATCTTATTTCTCTTATATCTGAGTTTTTGATCTCTATGTATATACCTACATATGAGACATTTAAAGTGAAGCTTATGATGTACTTCCAGATTTGTGTTAGACATTACTAATGGTAAGCTGCAGCAGGGGCAAGCCAAAACGTGCCACTAAACTAGTTCTACTCTTCTGAGGTTCTCAGTATAGAATCTCTATGATACTGGCACTGAAGATAGTAACCACAGTAATTTGCTTGTTCTGTAGCATCAACAGACTTCATGCAGCAAACACTGCGGCTCAACAATAGTGTTGTCTAACACAGTATTATAATGTTTATACTGATGAAACTTGGATTATGAATTTATAGATTTTATTATAATTTATACAAATCCATGTAAAGTAATTTAAAGTTTGCTGCAGCTTTTCTTTTACATGTCAGTAATCGATTATAAAGGTACTTAAACAGTGAAAATAACCAGTTTTTTTTAATAAATAAATAATTCAAGCATGACAATTTTATAACAAAAGACCACTCCAAGAGCAAATGCATAGGGTCGGCACAGTCCACAGACAGCAATGTCTTGCAGGACAGCTATAAACGGAGGCACAATGAACTTGGCACAAAACTACAGTCCACACAGCCTGCAGTGCTCAGCAGAAAATCCAGGTATAAGTATCATGCACCCGTGCCATAGGTTCCCCACCACTGATGTAGTAGAAAGAAAATGCGGAAAATGTAGTTCACACTGTTTTGAAGGGGTGTGTCCCGTGTTGGTGTTCAGTCCCCCTCCCCTCTGCTTGGTCAGGTGCATTGAATGAGTGTTCACTTATATACCTAGTGTTTCCTGGATGGGTGGGTACGTTTTGGCTTGAGAAAGTGGTCCGGTCATGCACCCTCCCTGTAGCCCTAAATGAAATAAAGAGACGTTCTCACGAAGAGGCCGGTGAGTGCTGCGGTTTTTCTACTACATGATACTTATAACAAAAGACCATAGAAGTTTATAAGCCACATTTTAGCTCACAGCATGGAGGCTCTCCATTATTGTGCGAGATGGTGGTTAGGTGCACACGATGTGCCAGGGAAAATGCTCCAATGTAGATACATTTTGTGGTAGATCCAGCACATCAATATGTGAAGCGTTTACAGGACACTAAAGGGAGGGGAGAAGCGGGTGACGCTTTTGCAGTTATTATTTCAACCCATACTTCGATGTATTCTTTATCAATATAAGGTGAAGAAAACCTCCTTTACATCCATTGTCACCAATATAACATAAAAACTTAAATGAATTTTGAGTCCACCTATGTTGTATATTTAACTTACTGTACTTAATGTCGAAGATTTAAAAATGCAACGTGTGAATGCACCCTCAAAGACACGAATGTCTGCACTTTCCTCTGGGTCCTTACTTAAAGGGGTTATGCCACGAAACAATTGACTACAAAAAGCTGTCAAAGAGGTTAAAATATTTCAAAAATCTATTTGTAATGGTTACCTGGAAGTAAAGATTCCTTTCTATTTGTTATTATGATGCGTGTTCAGCCTCTACTCTGTTCCACACAGAAGCAGATGTGGGAGGGGCCAGGCACATGCACAGCACTGACAGCTGCAGTTATTGCACAACTCAGTGCTACAGAGCGCTCAGCCGTCAGAGTCTCCTTCCACCTGCTGTGCTCAAATAGTCCCTGCATTTACTGATCCAATAGAAGTCCAATTGAAATGTGTCATACGCCCCATGTTAAAAGTGCACCAAAAAAAGTTGGTGCAGTCTGTCAAAGCAGTGCAGGGGGCACCAGATTCATGAAGAACGTGCGCCAGAAATCCTGAATCTGGCGGTCCCTGCACACTACACAGGACACTGCACATAGTACACATGTACTATGTATTCTCACAGCATCATGGTCGGTCAGGTTGACATGCATGGCGGAAGTCTAGGTGGTTGCAGGGGAGGCAAACCCCACGTGTATCGTCACTGCAAAGTGCCACTTACCCCTGAGGAAGTCACTTTGAAGTGAGGATACGCATGGAGTTTGCTGTCCCTGCATTTTTCTAGACCTCCGACATATTTACACTTTACTGTCCGCCTGACCGACCATGATGCTGTGAGAATACATTGTTTTGCTCTTCTTGTATGCATTGATTGTACAAAATTAGGTGCAATAGTTGTTTTTATGACTTTTACTAATAAACTTTTGTATTTTTGCATGTTGATTGAATCTCTTTCTGTGTATTTTGTAAGGAATTGCAACCAAATCACTAGATAGATAGATAGATAGATAGATAGATAGATATGAGTTAGATATGTGATAGATCAGGGGTCAGGAACCTTTTTGGCTGAGAGAGCCATGAACGCCACATATTTTAAAATGTAATTCTGCGAGAGCCATACAATATGCACATGCCTCCCAGTAGATAGGTAGCCACGGCACATGTCTCCCAGTAGATAGGTAGCCCCAGCACATGCCCCCCAGTAGATTGGTAATCACAGCACATGCTCCCCTGTAGATAGGTAGCCACAGCACATGCTCGGCAATAGATAGGTATCCACAGCACATGCCCAAGGTAGAAAGGTAGTCATAGCACATGCCCTCAGTAGATGGGGTAGCCAGAGCAAATACCTCCCAGTAGACAGGTAGCCCCATCACATGCCCCCAGGCCCCAGTAGATAAGTAGTCACAGCACATGCCTCCCAGTAGATAGGTAGCCACAGCATATGCTTCCCCAGTAGATATCTAGTGCCAGCACATACTTTCCCCCAGTAGATGGGTAGTGCCAGCACATAATTGCTCCCAGTAGATAGGTAGCTCCAGCACACGCCCCCATTAGATAGGTAGTCCCAGCAAAAAAAAAAAAAAAAAGGGAATACTCACCTACCTGCTTTCCCTTCAGCATCTTCTCATAACTCCGCGCTCTTCTCTATGACCCAGGCGCCACTGTTATCGTTGCTTAGGCAATGGCACCTGGGTCATAGAGAAGAGTGGATGCGGCTCTACTCTATGACACAGGTGCTGTCACCTAAGCAATGGTGCGGCGATGGCACCTTGGTCACTGAAAGGACGCATGCAGTGGTAACATCCCTGCCTGCAGCCAGAGATCAGCGCTGTGTCTCTTAGATGTACACACTGTCCATCGCTATTTAACAATGATTTGTCTGAGAGCCAGATGCAGCCATCAAAAGAGCCACATATGGCTCCCGAGCCGTAGGTTCCCTACCCCTGTGATAGATGGATATGTGATAGAGAGAGATAGATAGATAGATAGATAGATAACAGCTTCTCACATGTTGCTGATGTTTAGCGACTTCCCTGCTAGTCAGGCACAGGGGCCCCTTTGCAGGAGAGCAGGGTAACATGGAGGGACAGTGCATGGAGGAGAGTACAGGAGGAGGACTGCATCAGGAGAGGTCAGAGCTCAGCCTGTTACTTGTGTTATCTCTGCAGCCTACTGTGTGACCTGACTAATGGTGGAGGGAGGAAAGGGCTGATACATTGCTATGATCCATGTTAGGGAGGACTCCTCTGAGCAGACATGTCTGGCTGCAGTTACCTTGTATCTGCTGCTGTAGGCTCCTGTGTAGCTGGTGAGCAGTGGCCATCACAGCACAATCTCTGCCCCTCCTCCTCTCTCACCTCCTATTGGCTGCAGTGTGTCAGGTGATCTCTCAGTGTGCAGAGGAGCTGTGAGCCCTTGGAGTGATCTGTAGTGGAGAACAGCTGACTGACTCCCTGTGCGAAGACTCAGCCAGATCAGCTGTTGCTCAGGACGGGACACAGCTACCACCGGGGGGCGCCAGCAACCAGAACAAAAGGAGTTATCTCAGTAAGCCTGCAGATTTTGTAATAAGTGTAAATGGTGAAAGTACTTTTAACAATGCATTGGACCCAATTACAGCAATGTGCAATGGTGACACAACCCCTTTAAATGGAGATTTATTGGGGCACCATCAACATGTGAATAATGACCAAAGAGAGTAATCATGCTAATTTTTATACCTCTGTTGGGTTGCATTTACACCTGGAGTTAACACATGCATTTTCAATCACAACAGCTGAGAAGAGATTTGCATAATTATATTGGTGTCGACATTGCATTTACAAAGTGCAAGCGTTAAGGCATATGTAAATATATTGTTAACATGCCGAAACTTGAAAGAATTTGTTAACATTAGACTTGAAAAATGAAAGGATAAAACTCAAAGAAAATGCATGTAATCTACTGTCTTCTAAAGTTTTTTTGTTTAAGTTAGGGTGCATTCACACGTTCAGTTTTTCCGATGCAGTTTTTGGTGCCCAAACCAGGAGTGGAGTGAAAATAGAGGAGAAGCAGCTTCTCTCAATAGTAAATTGTCACCCATTTTGAGCCATACCTGCTTTTGGATTCAAAAACTGTGTCTGAAAAACTAAACGTGTGAACCCACCCTCAGGGCCAATTCCTATCAGAATTTTGGCTTCTGTTTTGCGTTTACCGTTTAAAAAATGGATGAACAACTTTTTTTTTTTTTTTCCCGTTGATTTCAATAGACTTGCAAAGGTGTCTGACAGTATCCATTTTTACATCTTCCTTTAGACCTTCTTTTATTTGAGGGGATATTTGGAATAAATAAATGTGTGTCTTCTGACCCCCATGAAGCAAAGTTCACTGTGTAAGTTTTCTTGTGTTGTGCCCGATTTAGGTTAGGATTCAAATAGCTGAGGAGATTTGCGTGATTACACTGTTGTCAACAATGCGTTTGCAAAACGTAAGTGTTAACACATGCATTAACAAACAGTGTTAACATTGCATTAATGCATATGCTAACAAAGTGTTAACACATGTGTTTTGTAAACACAATGTTGAAAACAATGTAATTGTACAAATCTCCTATTCAGCTGTTTGAAAACGCATGCGCTAAATGCAAACAAAACGTGTGACTGCAGCCTAAGGGTGAAGACACACATGGCGTTTTTGGGCCGTTTTTACTAAGTGCGTTTTCAGATCGTTAAAAACGCATCCGTTTTTTGAAAACGCATGCGTTTTTGTCCGGTTTCCCGAAATTGCGCAATGAAAAACGGACAAAAGCGCATGCGGTTTTAACGATCTGAAAACGCACTTAGTAAAAACGGTCCAAAAACGGCCCAAAAACGCCATGTGTGTCTTCACCCTAAGGCTGCGGCACACGTAGTGTTTTGAACCCATTTTTGGGCCACTTTTAAGCAGTCCGTTAAAAACGGACTGCTTATTAATGGCCCAAAAAACAGGTTCAAAATGCCACGTATGCCGCTGGCCTAAAGCATTCAGTTAAAGGGGTTATCTGGGTGTTAAAAAATTACTTGTGGCCGGGCTGGGGAGGGTTATTTAAAAATAATAAACATCTACTTACCTCGTCTGGCCCTGCCGATGTCCTGCTCCGTCTCCTCTGTGCGCCGGCCGGTTTGATTACAAGGGCGGCCAGAAGCTCCCATCCGACACCTTCTCCCAGCGCTTACAGCGCTGAGAGATGGGGACGGAAGGGAGGAGCCGGCCACACCGCGGACTGGAAGTTCCCAGTGCGCAACTTATGTGCCCCTGTAAACAAACAGGGGCACGGATCAAACGGACCGTGGCGCGGGACATCGGCAGCACCGGAGGAGGTAAGTACATGTCTATTAATTTTAAATAGCCCGGCCCTAAGTAATTTTTAACACCTGGATAACCCCTTTTATAAAAAAAAAAAAAAAAACGCATTTACTTTAGCCTGCAGTGGAATGGCAGCACAGGTTATAGCTGAATCTATGCAAGGTCTCACCCATTCCAGTGTGGAAACATCTTGTTAAATCCTGCGTGCTATGCAGCAGTGTCAAAAAAGGGGTCCTGCCTGACTGGAAACGTTTAAAAGACAAAACTAATTTTATTTTTATTAGGTATCATTAAAACATATAGGACTAGTCCTGTGAAGTGCGTAAACAATTTTACTTTTCAGGCATTGGCCAGCAGTGTTGGACTAGTACAGTGGTCCTATCTTCAGGACAGCCCTGTTGTGGGAATTGTATTGCAAGCCACAAGTGGTCTATTGTAAAGTGCTTGTAGTAGCTTCAGTAGACCTGTATAAAGGCGCTAGTGGTTGACAATGGCCTAGTTTAAATATATATATTGCTAGTTACACCTATGTATATGCAGCAGTGTGCTAATACACCAATCCTAATTTTTTTTTTGGTTGTGAAATTTGTGAATAAAAGTATCATTTGAATTCTGCCATCTACAATATCACTAGTCCCATCACATAAACTAACCCCCCCTCATCGTATGTTTATTCTTCATACAAATTGTAATGTCGTACACACATAATTAACATTCTAGATCTATGGCTCTACATTTTTAGCACCAGCGCTTCATTACGGGAATGTATCAAGCTATGCATGCAAGAATTCTGGCATTTTTCCACCACCCATAGAATTGAATAGTGACTGGGAACTGGTTTAGCCAGGCAAGCTGATGTAACTATGCATTTTTTTTTTTTTCATGAACAAGTTTGTTTTTTGCAGTAAAAACTAAACTGGAACTTGAAATAAGAAATTAAATGTGCAAAGGTTTTCTTCATGTTGGTTATTATATGGTTATTACAATGAGCTTGACTTCTATGGCATATTAGTTGCTCTTGGAAATAGAATGTGTGTACGGAAGGGGGGGGGGGTGCAGAAAGTGGAGAGGGCTACAGAAAAAAGGATGTAAGTGGGGAGGGACAGATGAAAGAGGTTGTAATTGAGAGCCCTGTAAGTAAAGGCCACATTAAAGGGCATTAAGTGTAGAATCCACAGTGCAAGGGGGGACATTTGGCTTTCATTTTGTTTAGAACAGTAATAGTGAAAGAATCTGTTATGGGACCTAGCCTAAATAAATTATACACACGTGGACAAAATTGTTGGTACTCCTCATTTAACGAAAGAAAAACCCACAATGGCCACAGAAATAACTTGCATCTGACAAAAGTAGAAATAAAATAAATTTCTATGAAAATGAACACATTAAACTAACGGGACATCACTGTTTGTACACTCATTAGCATCACAGGTGTCTACAATCTTGTAATCATTGAGTGGCCTGTATAAAGGGCTACAGCTATCCACTGTGCTGTTTAGTGACATGGTGTGTACCACACTCAACATGGACCATAGGAAGAGAAGGAAACTCTTGTCTCAGGAGCTAAGAAAAAAGAATTTTTCGACAAGCATGTTAAAGATAAAGGTTATAAGACCATCTCCAGGCAGCTTGATGTTCCTATGACTACAGTTGCACATATTATTCAGAAATATAAGATCTGTGGGACTGTAGCCAGCCTGCCTGGACGTGGACACAGGAGGAAATTTGATTTTGAATCCAAGAGACAAATACAAATGGTATCAAAAGAGCCCAGAAAAACTTCTATTGAGATGAAAAGTGAACTTCAAGTTCAAAGAATGTCAGTGTAAAATCAAACCATCCATCGTTGTTTGTGCTAAAGTGCACTTAATGGGAGACCACCAAGGAGAATACCATTGCTGAAAACAAATCATAAAAAAGCAAGACTGGAATTTGGAAAACTACAAAGCTGAAAGAATGTCCTATGGACAGATGAGACTACAATCAAACTTTTTGGCATGGTCCATCGGAAGTATATTTTGAAAAGAACCCTGTACCTGCTGTGAAACACGGCGGAGGCTCTGTTATGTTCTGAGGCTGCTTTGCTGCATCTGGCACAGGGTGTCTTGAATCTGTGCAGGGTACAATGAAATCTTAAAAAAATAAAGGGATTCTAGAGGGAAATGTTTTGCTCAGTGTCCAAAAGCTTGGTCTTTCGCAGGTCATGGGTCACAGCTAAAAACACTTAAGAATGACTAAGGTGAAACATTGGTCTATTCTGAAGTGGCCTCATATGAGCCCTGGCCTAAACCCTATAGGGCAGTGGTGGCGAACCTATGGCACGGGTGCCAGAGGTGGCAATCAGGGCCATCTCTATGGGCACCCGAGCCATCTCTATGGGCAATGTCTGTCAGACAGGACTTAAGGCCTCTTGCAGCCCAGGACCCTAGAAGGAAGCTACAATGATAATCCAAACTTCTCCTTCTTTCTGCTGTATTGGTGTCCTCAGATGTTTATACAATTCAAACCTGCGAAAGAGCCGGGAGTAATAAGTTGCTGCTTAAATTGTCGCATTGGCACTTTGCGAAAAATACATTGGTTTTGGTTGTAGTTTGGGCACTCGTGTCTAAAAGGTTTGCCATCACTGCTATAGGGCATCCTTGGAAGAAGCTGAAACTTGCTGTGTGGAAAATGCACCCTTCAAACCCCAGACAACTGGAGCAGTTTGCTCATAAGGAGTGGCCAAAATACCTGCTGAGAGGTGCAGAAGTCTCACTGACAGTTACAAAAATGTGTGATTGCCTCAAAAGGCTGTGCAACAAAATATTAAGTTATGGGTACCAACATATCCGTCCGGGCAAATTTTATGAATTTTTTTATTTTTTTTTTTATTTGGTGAAGCATGGCTGAAAAGCAATGTGTAGAGCAGTACAGTGGCTTATTGGTTAGTATTCAAGCCTTACAGCACTGGGGACCTGGCTTTAAGTCCCAGATCAATATCTGCAAAGAGTTTGTATGTTTTCTACATGTTTGCGTGGGTTTCCTCTGGGTCCTCAGGTCTCCTCCCACACTCCAAAAACATACTGGTAGGTTGATTATAGAGATGAGCGAGCACTAAAATGCTCGGGTACTCGTTATTCGAGACGAACTTTTCCCGATGCTCGAGTGCTCGTCTCGAATAACGAACCCCATTGAAGTCAATGGGAGACTCGAGCATTTTTCAAGGGGACCAAGGCTCTGCACAGGGAAGCTTGGCCAAACACCTGGGAACCTCAGAAAAGGATGGAAACACCACGGAAATGGACAGGAAACAGCAGGGGCAGCATGCATGGATGCCTCTGAGGCTGCTTAATCGCACCATTATGCCAAAATTATGGGCAACAGCATGGCCATGACAGAGTGACAGAATGAAGCTAGATAGCATCTAAAACATGCAATAATTGACCCTGACACTATAGGGGACGGCATGCAGAGGCAGCGGCAGCAGGCTAGAGAGTGGCATGGCGACATACCCTAAATGGACTCAGGCTTCAAACCAATGGGTGGCAGAGAGGAACCAAAGGAGGTGAGCAAGAAGCGCTCAAATAATATCGGTACATGATAAAAGTTTGCCAGTATATTTTGTGGATTACACAGCAGGGTGGCGACAAAGTTAACATGGAAGCCATGAAAACAACCCAAAATTCTGCCTGACACAGCTCGTTTGATAAGGGGACCATGTATGGAGGCAGTGAACTAGTAGTAGATTAAAGGTTCTGCAGTTAAAACTATGTTAGTTGGATCTTGGCATGGAGTTGGCGCTCCGCTGCCAGGCGAGCTTTCGCCAATCCAAGCCCCTGTCTCTAGGCTACTCCCCAAACAGCACTTCTAAGAACCTTTTGTATAAGATCAAGTGTAGTAGCGTTCTTATAAGTTTAGGATATGGCGGGTGAGGGGAATGTAAACAGATGCGCAAGAAGCGCTGAAATAATATCCCTAAATGGTAAAAGTTTGCCAGTATATTTTGTGGATAACACAGCAGGGTGGCGACAAAGTTAACAACTTTGATGTGGAATCCATGAAAACAACCCAAATTTCTGCCTGACACACCTCGTTTGATAAAGGGACGATGTATGGAGGCAGCTATATGGACGACTTTTGGAGGTAGCAATGGAGACAACGTGTGGAGGCTGCTATGGAGACAATTTAATTTGGATAGTGCCTGTATGTGGCAGTCCCAAAAATTTTTCAAACCAGAGGAGCAGGTAGATGGCCCTCCAGAAAAATTGAATAGATTGAGTGCCTGTATGTGGCAGTCCCAAAAATTTTTCAAACCAGAGGAGCAGGTAGGTGGCCCTCCAGAAAAATAGAATAGATTGAGTGCCTGTATGTGGCAGTCCCAAAAAGTTTTCAAACCAGAGGAGCAGGTAGGTGGCCCTCCAGAAAAATAGAATAGATTGAGTGCCTGTATGTGGCACTCCCAAAAATTGTTTAAAACAGAGGAACGGGTCGGTGGCCCTCCAGAAAAATTGAATAGATTGAGTGCCTGTATGTGGCACTCCCAAAAATTGTTTAAAACAGAGGACCGGGTCGGTGGCCCTCCAGAAAAATTAAATGCATAAAGTACTATAGCAAGAGCCAGTGGGCCCTGTCAAAAAATAGCCAGTTTCCTCTGCTTTACTGTACAAAGAGGAGGAGAAGGAGGAAAATGAGGAGGAGGAGGAGTGGATCAATTATTCAGGTTGAGCTTCCTTCACCTGGTGGAGATTGGAAATTATGAGAAATCCAGGCTTTATTCATCTTAATAAGCGTCAGCCTGTCAGCGCTGTCAGTCGACAGGCGTGTACGCTTATCGGTGATGATGCCACCAGCTGCACTGAAAACCCGCTCGGACAAGACGCTAGCGACAGGGCAGGCAAGAACCTCCAAGGCGTACAGCGCCAGTTCGTGCCACATGTCCAGCTTTGAAACCCAGTAGTTGTAGGGAGCTGTGTGATCATTTAGGACGATGGTATGGTCAGCTACGTACTCCCTCACCATCTTTCTGTAAAGATCAGCCCTACTCTGCCGAGACTGGGGACAGGTGACAGTGTCTTGCTGGGGTGACATAAAGCTGGCAAAAGCCTTGTAAAGCGTACCCTTGCCAGTGCTGGACAAGCTGCCTGCTCGCCTACTCTCCCTCGCTACTTGTCCCGCAGAACTACGCACTCTGCCGCTAGCGCTGTCAGAAGGGAAATACTGTTTCAGCTTGTGCACCAGGGCCTGCTGGTATTCATGCATTCTCACACTCCTTTCCTCTGCAGGGATGAGAGTGGAAAGATTTTGCTTGTACCGTGGGTCCAGGAGAGTGAACACCCAGTAATCGGTGCTGGAATAAATTCTTTGAACGCGAGGGTCACGGGATAGGCAGCCTAGCATGAAATCTGCCATATGCGCCAGAGTACCAACGCGTAAGAATTCACTCCCCTCACTGGCCTGACTGTCCATTTCCTCCTCCTCCAACTCCTCCAACTCCTCTTCTTCTGCCCATACACGCTGAACAGTAAAGGACTCAACAATGGTCCCCTCTTGTGTCTCGACAACATTCTCCTCCTCTTCCTCCTCATCCTCCTCCACCTCCACCTCCTCCGATATGCGCTGAGAAACAGACCTAAGGGTGCTTTGGCTATCAACAAGGGAATCTTCTTCCCCCGTCTCTTGTGACGAGCGCAAAGCTTCCGACTTCATGCTGATCAGAGAGTTTTTCAACAGGCCAAGCAGCGGGATGGTGAGGCTGATGATGGCGGCATCGCCACTGACCATCTGTGTTGACTCCTCGAAGTTACTCAGCACCTGACAGATATCAGACATCCACGTCCACTCCTCATTGTAGACTTGAGGAAGCTGACTGACCTGACTACCAGTTCTGGTGGAAGTTGACATCTGGCAGTCTACAATGGCTCGGCGCTGCTGGTAAACTCTGGATAACATGGTCAGTGTTGAATTCCACCTCGTGGGCACGTCGCACAACAGTCGGTGAGCGGGCAGTTGGAGGCGGCGCTGCGCTGCCCTGAGAGTGGCAGCATCTGTGCTGGACTTCCTGAAATGCGCACAGATGCGGCGCACCTTCGTGAGCAAATCAGACAGATTGGGGTCTTGAGGAAACGCTGAACTATCAGATTTAACACATGGGCCAGGCATGGCACATGTGTCAGTCTGCCGAGTTGCAGAGCCGCCACCAGGTTACGGCCGTTGTCACACACAACCATGCCTGGCTTCAGGTTCAGCGGTGCCAGCCACAGATTAGTCTGCGCCGTGATGCCCTGTAATAGCTCTTGGGCGGTGTGCCTTTTATCGCCTAGGCTCAGCAGTTTGAGCACCGCCTGCTGTCGCTTAGCAACGGCACTGCTGCTGTGCCTAGAGCTACCGACTGATGGCGCCGTGCCCACGGATGGTAGTTCGGAGGAGGAGGTGGAGGAGGGGTGGGAGGAGGAGGAGGCATAGTAGGCCTGAAACACCTGGACCGAGGTAGGCCCCGCAATCCTCGGCGTCGGCAGTATGTGACCAGCCCCAGGGTCAGACTCGGTCCCAGCCTCCACCAAGTTAACCCAATGTGCCGTCAGCGATATATAGTGGCCCTGCCCGGCAGCACTCGTCCACGTGTCCGTGGTCAGGTGGACCTTGTCAGAAACGGCGTTGGTCAGGGCACGGGTGATGTTGTCTGACACGTGCTGGTGCAGGGCTGGGACGGCACATCGGGAAAAGTAGTGGCGGCTGGGGACCGAATACCGAGGGGCGGCCGCCGCCATGAGGTTGCGAAAGGCCTCGGTCTCTACTAGCCTATAGGGCAGCATCTCCAGGCTAAGCAATCTGGAGATGTGCACATTAAGGGCTTGGGCGTGCGGGTGGGTTGCACTATATTTGCGTTTCTGCTCCAGCGTCTGGGGTATGGAGAGCTGAACGCTGGTGGATGCTGTGGAGGATCGTGGAGGCGACGATGGGGTTTTTGTGGCAGGGTCCTGGGCAGGGGGCTGACTATCAGCTGACACAGGGGAAGGAGCAGTGGTGTGCACGGCCGGAGGTGAACGGGCTTGTTGCCACTGAGTGGGGTGTTTAGCATTCATATGCCTGCGCATACTGGTGGTAGTTAAGCTAGTAGTGGTGGAACCCCTGCTGAGCCTGGTTTGGCAAATGTTGCACACCACAGTCCGTCGGTCATCCGGTGTTTCCTTAAAGAACCTCCAGACTTCTGAAGATCTAGCCCTCGCCGCAAGAGCCCTCGCCACGGGAGCTTCACTAGTTGACACATTTGGCGCTGATGCACCAGCTCTGGCCCTGCCTCTCCGTCTGGCCCCACCACTGCCTCTTCCAACCTGTTCTGGTCGAGGACTCTCCTCCGTCTCAGAAGCACTGTGTTCACCCGGCCTCTCAACCCAGCTTGGGTCTGTCACCTCATCATCCTCCGATCCCTCAGTCTGCTCCCCCCTCGGACTTCCTGCCCTGACAACAACTTCCCCACTGTCTGACAACCGTGTCTCCTCATCGTCGGACACCTCTTTACACACTTCCACTACGTCAAGAAGGTCATCATCACCCACAGACTGTGACTGGTGGAAAACCTGGGCATCGGAAAATTGCTCAGCAGCAACCGGACAAGTGGTTTGTGACTGTGGGAAGGGTCCAGAAAACAGTTCCTCAGAGTATGCCGGTTCAAATGCCAAATTTTCCTGGGAGGGGGCAGACTGGGGGGGAGGAGGCTGAGGTGCAGGAGCTGGAGGAGTGGCGATTTCGGTGACATGGGTGGACTGTGTGGAAGACTGACTGGTGGACAAATTGCTCGAAGCATTGTCAGCAATCCACGACATCACCTGTTCGCACTGTTCTGGCCTCAACAGTGCTCTACCACGAGTCCCAGTAACTTCAGACATGAACCTAGGGAGTGTAGCTCTGCGGCGTTCCCCTGCTCCCTCATAAGCAGGTGGTGTCTCACCCCGGCCAGGACCACGGCCTCTGACCCCTGCAGTAGTTGGACGCCCACGTCCCCGCCCTCGTCCTCTACCCCTAGCCCTCGGGTTAAACATTTTTAAAATGAGAGTTATAGCTTTAATTTTTTTTTAACTTTTTTTTGTGTTTTTGAGTTTTTAAAACCAAACAATGCTATCCTATTGCTATGGCTATTTTCTAGCCAAGTATGAAAGCACACTACTATGCCAGATGAGATGACGCTGAGTTATTAAACAAAATAAACGTAAAATAAAAAAGGACAAATGGCAGACTGTGCCTAATTGAAATCCAACCCCTACTAAATTTTCCCACTTCGGTCTTTGCAATGGATATGTGCGTCACTAAGCGCAAAACACAGCGGTCGCAAGTCTCACTACAAATTGCTCACAATTGGCTAGTAGATGCACTGCAGCAAGTACAGCCACCAGCAGATCAACCAGAAATCAAATATATAACGCTACTGTAGGCGTAAGCCGTTTGGATTCTCCTATGGCTATTTTCTAGCCAAGTATGAAAGCACACTACTATGCCAGATGAGATGACACTGAGTTATTAAACAAAATAAACGTAAAATAAAAAAGGAAAAATGGCAGACTGTGCCTAATTGAAATCCAACCCCTACTAAATTTTCCCACTTTGGTGTTTGAGGTGGATATGTGTGCCACTAAGAGCTAAACACAACGGTAGCAAGTCCCCCTGCTAATTCCTCACAAAATGGTACTAGATGCAAATAAAAAAAAAAAAAGTAGAACGTTATTGTAGCCCTAAGAAGGGCTGTTGGGTTCTTGGAGAATCACTCCTGCCTAACAGTAAGCTAATAGAACACCCTAACGCTTTCCCTGACCAGCAGCAGCTCTCTCCCTAGCGGCATCCAGACACAGAATGATCCGAGCAGCGCGGGCAGCGGCTAGTCTATCCCAGGGTCACCTGATCTGGCCAGCCAACCACTGCTATCGACGTGTAAGGGTACCACGTCATGCTGGGTGGAGTGCAGAGTCTCCTGGCTTGTGATTGGCTCTGTTTCTGGCCGCCAAAAAGCAAAACGGCGGGAGCTGCCATTTTCTCGAGCGGGCGAAGTATTCGTCCGAGCAACGAGCAGTTTCGAGTACGCTAATGCTCGAACGAGCATCAAGCTCGGACGAGCATGTTCGCTCATATGTGGATAGGGACCTGCAACATCCCCCGCCTGGACCTAGCCTTTTCTTGGGGCCTGGAGACAGCCAGGGCCCGGAATACCTGAGTTCAGCTTGTCCTGGGTTGCTTCAGATATCACCCTTGAAGGTAGGGTGATACCGCTTTCTCTCACTAGCTAGCTCCTCAGAGCTGCTCAGGCAGTGAGCTGAGCTCTGTCTGCACTGGTCTCCTCTCTACTCTGAGAGAGTGCACTGGGACCTCTAGAACTTTCCTGACCAGGGGTTTTGTTACTCCCACTGGTCAGGTGGTGGTTCCTCCTCCAATCGCATCCTAGCTTACAGATACAAGGTTTAACACATCTGATTGGTTGCTGGAATTGCATCACATAAAACAATTAACTCCTGCCTTGCCAGGCAGACTCTACCGCTGCAGTGTTCCCCTGTGTTATGTAGTGACCTGCTGTGGGGTTGATCAGACCCTTCACAGGCTGCAAGCCACATGGTGGGACGTTTTCGCAACAACCCCTCTGCCTTGCATTGGCAGGGGTGTTGCAGACCAATTTGGCAAGATCTGTCTAGTGCTGTGTAATATGTGTGCGCTATATAAATGAAGGAATTTATCATAATGTCTGCCTTTAATTTGTTCATTTTCATAGAAACTTAACTTGAATCTGACAAACGTAAAAATAAATTATCTCTGACGATTGTGATTTCAACTTTCATTAAACGAGGGGTACCAACAATTTTTGTCCACTTGTGTATGTACCCCATGGAGCATATACCTGATGAGGTCTCAAGGTCATTATTGTTGAATATGCTAATGTTTTAAATATAGTAATTTGAAACAATAACTGAATGGGTTTTATGCTCCTTTAGGACAATTTTTAGAGAACACATTTGTGTGAGAATGGATGTCATCTGGTTACTTCTGGTGCTGTTGTTGAGTCTCATCACTATACAGTTTATGAAAATACGTCAAATTGCAGCTCATCTGCCTCCAGGACCAACTCCTTTGCCTTTGATTGGAAATCTTTTTACAACAAAATGTCAGCTTAATCACAAGACTCTTATGAAGGTACTAGTGAAATTGCATATATTATTGCTTTCTATTACGGTTTAATTTGTCTATACTTATAAAATAAAAAAGTATAAATAAGTTTGGAGCCGAAAGAAGGGCAGAGCCATGAAACGGGGCCCCCACTCCCACACATGTGCGGTCTGGTTGTCCTCCCTCCACCATGTATATTGCCTGAATATGCTCCTTTATTGTCACTTGAAGGAAGACCATACTAAGGGGTGCCATTCTTTTTGTCTACTATTGCAAGAATTATAAAATATGCATCTTTGGTTCTAAAGGCCCATTATTTTGCAGTGATTATCTTATGGTGATTGTTGTTTGAGTGCTTAAAAAAAAAAAGTTCCCAATCACACGGCCGTTGGGGGACGTATATAAGGTCGTTGTATGTACATGTCCCCCGTAGGCCGGCAATAGGCGCACAGTGCCGCACACATGCCACACCGTAGCATTCCATATCCGGGAGAAATACATACCCAGAATACGGCGCCATGCATCATACATCGCTCACCCCCTCCTCCTTTCCCAGGCACCGGTGCGTGGCAGCCATGCTATGGTACGGTGGGCACACATTTGAGTAAATATAAAGCGAACCTGTCATACACATAAAAAAAAAAGGCTTCATTAAAAACTATGATTAAAATTATCCTTAAATGGTTCCTTTCCATGGCATGCAATGTTACAAAAATTTGTTCATAAACTTATATGCAACTCACTCATTCACACTAAGTCATACATATTAAAATTTACTTGCATTGCCCTGCATCCTTGTTGCTGATTAACAGGCTATGATATTCTGCTGCATAGAAAGCTCTGTAACATCATTGGGCACTTAAAGTCATGTGACTAGGATGACTTCAACAAAGGTCCTGTTACATCTACTGTAAGTCTACCGCATTACGTGTACCTCATGTATGTATCTGATCACATTCAATCACAGGACAGTGTGTGTCCCACCTACAAATAATCATCACTAATCTCAGTGTAATCTATCTGTAAGTTACACGATTATTTCTAGCCTCTTATCACCTTTACATCATCAAGCGATCCTGCTAACCCTACACGTTTCTAGTAGTGGACTTTCATCAGGGGTCAATCAAACCAGATTATTTTTTATTTATTTTTTTTTATTTGGCAGCGTGGGCTCCCACTGGTGGTGCAGAATGCTGGGTTTTTAGGCAGAAGACCTCGTCCCTGGAGAAGGTATTGTTATCTTACCACAGGAACCAATCCTCCTCAATGGAAACCACCTTACTTCCGTGGTGCCCAGGAGGGAGCTTTGTATCTGTCAGAGCGTAACAGCAAGACACTCCACCTTAAAAGGGGCATACCACAGACAATTCCTGTGCCTGACAACATGTGTCAAGCAGAAGAGATAATGAAGTGGTTTATAGGTAGCAAAGAGTGCCAAAATACAAGCAGGAAGCTCAAAAATTGGAGGGCAAGCTTATCAAAAAGGTGAAACCAGAAGAGAACGGTATCACTAGACTTGTGGGCATTTTTGATGTGCAGAACTTTACTCCAAGGCATGCGTTATAGTTATTTTGGGGAGGTTCTAAAAGCAGACAAGGATATCTGTGATCACATCTCTGATGTAGCTACGGTGATGTTTAGGAGGGGAAAGAACCTGAAAGATAGACTGGTCTACATTCTGTTGGAACTGTTGACATTACATTAACAAAAAAGGAGGGTGGGGAATCCCTGCTGTGGAGATTTCATTAATGGGGGGGGGGGGGCACTACAGATAAGAGTCTATGGAGCTTATTTAGGAAGGATCCTGTGGCTGTATTTTCATTGGGTTTTTGGGGATTGTGCCGGGAATTGTCACACGCGATCAGATTGTGGTGCATTGGCCCCGGCATTCATGTAACAGAAATCGGGGGGCGGGCCATCGGACGATCCGACGGATTCGAACAAACCTCAGGATTTAACGTTGTATGTGTGTCACAAGATCAAGCACTTACATGCACCTGGAAGGAGAAGGTGAACTGTAGCGGACCTGATCGGGAAAGCAACAGATGCAGGATATATGGAGCCCACATTCGTAGTGAATCCCGGCAGCTGTGCATTGGATTCGGGGAACGCACCTCGGGGATCGCACAGGGAAGGGTAAGTAAATCTCCCTTTATATATTTTGGAAAGATTGAATCGTTCAGCTATTAACACCTTGTCAACCGAGGATGAACTATATCGTCCTTGTGCGGCAAAGGGTGTATGGAGAGCGCTCACGAGCTGAGCTCTCTCCATACACACCGGGTAATGGCTGTATAACATAGCCAACACCCGCCTGTCACTGGCACCGATCGTGGCAGTTAACCTGTAAAGCACCTAATTTACCGTTATATGGGCGCCGATGGAAGGCCGATCACCGCCCCCTGGAACATCATCGGGATGTCATTGAGACTCGTAGGCTTGCCATGTGCAACAATTTATAATAGGCAGCAGAGGGCAGGCTATTAATCATTGTAAAATAGCTATATACTGCAATACAGTAGTATTGCAGTATATAGTATTAGCAATCGGACCCTGAAGGATCTAAAATGATAAAAAAACAAATGTAAATTATGAAAAAATAGTAAAAATGCAAATCACCCCCCTTTCCTTACAACTGATATAAATATAAATAAACAGTAAAAATCAAACACTTTAGGTATCATCATGTCCGATCTATCAAAATATATTAGCGAATCTTTTCGGAGTTTAACACTGTAACGGAAATTGGCGCTCAAAGTCGAAAAATCCACTTTTTTGCCATTTTGAAAAATATAAAAAAATTCTATAAAAATGACACCACCCACAGCTCCGTGCACTGAAGTATAAAGTTATTAGTGCCATAACATGGCAAAATGAAGAATGAAATTTATGAAAACATTATAAAATCTGTACAAATTTGGTATCCTCATGATCGTACCGAACCAAAGAATCAAATAGACATGTGATTTGGGGCACTCAGTGAAAGTTGTAAAATCCAAGCCCACAAGAAAACGGCGCAAATGCAGTGAAAATGATGAAAAAACGCATTCTGAATTTTTTTTCCCAGTACACGGCATGGAATGATAAATACCATCACTATGAAGTGCAATTTGTTATGCCGACAACAAGCCCAAACAGAGCTCTGTACATGGAAAAATAAAAAAGTTACAGATTTTTGAATGTGAGTGAAAAATGAAAATGCAAAAACTAAAAAGGGACACGTCCTTAAGGTGTTAACTAACATCTGGTTAAAATGTTTCTTGATCTGTAATTTAATCATCCTGAAACCTAACCTAATTTGTGAAAACTTTATTTTAGCAAATTTATGTAAATTAACAGCAGAGGCTACTGGGGCGTGGAGTAGCCGTGGCTCCCAGTGCCTGGCCAATCTACTGCACGCCCTAGTAGCCTCTTCCGTTTATGTATGTTACATTTTTTTATGTTGAAACATAATGAGAAATACACAGCCTATCTAATATACACAGCTCCTATTGATATATACATCCTTGACACCCACAACAATAATAAACTTGGTACTTGCCTCCAGCCCTGGTGCTCCCCTGCAGCTCCTCATCATTTTCTGCCAGCCGTGCTATCTAGTGACACAGACCGGCGTGCGTGATGACGTCCTGCGGAACGGAGTACTGCACGCTCTGTCAATTACAATTGCACCTTAATTTTTTTTTTTTCTTTGCTATCTGAGGCAGATGCGGCCCTCCTATAAGGGGAATATGTAAACCATGAGGATGATGTTGGAGCATTATACAATGAAAAAGATATAGATTTTAAATTTACATACAAGTATAAAATTGTTACTGAAAAAAAATTACTGACTGTTGGAAGGTTTTTTTCATATGTTTCTTTTTTATACCCAGCTATCTAAGATTTATGGAAATATTATGACTATTTGGGCTGGACAAACATCTTTGATTGTGCTCAATGGCTATGAAGCTATAAGAGAATGCCTAATAAACAACTCCGAAAAAGTGTCAGACCGGCCTACAACACCTTTCTTTAAGTACTATTCTGAGGGAAGAGGTAATGTAATGAAAAAAAATGCTGCTTGTATAAATGCAATCTTTATTTTGATACAATAGTTTTAATATTTAAGTGACTACAAATGTGAAAAAATAAGGTTTTTTTTAAAGTAGTGATTTTTACCAAACTATGTTATACATATGTACAGCATTATTTGATCACCTTTTCCCAGGTTCAGCTATAGATGCAGAGGGTGCATGTACTTCTGCAATAATGAAAAGTGAAAGCTCTATGTTCTGCCTTCTGTTGACCGTCTGGAGGAGGCACACTTCAAACACCTATATGTCCTGAACCCTTGCTCCTAGAAAAATCCTGGTGTCATATTAAACAGGAGAGTTGCATATGAAATATGGATTGTGTATGGATGCTCAACAGTCTTCTTCTTGGGTATGATGCAACAAGTTTTTCACACCTGGATGTGGTGATCCTCTGCCTCTTCCTTGCAGATCCTCTCTAGTTTCCTCCGGTTTGATGGTGGAAGCCATTTTCAAGTCTCTCCAGAGATGCTCAATTGAGTTATGTCAGGGCTCTGGCTGGGCCGGTTAAGGATGGTCACAGAATTGTTCTGAAGCCACTGCTTTGTTATTTAAGCTGGGTGCTTAGGGTCATTGGCCCATATTTGTGTATTGTGCAGGGTGCACCAGATTCAGGAATTGTGAATCTGGAACTCCGTGCACTGCTCCAACAACTATTGGTGCACCTTTAACATAGGGCATGATAAAAATACCCTTATAATCTAAGCACATTGTCAGCACACAACATCTCGCAGCACTAGAGGGATCGTGAAGTGTCCTGCTTAGAGTCCCCGCCAACACCCTGGGATTTTGCATTAACCACCACTAAGTAATAAGAGCTAAAACTGGTTTAACGGGCTGAGTCCTCTCCATAGCCAGTAAGTCTTTGTTGTATATTGCAGCAAACACTTACCGGCAACACTGGTAGCACCAATCACGAGTGTTATCCCGTCAATCACTGCTGGCAAAGCTGCCGACAGCTTTAAAAAGAAGACTCGAGGTTGTATCATTTTAACCCATTGATTCCAATGTGCGATCTGCACATTGTAATGAATGGGGAGGAAAATGCCCATATACTACCATACTGTAGTATGGCAGGACTGATCAGACAAAAAACCTAAAAATTCAAATCACCCCTCTTTCCCTAGGAGTCATATAAATAAAAATAAACAGTAAAAATCATAAACAGATTAGGTTCCGCCGCGTCCGTAAATGCCCTGTCAAAGTATAATATTATTTTTTCACTGCGTTTAATCCCGTAACGGAAAATAGCGCCCAAAGAAATTATAAAAATTTTAAAAAAGTAATCAAAAGGTCGTATAGTCCTAAAAATGGTAGCATTGAAAACCTCATCAAAAGTTGCAAAAAATGACATAACCCACAGCTATGTACACCAAAGTATGAAAAAGTTATTAGCCCCAGAAGATGGCAAAATCAAAAAAATGTCTGTAAATGTATCAAAACATTATAAAACCTATACAAATGTGTTATTCTTGTGATCTACCGACCCAAAGAATAAAGTAGACCTGCCATTTGGGGCATTTGAAAGCTGTAAAATCCAAGCCCACAAGATTTTCAGTGCATTTGAAATTTTTTCCCACTTCCCAGTACATGGCATGGAATATTAAATACCATCACTATGAAGTGCAATTTGTTATGCAGAAAACAAGCCATCACACAGCTCCTTTACATGGAAAAAATAAAGTTGTTTTTTTTTTGTTTTGTTTTTTTCATTTCCAGTTTTCACTTTCCACCATCAAAAATCTATAAAAGGGCTAGGTTGTTAAAGGGTTAAGGTTAGTGTTGGTGATCAGGGGCATTCAGGTGATGGTAGAGATGGCAATTGGTGCCAGTAGAGTGTGCTTCCCACTGAGCGAGGCATAAGAATTAGGGGGCTTCTAGCAGTATAAACTAAAGGCAAGGGGCACTCCATTTGTGGACTATCGATTATGGTCCTTTCCTGGATCCCTGTGTTGCCTGCCATATGGGGTTTGCCTGTGGGCTTCTGTGTTGGGTAAAAACCTGAGCGCACAATCTACGTGGATCGCGGCACAGTGCATCATCGTCGGAACGCACCTCGGATCGCGACTCGGACAGGTAAGTAAATGTGCCTGTATGTATGTAGAATACAGGTCTTAATGGTACTGCAAGTAATGACTGAGAGAGCAGATCAGTCTCACTTGTTTTGATATCAGTGACACTGGACTGTGGGAATCTCTGGGAATCCACTTGATATAGCTTTTTAAACTTTACTCAGATATTCCCAGAGACGAGGCATCTGGAGGTGCTGGAATTGTTGTTAAAGGAGAACTGAACCCATAGAAGAAGAGGTGTCCAGTCATTCTGACAAACAGTTAGACTTTGCTCAACTTAGCCGGGGGAATGGAATAAATCCAGTTTTACTTCAAGTCAATTGATTAGGTTCTTTAGAAACCTGAAATCAGGTGGGTGCTTTAAACAGAAACAATGGGGGTCATTTACTAAGGGCCCGATTCGCGGTTTCCCGACGTGTTACCCGAATATTTCCGATTTGCGCCGATTGTACCTGAATTGCCCCGGGATTGTGGCGCACGCGATCGGATTGTGGCGCATCGGCGCCGGCATGCGCGCGACGGAAATCGGGGGGCGTGGCCGAACGAAAACCCGACGTATTCGGAAAAACCGCCGCATTTAAAAACCGAAAAAGTGTCGCTTGGGGAGCGCTTACCTTCACCTGGTCTGAGGTGGTGCATTCTGGCGCGATGAGATGACTTTCAGCGCAGCAGCGCCACCTGGTGGACGGTGGAGGAACTACCTTCATAAATCCCGGCCGGACCCGAATCCTGTGCAGAGAACGCGCCGCTGGATCGCGAATGGGCGAGGTAAGTAAATCTGCCCCAATGTGATGTGGAAGAGCATGCAAGTGAAAGATAGACCCGTTAAGGAAATGAAGTTGACCATCTACCATAGTATGACACCAAGTCAGTGATGGAAGTACAAGTTTCCAAGGACATTTAGGAACTGATCATAAAATTACACCAGTTGCTCTTTCCCAATCCTCATTGTATATAGTCAGCACCCTCAGCTTCTCCTTCCTGTCTCTTCGGAATCGCAGATTTGAAGGGTATCTTCATACGTTGGGAATTGCCATGCAGAAAATCTACATCTATCTATCAAATACGCATGTTTTTTTTATGTGCCATTTATATGTGGATTTGTGTAGGGAGTTTGACTCATGATTTCCAAGTATTTCTGCTGCATCATTAACAAATCAATTAGAAATTCAGTTAAAGCAACCTGTCATCAGCAACTGGCCTAACAAACAACTACTAGTATATTGTTAAGCAGCAAAATACCTTCTAGTTTTTGTTTATTTCATAGCCCAGGGTGGTGGCATCACTTCAACTTTGAAGTGAGAAGTAAATTGGTTGTGTCAAGGATGCAGAGGGTTTAACGCTGAAGTAAATGTCAGGCACTCTGTATGCCTCCTCCTCTGTGATTGACGACATGCATCAGACTTCAGGAGATGTGGTTAGTGATGACTCTGGATGTAGGACCATCAATAACAGTGAAGGCGGATTTCTGAGGAAGGGAGAGCTTGACTTCAGTGGTAAAATCTCCACCTCGACTTTTTTCTGGATGAGACCATGACACTAAGTCATCAAAGAAACACAATCTATTCACCTGCATGGCAACATAGTGGTTTATTATATCAATTTCTGATGACGGGTTCCCTTTAACTCATCACGATTTACAATCAGTTTTCTGCTTGCGTTTTTTTCCCCCCTCTTTTAATTTCATTATTCCAGGTAAAACTCAAAACCGCATTTGCAGCCACAATTAGAATTTTTGCTATTTGCAGCTGTTTCTGATGGACGTCGGCTGTACAACATAACTCAAGAAAATATTTTGTATCATGTTTCCCTTGCGCACCACCCAAAGTAAATTTACCTTAGGTCCTTATTAAAGAGAATATAATACCAAAAACAGAGAAAATGGAATTGCTACAGATCCCATAAAAATAATAATTTTATTAATATGCAAGTTAAAAAACAAATTGTACATGACATAACAATGTGGATGATTATATAGGAAAAGATGGTGCTGATCAGCGGGTCAGTTGTAATTACATTTATATTACATATTACAATATTGTATAATTAGTTGAATATAATTTTACATATGAAAAAGTGCACACGAAGGTATGTCCCGACTATTACAATACGATGACATATAAAATACCGTATATACTTGTGTATAAGCCGAGTTTTTCAGCACAAAAAATGTGCTGAAAAACCTCGCCTCGGCTTATACACGAGTCAATGATAAAAGTAAATAAATTAATACTCACCCTCCGGTGTCCCCGATGTTCCTCCCGGCGGCTTCTTCACTCTTCACTGGCCGGGAGATTGCGCTGGCCGTCGCACACTGTGATGCGACGCTGTCGCCGCGGATGACGTCATCAGCGACGACAGAGCGGCATCACAGTGTGCGACGGCCAGCGCGATCTCCCGGCCAGTGAAGAAGCCGCCAGAAGCCGCGATGGGGATCGGAAGCCGCCGGGAGCTGCGACGAAAATCGGGACAACGGAGGGTGAGTATTAAGTTTATTTCTTTATCTGTATACTAATAGGGGCTGCTGTATACTACTGAGGGCAGGCTGTATACTGCAAGGGGACAAGCTGTATACTGCAAGGGGACAAGCTGTATACTGCAAGGGGACAAGCTGTATACTGCAAGGGGACAAGCTGTATACTACTGGGGGCAGGCTGTATACTGCAAGGGGACAAGCTGTATACTACTGGGGACAAGCTGTATACTACTGGGGGCAGGCTGTATACTACTGGGGGCAGGCTGTATACTACTGGGGGCAAGCTGTATACTACTGGGGGCAGGCTGTATACTACTGGGGGCAGGCTGTATACTACTGGGGGCAGGCTGTATACTACTGGGGTAGGCTTTATACTACTGGGGGCAAGCTGTATACTGCAAGGGGACAAGCTGTATACTACTGGGGGCAGGCTGTATACTGCAAGGGGACAAACTGTATACTACAGGGGTTGGCTGTATACTGCAAGGGGACAAGCTGTATACTACTGGGGGCAGGCTGTATACTGCAAGGGGACAAGCTGTATACTACTGGGGGCAGGCTGTATACTGCAAGGGGACAAACTGTATACTACTGGGGGCAGGCTGTATACTGCAAGGGGACAAACTGTATACTACTGGGGGCAGGCTGTATACTACTGGGGGCAGGCTGTATACTACTGGGGGGCAGGCTGTATACTGCAAGGGGGCAGGCTGTATACTACTGGGGGCAGGCTGTATACTACATGGGGGCTGGTTGGCTGTATACTACACCCTCGGCTTATACTCGAGTCAATAGGTTTTCCCAGTTTTCGGTGGTAAAATTAGGGGTCTCGGCTTATACTCGGGTCGGCTTATACTCGAGTATATACGGTAGGTATGAAACTTAATAATTAATCTCCGGATATATTAAGACCAAAAAATAGCTTGGTGAAAACATCAGAGCATCAAAGTGTAAGAGACCCAAACACGGGCTCAAGATATAGAGTAAATTAAATAAGACTTGGTGGAAAGTGAAAAATGCATAACAAATAAAATGTGTACATTAGTGATGTCTGCATATAGAATGTATGAAAAAAGTGGACAAAATATGCCAGAAAAGTGTAAAAACCTGAAAAACCTCACCTCAGCTTATACACGTGTCAATGATTAAAAAAAAAAAAAATTTAATACTCAACCTCCGGTGTCCCCGATGTTCCTCGCGGCTCCCGATCCCTGTCGCGGCTCCCCGTGTCTCCTCTTCTGTCTTCTATCTTCTCTAGCCAGCAGAGTCGCGTCCATGCGATCTGACGGCCGTCACACACTGTGATGCAACGCTGTCGCCGCTGATGACATCGCAGTGTGCGACGGCCACCGCGATCTGCCGGCCAGAGAAGATAGAGGAGTGAAGGAGCCGCGATGGGGATCGGGAGCCGCAACGAACATCGGGGACACCGGAGGGTGAGTATTAAGTTTATTTATTTTTTTATCTGTATGCTGCAAGGGGGCTGGCTGGCTGTATACTACACCCTCAGCTTATACTTGAGTCAATAGGTTTTCCCAGTTTTCTGTGGTAAAATTAGGGGTCTCGGCTTATACTCGGGTCAGCTTATACTCGAGTATATACAATATATATATATATATATACATCTAGTGTGTATAAATTACAAAAAGTGAAGCATGTAAACTATACATACAGGTGGTCCACGACTTAAGAACACCCGCCTCGTTACAAATGGCCCTCTGGATGTTGGTAATTTACTGTACTTTAGCCCCAGGCAACAATGATCTGCTGTAGGAGTTATAAAAGATGTCTTGTTAAAAGATTTATTGTTAATCCTGGTTCCCAACACAACCCAACATGTTAAAATCCTATTGTCACAAAGACCAAAAATATTTTCTGGCGTTACAACTATAAAATAGACAGCTCTGACTAACATACAAATTCAACTTAAGAACAAACCTAAATAACTTGTACTATAAAAACTGCCATAGGTCACCAATCACTATATAAATGCTCATTTAAAAAAAAAAAAAACTTTAGCATGAAAAAATTGAGAATGATGGATATCAAAGATTACTGGAAATTATAAAATCAATAGGCAACACGAGCTGTCAGTATAGAGGAAAATCACAGCCTCTAATATCTTTCATTCCTTCCTTTTAGGGCAATAAAGAATGAAGTTTTTTTTTAAAAACAGTGGGCCAGAATCCAATCCATATTGAAACCTAAATATCTGAAAAAAAGAAGGGAAATTAAACCCTGTGAAAATAAATGAATAATAGTTATAACCACAAGAAGTATACACCTCAAATAGAAGGTGCTAAACCAGCAGGGACAAGCTCAGGGACATAAGAATGCTGAGGAACCAAAGTTTTCATTCAGACCAGCTGGATGGACAGTTTGGGGGGCTTCAAATCCCCTTGGATTCTAGTTTTGGTAACAATCTGTTTCAGCACCCATGCTACCCTTCCCCTTAAAAAAAAAATGATAGGATACACAGCATAGATGGCTTGAATTGTCTAACTCTGTTGTCCACTGGTGGTGGTGATGGTACGGAGCAGTGCAGATGCATTGTTGTGTATGCTGTTTTATATGGTACCTTTTTGATTTTCATTTTTTTTTTTCTGATTTTTACTTCTCCTGTCCCGTTGACATTTGTACTTATAACCACAAGAATCTTGTTTACTCTTGACCATACCTACCTACTTGTACTTTCTGAGTTCTTTTTAATAAAAATGTGTTGTTATTGAAAGAAATGCTGATCATTACCCCCATTCACAAATCAACAAAACGCCTACCGTACATTGCTGTGAAGTCTTAAAGTTTCTGGGTCAGAAAAATATTGGGTAATGTATACTGGAGCATAGAAATATCCATATTCCGTATATACATAAATGTAATTGCATTAATTGTAATTTAATTATAGGAATCATTATTGGTACTGGGCAGAACTGGAAAGTTCAGAGACGCCTCAGCATAAAAATCTTGCGAAACCTGGGCTTGGGCAAGAAGGTTCTGGAGTGGAGAATAAAAAGTGAGGCTTCTCAGCTGGTGGAAATACTGGTTTCTCAGAAAGGTACAGTCATTTAGCTATTGGATATTTTCTTGTCTATGAAGGAACTTCACTTATGAGTGTAAATTTTAAATAAAACTAGTATGTAAGAGTGTGTTGTGATAACTTTGTTTCCACAGCTATTCAGAATGCTGATTTTAGTCTACAAGGCCATGTGCTCACTCAAACTAGATCCTGGGTGAGCACAGGGGGAGTGATCCCTCCTCAACTCTCTCCTCTTTGCTGAAAGACAAGTGACTGTGGTGCACATCTGCCCACATATAAGACATGTGCAACATCCCCCCTCCCCCACCCCACCGAGGCCTAGCCTTTTCTGGCTCGGGGGCAGCTGGATCCCTGAGATACTGGAGTGGCTGGCAGAGCACGGTCTAGTACTCATCTGCGGTCACAGTGTTGGTTACCAGGGGACTGGGGTTTCTTCCACAGCCTGGTAGAAGGAAGCTTAAGAAAGGAGGGAGAGACTGAAGGAATTGGACATTTATCCTTAGGGCAATCCTGATGTACATATAGGGATTCCTGGTGATGGTGAATGTGGTGCCCTTGGCGGTATCAGCCTTACACGGGGATCACTTGGAGACAGAGGATATCAATCACGCAACTTACAGTTCGTTTATTCAGCCAAAACAGCAGTAACAATAAACTTGGTCAAGATTGCTGGTTGGATATAGTTCCACAGGAGATGCTCACAGCCTGATATAGGTAGCTTCAGGCTGGAGATGGATAGCTGGCTGCTTCAGCAGCAGGATGATGCACACTCCTGAAGGTGGATGTCTGCTTGGGCCTGGGGTGTCAAGACAGCGTGCCACAGACACATGTGCTTCTTTGAAGCTTCTCGGTACTCTTTCCAACTCTGACTCCCTCTTTCTGGAACTGTCTTCCTGCGTTTTATAAACTCCCCTTGTGAGGTGGCAAGCTCATTATCCAACCAGCATTTTCTTTACAATGTAAATACAACAAGGCATCTTATTGGTTAAAAGAATTATACCTTCCTTCTCAGGCAGATATTTAGCAGCTACATTACCATTTCCAGACACTCCAGGTCTCCCTAGGTTGATCAGGCCAAGAGCAACACTTTTGAATGAAGGGAGCTTTTGATTTTTGCACCACTGGTTGGCAGGGGTGTTGCACATGTCCTATATTTTGCAGCCCAACTTGGTCGCAGTGTGATGACACTGTGTGCTCACCACACAATGATCAAGTGTCAAAGACTTCAATGGGGGCTCTGAACTAGCCACAAATTTTGCAGCCAGATCACAGCCCCCTTTGTGGTCATTAGAATGAAGCCTTAATGTGCTATTTTGTTTCTGCTAATACAGAGGCATTTCTGTGAATAACAGTATCTAGTTACACATCTGGGTTGTGTGTTCAACATCAACAATGCATTTGGAAAGTCTTTATACTTTTAATTATTTTCACATTTCATTGTATTGTTATGTTGTACTAAACTAAAAAGAAAATGATAATTCCCCCATAAAATGTTATTATTTAAAAAAATATTGTTGCATATCTAAAAAGGATAAATTAACATTTTGTACACCTTGATCGGTGCCCACCAGTGATGCACATTGGACAGGAGTTTGAAAGCTGCATTATAAGTCTAAATGAAAGGTCTGCAGCTGACAAATCATAGTAAAGCTATGAGCAAAAACCAAAACCTAAGAAGCAAGTAACTGCCTGCTTGTGAAACATAGAATTGATGTCAGCAAACAAATACAATTTTTCAGTCCATTTTTGAAAAAAAAAAAATCTTAGACATGTGTTTCTTAATTTTTTTATTTTTTTTTATGCCATACAACGCAATTAACAATTTTTTATATTGGTCCTCCAGGAAGCGCTATTGATCCTAAAAATTGTTTAACTAATGCAGTCAGTAATGTCGTAGCTGCTGTATCCTTCGGCCATACCTTTTCATTAAATGATGAACTTTTCCATCATATTTTCGAGTCTTCCACTTTGGTTGCTGCTTTTTTTGGTACTCGATGGGGTCAAGTAAGTAAGAACTACATTGGCTGTGTTAGTTATTCGCTGTTATTTTTAAATGCTGTAGAAGAGTTAGGAAAAAGGGACCTTCACCATCTGTGCAAAAATTATACGTTTTGCAGGCAGCTCCCTACTTAAAAACACCCAACTTGCAAGCAACCCCTAGTTACAAACGGACCTCTGGATGTTGGTAATTTACAGTATTTTAGTCTCAGGCTACAATGATTATCTTTAAGAGTTATCAAAGGTGTCTGCCATTAAGATTATTTGTTAATCCTGGTTCTTATGACAACCCAAAAGTTTTAAAATCCAATTTGGTCACAGAGACCAAAGCAGTTTTGGCTGGGGTTACAATTATAAAATATACAGTTCCGATTTGCCTACAAATTTGACTTAAGAACAAACCTGCAGAACCTATTTTGACTGCCGGGGACTGCCTGTATTTTATAAATGTTTATGTATACAAGTGTTTGCACAAAAATATAAGTTCTGTCAAATAAATTTTCTCCATGTGACTGCTGGATTTACCAACCTAAACAAAGAACTGCTGAATGGAAATGCTGAGTGAGTTCAGTTCAGCAGTTCCCCATTCAGGCAGAGTAAATATGGGACCAAAGCTGGTTGGCCACCTGCAGATTTTATTTTATAAATGAATGGAGAAATCAATGTTTTGTCTATGCTGAGTTGATTTTGGTTATTTAACACAAAATAAAAAAGTTAGGGCAAATTAAGCTATGTGAATTAGGATCTACAGGCAGACCCCGGGTTACGTACAAGATAGGTTCCATAGGTTTGTTCTTAAGTTGAATTTGTATGCAAGTTGAAACGGTATATTTTATAATTATAGATCCAGACAAAAATTTTTTTTTCCATGACGGCCCCCACCTGGAGGTTGCTCCTATATCCTGTAGGGACAGGAAGTGCAAGAGATTAAAAGCTCCTCCCTAGCACCCAACACCAGTGTCTTCCTGGGACAGGATGCAAGAGAGTCTCCTTATGGAGACACAAGAAATTTTTTTACTTTTTATTTTTACTTTTTATTTTTCCAATAGTTCCGCCTCCATAACCGAGTGGAGGGGAACAAGAAATACCTCCTCCCCACCCCCCGCGCCATCCGGCCCATCCAGCGGTCCCGGGAGACTAATGCTGGGCCGGATACGGGGGGCAAGCAGGCAGTCTGCAAATACCTGCGAGCTGGAGCCTTTCTTCAGGTTCGGGGACCGGCGTTCGAGCCGGGCATCGGTCCTCGGCAGGTAGAGAGTTCCAGCGGACGTGCAGGTTGTGGTGGCGTGCACGCGCGACTCAGGCGCGCGGTTCCGGAATAGCCGCGTGCCGGAAGTCGGGGCGCGTCATCAGGTGACGCGACTTCCGGTAGACACGTCACCAGGGCGCCGGGCACGTCATTAGGGGCGGCCCCGAATGCCCGATTCCTGGGACTCGCCTACAGTCCAGGAATCAATCACTTCCGGTTAAACCGGAAGGGGGAGGAGAGAAGAGCCGCTCCAGGCACGCCAGATGATTTATATAGCGTCCCTGGGGAACCCTATCTCGGATGGCTCTGGTGCTTCCAGCAACATGGCTGATGACGCATCCAACCTGTTCCAGGTCCTGGTACCCGTAAGTACAAGCCCTGGGCTGACCGCTTCTCTCTCTCACCATACATTTCATACCTGTCTATTGACTGTTATCATGTATGCTTCTCTTAGGGAAAAGAGCAAAAAGAACCTAAGGAGAAAGAACAGAGAGAGAGAGAGAGAGAGATAAACCCCTTAAAAAACCCTCTAAAAGATGTGGCTTATGTAATTCTAAATTATCCGAGGATTATAGAAAGAGTCTATGTCCAGACTGTCTTACTAAAATTCTAAAAGAGGAAAGATCGTCATTAATGGACGAAATTAGATCCGCAATAGAGGAGGAAGTATCCTCCTCTATTGCTGCTCACTTACCCGAACCACCTAGGAAAAAACCTAGATATATTCAGTCTTCCTCTTCTGATCAGGATTCAGATTTTCCTTCTGGTTCTATGAATGAAAGACTGGAAGAAGACTTAGAGGAGGTACATTCTAAGGATCAGGGGCACACAAAATACTTGTTTGCATCCGAAGATCTAGATAACCTATTAAAAGCCCTGAGAAACACATTAGAAATAGAAGATGTGTCAGAACCTACTTCAGTGCAGAATGACCTCTTTGGGGGACTTAAATATAGAAAGAAAAGTTTCTTTCCAGTAGTTGACACGTTAAAAGATTTAGTGTTAGCGGAGTGGAAGGAACCAGAAAAAAGAATTTCTGTTCCTAGAGAATTCCGAAACAGACTGCAATTTGAGGATAATGCATTATGGGACGAAATACCTAAGGTTGACATCCAGGTCGCTAAGGTAGTTAAAAAAACGGATCTCCCATTTGAAGATAGTGCCCAATTAAAAGACCCCCTTGATCGTAAATCTGATGCATTGCTAAAGAGGGCTTGGGAGACGTCTTCTTTAAATATTAAAACCAACATTGCCTCCACTTCTGTCGCCAGGACTCTATATTTCTGGTTGTCAGAATTAGAATCACACCTGGTAAATAAAACCTCTAGAGATTCCATTATAGAGTCTTTACCCCTCCTCAAATCTGCCACAGCATTTCTAGCGGATGCTTCGGCGGAGGCTCTAGGGTTTTCGGCCAAAGAGGCGGCCTTAACCAATTCTGTCCGGAGATCGCTCTGGTTGAAACAGTGGGGTGGTGATATAAAATCTAAGTCTATGCTTTGTGGTATACCTTTCCAGGGCGAATTTTTGTTTGGCAGCGAATTAGACTCTATACTAGAGAAAGCTGCAGACAGAAAAAAGGGGTTTCCAGTAAATAGACTTCCTCCTAAAAAACTCTCCTTTCCCTTTCGTACTTCCAGGGAAGAGAAAACTCCCTTTAGGGGCAAAGGAAAAACGGAGATGGAGCTACGCAAAAGGAGGGGAAGGTCGTGGGTTTTCCTCTAACCCCGACCACAAACAGAGAAAACAATGACTTGCAGGTGGGGGGGAGACTTTCCCATTTCAGGCCCGAATGGGAAAAATCTGCCCAAACCCTTGGATACTCCAGACCATCCAGTCAGGTTACAGGGTAGAATTTCTCCGTATTCCCCCACAACATTTTCAGAACCCATCAAATCTTCCAGAAAAACAAACTCTCCATCTCTGGACCAACTTCCAACAGTTACTTCAGATGGATGTGATTGTTCCAGTCCGGGAGATAGAAAAAGGGGAAGGATTTTATTCCCCTCTATTTTTGGTAAAAAAAACCCAATGGGTCTTACCGTCTAATTATAAACCTGAAAAAACTTAACAGGTTTATAAAATACAAACACTTCAAAATGGAATCGATAAAGTCAGCAACCCCCCTAATAGGTCAAAATTATCTTTTATGTACAATAGATCTAAAAGACGAGTACTATCACGTCCCTATTTGTCAGGATCACCAGAAATATCTCAGATTCACAGTTCGTTCCCCGGGGGGAAAAATACTTAATTATCAATTCAAGGCCTTACCATTTGGGATCTCTTCGGCACCCCGTATTTTCACAAAATACCTACTTCTAGTGGCCAAAACCAAATTAGAACTAAAGACCCACCTTCAGATAGTCATAGGTCTCCTCCAGGACTTAGGTTGGGTCATAAACGAGAAAAAAATCAGATTTAAAACCAGAGAAAGTGAAAAAGTTTCTAGGGGTGAAACTAGATTCTGTGAAACAGAGTTCTTTCCTACCGATAGAAAAGATCCAAAAAAAATAAAGGAAAATGTGAGTTTCTTCCAGAGAAAGGAGTCGTGCAGCATTCGAGTCTTCTGGGCCTCCTGACGTCCTGTATCCAGTGCGTGGCTTGGGCTCAGAACCACACAAGGACTATGCAGGCTTGGACAATCCGGGTATGGGACAAAAACCCTCTACATCTAGACCACAAGGTAAAAATTCCCCTTTTAGACAAACATTCTCTTAAAGGAGTTTGGTGGAATCCAGACCCGGTCTTGACAATACGAACAGATGCAAGCCTGACAGGTTGGGGGGCTGTGTTGGCAGGCCACTATTTTCAAGGTCAGTGGGACAGCCAGACTCGTTCTAGGTCCTCAAACTTCCGGGAGTTAAAGGCAGTCCTAGAAACCTTCAAACAGAGCCACTTACACATAAGAAATCAACATGTAAGAATCCTTTCTGATAACACTACTACAGTAGCTCATCTGCGCAGACAAGGGGGCACAAAGTCAAAAACTTTGTCGGGGTTATCGCATCAGATTTTTCGGTGGGCGGAAACCTATTTTCTATCCCTCTCAGCTATCCATCTCAAAGGTACAGAAAATATAGAAGCAGACTTCTTAAGCCGGGTTACATTAGATCCACATGAATGGTCACTAAACTCGCAAACTTTCAGGGAAATCTGTCATATCTGGGGGACTCCAACCTTAGATCTTTTCGCGACCCACCTAAATAATAAATCCCCTAAATACTTCTCTTTAGACCCTAGGGGCTCTCCTACAGGGTTAGATGCCTTCAGTCATGCATGGGGGTCTGGGTTAGTCTATGCTTTTCCTCCCATACCCCTGATTCCCAAAATCTTACAGAGATTGAGAACAGAACAGGTATTAATGGTTCTTATTGCTCCATACTGGCCAAAAAGAAGTTGGTTCCCGGTTATTCAGGAACTAGCTATAGATAATCCTGTTCATCTACCTTATCGTCAGGATCTTCTTCTACAGGGTCCACTGTATCATCAAGACGTACGACATTTAAAACTTACGGCCTGGATCCTGAGAGGGCATACCTAATGACCAAAGGCCTTTCTACCGAAGTGATCAACACTATTCAAGCAAGCAGGAAACCAGTGACTAACGCTATTTATGCCAAGATCTGGAAAAAATTCTGTACATGGTGCGGGGACTATCCTCCTTCTCCAGAGAACCCAAACTTAGGTCAAATCTTAGATTTCTTACAAGCAGGGTTTTCTCTCAGTCTTAAACCAAGCACCCTTAGAGTCCAAATTTCGGCCTTAAGTATATATTTTGATTTCCCCTTAGCAGATCACAGATGGATCAAAAGATTCATTAAGGGCTGTTCTCGTATTAAACCGCATATACACAACCCAGTCCCTTCTTGGGATCTCTCGCTGGTCCTAAATATTCTCACAGAGCCCCCCTTTGAGCCTCTTGATTCTACAAACATGAAAATCCTCACATTTAAAACAGTCTTCCTAATTGCGATTACCACAGCTCACAGATTGGGCGAAATTCATGCCCTCTCGCGCAGGGAACCCTTTCTAAGAATCTTAGACGACAAAATAGTTCTCAAACTAGATCCCCTCTTCCTCCCTAAAGTTGTGTCTGATTTCCACCGTAGACAGGAAATTATTCTTCCCTCTTTTTGTGCTAATCCTAAATCTGAACGTGAAAAAAAGTGGCAGACTTTAGATGTTAGGAGATGTGTTCTCTTTTACTTAGAAGCAACAAAAGAGTGGTGTAAAGATTCAAATTTATTAGTCAATTTTGGGGGGAAGAATAGAGGGTTGAAAGCCTCAAAAGCGACCTTAGCCAGATGGATAAAATCCACCATCTCTCTCTGCTACAAAACCGCAAACACCTCCCTTCCGGGGGACATTAAAGCCCATTCCACTAGGGCCATGGCAACATCGTGGGCCGAAAAAAGGGGTGCATCTCTGGACCAGATATGCCGGGCAGCAACGTGGTCAAGTTCCTCGACCTTTGCAAAGCACTACCGCTTGGATATTGCCTCCAAGGAAGACCTGGCGTTCGGCAGGAAAATCCTGCAGGCGGTGGTCCCTCCCAAATAATGGGGTAATCTGGTAAGTCTCCAGGTGGGGGCCATCATGGAACGTGGTGGAAATATGGAATTAGACTTACCGGTAATTCGGTTTCCACTAGTGACCATGATGGCCCCCCATTATTTCCCTCCCTTTCTTCCTTCTTGGAGATGGTTCTATGTAAAAATTTTTTGCACTTGCATCCTTCCGGGTGGTACTTTGGTAGACACTGGTGTTGGGTGCTAGGGAGGAGCTTTTAATCTCTTGCACTTCCTGTCCCTACAGGATATAGGAGCAACCTCCAGGTGGGGGCCGTCATGGTCACTAGTGGAAACCGAATTACCGGTAAGTCTAATTTCATATTTTTGCCCCAGTGACAATTGGAGTTTCAAAATTTTTTGTTGTAATGGGACCAAGGATTATCAATAAAGCTTCATAATGGACACTTTACAGCTGATTAATACAGTCGGGGACTATAGTAAAGCATCCAGAGAGCTTCACCAGAGGTCACAGTGAGCAGAGGTGTCCGTCTTTAACTAGTGGTCTTCTGTGAGTTGGGTGTCCTTAAGAAGGGGACTGCCTGTATTTTCTGTATTATTTATATTAAGTAATATTACATTTGTTTTATAAATGGTGTCTATAGTTCATTAATACATTTTAGAATGTCTTAAAAGAGTTTGTTTTGGGGAAACGGCGTGATGATAAATCAGTTACAGTAGAAGTCATCAGTACTATGTAGCCATTTTATGATTATAGTAATTGTTTATTCAATGTTTAGTTGATTTGCTCACTTCTTCATATTAAGATATTATTTAATGACTAATCATGATTCAGTGGCTGTATATAATGGAATAATTAAGACACTTTTTATATTATTTAGCCCTTGTAGTTTGGAATTATTATTTTGTATGATAGTATCATAAATCCACTCATTTTCCATATTGGCAGTATATTTCTCACTGTATGGCAACATTGGTTAGTCATTTATCATACTCTACTCATCATATAAGCCAACTTAATTGCAACATTTTGTCTCCCTACTTTTGCTTTTTAGCTATATGATGCTTTCCCCTGGCTCATGCATCGTCTCCCGGGTCCTCAACAGAGCATGTACAAACATCTTCACTTCTTAAAACAATATATGTTGTATGAAATAAGGCAACATCAACAGAATCCTTCAGCTGAACCTCAGGATGTTATAGATTATTACCTGGAGCAGATCTCAAAAGTAAGTAGTAATCTTTGTGGTCAAGGCTTACAAAATGGACTAATATCTAATGAAATTGTAATGTTCATTAAAAGTTTAAATATAGTTTGTCAAATCTAAAATTAGCAAATTCTTATGAGTATGACCCCCTCTAAGTGTGTGTTTTTGTTTTTTTTGTTTTTTTGTTTGTACATTAACTTTGTGAATCATATGGTGCTGCTAACTAGGTTTCATTAATCTTACCATAAATGCTACTTCTAGGAGCACCTCATGTCTGGCTACAACAATTTTGTATTGGTGGACAGTTGTGAGATCCTCATACACTTTTATATTTTGGAAGACCCTGTCTTCACAGAGCTGCTGACCCCTCCACTTGCTGGAGCATGGCAGCTATTGGTTATTGCTGATCCAGTCTATGACTGACTTAAATTTACACATATTTAATAAATCTTTGGTAGAATTATTTCTGTACAGTAAGAACTGTGAATCTGTGGAATAGCGTGCCTCAGTAGAAAGCTTCAGAAAGCACCTAGATGACTTCTTACAGCAAAATAACATTAATGGATATATCATAATATAAAGTTCGGTTCCCCACAGCCCTTTACCTTTACTTACTTGGTTGCCTTTTTACCACCGTACTAACTATGTAATCATTATTTTTTTTTTTTTTTTTGGTATGAAACAAAAATCATTGAATTTCAATGACAACTACTAAAAAATGTGATGTTGATCTTCATCATGTCTCTTAGACTCAGGATGATCCTTCTTCCACAGTCGATGAGGAAAACCTGATTCAAGTGTTGGTGGATTTTGTGTTGGCAGGCTTTGAAACTGTTACATCTACCCTACGCTGGGGATTACTGTACATGGCAGTCAATCAAGATGTACAAGGTGAATTTAATTTATTTAGTAATCTACTCTACATATTGAGGTATGATAATTATTTTGTAACGGTATCATGGCATGGTCAGTGCAGTTCCTGATCATAATTGGGCTAAACAAATGTTGACATTTGTCCCAATCAATGCCAAGTGTATAAATGCAGCTTATGAGAAGTGAACTTAGAATGTGTTCTTAATGTACATTTTGGATGTGTTTTCATGGCATTTTGATACCCATCCTAAATATTGCAAGAATTATGCCTTCTTGAAATCCCTTCTGATAATTTTCAAGTGACACTAGCACCAAAAGACATTTCTATATTACAGGCATTTTATCTTTCCATGTAAAAGGTCATCAGGCCACTTTCACGTATTGCGTTTCTATTTAGATGGGGAAGAGCTTGGTCCAATCCCATAGGTCACAGGTGTCAAACAAGGCCCAAGGGCCTTGTGTTGACTGGCCCGACACCTTCCGCTGACGCATGGTCACTGTATTAGTGACTACAACGCCAGCAGAGTGTGCTGAGCAACCTTGCATTCATGTTCATGGGTAAGTACGCCGTGCTGCGCTACACATGAACGTCACAGCTCCGCTGCTGAGCGGCATGTCCGCCTCTCACCTCCGCTCTAATCACCGTGCTGCATTGAAAATTAACCCCCAAACTGCTGTGAAGTGCATAGAAACAGTGCTGCGCTGCATAGAAACAGATGATGCAATAACCTCATGGCTACCCTTGTGAGAGATGGCTACACGGGCTACCCTTGTGAGAGATGGCTAGAAAACAATGTTCAGCTTTCTGGTTGCTCTCAAAGGGCTCATTGTGATGGTATTGCTGTATTAATGTAAATACTAAACGGCTCGCTTTACTGTTAAGTATCTACATTTAGTACATACAGTACTAAAATGACATTCAGTCCTTTTAGGGCAACCATAAGGCTAAAGTGCCCACCGGTGGAAATGAGTTTGACACCCCTGCCATGTGTTTCCATTAAATTGCATGAAATCAGGTTAAGCACCAGAGTTGCATTGGAAAATTCCGAAATATTAATAGAACTCAAAATATGATAAAATTTTACAATCCTAGTCATAACAATGAATATTTAAAAAAACAATTATGACTGCATTGCCCACGCAAGCTTGCTAACAAACTAGATAACATAAAGGTATTTATATGCACTTCCATTTTTTTTTTTTGGAAGAGGTATGTGGTGATTGTGCAAAAACTATCCAATTTTTTTCTATATACCGTGTTGTTTTGCTACCTGGGTGGTAATTTCCAAAATAGTGAATCATATTATGGTGTGCAAATAGTCAAATTCATTGGAGGTCCATATTGAACCTTAATATCGCACCCAGATTGAGTATATAATTTACTGGTATAAGGACAAAGCTGTGTACTTACACAAAATGTGATATCTAGATCCACCCTCACTTTGGGCAGTGGAGACCTCCTTGTTGAATGTCCTGCCCTCTCTGTTTCTATGCATCTGTGTTGGGGTGCTGTCACACGTAGTGCTTTGAATCACGGCCTGGCCTGGCCCAATCTCCTATGCGTTTGTATTACATGCAAACGGTAACCAGTACCCAGTGTCTTGTATAGTCTAAATGCAAGACACCGGTGCTGGTTACCGATCGCATGGGTTTCTGCAGAAATGCATATGCAATCGTGTCATGGCACGCTCCTTTTAAGCTTTGATTTTGTTTTTCTAAATGGAGTCAAAGCGCTACGTGTGACGAATCCTGCGATGGTCCGCTATAAATATCAGCTGTTTTTCCATTAGCTGCAAGCTTGTGGTGAGTACTTATGTGCTGTGCTAACTATTAAATTGCCAGGCCTGTATCTGGCACCTGTAATGTGGTCAACCTTTCTTGGTGGAGATCATTTAACTTTTTGGTATGGTCTTCTGTGGATCACTGGGACCTGTAGTGTGGTCAATTGTCACATATAAACCATTTTAAAACACATGTTTCTCTATACTAATCATATGTGATAGAGACAAGCCCACGCAGCCTTTATGTTGCAATTCAAAATGAAACTTAAAAGCTGTCTGTGAACCTGGCCTGAATGGCTTCAGACCTCTGGATGCCAGTAATTAGTAAATTTAGCACCAAATTGCAATGGTCAATTATAAGGGTGTGTTCACGCGTGGTTATTACATTGCATTTTGAACAGCTGAGGAGAGGAGATTTTGCTAATTACATTGCGGGTATTCCTAGGATGACAAAATTCTTAAGTATACTCAGGATGGCAGAATAACACTTTCTCTAATTCATTGTTATTAACAAAAGTACATCATTTCACAGATACAAAAGTAGCCTGTCTATCAGTATAGCTTTTGTATGTTTTGGCATTGGATACAACCATAAACTCAATCCAATGGTCAGGTAAGTCTTCCTGTCTGCTGGAGCGAGAGTGAAGAGGCATTGTCCAGTCCAGCAGCCAGAGTAGGGAAGCTTGACAATTTCTACAGAGAAGATAAGCATCATGTTCCAAGGGGGGAGGGGGCTTAGTTTGTGTTTGGTTAGATAAGAAAGCAGAGCTGAGTGTGTCATTGTGTCTTATATCCATCTCATGACTCTGATTTCACTTCCTCATATCTCCCTTTTTTATGTGTCTAATATTATTAGAATCTTCAGAAGCTAAATTAAAGTGTAGCTAAACCCTGTACCATAATGATCCTAGCACATTGTCAGCACACAGCAACTCCTGCATAGCACAGAGGAATCAGGAAATGTCTGCTCATCTAGTGTCTTCCCACACTGCAGAATCTAAAGGCAATTTCACACTTGGCGCTGTTGGTCCGTGTGGATGTGGCCAATGATAGATGTGGTTGTCAGTGGCATTTCAGCTCCACCCCTGCGTACTACCTAAATCATATGAACAAAAACTTTGAACATTTCAAAGCCCAAGTCTCTTTATGTATGCCACGGCGCCAGAGAAACCTATATTTCCAAGTGTAAGGACTTGCCCTAATGGCAATGTTTATTTTTTCTGAATCTGAACAATATTCTGATTTGTTTTATAGTTAAAGCCCAAAAAGAAATTGATGCCATTGTAGAAAGCATTGAAAATCTGCAATATGAACATCGCACAAAACTGCCTTACACAAATGCTGTAATTCATGAAATACAAAGAGTCTCTAACGTGGTTCCTAACGGCCTGCCTAGGTTATGTACACAAGATATTAAACTACAAGAGTATTCAATCAAAAAGGTAAATAATCACAATAGTAATAATTGAGGGGGGAAAAAAATATTAAAAACTTTTTAGCTCATCCATATCAAACTGGTGGGGGTCCAACATCAGATTATCACCTGTTCGATGTAACTCATGAACATATTATGGAGCAGAAACTACATCTTTTTTTCTCTGTATAATAGCTAAATGGGAGCTGATCAACAATAATGGATTCTAATATAGACTGTTTAGGTGGCCCATAGCAACCCAAACCACCCCCTTTGAAGGTCCTGAAACTACAGAAAGCAGACAGAAAGGACACATCATCCATTCCAGAAGAAGCTTGATTCAAGTACCACATGTAGGAAGTGAATTCCAGATGGGAGTCTTAATCCACTATGCTGATCAATTCTAATTTGGTCTGAACTCTGTGGTTAGCAGTGGTTAGCTTTTCATGGTTAGCTTCCTCGGATGTCTGAGGAAGGGGGCGTGTCCCTCAAAACGTCACTAACGAGTGGCTCACAGCACCATTACATGGCGTCTAGAGGAGTTAGTCTCTGCCCAGGATCGAGAAATGTGAGTCGAACATAACCTGTTTCATAGCCCTATTTGTTGAAAATCGGCGAACAAACAAAGGTACATGTGCAAAAATTGGAACAGTTTCTTGTGATCCAAGGTTAATAGTTGTATATAGCTTGCAACATTGTTAACACATAAGCTATATAAACTAATGCTATTGCAATATATTTGTGTGATACAAGATTATTGAGTTGTCAATGGACGATTTCTGAAGGAAAGTTAATACAAGTTTGAAAATAAATTGTGGTCATTTTTTGGATATTGTTAACTGGATACGTTAATGAAAGGAGACTAGGAGATCTCCTGTCCTAGAACATATATATACAAAATTAGCTCCTCATACTATCGCTTTTTCTTCTTGAATTAGCTTTTCGTGAAACCCAGCTTTACCTAGAGCCAGAAAGTAGGCCTATACCTTGAGGCCCTAGGAGAAGGGAAATCATCAAACACTGAACTATGTGTGGTTATATTTATATTTTTGCAGTATTTTATTTTGATTTACTCTTACTTTATAAATTAAACCTAACATACAACATAATAAGAGCCTATAGGCCAGGGCCGTCGCTAGGTCAAAAGATCCGGGGCTCGTGCCCCGGATCTTTTGGCCAGTGCCCCGAATCTCCTCGGGTCAGCAGATCATCTGCCCCGCTGCCCGGGAGATTCCTTCCCTCTCGTTCTCATCACGATCTGTGTCCTCAGATCGTGATAAGAACGAGTGCAGGCGCTGCTTTCCCCTGCAAGGACCTAGCCTCCGGGAGTTCCAGAGGCTGAAAGACCTGTGATGTCATGATCACATGACCCGCAGGGGAAAGCAGCGCACAGAAAGAGAGAGAGAGCTGCATCTGTGAGGTGAGAAACATGATAGGGACTAGGGAAGGGGGAGAACATTGTGAGGCACATTATTTACTGGGGGGCTGTGTGCGGCACATTTACTGGGGGGACTGTGTGAGGCACATTACTTACTGGGGGACTGTGTGAGGCACATTACTTACTGGGGGGACTGTGTGAGGCACATTACTTACTGGTGGGACTGTGTGAGGCACATTACTTACTGGTGGGACTGTGTGAGGCACATTACTTACTGGTGGGACTGTGTGAGGCACATTACTTACTGGTGGGACTGTGTGAGGCACATTACTTACTGGTGGGACTGTGTGAGGCACATTACTTAGTGGGGGGCTGTGTGTGAGGCACATTACTTAGTGGGGGGCTGTGTGTGAGGCATATTACTTACTGGGGGGCTGTGTGAGGCACATTATTTACTGGGGGGCTGTGTGAGGCACATTATTTACTGGGGGGCTGTGTGGGGCACATTATTTACTGGGGGGCTGTGTGAGGCACATTATTTACTGGGGGGACTGTGTGAGGCACATTATTTACTGGGGGGCTGTGTGGGGCACATTATTTACTGGGGGGCTGTGTGGGGCACATTATTTACTGGGGGGCTGTGTGGGGCACATTATTTACTGGGGGGACTGTGTGGGGCACATTATTTACTGGGGGGACTGTGTGAGGCACATTATTTACTGGGGGGTTTTGTGAGGCACATTACTTACTGGGGGGCTGTGTGGGGCACATTACTTACTGAGGGGCTGTGTGGGGCACATTACTTACTGAGGGGCTGTGTGAGGCACATTACTTACTGGGGGGGCTGTGTGGGGCACATTACTTACTGGGGGGGCTGTGTGGGGCACATTACTTACTGGGGGGCTGTGTGGGAGACATTTCTTGGAGCGTGTTCACACATGGCACTAGGACAGGCCTTGGTTTGATCACATATGCTTTCCAGTAATACACATGTGATGGGTAACACCCACCTGGTTTTGTTTAAATGCAAGACAAAGTGTGAGCGCTGCCTTACAGTATTTGGGGAGATTGTTAGGGGCGGCAGCAGGATAACACTGCCAGGGAACCAAGATGTAGGGACAATGAGGAACATAAGATGTGGTGATGGGGATTTCTCCTTTTGTTCTCTGTAGCTGTATATACCAGAAGTAACCTTGTTATTGGCACAACCACATGTGAGGGGGTTATGTACAGGAGGGGGCATTACTGAAAGTGCCATACACATGCATTGGGGCCCGTGCCCCGGATCTTTTACCACCCTAGCAACGCCCCTGCTATAGGCTTCCGAAATGTAAATCTATAAGTCTATCTACTATACAGGCAGGTTCTTACATGGGGTATTCCTATGAAGACAAGATTCTTAAATGTACTTAGGATAACAAAAGAACATATTTTCTAATTTACTGTTAACAGAAATACAGCATTTTACAGATATAATTCCAGCCTGTCTCTATCAGCCCCGGAACCTTCTGACTTTAGGTCTGACATCTTGTCTGGCACTGAGCAGTTTTTTTTTTCTCTCTGTTCCCTGCTGTGGCCCCCGCCCTTGCTTTTGAGGATGAGCTCACACACACTGACTTCCTGCCAGCAAAAACTACAACAACACATCATAGCATAAGGAAAGTTACAGGCAGATAAGTTCTTTATCTGGGGGGAGGGGGCACATCAAATCTGACAGTGTGTTTGCAGATCAGAGATTGTCATTGTGTGTAATATGCATCTTATTGATCTCATCATCTTATCTCTGATCTGTCTCCTCTCTCTCTAAGTGTCAGGTACTAGTACAATGTTCAGCAGCTAAATGTAAATGTACATAAACCTGTCCCCTGATAAGCTACCTACATTGTCAACACACAGAACTAGAGGAATCATGAAGAGTCTGGTTAGAGTCCCCACCCACACAGACACTACACTGACCATCACTGAGTTATGAGAGCTAAAACAGCAATAAAACTGAGTAAAATTGTAAAGTAAGGGGTTAAAATTATCTTTATTGTGTAAACTTCACTGGGGGATTGAAATTTGAGAATTTTCTTATGGGCAAACCCCTTAAGTTGAATTTGCATGCAAGTAGCAACTGGTATATTTTATAATTGTAGCTTTTTTTTGTCCCAGTGATAATTGGATTTTCAAAATTTTTTGCTGTCATGGGAAAAAGGATTATCAATAAAACTTCCTTACAGACACCTTACAGTATATCATTGCAGCCTGAGACTAAAGTAAAGCATCTTGAGAGCTTCACCTGAGGTCACAGTGGGCAAAGAGGTTCGTCTGTAAATAGGGGTCGTCTGTAAGTCTGTTTTCCTTAAGACGGCCTCTACTTACTCCTGTAGTGGTAGAATTTTAGTAAACTTTTAAGAACTCTATGGAGATAGAATTCCGTACAGTTGAACTATAGTCTGAATGTTACAGATGATAAATGATATAATATGTTATACTGGAATTTTCAGTTCAGATTAAAAAATATCACCATAAATAACTGAGAATTAGAGTATGTAGTATGACATTATACCATTTTTGGAAGTATGGACTACAATATACAATTGTAGTGCTAAACTTCTTCTTTTCTGCATCTTTAAAACCTCTACCCATACATTTCTCTATTTTGGGGGAAACTTTGTAAAAGCTAAAAAGACCACCACTATGGAAACTATAGTTGCTATTACCAAAAGTTTTTCTCAAAGGGGTTGAGAAGGATATCTCCAATAAGATTGCAGTCCTCAGACAAGCACTGTGGTCTCTTCACTTCCTATGGGTTTCTTGACTAATGCATATAATTGGCCTGAGAGTGACCCTGACATTTATGTATTTGAACACTTATATAATATAATAATTATTCACATCTTTAATAATTTTGATTCCCAATTCCTTAGGGTACAATAATCATAGCTAACCTGGCCTCTGCATGTATGGACCCAAACCACTGGAAATTCCCGGATACATTCAATCCATCAAACTTTTTGGATGAAGAAGGCAATTTTCAGCCCAATGAGGCGTTCCTTCCATTTTCTGCAGGTAACCGTAATCTTATTAAAAATAGATAAATGTAAGATAAATGCAAGAAAACTATCTGTAGTGATTGTCGCAAAAGCTTGTTACCTCTACCCCTCCCGGACAGGAAGTACCTCCTCCCATTTTCCCTGCTCTTGCAGTACTGGAGATCTGCATTCATGTGAGAGAATTCTGAGCATACAGGAATATATGCCTGACCATAGGACTGAGTTTATAATTGTATCCAATGACAACCAAAACAGCAGTACTGATAGAGACAGAATTAGAGTGTGCTATTTCGCCATCCAGCAAATGGTAGAACGCAGATGGGTGCAGGCAAGCAAAGGATTACTTTTGTTGATGTGGTGTGTACCTATGAGGTTCTTTAGCAACTGAGGTGTGAAGTAGCTCTTCCTACGGTAATCTATTTATGGGGAGTTTCAAATCTATTTTCATTGTATCTCAACACCCATTCAGAAAATACAAGCACATCTACCGTAGATATATCCAAGATTTGTTCGTTTGTATTTGGACAGGCAACTACCGTTGCCACCCTATTTCTCAAACAACTAAATAACAACCCCTGGGGGTCTCATTTGCAATTGAACACAACCACACACAAAGAGGATGAGTATTACTTTGACTCGTGTATAAGCCGAGGTCAGGTTTTTCGGCACATTTTTTGTGCTGAAAAACTCGGCTTATACACGAGTATATACAGTACATGCATCGGGAAGAAGGTGAACTCTGGCGGATCTGAGCGGGGAGCGACATATGCAGGATATGGGGCGAATGATCTACGTGGATCTGCAGGGATCGCGACTCGCACAGGTAAGTAATTGTGCCCCATTGTTTTTGTGAAAATGTGTTAAAACAGAATAGAAGCTACGGTATATAAATTTGGTATCACTGTGATCGGACTGAACCAAAGAATAAAGTACATGTATCATTTGGAGCGCACAGTGAAAGTCATAAAAACAGCACACAAGAAAATGGCGCAAATTAGTTTTTTCACTATATTTGGAATTTTTCCTGTACACGGCATGGAATAATAAATGTCACTGAGTAGTATAATTTGTAATGCATAAAATAAGCCCTCACACAGCTCGGTACACAAAAAAATGAAAAAGTGATACATTTTTGAAGGTGGGAATCAAAAAATGAGCGAAAAAGGCTGCGTTTTTAAGGGGTTAAACATCTGGGTGACCTTGCACCTTTCCAAATGTCCTATTTTGCTGGGGTGTCTCGTGGACATCATGGTTTTATGTAGGACCCTCTATGTCAACTGAACATTTAAAAAAAAGTATTTTGATTAGAAACCCCATTTAAGATAAAATTGATGTCAATTGATCACTTTTTAAAGATTATATTTACCCCATTTCTTGGCAGGTCACCGCAATTGTATGGGAGAACAAATGGCCAGGACTGAGCTATTTATATTCTTCACTAGCCTCCTGAAGACTTTAAGCTTTCAGCTTCCTAAAGGAGTGACTGAAGTTAACATGGATGGAATTTATGGGACTACATATCTACCACATGCTTATAAAATTTGTCCTATCCCCCGTTAGGTAGAACATTTGACAGTATCTATGATGTTAGTCATTGTTTTATTCATGTTCTAAGGGAAATATCCACAAGCTATCACTATTTTCCCCATGAGTTATGACCAATAATTTATACCAATAAAAGCTAACTACCTTATATTATACAGGCAGTCCCCGGGTTACATACAAGATAGGGTCTGGAGGTTTGTTCTTAAGTTGAATTTGTATGTAAGTCGAAACTGTATATTTTATAATTGAAGTTCTGGACAATTTTTTTTCTTTTGTCCCAGTGACAATTGGAGTTTCAAAATTTTTGCTGTAATGGGACCAAGGATTATCAATAAAGCTTCATTACAGACACCTTACAGCTGATCATTGCAGTCTGGGGCTATAGTAAAGCATCCAGAAAGCTTCACCAGAGGTCACAGTGGGCAGAGGGGTCTGTCTGTAACTATGGGTTGTCTGTAAGTCGGGTGTCCTTAAGTAGGGGACCGCCTGTATATATCTCCCTTGTGCTAACAAGGACATGGACTCTACAAGGTCTCTAAAGGTGTGCAGCTATACATAAGCAGCATATCCTGCTTACTGCAAACTGTGATATGCAAGTATCTTTTTTTGTAATTTTAACAATATTGCCCAGATACTTGACTGGATTGAGATCTACTAAATTTGAAAAGTCATCACTTTCAAGTCAGCAGTTTTGGACCAGTGCAATAAATCCTTGCATCATACAGATTTTCTGTTCACCAACTGAACTGCAGCCCAATTAATACCTACGTACCAACACCTACTGATCCAGACAGTTGGCCAGATCGATGCCGCCCCTCCAGACGTCACGCACCCTACTCCGCTGTTGACCTGACACATGCGTCTGAGCGTGCGCCATAAACACAGGTAATCTTACGCCACTTACTGAATCCTATTTGTTCATTGGCCAGAATTGTTTTTTATACCTGGAGTGTTTGTGTATGCTTTACCCCTTGAGAAAGACCAGTGGGTTGAAACGCGCGTTGGGGGCTTGTAACGCCAGGTAATATGTTCCACATGGTTGCCCTCTTGCAATAGATTTACTATTAATGATTTTACGATGCTACACGTTGTGACGTAATTCGAGTATGCCATGTTGATGTTTGCAAGTAGGTGTTTATATGTATGATGCACTATGAAGATAGTCTAATGTACTGTATATTGTGATACTCTGCTTAACTGAATCAATTGTTCCCTGTGGACTAACCACCTGTGCTGTTTCGTTTTATATCTCTCCTGAGATTCTCTTTTTATCTATGTTTTAATTTGTTACTAAACACAATAAAGGCAAAACAAGAGTGAAATGTGGCACTCACCGGAATGATGTGAAAATGCTTCCTTTATTATTGTAGAGGTACAGAGCAGAATGAGGAGCTGCCTCACCAAGGTGACGGGCTGTTTCATGTGCAAGCACGCTTTCTCAAGCCTTGATGGTGAAAGCGTGCTTGCACGCAAAACGGCCCGTCGCCTTGGCGAGGCAGCTCCTCATTCTGCTCTGTACCTCTACAATAATAAAGGAAGCATTTTCACATCATTCCGGTGAGTGCCACATTTCACTCTTTTGTTTTGCCTCATCTGTCTGGACATATTGGACATGCACCCTGGGCTGCTTTGTTTTCCCTAATGCCCAGTCTCCTGTCTTTGGTCTGCAGAAGGTATTTATTTATTTTGGTGTGAGCAGTGCCGGCCTTTGAACTTTCTTTTCTCCTCTCCCTCCTGAATTGCACTAAACACAATAAAGTTTACTCATTTAGTCTGTATCATGGTTGTAGTGTACTTTATTCCCTCTTTTTAGGTGGATAGGATCACAGTTGGCCAGACCTATTGGTCTCATCTTAGCCCCTGCCCAAGTCTTTCTTTTAATCGATTTCCTAATTTCTTGTTTTATGATATAGCCCTCTAAAGGGATATGTCCAAAACATTAAAGGAAACCTACCACCACAAATCTACCTATAAAGGTAGATTGGGTGGTAGGTGCATCAATGGGAAGTGAGGATAGCCCTTTTAAGGGCTAATCCTCACGTCCCCTCACTTTTTTGGTAACTTTTATTCCACATATATTTAAATTTACTTATGCGGCTACCGGGGCGTGGAGTAGCCGCATATGAGATTACATGAGGCGGCTACTCCACGCCCCGGTACCCACTTTACCCCTCCTACTCACCCATCTTCGGCGCGCAGCTCCGCGTAGCTGCGCGCCCTCGTCCGGCGACCCTGCCGTCTGCGCATGCGCAGAAGAGCAGGCCCGCGCCTGTTTCGGAGCAGTGACCGCGCGGGCCTGCTCTTCTGCGCATGCGCAGACGGCAGGGTCGCCGGACGAGGGCGCGAAGCTACGTGGAGCTGCGCGCCGAAGATGGGTGAGTAGGAGGGGTAAAGTGGGTACCGGGGCGTGGAGTAGCCGCCTCATGTAATCTCATATGCGGCTACTCCACGCCCCGGTAGCCGCATAAGTAAATTTAAGTATATGTGGAATAAAAGTTACCAAAAAAGTGAGGGAACGTGAGGATTAGCCCTTAAAAGGGCTATCCTCACGTCCCATTGATGCACCTACCACCCAATCTACCTTTATAGGTAGATTTGTGGTGGTAGGTGCCCTTTAAAAAAACCCTTTTAAAGAGCTTTATCAGCTAAAATGTTCTTTCCTCATCAACTTCCTCCCAAAAATTACCAAGTTAAACAACAGTCATTTATCTTAGTTTTCACTTTTTTATCTGTTATATTTGTGCCATTTTTGGTAAATTGGCAGATTTTATAAATATTTTCGACGTATTCACCCACCCAGTAAAGTTCGCTGGCGCCTCAGATTCCTTGTGTAGTGCTTGATTTATTTTAGGAATCCAGATGTTAACGTTTGATAGGGGCACATTTCCAGACAAGATAAATTGAGAGCCAAATTGATAGTGCTATGAGATCAAGATACATGGAAAAAGGACTTCTATGGGAGAGGCCTGAAGGAAACAATGCGGTGAGGAGTTCCCCAACTCCGGAGCTTATGACTAGTGGCCAGAGCATTGAGTGAGATTGTAGCCGGTTATTTGTCAAAGGCTAAAAAAAAAAATATGCTACCAAATATATACGCATTTCATCTTAATTTTGCATATGTTTACAGTCCTGCCGGTTCAGGCAAAATGCTTTGAGGGTTTAACCCCTTAAGGACGCAGCCATTTTACAGCTTAAGGCTCAGTCCCACTTTTTGGATTTTGACATGCGTCTCTTTATATGGTTATAACTTTTGAACTCTGTTACTTATCAAAGCGATTCTGAGATTGTGTTTGTTTTACTTCTCCACATGTTGTACTTTATTTTAGTGGTAAATTTTGGCTTGTAAGTTTTGCGTTTATTTACATTTTTTTTTTAAAAATGTGCCACTTTTTGAAATTCAAAATCATTGCATTTTCAGGCAGATTGACCACCTAAATAAGTTGCTGAATAACATTTCCCATGTGTCTTACTTTACATTTTCATCATTTTTGAAATGTCTGGATAATTTATTTTGATGTCACGCGGCTTACAAATAGATTATCGATTTTCTGTATTTACTATTTACGGGATAAATACTGTTTTGAATGAAATTTTACATATTCAGCATTAAAAGCACCCTATATAACCAACCCATTTTAAATCTGCACCCCACAAACTATCAGAAACGGCTTTTAGGAAGATAAACCCCTTGAGATCTTCATAGTAATTGAATCAAAATGGAGGTCAAATTTTGACGGTTATGAGTTTATTTAGCCCTAAAATTTACACATTTCCAAAAGATAAAGAAAAAAAACCACCATACAATTTGTTATGCAATTTCTCCCAAGTACAGAGACCCCCTCATGTGGCCGTGACTTGTTTTATTGGCAAACAGCGAGGCACAAAAGAGGAGGAGGGACGTGCAGCTGCCAGGATTTTAGTTTCCTCATTGGCCCATTTGCAGGCTATAAAATTTTTACTTCTTCGTTATTGGGGCCATTTGACGATTTTTTTTATTTTATTTTCGGGACGAGATGCTTTTTCCAGTGTTACCATTTTGGGGTTGGTATCCCCTACTGTTGAAAATTTAGGAACTTTTTTTTTTTTAGGTCAGGAGTAGAAAAGCATCAATTCTGTACTGGATTTTTTTACTCCACCCCCCTGTGTTCACCGTATAGCCTAATAATCATGTTATCTTTATTCTATGGGTCGATACAAATACGCAGATACCACACATGAATATTTTTCTTAGGGTTTTATTTGGCAAATTCAGTAAAACCTAACGTGGGGAAAAAAAATCTACCATTTTTGCATCGCCGTCATCCAAGTGGCATAACATTTTTACATTTTTGGCTACAGAGCTGTACGGTGGCTTGTTTTTTCCGGGACATGTTGTACTTTGCAACAGTATCATTCTGGAGTACATATGTTTGTTGATCACTTGTTAATGCATTTTTTGTGGGAGTCAATAGGTAAAAATAATTTTATATAATAAATATATATATTAAATAAGCCAGAAGATAGAGAAGGATGGACCTGTGGTATCACAGGTTATAAGACGCTATACCTGGGGACAGAGATGGCCATTTAGTATGTTCGCCATCAGTTTATATACACCATACAGGAATAATCTTAGATGAATATTAATATATCACAAAAGAGGCCACAGGCTTAAAGCCTTAAAGGAACGATGTCAGGGTTTAAAGAGTTTAACAGTCCAACAGAACATGTTATATAGATGTTCTATCTCAGAGAATAGATGGTAGTGATATTGAAGATGAACAGTCTTATTGGTAGCACAGGCTAACAGTATGCTCTATACCCCAGCACACATGGTAGTGATATTGAAGATCAGTCTTATTAGCTGGATCACATAATCTCTGCCTTCAAAAGTCTAAGGCTTTAGGAAATCGGAAACATTTTTTTCCCTTTCACCGCAACATCCTCAGTGGTTTCCTGTGACTGCAGCCTCAGTGAGGCTTTCGGTAGCTCTGTCCACTGTCGGATGAAAGGGTGCATTAGTCTTGCCTACCCTTAGGGCCGTGTGGATCCCTGGCAGCGTAGCTGGAGGCCTGTAGGCAGTGCCAGATACCGTAGAAGCTGAGCGGAAGAAGTCTTGGGTGTGGAGCAGGTCTTGGAGCTGGACTGGATGTAGATGTCGGTCGGCTCTAAGAGCAATATGCGCGGCTCTGCCCCACCTCCGACGGGCCTCTATCTTCCTATTTACCTTGGTCATGAGTTCAGAATAAGAAAGGGAGCGATCGGATGACTCTACGGTATGGTGGTGGGTTGGGCTTTGTGGTGCTGAGTACAGCCGTTACCGGGCCTTGTCTGATAATTCTTCTGAATTCTTTTGATTGTTATAGAAGGAAGAGCCTCCTTGTAAGAAGGCGACTAGAAAAGAAAGGAATAAAGAATGTAGAGTCTGTGAGGAAAGCTTGCCAGCCACTATTCTAAGCTTACATGTGAGTCGTGCATTCAACGGGTCATAGCGTAGGATCATGGAGCCCTGTTTGAATCTATGCATCTCTTCATCCAGAAAGAGGCACATAGATCATGCAAAACCTCTAAAAGGATGACAGGACCCCCAGGCTCCCCTTCCACCTCAAGAAAGTCAGACTGTTAGGGGGAGGAATCAGACTTAGATTCGATCTCGGATTCTGGGGAAGACGATAGGTCAGGTAGACGGCTTTTTTCCAGCTGAAGATGTGGATCATTTAATTAAATTAGTAAGAGCCACAATGGAATTGGAAGAAGAAAAGCAACATAGATCAATACAGGATATTATGTTTCAGGGACTAGGGCAGGGGTCAGGAACCGTTTTGGCTGAGAGAGCCATGAACGCCACATATTTTAAAATGTTATTCCATAACAGCCGTACCATATGCACATGTCCCCAAGCAGATGGGTAACCCCAGTGTCATGGGTGCCCCTGCGATCTAGGTCTCGCACCCCTCTCCGTGGCGGTTCCCCTTTCCAAGCTCACTCAACTCACCACTTTCCGGCTCCCGTCCCGGCAGGCCAGCACGTGCACGCCGGTACTCGCAGATTTAAAGGGCCAGTGCGCCGCTGTTTGGAGCTGCCCACTTCCCGGGTTGCTATAAAGACCGGCGGTTCCCAGCATTGCCCGTCGGATCTTAGTGCTTCATGCCTATGAGGAAGCTTTCCACAGTGTTTCCTTCCCAAGGGTTGACCTCCCATTGTGACCCCAGACCAGTAGATAGGTAGTCCCAGCACATACCCCCAGTAGATAGGTAGCCACAGCCAAAAAAAAAAGAACCCAGACTTAGACGATGGCACCTGGGTCGTACAAAGGACGTAGGCAGCGGTAACATCGCTCCCTGTGTCCAGTGATCAGTCTAAGACACACAGCAGCCATCACTATTTATTAACCCCTTAGCGCTCTGCGCCGTAGCTGTACTGCGCTGAGTCCCGCGAATAGCGCTCAGCGCAGTACAGCTACTGCGCAGAGACGATGCCGGTTCAGCGCTGTATAGCAGCCGAACCGGCATCGTTAGCCGCGGGATTTCAACGGTAATCTACCGTTGACATCCCCGGCTATCACCCGCGGTCGGAGTGGGCTCCGATCGCGGGTGTTTAACCCGTTAAATGCCGCGGTCAACGCGACCGCAGCATTTAACATGCCTTCTGGGGGTCTTTACCCCACGATCGCCCCCCCCGCACCGTTTTCGGGGGGGCCGATCGCTGTTTTGGCTCCTCTGGGGTCCGATCGGGACCCCAGAGAAGCCTGGAGGGTTTACCTTTAAGATGGCGTCTGTGACGTCATCTTAAAGGCAAAGTGTCAGCCTATGCATCTGCATAGGCTGGCACTGATAATACCCTGCAATACATTAGTATTGCAGAGTATTATCAAGAACAAGCAATCAGATGATTGCTTGTTCATATCCCATGGTGGATCATGTAAAAAAATGTAAAAAATAATGTTTTTCAATAAAAAATTACTTTATAAATCACTAAAAATGCCCATAAGCCCCAAAACATATAAAGAGACACATAACGCTCAAAAAAGTCTAAATCATAACACAAACCCCACATATATAGTATCACCGCGTCCGTAATAATCCATAGAATAAAACTAAATAACTATTGAACCCATATGATGAACGCCGTAAAAAAAAAACGTCAAAAACCCGCCAAAAATTATGATTTTTACCTATTATATCCCACTAAAAATGCAATAAAAAGTGATCAACAAAACATATGTACTCCAGAATGATATTGTTGCAAAGAACAACATGTCCCGCAAAAAACAAGCCATCAACCAGCTCTGTAGCCAAAAACGTAACAATGTTATGCCACTTGGAAGACGGCGATGCAAAAATGATAGATTTTTCCCCACATTAGGGTTTTATTTGGCAAATTTAGTAAAACATAAGAAAAAATATTCATGTCTGGTATCCCCGTAATCGTATCGACCCATAGAATAAAGATAACAGGATTATTAGGATATATGGTGAACACGGAAAAAAAAAAAAGTAAAAAATCCAGTACAGAATTGATGCTTTTCTACTCATGACCTCAAAAAAAGTTCCAAAATTTTCAACAATAGGTGATACCAACCCCAAAATGGTAACACTGGAAAAAGCATCTCGTCCCGCAAAAAAAATGCCGTCACATGGCCCAAATAACGGAAAAGCGAAAATTTTATAGCCTTCAAAAGGGGGCAACCAGAAAACTAAAATCCTGGCAGCTGCAGGGTGCTCCTTCCCTTCTGCGCCTCGCTGTGCGCCCATAACACAAGTAACGGCCCCGTGTGGAGGGTCGCTGCACTCAGGAGAAATTGTAGAACAAATTTTATGGTGAGTTTTCTCTTTTTCTCTTTTGGAAATGTGTAAATTTTAGGGCTAAATGAACGTATAACCGACAAAATTTGATAAATTTGAAATTTCTAAATTTCACCGCCATTTTGATTCAATTACTATGAAGATCTCAAGGGGTTAATAATCTTTGTAAATGCTGTTTCTGATAGTTTGAGGGGTGCAGATTTGAAAATGGGTTGGTTATATAGGGGGTTTTGTTGCTAAATATGTAAAATTTGATTTCAAACAGTATTTATCCCCAAAATAGTCAATTCCGAAAATACGGAAAATCGCTATTCGATTTGTAAGCCGCGTGACGTCAAAATAAATTATCCAAACATTTCAAAAATTATGAAAATGTAAAGTAGACAAATGGGAAATGTTATTCTGCAAGTTATTTAGGTGGTAAATCTATCTGCCTGAAAACGCGGTGATTTTGAATTTCGAAAATGGCAAATTTTTCTAAAAATTCATCATTTTTTCCCTTTTTTTGTAAATAAACGCAAAACTTATCAGCCAAAATTTACCACTAAAATGAAGTACAACATGTGGGGAAAAAACAATCTCAGAATCGCTTTGATAAGTAACAGCGTTCAAAAGTTATTACCACAGGAAGAGACACTGGTCAAATTTCAAAAAAAAGTTGCGAGCCTTAACCTGCAAACAGGCTGCGTCCTTAAGGGGTTAAAGATCTGACAGAGAGCCAGATGCAGCCAACAAAAGAGCCAAATCTGGCTCCCGAGCCGTAGGTTCCCTACCCCTGGACTAGGGGAAAGAAGGAAGAAAGTGTTCCCAGAAAATGAAAACCTCTCGTCCCTCATAAAAATGGAATGGAAAAGGCCAGATAAAGTGTTTGTGCCCATAGCAGTAAAATGGAAGAATCCTTTTGCAAATAATGATATTTTGCAGTTGGAAGACAAAGTAAAGAGTGGATTTACGGGGGGCGTGGCCTGGTCACTGATGTGAGAGGAAGCACGGCGCGGAGCTCCTGCCGCCCATACTGAGGAATCCTGATCCAGCTGGACAAATTATATGTTTTTCTTAGGAAAAAAACAAATTCACTCCGGCACCGGCGGGGCTCATTTAAAATCTTGTTCAATCTTTATTTTCTTTTTGATTAAAAAAGATGACAACCCAATGGCAACACCAGTCATTACAAAGTGCGGGATCAAGCCTACGCGTTTCAGGTGCTGTACGCACCCTTAGTCATGGCACAAATATAACTGCAAAAGGGTTAGAAGTATATACCTGAACCAAAATGACGTGGTCGGTGTATTTCCGGTAAACGCCCTTGTGTTTGGTTAACCCTAAAATTACCAACATATAAAACAAATGTATATCATTATTGGAAAAAGATCTTTAAACATAAACTCGTGTACAGAGACAATCTTCATGCGACTTGTTATAGGAAAATTATAAAAATAGAAAACAGAACTCAGGCGCTGAGTCGGATCACAAATTGTCATGCTATATCGAAATATCTCATGATCAAGCTGTCACGTGATACCGAAATATCACATGATCACCAGATCGTGCTGTAACGGTCCACCATAACGTCGAGATGAAAGTTGCAACGGACCAATTCATCGCGACATGATAGCTGGACAACACAAGTAAGTTGTACCCCAATCAATAGTTGTATCGTTTAAGACATGAAATATTGATAAAAATGTATACTGTGAGGGGGGGAGGAAATACATAGTTATTTTCGATTACAGGTCACCCAATAGGTATGTATTATATAACTTACAGGGTGTAAATTCAAATTTAAGTAATGCAGAAAAGGGATTTATTCAAATTATTTACTTGCATTTTTATATTTTAATTTATTGTTTATTGTTTATTATTATTTTTTATTTTTTATTGTTGTTGTATGATGGTAAATAAGATGGGGAACATAATCTGCATTCAATAATGAAACAAGAATTCATGTTTGTAATTTAATCCTCTAGGTACTCGTGTGTCCAGATAGAAAATCCAAAAAGCTTCTCTATCTCTTAATGCTTTGTGTCTGTCACCACCTCCTTTTGGTCCCTGGACTTGTTCAATAGCATATGTTTCTAGGCTTGATGTGTTCCCCTGATGTTTTTCTAAAAAATGTCTAACTGCACCAGAGATGTTTTTTTTGTTATATAGTTCTTTCTTATTAATATCTCTGAGATGCTCAGTAAATCTCTCTTTGAATTTCCTGATAGTACACCCTATGTACATCACATTGCAAATATTGCATTTGATAATGTATATAATATATTTGCTATTGCAGTTGAGATGTTTTTTAATGTGAAATGTCGAGGAACCATCCGTATTTGTGAATGTTTTAGTGTTTTTCACATAACCACATGTTATACACGGGTAGGTTCCACATTTATAAAAACCCTTGGTATTGAGCCATGTGTGGGTTCTGTTTGTTGAAGGGTCACGCAACATACTGGGGGATATGTGATTACCCAGTGTTGGTGATCTCCTTGACACTACCCTGCATCCTTGTTGCAAAATGTTAGCCAATTTTTCATCTTCCATCAGAATAGGTAAATTTTTTTCTATAATATGTTTGATCTGAAAGTATTGGTTACTAAATTGCAATGTCACATAAGGAATATCTGTGGATGTATCAGATGGAGTGACCGTGGGTTTGCTGTGCAAAAGTTGTTTACGGTTTCTTTTGTTTGTTATATCTCTAGCTCTGCCCAACATCGATCCCGGGTAGTTTCTCTGTTTTAATCTACATATGATATTATCAGCTTCGATGTCGTAATGGTGGGTGGTACTGCAGTTTCTTTTGGCTCTGATGAGTTCCCCCACCGGAATACTTTTGACGGTGTGTAGTGGGTGAGAACTATGAGCATGAAGGATGGTGTTACCAGATGTCTCCTTACGATGTGTGTGTGTCTCGATGTTCCCCATCTCACCGATAGTCAAATGTAAGTCAAGAAAAACCATCTCACTGTCATTGACACAATGAGTGAATCGTAGATTGAGAGGATTGTCATTGATGTATTCGATAAACACCGGTATGGCAGACACATCGCCCCCCCAGATTATCAGGAGGTCGTCGATGTATCTGCCATACCAGTGCACCGAACCCAAAAACGGATTGTTGTCGGTATAGATATATTTCTCCTCCCAATAAGCCATGACCAGATTGGCTAGTGAAGGGGAATATTTGGCCCCCATTGAAACCCCACAAATCTGTAAATAATAAGAATTGTTAAAAGAAAAAAAATTGTGGGTCATAAGATACCATGTTAATTCCTTAATGATTAGTTTGTGATTGGGTTCATACGAAGTATATCTATCCAAATGATGATTTAATGCCTCCATAGCAATCAAATGAGGTATACTGGTATATAGGGAGACAACGTCACATCCCACCCAGGAAAATTCAGGGGACCATTCCATCGTATCCATTGATCTCAAGACATCTCTTGTGTCCTGAATATATCCCGGTATTCTCTTAACTAATGGCTGGAGTTGTAAATCCAGCCATTCACAGGCATGTTCATTCAGAGATCCTATGCCTGATATAATAGGGCGCATAGGGGGGGGATTAATTTTTTTATGTACCTTGGGGAGGGCATGTAGTGTGGGCATAGTGGGATGAGAGACCTCCAGAAATTCTCTTTCTTTAGCGGAAAACACACCCAATCCATCCCCATCCTCCAAGATTTGTGTTAACAATTTAGAATACATTTTAGTAGGGTCCCCCGACAATTTGACAAAGGATGCCTGGTCCCCCAGCATAATTTGTACTTGGTTTGTATATGTTTCCAAATCCATTACCACCACACAGCCGCCCTTATCTGCCATTTTTATGACGCGGGACGTATCTTCCTCGAGTTCTTTTAGGGCCTGACGCTGTGTGTGGTTAAGGTTGGGTTTATTTTTAGAGTTGCTGGAGGAACAGGCATCATGTAATTTTTTTAGGTCTCGTTCGATAACCTCCTGGTATCGGTCCATAGATAAAGCTCTGGACTGGACGGGATAAAACTGGGAATTAGGAATGTTTAATTTTTTTACATTCTGTTGTTCAATTTTTTGACCCAGTTCATCCAGCTCAGCCAGAGCTAATATGGACAATTGTTCAGAGAATTTAAAGCCTGTGAACATGTTATCCTGATTAGGTGTAATAGATGTTCTTGGTTCCTGGCTTGAAACAGTATCTCGTTCAGATACAAAAAAATGTCTTTTCACAGTAAGACCCCTAATAAATTTATTAATGTCTTTCAGTGTACTGAAGAGATCGAAGTCTCTACTAGGAGAGAAACTAAGTCCAAGAGATAGTACACTAATCTGATTTTCCGTAAGGGGTTTGCTGGAAAGATTCAAAACATCTATTTCTTCTTTGTGTTTGTGGTCTGTTGACTGCGGAGTGTCCACTGTGGTGGTGGGGGTGGATGCCTTCCTTTTCCTTCGTCCCCGTCTCGTCCGTTTTTTGACATTTTTTTGTTATTTTTAGGTTTATTGTAATATGCAGTTTGAGACGTAACATTTTGACTTGAATTGTCCATATCTGATAAATCGTCATTGTAATCAGAAGTATCCCCATCCGATGACAAGAAATTGACTTTAGGAACATTTTTAGGTTTATTGTACTTTCTGTTTTTCTTGAGTATTGATCTTGGTGTAGTCCTGTTGTAATCGCGTCTACCCCATTCATACACCTGATTATGGGAGTAGTCGTAGCAATCTCTTTGAAATTTCTCCTTCTTTGTTATCATGATATCTTCTTCCAATTTACTAAGTTTTTCTTGGATTTTGTTGTTGAGATCGTCCATAGTTTCAGTAGTTACTTGTGTCTGAAGTGATATTTTTAGCTGTTCTATTTGTTCCTGAAGTTCTTTCATTTTAAATTCCTCATTTTCAACAATAAGATTCATAAGTCGCATAGAGCAATCTGATAAGATTATGTTCCAACTGGAAACAAATTCTGGTGAGTATATGTATGTAGGGATCTTTTTGATTCGTAAGCCACGTGGAATCATGTTTTTAGCAAGGTATTTAGTAAGAGTGGTATGATCCCACCATATCTTGCATTCTTGGATAATCAGGTCTTCCCAGTTTTTGGTATCAACAGGTGTGTTGTGGGGAGAGTTCTCCTCGAATTCCAGTTCACTAAAAACTTTTTCGGCTTTAGATTGCCGTTCCAGTGATAGTCTGTTCACACCTGTATCTGATATATGTCTGTTCACACCTGTCTCCATATTATCAGAGTAGTTCCACTGACTTATTTCCCGTAAGTAAATGACGGTGTGCCTAGAGATGTATGGGTGTCAAAAAAATGGGAGCAACGCTATAACCAGGTCCACATTTGACAGGATAAAAAGAAAGTTTTTGGAAAAGATAGCGGCTCACCTTGGCTCTACGTCGTGCTCCTGGAGTACGTCTGGACCTTGACGTGGTATCACATAGGAAAAAACAAATTCACTCCGGCACCGGCGTGGCTCATTTAAAATCTTGTTCAATCTTTATTTTCTTTTTGATTAAAAAAGATGACAACCCAATGGCAACACCAGTCATTACAAAGTGCGGGATCAAGCCTACGCGTTTCAGGTGCTGTACGCACCCTTAGTCATGGCACAAGTATAACTGCAAAAGGGTTAGAAGTATATACCTGAACCACAATGACGTGGTCTGTGTATTTCCGGTAAACGCCCTTGTGTTTGGTTAACCCTAAAATTACCAACATATAAAACAAATGTATATCATTATTGGAAAAAGATCTTTAAACATAAACTCGTGTACAGAGACAATCTTCATGCGACTTGTTATAGGAAAATTAGAAAAATAGAAAAATAGAAAACAGAACTCAGGCGCTGAGTCGGATCACAAATTGTCATGCTATATCGAAATATCTCATGATCAAGCTGTCACGTGATACCGAAATATCACATGATCACCAGATCGTGCTGTAACGGTCCACCAAAACGTCGAGATGAAAGTGGCAACGGACCAATTCATCGCGACATGATAGCTGGACAACACAAGTAAGTTGTACCCCAATCAATAGTTGTATCGTTTAAGACATGAAATATTGATAAAAATGTATACTGTGAGGGGGGGAGGAAATACATAGTTATTTTCGATTACAGGTCACCCAATAGGTATGTATTATATAACTTACAGGGTGTAAATTCAAATTTAAGTAATGCAGAAAAGGGATTTATTCAAATTATTTACTTGCATTTTTATATTTTAATTTATTGTTTATTGTTTTATTGTTTTTTATTTTTTATTTTTTATTGTTGTTGTATGATGGTAAATAAGATGGGGAACATAATCTGCATTCAATAATGAAACAAGAATTCATGTTTGTAATTTAATCCTCTAGGTACTCGTGTGTCCAGATAGAAAATCCAAAAAGCTTCTCTATCTCTTAATGCTTTGTGTCTGTCACCACCTCCTTTTGGTCCCTGGACTTGTTCAATAGCATATGTTTCTAGGCTTGATGTGTTCCCCTGATGTTTTTCTAAAAAATGTCTAACTGCACCAGAGATGTTTTTTTTGTTATATAGTTCTTTCTTATTAATATCTCTGAGATGCTCAGTAAATCTCTCTTTGAATTTCCTGATAGTACACCCTATGTACATCACATTGCAAATATTGCATTTGATAATGTATATAATATATTTGCTATTGCAGTTGAGATGTTTTTTAATGTGAAATGTCGAGGAACCATCCGTATTTGTGAATGTTTTAGTGTTTTTCACATAACCACATGTTATACCCGTGTATAACATGTGGTTATGTGAAAAACACTAAAACATTCACAAATACGGATGGTTCCTCGACATTTCACATTAAAAAACATCTCAACTGCAATAGCAAATATATTATATACATTATCAAATGCAATATTTGCAATGTGATGTACATAGGGTGTACTATCAGGAAATTCAAAGAGAGATTTACTGAGCATCTCAGAGATATTAATAAGAAAGAACTATATAACAAAAAAAACATCTCTGGTGCAGTTAGACATTTTTTAGAAAAACATCAGGGGAACACATCAAGCCTAGAAACATATGCTATTGAACAAGTCCAGGGACCAAAAGGAGGTGGTGACAGACACAAAGCATTAAGAGATAGAGAAGCTTTTTGGATTTTCTATCTGGACACACGAGTACCTAGAGGATTAAATTACAAACATGAATTCTTGTTTCATTATTGAATGCAGATTATGTTCCCCATCTTATTTACCATCATACAACAACAATAAAAAATAAAAAATAATAATAAACAATAAACAATAAATTAAAATATAAAAATGCAAGTAAATAATTTGAATAAATCCCTTTTCTGCATTACTTAAATTTGAATTTACACCCTGTAAGTTATATAATACATACCTATTGGGTGACCTGTAATCGAAAATAACTATGTATTTCCTCCCCCCCTCACAGTATACATTTTTATCAATATTTCATGTCTTAAACGATACAACTATTGATTGGGGTACAACTTACTTGTGTTGTCCAGCTATCATGTCGCGATGAATTGGTCCGTTGCCACTTTCATCTCGACGTTATGGTGGACCGTTACAGCACGATCTGGTGATCATGTGATATTTCCATGGCGTCCCCCATGACGGCCCCAACTGGAGGATGGCCCTTGACCTCTGTAGGGACAGGAAGCAGAGAGGTTAAAAGCCCCTCCCCTACACCCACACTCCAGTGGCTTCCTGTCCCTACACAGGGCAGGGAGTAGAGAGAAGTTTCTCTCCTCGCTTCCCACTAGTTGGGACAGTGAGGGGGGACACCATGGCGCGGGACCTATCCCTTACCCAGCACAGCTCCGGGCCTCGATCGGGTTGCGGCCCTTTCCTCTGCCTGTGTGGATCTGTGTTTTACCTTCCGGCTCTGCCCGCAGCTCCTGGAGCTTACGACACCCGGAACATGTGATTCTGGCGCTCCCGCGCACTTCCGGTCGACCCCGGCGTCAACTTCCGGTGGAGTGACGAAACCGGAAGTGACGTCAAAGCCGTGCGACCCGGAAACAGGATCGCGGGGCGGTAAGTTTAAATTGCTCTAGTGTGGTAATCACGTTGATCTGAGGTCTAATCTTCATTCCGGAGCACACCTCTAACCTGCGGCTTACGAGTTAAAGGTTCCCTTTGGCGTTTTTTCAGGTCAGGTCTTTGGCTTCAAACACCCTGATATGTATAACTGTATATTATGCTGGCACATACTATATTTTATTGCACTGTATTCTGATATGGGCCACGTTTACCTTATAGACCCTGGTGGATCTCTCCTGGCTTACCGGTACCAGGTAACATCCTACCCTTTAACCATTACAGTGCTGATTTACAAGCCTTCAATTGTTATTATTACATTCTAGGCTGGCTGGTTATTGTAGTTCCTCCAGGAGCATGGAACCCTGCAATTTAGAGGCCTCAGGTCTGGACCTCATATCCCCACCTCCTGTGAGTAGGGGTTAAAGGGATAGGGTGGTGGGTCACCCGCACGTCCCGTTTATAGCAGTTCCTTATCCGGGCTCTCCTTTCCTTGATAGGATCCCAAGGAAAAGGAAAAAGGCCGTGCTAAGGAGCAATCCTCCTCTGAGAGGAAGAAAACTCCTCATAAAAAGTGCAACATGTGCTTTGAGAAATTACCTAGTGCATATAAGAAACCTGTGTGCAAAAAATGCCTGGATAATTTGATTCGTGAAGAAAAAACCTCATTCATGGATGAGATGCGTAGCTTTATCCAGGAGGAAGTCAGATCATCTGTGTCATCATCCTTGGCTGCCTTTGCCCCCCAGGAACCACCTCAAAAGCGCCAGAAAATAGTGGATTCATCTTCTGACCCCGCTTCAGACTCTGATGGTGCTACGGTCAGGGATTCTTTGGAACCTGATACGTTTCCTTCCACCTCTGCAAACAGGATGGAATCGAGATATCTGCTGGCTTCCGAAGACCTGGAACCCCTCTTAAAAGCGGTGCGAGATACCCTGAAGATAGAAGAGGTAGAGGAGACGCAGTCCATTCAGGATGAACTCTTTGGTCTGCTCAAAGCCAAAAAACGGCGCGTGTTCCCGGTCAATAATACTCTCAGGGATCTGATTCTAGAAGAATGGAGGGATCCGGAAAACAAAATTTCTCTTTCAAAAGAATTCAGAAATCGTCTTTCTTTTGATGAAGAAGAAGCCAAGCTGTGGAACTCGGCTCCTAAGATGGACATCCAGGTCACTAAAATGACCAAGAAGACCGATTTGCCTTTTGAGGATGCTACCCAGTTGAAAGATCCGCTGGATAGAAAGGCAGACAGCCTATTAAAAAAGAGCTGGGAATGTTCCATGCTGAACCTTAAATCCAACATTGCTACAACGTCCGTAGCCCGCACACTATTCCACTGGGTAATGGAGTTGGAAAAGCATGTAAGGGATGGAACCCCAAGGGAGCTGTTACTTAATACCTTCCCGACCCTGAAAGCAGCCACAGCTTTCATTGCTGACGCCTCTGCAGAGGGAGTGAGGATTAGTGCTAAAGAAGGGGCTCTTTCCAACTCCGTAAGAAGATCTCTCTGGTTGCGCCAGTGGAGCGGAGACTTCAGGTCGAAGTCTAAATTGTGCGGCATCCCGTTCGAGGGCGAGTATGTGTTTGGGCCCGAATTGGACACCATCCTGGAGAGGGCGGCGGATAAGAAAAAAGGCTTCCCAGAATCCAGGACCAGTCTGAAGAAACCTTCCTTTCGTGACCCCAAAGAGAGGAGACCATCCTTTAGGGGCAAGGGTAAACAAGGAAGGTGGAGCTACCCTAAAGGTGGAAGAGGCAGGGGGTTTCTGCTCAACCCCAGTAACTCCGCTACGAGTTTCAGGAAACAATGACGCCAAAGTGGGAGGAAGACTGTTGAATTTTCATCAGCAATGGAGCCGGATAACATCAAACCCCTGGATTCTGTCCATCCTCCAGGACGGCTACAAGATAGAATTGACCGCTCTTCCTCCCACAAGTTTCGTCCTTACCAGACAACCCTCTCGGGACCTGTCGCTCCAACTCTGGACAGAAGTGCAGAAGTTGTTAGATCTGGATGTGATTATCCCTGTACCCCAGGAACATCAGAGAAGAGGACATTACTCTCCACTATTCCTCATAAAGAAACCGAACGGGAAGTCCAGGATGATCTGCAACCTGAAAGGGCTAAACAGGTTCGTCCTATACAGAAAATTCAAGATGGAGACCGTCTCTTCCGCTTCAGCGCTAATCCATCGTCAGGCGTTCATGTGTACAATAGACCTGAAGGACGCCTACTACCACGTCCCAATATACCCCAACTCGCAGAAGTTTCTCAGGTTCGCAGTCCTGTCACCAGAAGGCGAGGAAGCTCACTTTCAATACAAAGCCCTTCCCTTCGGGATATCTTCTGCACCGAGAACCTTTTCAAAGATTATGGTCGAGGTGGTAGCGTTTCTGAGAAAAGAGGGAATATCCATCATTCCGTACCTAGACGACCTTCTGGTAGTAAGTGCCTCAAGTCAGGAGCTGATTCTTCACAGGGATATCATCATGAAGACTCTTCAGCGGCTAGGCTGGATCATCAATACAGAAAAATCCAACCTAGAACCAAGCATGAACGTGGTATTCCTGGGAGTTCTAATAGACTCCACACGACAGATGTCTTTTCTCCCTCCAGCAAAGAGAGAAAATTTAATTCTCCAGCTAAACGCGTTCAAGAAAAAGAAGAGCTGCTCCATAAGAGAAGCAATGAGGATCCTTGGGCTCATGACTGCATGCATCCAGTGCGTGCAATGGAGCCAAAGTCATACAAGGACACTACAGAACTGGGTGCTGTCCTCTTGGGACAAAGATCCTTGTCACCTAAATCAAAAGGTGGAGATTCCCCTCTCAGTCTTACGGTCCATAGACTGGTGGACAGATCCAGCAAACCTGGGAAAAGGAGTACCCTGGCATCCTTGGCCAGTGACAACTATACAGACGGACGCAAGTCAGTCAGGTTGGGGAGCGATTGTCGCAGGTCATCCTGTCCAAGGCCTGTGGCCGGATTCAGTGAAAACCCGTTCCTCGAATCATCGGGAGTTAAGAGCTGTTCTGGAAACCCTGAGGTCCAGCACACAAATGCTGAGAGGAAAGCATGTCAGAATTTTTTCGGACAACGTCACTACGGTAGCCTACCTACGTCACCAAGGGGGAACCAAAAATCCGAGTCTCCTGGCACTCTCAAACAAAATCTTCACCTGGGCAGAAGACAACCTTCAATCCCTCTCATCCATCCACCTCAAGGGGGAAGAAAATCAGGCAGCAGACTTCCTCAGTCGGAGGAAGATAGATCAAAACGAGTGGTGTCTTCAGGAAGATGTCTTCCTTCACATAACAAGGAGGTGGGGACATCCGTCAGTAGACCTGTTTGCCTCCAGCAAGAACGCGAAGCTCCCGCGTTTCTTTTCCCTGGAACCTACAGTTCCCTTCAACCAAAGAGACGCGTTCAGCCAGTCCTGGGGGGGGCTGTTACTGTATGCCTTTCCTCCGATACCTCTTATGTCCAGGGTCATACAAAAGATCAGGGAAGACCAGGCGGAGGTTATACTCATAGCGCCTTGGTGGCCAAAAAGGAACTGGTTTCCTTGGCTAAAAAAGATGGCAATGGCGGATCCATTCCTGTTACCACCCCGTCCAGACCTCCTGTTCCAGGGTCCAGTCCTTCATCCCAATCCGCAGGCTCTCCAGCTCGCTGCATGGATCCTGAAAGGAAGATACTGACAGCCCAGGGGCTATCGGACAAAGTGATCTCCACGATGAAGGCTAGTCGTAAGGTGGTCACCCACAGAATTTACTCCAGAATATGGAAGAAATTCGTGTCTTTTTGTGGCTCAGTCCCTCCTAACCAGTTGTCTCCCAACATCTCGCAGATACTGGATTTCCTGCAAGCTGGGTTTGATAAAGGGCTGAAGACGAGTACACTCAAGGTCCAGGTATCAGCCCTTAGTGCCTTCTTTGATACTTCCTTGGCGGAGCACAAGTGGATCCAGAGGTTCGTAAAAGCTACCTCCAGATTGAGACCTCACTTAAAACAAAATATCCCAAACTGGGATTTGTCTCTGGTGTTGAATCACCTGACAGGTCCTCCGTTTGAGCCCTTAGAGACTACGGACCTTAGAAGCCTAACCCTCAAGCTGACCTTCCTTATAGCCATAACCTCAGCTAGACGGTTAGGAGAAATCCAGGCTCTCTCCCTTAGAGAACCTTACCTTAGAGTTCTGGAAGATAGAGTGATTCTAACTCTAGATAAGGCCTTTGCTCCCAAAGTGTCTTCCAGTTTTCATCGCAATCAGGAAATTGTGTTACCTTCTTTTTGCCAGAACCCTAAGAACAGTAAGGAGTCAGCATGGCATACTCTGGACGTGAGGAGATGTCTTCTCCACTATCTGGACATCTCTAAACCTTGGAGAAAGGACGACAACATCCTTCTGCAGTATACAGGGAAGAATAAGGGGAAGAAAGCTTCCAAAGCATCTATTGCCCGTTGGATCCGGACTACCATTAAAGAGGCATATGATGCCGAAGATATGGACATTCCGGGGACTGTCAGGGCCCACTCAACCAGGGGGGTGGCAGCCTCATGGGCTGAAAAACGTGGGGCCTCTCTAGTCGATATCTGTAAAGCAGCTACCTGGTCTAGCCAGTTAACATTTGCTAGACACTACAGATTAGATATCCAAAGTGCCAGGGACCAGGCTTTCGGTAGGAAAGTCTTGCAGGCAGTTGTCCCACCCTAAGGTACTGGTAATCTGGTACATCTCCAGTTGGGGCCGTCATGGGGGACGCCATGGAAAAGGAGAATTATTCTCACCGTTAATTCGGTTTCCATTAGTCCACCATGACGGCCCATATATTTTTCCCGTCCCCTTTTATTTTTAAGACAGAGTAGTCTTAGTCTTTATTATTTAACCTGTTGTATCTGTGTGTGACTATAACATACAATAAATGGGTTGCATCCACAGCCGGTGTAGTTATTTGGTAGCCACTGGAGTGTGGGTGTAGGGGAGGGGCTTTTAACCTCTCTGCTTCCTGTCCCTACAGAGGTCAAGGGCCATCCTCCAGTTGGGGCCGTCATGGTGGACTAATGGAAACCGAATTAACGGTGAGAATAATTCTCCTTTTCGGTATCACGTGACAGCTTGATCATGAGATATTTCGATATAGCATGACAATTTGTGATCCGACTCAGCGCCTGAGTTCTGTTTTCTATTTTTCTATTTTTCTAATTTTCCTATAACAAGTCGCATGAAGATTGTCTCTGTACACGAGTTTATGTTTAAAGATCTTTTTCCAATAATGATATACATTTGTTTTATATGTTGGTAATTTTAGGGTTAACCAAACACAAGGGCGTTTACCGGAAATACACCGACCACGTCATTGTGGTTCAGGTATATACTTCTAACCCTTTTGCAGTTATACTTGTGCCATGACTAAGGGTGCGTACAGCACCTGAAACGCGTAGGCTTGATCCCGCACTTTGTAATGACAGGTGTTGCCATTGGGTTGTCATCTTTTTTAATCAAAAAGAAAATAAAGATTGAACAAGATTTTAAATGAGCCACGCCGGTGCCGGAGTGAATTTGTTTTTTTCTATGTGATACCACGTCAAGGTCCAGACGTACTCCAGGAGCACGACGTAGAGCCAAGGTGAGCCGCTATCTTTTCCAAAAACTTTCTTTTTATATGTTTTTCTAACGGGGATAAGGCCCATTGCTGACCCATCGGTGTGAGGACCGTGCAGCCGCAAGCGCCGACGGTTTTAGTCCGGAGGGAAAGAGCGTAGGTGCAAGCCGGAACGAGAGCGGCAGCCTGATAACGGCGCACAGCACCGGGAAAAGGTGCGCGCACACAACTGCAGGGTAAGCCGGCAAACCGGCAGGGACTTCGGCATCACGCCGCACCTGTGTAAGAACCGCGCCATCTCTAAAGCGGCGCCTCGTGGCATCGGCCATTTTGATTTGTGGCCTGCAGGACAAAAGACCGCGGAGTCTCGTACATTGGGAGGAAGCACAGCGCTGCGGGGATAAACAGCTTCGGCTGCCGGACCAGTGAACCCCCTGCTTGGATGTCCGGATCTCTTATACTACCTTACAGCCTGCAGCAGTGGGGAGCCTCCAAACAGTAAGAGGACTTGCTGTCATAGATAATAAGAGAGATACCTGCAATTGAATATAACCTCTGAGCCCAGGGGAGAAATCCCTTGAATTATATATTCTATCCTGCCTTAGAGCTACAAATATGACCCGATCAGGGGCACGAAAAAAAGACGGGAAAGATAGTAATGTAAATACCCCAGCTAAACAAAGTGGGGAGGCTTTTGTAACAAGATTTCAGGAGGTGGCTGCTAGATTGGAGAAGTTTGCCTGGGAGGGAGCCAACTCATCCAAAAGCAAAACCTCAAAAAGGAGGATGGAGGTGCAATCCTCAGCAGAGGAATCAGAGGAAGAGATGCAAGAACACAATGTGCACTCCCTGCCCCAACGTCAAAAGAAAACCAACAAAACTCCTTTGCAACCTAATACAGTGGCAGAAATGGCAGCAAGTTTAACAATACCTGAAGAACCCACACTTAAAGATGTATTCAAAGCGGTGGCTCACTGTGGTACGGCGATGCTGACCATGAATACTCGTATTGGTGGCCTGACAGAGGATATTAATCTGATTCGCCAAGACATGAAGAAAACTAATGACCGGATACATGCAGTGGAAGACAGAGTATGTGAAGTAGAAGATCAGATGGTTCCGGTACATAAGGAGTTGAAGAGGTTGAGTCGTTATGTGTCCTTATATCAAAGTCTGACGACCTGGAAAACAGACTACGCCGAAATAACCTAAGATTGGTGGGAATGCCAGAGAAAGCGGAGGGACAGGACCCAGTGGGGTTCATGGAAAATTGGCTGAAGGAGAAAATGGGTCAAGATAATCTTACCCCACTCTTTGCTATAGAAAGGGCTCACAGAGTACCATCAAGACCACTCCCACCGGGAGCAAGACCGAGACCTATGTTGGTCAAGCTACTTCATTATCGTGACAGATCTGATTTTAAGAAAGGCGAGAGATCATCAGGACTTAACCATTGACGGTAAATCAGTATCCATATATCCTGATTTTTCCATGGAAGTGCAAAAGAGGCGAGCTAGATTTATGGACATAAAACGGAGGCTACGGGTATTGCAAATTCCCTATTCAATGTTGTATCCTGCTAAACTAAGGGTAGTGGCCCTTGGCAACACACATTTCTTCGAGACATCAGAAGAAGCGGTGGCCTGGCTCGATGAGAATGAACGGGAAGGGAAGGAGTTGTAGAAGAACCGTGAGATTGATATACGGACTAATGTCAAGTAACATGTTGAAATTATTTCACCCTATTTAGAATTCCCCCCCCCCCTTCTTCTTTTTTTTTCCCTTTTTTATCCAGCTGGAACAAAGTATCAAAACTCCTGCCCTTTGTGCTAGAGTGTTTTGCGGCATATAGGGGCAGTTGCTCTGATAATAAACGCACTATATATTATTGTAACAAAATAGGACGTGTGTTTATGTTAGGTTAAAAGATCTACTTCATGCTCACAGAGGGTGCAGGAGGGATAATTTTGCTCCCGTCTCCTGTCCTTGGGAGAATGTCTTTTATGTGTTTAGTTATAGGGTTTGTTTGTTGGGGATGGGTATTGGGAGGGGTGAGCCAGCTCAAAGTAAGAACCATGATAGAGGGACCTAAAGAACGAAATAACACACGGTGGAATGGCTAACAAATATAATGTGTTTTTCTGGAATACCAGAGGTTTGGGGGATGCCAACAAGAGGCTAGCGGTCTTTTCCGCTATACAACAATATAAGCCAGCAATTATCTGCCTTAATGAGACCCACCTGATAAAAGATTCTATACATGTACTGCAAAAGGGTTGGGTGAAGCATAGCTTCCACTCCACATTCTCCACACACGCCAGAGGAGTAAGCACTTTGATTCCTAGTTTAATACCATTTGAATGCCATTCTTCGCTCGTAGATACTGAGGGCAGGTTCATATGCCTGCATTGATCTGTATATAAAACACCACAGATAATTGTGGCCGTTTATATTCCGCCCCCGTATAACTGTGGAGTGTTAAAACAAATAACGGCTTTCATTAATACTTTACCACAACTACCGGTACTGATTGGTGGAGATTTCAATATGGTGTTGCTTCCTAACAGGTTTAACGCAAGCAGATAGGTGGGATCTGAGGAACCAACGGTTCTGGCTAAATTATTGGAGGAAGTGGGCTGGTATGATGTCTGGAGAAGTAGAAACCCAGAAGTTAGGCAATACTCATGCTATTCCAGCTCTCATGAGACATTATCCAGAATTGATATGGCAGTAATATCACCGCTTATGCACGCATACATTCAGGAGGTGAAATACTTGCCTCCGCAGTATATCGGATCACTCCCCGGTTCTAGTTGAAATATCCATCCCTGCATTTATTATTAGACCAGTAGGATCTTGGAAATTGAACCCCTTTTGGCTACAGCTGGTAGATAAGGGGAATGAGTTTGGAATTGAAATGGAGGAATTTCTTAGGTTAAATGAAGCTGAAGTAATGGTGGGTACTCTGTGGAACTCCCTTAAAATGTACATCAGAGGTATATATAAGGCACGCATTAATACGCATAAGTCTAAATCCAAAGCACTAACTCTTCAATTACAACAGAGAGTATTGCAAACCGAGCAGGATTTCATTAACTCACCATCGCCAGCAAAGGAAACAAGCTGGAAGGAGGCCCAGAAGGTATTTAAGGAACATATTGAACAAGTTGCAGACAGTAAGAGGTTATTTATGCAGCAGAAATACTTTGTTCAAGGTGAGGCAGTGGGTCATCTACTTGCTAATGTTATAAAAACACAGGAGGGTTCAAATCACATAAAATAAATTTATACATCCAGTGATATCCTAGTAAACTCGGATAAGGACATATTAAATGTCTTCTATGTTTTCTATAGAGATTTTTACACTAGTAAATTGTCAAAGGGGGAAGAAGACATTATAAGATATGTAAAAGGTATAGGCCTCCCCACACTTAATCAGGAGCAGAGAACTCAGCTTGACGCTCCATTGTCATTGGAGGAACTTGAAGAGGCTTTGAAATCTATCCCAAATGACAAGGCGCCAGGGATGGATGGCCTTCCGGGAGAATTCTTTAAAAAACTTGGTGAAATATTGCTACCCCGCCTGTTACAGGTGCTTCATAGTTCAGATGAAGTGGGCCTTCTCCCATCCTCCATGCGAGAGGCGATGATAATCTTACTTCCAAAGCCTGGGAAGGACCATAAGTGTCCTGATTCTTACAGACCAATTTCGCTACTCCCGGTAGACATTAAAATTGTGGCTAAGGCAATAGCTAATCGTCTGTCCACTGTAATTACTGCCTTGATACATGTTGATCAATCGGGATTCATGCCAGATAGATCTACGGCTTTGAATATCCGAAGATTATTTTTAAATTTGCAGTCAGATATGACTGAGAGAGAGGAGACCTCTGTTCTTTCACTCGACGCTGCCAAAGCTTTTGACAGCGTCGAGTGGAAGTTTTTATGGGCAACTCTGGAATGTTTGGGATTTGGGACAAGCTTCATTCATTGGATACAACTATTATATTCAGGTCCTAAAGCACGGGTAGAAGTAAATGGTTGTGTCTCAAACAAATTTACGTTAGAAAGGAGAACAAGGCAGGGATGCCCCCTATCCCCTTACCTATTTGCTTTAGCCATAGAGCCTTTAGACGCTATTATTAGGAAATCTGCGGATATTACAGGGTTCCCAGGGAAAGATGGCGAAGAAAGAGTCTCGCTTTATGCAGACGACATGCTGATATATATGGGAAATACAAATAGATCCCTTCCCAAAGTAATGACAATTATAAAGGAATTTGGTACCTACTCAGGGTTCACAATCAATTGGGACAAATCAGTTCTAATGCCACTGTCAACTGATCACAACATCATAGTCCCGCTGGGAGTGCCATTACAAGTGGTAAATAAATTCAAATACCTAGGGATAGTGATAACCCCGGACCCGAAGGAATACATAAAGTATAATTTAGAACCATTATTGTCTAAGTTTGGGGAAAAAATAAAACTTTGGTGCAAACTTCCGCTATCTCCAATTGGAAGAGGTAATCTAGTCAAAATGGTGTTAATGCCCCAGCTATTGTACATCGTACATAATTCACCAATCTGGATCCCACTGAAATATTTCCATAAAATCTGTGGGCTATTTCGAAGATTGGTCTGGAAGGGTAAACAGGTTAGGATAAGTTTAGATACCCTACAAAGGGGGAAAATGGATGGAGGCCTAGCCATACCGAACCCATGGCTATATTTTCTGGCAGCACAGCTGCAGCATTTTCAAGGATGGGGACTGGAAGTAGAAGGATAAGCAATGAGTTCAGCCCATCGTTTGATTAGTCTGTGGTCACAACATGCAACACCGGTGCACGCCTTGGAGAGTGGATTTGGGGTGGAGCACTAAGTAATAAACCAACAATGTCCCTTATGTCAAAGGTATGGTCTAAAGTCAAAAACATTTTAGGAATCCCTAAGTACACCTCAGACACCCCAATCTGGCGTAACCCAGCTCTACCAGAAATATTTCGTCTGGAGGGCTTCACTCCGTGGGAACTGAAAGGGGTAAAGACGTTAAAACATATATGTTCTGAAGGCAATATTAGGACATTTGAAGAAATTCGTGAAGAGTTTCAGGTGCCACATGGGTGGTTTTACCAATATTTACAGCTCAGACATGCCTTTGAGGCGCAGAAAAGGGTGGAATCAATAGAAGTGGGCTCCGTTGGTGCATTGAACAGAATTTTAAAAGCGAATTCTACTAAAGGCCTAATTTCCTACTCTTATACTGTATTACTTAATGATTTTATAAAAGATACCCCACTAAAATGTCGGGCAAAATGGGACAGAGAGGTGGGACCTATTGAAGAGTAAGAATGGACTGAGGCCCTGGAACTAGTCCCAGTCCTATCTCCTAGTGAAGCTCGGAGGATGTCCCACCTTCTTTTATTACATAGAGCATATAAATCCCCTCAATTACTGTTTAACATAGGGGTTAGGCCTAATTCTGAATGTCCTAGGTGTGGAACTGAAGAAGCTGGAATTCTTCACATGATGTGGGAGTGCAGAGAGCTATCATCCTACTGGAAAGAGGTCTTAGGGCTGTTGAGTAAAGTATTTTCCATAGCTATAGAAGGGAGTCCTCTAGCATGCTTACTTGGTGTATTAAAAGTAGATAATCTGACGGAACCTAATAACATTGCGATTCAACGCTCTCTTTACCAAGCGAGAAAAGTTATAGCGGCTCACTGGATAAGACCTAGGCCTCCTGATAAGAAAGAATTTACAGATCGCTTGAATGTAATCATACGATTGGAGAATAGCACTTATGTGAAAAGAAACAGTATCCCGAAATTTGAAAAAATATGGGGAAAATGGCTTGACACACCTGGTCTGCCATCGGCTTCTCTTACACGGTTGAGGGCAAGTTTAGAATATCAACTGTCATTAGTAAAATAGGTAGTGATAGGTCCTTTCAATAAGGATGAGATCAAATACAAGTGGTTACGGAGAGCTGGCTCACGGGGAAGGGAGGGGGCAGAGGGAGGGGGGTGGTATAGGGTAGAGAGTAAGTTAACTTATTGTCATAAATATGTTTGATTGCCAACTTAGAAAGTATTTATGTAAAGTGTATAACGTAAAGTGTAAAAGTTGAAGTCATTCTGTAATACATATATGATTGTAAGATACTATTTACATATTGTATAATATTCCCATTTGTGGCAAAAATTTGTACTTACCTCCCCTGGTGTTGTATTCGTTGGGGTTAAAATGTAAAAATGTTCAATAAAAATATTTGATTTAAAAAAAAGAGTGGATTTACGAGAGACCAACTCCTATCACTATAGCCCAGAAAGCCACAGTGTTCCTAGCGGACACCTCTGTGGACACCCTAAGACTGATGGCTGGATTATCATCTCTTTCTTTCTCCTTTCTATAGTAACGTGCTGCACTCTTCACTCTTAAGGAGCTTCAAACAGCCCAGGACCAGAAATAAAGTTATCTGACCGGAGCTCCAAATGTTCCAACTGCTTCACTTTCCTTCAATAGAACATTCCACAAATTTTATTTCTTTAGAGTTAATTACTTAAATACAAGAATCCTGCGACAAGAATAGACCACTATTCAGACTACTACAACTGCGGTTGTTCCTCCCTCGTTTCCACCATTCACCACAGTGGACGGCTAGAAGAAATAAGCACAGAAATTTCGTAGTATGTCTTACAAATTGGAATTTAATAGTATAAAATATACTTACAAACACTTGATAAAGAGGCGCATATAAAAGCATATATGGGACCAGGGCCGGATTAAGCTTTGTGGGGGGCCCTGGGTGCAAAATTTGGTGGGAGCCCATTGACTGTAGTCCAGACAGGGAACAGCAATCGCTATATATACTGCTCCCCAGCAATAACTATATACAGCGTCCCCAGTATTCACTATATAACACTATCTTTAGGACCCCTCTAAGGGAGTCTGATCAACTCACTTTAGGGTAATGTAGTAAATTAAGGTAATAAGCAGCTGTAGATACTGCTTGTCCAGGGAAGGGTTAAGTTTTCTAAAGATATTGTCCAATTGTATTCCTTCATGTGAACTGGAGTGTGATTGGAGAGTGAGCCACCACCTGACCATGGTTTAACTAAACCCCTGGACAGTAAGGGGAAAGCTCTCTTAGGCCCCAGGACCTTCTACAGAGCAGAGAGTCTGTCTTAGCTCTCAGCTCTTAGGCCCCAGCTCCTGACAGAGGAGCACCTCTTGGAACCCAGCTCTCCTAGAGAGCACATCTTCCAGAACACACTGAGTGACCAGAGACAGTGGGGCAGATTTACTTACCCAGTCCATTCGCGATCCAGCGGCGCGTTCTCTGCGGTGGATTCGGGTCCGGCCGGGATTCACTAAGGTAGTTCCTCCGACGTCCACCAGGTGCTGCGCTGAAGTTCCCCGAGTTCCGCTGGAATGCCCTGAAGTTCCCTGGCCTATTCCTGGTGAAGGTAAGTGCAAGTTCCACGACACTTTTTTTTTTTAAATGCGGCGGTTTTTCCGAATCCGGCGGGTTTTAGTTTGGCCACGCCCACGATTTCCGTCGCGTGCATGCCGGCACCGATGCGCCACAATCCGATCGTGTGCGCCAAAATCCCAATACAGGGAAAGTCGGAAATATTCGGTTAACACGTCGGGAAAACGCGAATCGGGCCCTTAGTAAATGACCCCCAGTGTCTGTGCACCACTAGTACAGGCACACAGCTAATCCCAGGACAAGCTGCAGCATCCACATCTGGACACCGCTTCATCCCAGCCTGCATATACTTCCAGGCTGGTGAATCTACTCCTGAGGATCACTCTCCATGACCACTCCAGTAATCCGGAATAATCATGTAATCCGGCATCTGTAAAGACCATTTGGCCCGTTGCCTGCAGTTGTTCCAATAAGAACCGGGAGTTATTTTGTACAACATTGCCTCCGTCTGATCCCTGGATAAGGGGTTGCCCTAAGGAGAACAGGTACCTCAGCCTCTCCCTCTCCGTCTGATCCCTGGATACGGCTGTATCACCATCACGGGTTCCCCATCAATTTCCCTGGGACATATACTAAAGACACTAAGGGGTTGCCCAAAGGAGAATAGGTACCTCAGCCTCTCCCTCCATTTATTCTTGCACACACCACCAGCTGGAGAGCTGCCAGGCTGTAGGACAGCCCTCCGCTCCCCATACCAAGGACTGTGGCATCAGCGTGCCCTAGGCCGCAACCGCCAGCCACTCCGGTATTCTGGGCCCCGGCTGCCTCCTGGCCCTAAGTAAAGGCTAGGCCCCGGTGGGGGATGTTGCAGAAAGAAAGGGTGATGCGCGTCACATGAGGTAACCTGACAAAGGTTTTGTAAATTCCCCTGCAGTGTCCCTATACTCCAATATGCCTACAGGTAAAGACTTTATTAGGATTTAGTTGACACCCAGCGGTGCTCGAAGGTAACTCCAGACCGATGTATTTACACATTAGGAATTAGCTTACCCTATAGGTCAGTGTTCCCCAACCTTTTTGTATTTAGGGACCGGCTGCACGAAAAGTTTTTTTTAGCAGGAACCAGGCCGACATACCTTCTTACCATGGTGCCTGGAAAATAAAATTGTGTGCCCTGCAAACAGTCCATATCTAAACCCAACCCATACAATATGCCATTTACTAAAGCCCCTGATCTAAAATCCCCCTTTATTCCAGCTGGCCTTTTTTTCTGTAGCCTCCTTCTAATGTTTTGATTAAAAAAATGGGTACAGAAAAGGGGACATTATTATATCCCTTTTTCTATAGCAACCCCCACACACCTATAATGTCCCCTTCTCTTTGGGATTTTTACTGTGAGGAAAAAAATATACATGCCACATATAAGTAAGTATAAGCCGACCTGAGTGTAGACAGAGTTGCCAAACCATAAAAATACTGGAAAAAAAGTATAGGCCTAGGGTGGGAAATTCTGCTCCTACTCTTTAAAATAATGTCCCATCAGCAGCCTCCCTTCACTAATAACATGTCCAGCAGTGGCCTCCCCTCACTAATAACAAGTCCCAGCAGCAGCCTCCCTTCACAAATAAGATGCCTAGCAGTGACCTCCCTTCACTAATAACATGTCCAGCAATGACCTCCCTTCACTAATAACATGTCCAGCAGCAGCCTCCCTTTACTAATAACATGTCCAGCAGTGGCCTCCCCTCACTGTCCCCTCATGTCCAGCATCAACCTCCCCTCACTAATAACATGTCCAGCAGCAACCTACCCTCACTAATAACATATCCTGCAGCGGCCTCCACTCACTAATAACATGCCCATCAGCGTCCTCCCGTTACTAACAACATATCCATCAGTGGCCTCCCCTCACTCATAACATATCCATCAGCAGCCTCCCCACCATTAAAGGGGTTGTCTGAAACTAATTAAAAAACAAAAGGTGGCTGGGAGGGGGCTGCTTAAAAAAAATAAAGATGTACTTTCCTTCCGATGCCCTCCGGGTGCCCGTGCTGCTGTCGCTCCGGCCCAAGCGCCATGTAAACAAACCGTGGGAGCAGTGCTGGATTCAGCTTCCGGTCAGACCCGACAACCATCCGTCCCGCATATACAATGCTGTGAATAGGGACGGGTGGGCGTACAGCATTGAGCCTGGACATGGATCCCTGCATTATTGCAGCGGATGAAGTCACAATGAAGTCCCGCCATTACCGCAATTGAAAATATTAATGAAATTGTATATATGGTAGCTTAAAAAAAACACTTATTTGTATCAATTGCACAATAATGTTTTTTTTCAAATACTCAAACCTGTGTGCACCAGTGAAACAAAAATCATCTCCTTGTAAAAAAAAACATGCAGCAGGTAATAACTGCAAATAACTGGCTGCTGGCAGGGGCTCTGATAGACCCTAGTACTATGCCCTTCCTGCAGCCAGCCAGGTATTAATACTTATCTGCTGCACAGGCCAATTCTTGCATCTTTGCTGCCTGAGGCGAAAAGAATATAACTACTATAATACTGATATATATGAAAAAAACCAAATGTAGTTCAGCTCACCAAGCTCCAACATGCTCACAGTCCCATGATGGTATTGTGTCCACGGACACACCGCAGCGAAGGGGTAGAAATGGCAAAACTTCAAGAATTTGTCCAGCGCAATCCAATAATCACTCGGGATTGGAGATAAAATAATTTCTTCTTTATTAGATCACTAGTGCTACGAGTTTTGATGCAGTGCATCTTAATCATGGCCTGTCGGTCTGGTGAGTCTCTTCAACGTTTAAGACAATTCCCCACCCTACGTCATGAGAGTGGGCGGGATTGTTTCTGACCCACGTAATCAAAGTCATGTGAGTGTTTATTCTGAACAATGTTTTAAAGTCTGCTCCATATTCTCTGACGAAGGGAGAGAAAAAGTAATAAAAACCATAATCATACGTATATATATGAGGACATAATACATCCTTAAATTATAAATAATAATATGGGAAACACCTCTGTAGAGTCTGGTGCACGTATCCCGAATGGGCTTGTCGGAACGCCCTGAAGCAATGGCAGAACAGGAAAAGGTAGAGATCGGCACTCCAGGCTGGCAAAAAATTTGTCTACTTTATTCAAAAATCCATAAAAATCAATACAAGGTGGTCATAGTGCATAGTCCATTAGACCTACGCGTTTCGAACGTTGATATTAGTTCTTACTCATGGTCTGAAAACTATTGGCAAGGACCCATGTTAAAAAAGGTGCAACATCCCCCACCGGGGCCTAGCCTTTTCTCGGGGCCTGGAGACAGCCTGGGCCCGCAGTACCTGAGTGGCTGGCGGTTGCGGCCTAAGCACGCTTGTGTCACGGTGCTTGGTATGGGGAACCGGAGGGCTGTCCTACAGCCTGGCAGGTCTCCAGCAGGTGGTGTTGGCAAGAAATGATGAGGGAGAGGCTGCTATAGCGGTTCTCCCTGGGGCAACCCTTTGGTGTCTAGAGTATGAGTCTCTGTGTAGTGGACAGGGTGCCCGTGATGATGGCAGCTGTAGTAGCAGGGACCAGACGGAGGCAGAGGTTGAACAAAAACAACTTACAGTTCTTTATTGGAACCGACAGGAACCGCAGCAACGTGCCTTAACAAAATGGTGGAGTACTGAGATGCAAGTTGGAGGGAGCCACAGGAGGGATTCTCAGCCTGGATGCAGAGGGCAGGCTGGGAGGTAGCTGTGTCCTAATAGGAAGCTTCAGCTTATCCTGGAGTGCTTCAGGTATCACCCTTAAAGGTAGGATGATACCCCTTTCCTCACTCACTAGCTATTAGCTCCACTTCAGGCAGGGGCTAGGCTCACCTGCTCTGGTCTGGTATGCTGACTGCACAGACTCCTCTGAGTCTCTAATCTGAGAGAGTGAACTCTCTCCTCACACTGCACTCTCTTCTGAGAGAGGACTAACTTCTTCTGGTAGTTTCCAGGGATCTTGTTAATCCCCTGGTCAGGTGGTGGCTACTCCTCCAATTACATCTCAGCTCACAGCTCAGCTCACAGAGACAAAGTATAACACCTGTGATTGGCTGACACATATGACATCACATAAAGCAATTAACTCCTGCCTTACCAGGCAGGATCTACCACTGCAGAGTTCATCTGTGTTATGTAGTGACATGCTGTGAGGCTAATCAGACCCTCCACAGGCTGCAAGCTACATGGTGGGACGTATTCGCAACCACTCCTCTGCCTTGCAGTGGCGAGGGTGTTGCATACCCCCGGGGCAATTGAAAGAGCCGCCCTCGGCTCGACTACGGATTGGGGCACAGAGGTAGATAAGGGCACTTCTGGGAAGTGCAGGCTATCGGATATGTAGGGACCAACCGCCCATGGCCCTGGAGACAGGCACCTGGGTTGGTGTCGGACTAAAACAACGACATGTAAATGTGAAGTATGACAGTTGGTCGCTAACGCCATTAAACCGAACTGTACAGTAGGAAAGGTGTGGTGTCATGTCCTGTAATCCACTCCTTGCACCAGGGCCTGTATATTTGTTATATAAACACTTCTTCCCTAGCGACAAATATATGGTGTGTGTATATGCATTACATGGGCATATGTGACACAATAAGACATTGTACAATGTACAAGTACCTGCCGACTGACACTCTTACCCTGTGTATGAGTGGCATCCAGGTGCTATCTCGGTAACACCCCCGGTCCCCTAAGGACCCGCAGTTTACGGACTACACCCACGTGCAAACCTCGGTTTGAGGGATAAGGTAGCGGTCAGGGTTTTACATAGAGACGGTCCGACACAGCCACACTACAACCTGAAAAGCCTGTCAAAAGTTAGTGCAAACTACTGGCAAACTCACATTGGCTTAGGAGCCCAATGGGTACATATCTTGAACATTACAAACGTTACAAAGGTAGGCTACACAGGGTAGCAGAATAAAATGTCTCTTTACCTGGAAAGGAAAAGGCATAAAAGTGCATGCAGAATGTCCATACCTAAAAAGGAAGGCATTAAGTGCAATATAATAAGTCAATAAAGTAGCAGCTTTTCCTTGGAGTTGGCAAAAGTCTCACAGAAGGTCTTTAATGGCAAAGTCCATCTTCTGGGCACAGCCCTTGAGGTGGGGAAAAGTGCAATAAAGATGCAAAGGGTCTCCTCTATGTGTAGAGGGACAGAGTCCTTTGGTAGGAATCTCTGCTGTGGCAGAGGAAGGGGTGCTATCATAGCACATAATAGTGGAAAATCTCTTCACTGAGATAAATAAGGGTGAGAGTCTCAGGAAAGTCTCTGGCTCTATAGGGTTAGCGGAAATAATATTTACATATGTACACAGTATTCACAGTACCTGAAGTGGGCTACAGCCCATCAGGGGTTACTCAGTATCTTCTTCGGTGGTAAGTACTTCGGTGTCAGAAAAGCGTACCTGCCTCCTCCGTCTGTGTGACACCAGTTGGTACTCCTGCAGGTACGCAGGAGCTTTACCTTTTGTCTCCCTTTGAGACCTCCGAAGTTCCGGCCTGGAGAAGATAACAACCTCCTCATCATCCTCCTCTGAGTCAGGCGCTGGAGTCGAAGTCTCAGCTGCCTCTGATGCTTCAGGGGTTGCAGACTCTGGAGCCGGATCATCCTCCACAGGCAGCAGTATTGGAGACTGCGGTGGGGATAATGGTCTCTCTGGGGTACCTCTTACTGGAGTGGAAACAAAACAGAGTTGAGGCACAGTCACAAGTTCTAAGAAACTGGGGGTAGGTGAACACAAGGAGGTCTGTAAGTTGGGGGTCGAGGTGAGAGGTGTGGACATAGGGGCAAAAGGACGAAGACATCTCTTCAGCCGGTTCCTATGTACCCGGAGTGGTGGACGGTCTCCTCTTGAAATCTCGTAGACTTCAGGGGAGAGACTGTCCCTAACTAGGTATGGCTCACGCTCCCAACGCCCATCTAGCTTACTGGTAGGATGGTTGTTGCGCAGCCACACTCGATCTCCTGGGGCAAAAGGCTCAGCACAGGCATTACGATCGAAGTCCCTTTTTTGTTTCTCTCGGGCCTCTTCCAACCGCAGATCCGCAACTTCTCTGGCATCCGCCAGGTGCCTCTGGTGTTCGTGAACCCAGTCAGTCTGGGGGAGTAAAGACTGGGAATCAGGGGACTCCATGTCCCAGGTCATATCAGCAGGGAGATGGCCGTGTCTCCCGAACATGAGATAATACGGGGTGTATCCTGTGGAGCAATGAGTGGTATTGTTGTACAGGTACACTAATTCGGGCAACAGTTTTGGCCAGTCAGCCCTTTTTGCAGGGGTCAGAGTCCTCAGCATGTTGATTAGAGTCTGATTCATCTTTTCGCAAAGCCCGTTGCCTTGGGGATGATAGGCTGTGGTCCTCAGCTTTTTGCAGCCATATAGAGTGCACAGCTCCTGGAAGACTTGGGACTCAAATGCTGTTCCTTGGTCTGTAAGGATCTGGTCCGGACAGCCATAGGGGAGGATGAAGCTCTTCCACAGGGCCGCTGCGGTGGTCCTTGCAGATAGATCTCTGACAGGTACTGCAACCACAAATTTGGTATAGTGGTCGATGATCGTGAGAGCATAACTGTGACCGGATCTGCTGGGCTCCAACTTCACATGATCCAATGCCAGGATCTCTAAGGGCCGTTGGCTCACAATTGGATGTAGAGGGGCCCTTTGATTGTGTCGCTCTCCTCGAGCGATGGCGCAGGTTGGGCATTCCCGACACCAGGCTTCGATGTCGGGCTTCATGTTGACCCAGTAGAACCGTCTTCGGAGGGTGGCTTCAGTCTTCTGAGCGCCAAAGTGTCCGGACTGGTCATGGTACATTTCCAGTACTATCTTGGCGTCCCTCCTGGGAATTACAATCTGGTACAGCCGGTCATAAGTGATAGGGTCCAGAGTTCTTCTCTTTAGCAGACCCTGATGCATGTTCAGAGTCTTTCTCTGGCGCCACAATTGAGACAGTTCTCCATCAGCTCTTCTGCAGCGGATTCTTTCAGGCACTCGCCCACTAGAGAGATAGTCCATTACTTCTCCTATGGCGCGGCTATCAGCCTGAAGACTTATCCAGAGGTCCTTTTCCGCAGGGGGCTCTGACTCTTCTTGAGGAGTAGCTGGCGCTGCCTCTGACGGTAAGGACTAAACTCTCTGGGCATCTTGACGCACAAACCGGGCATAGAACGCTGGCATCTCCACATCTTCCCACTGAGCATCCGTGGAGGGTCGCTCCCACTGGTCAGGGAGACGTGACAGAGCGTCGGCGTTGTCATTGGTCTTACCAGCCCGGTACTTGATGGTAAAGTTGAAGTTGGCAAGTCTGGAGGCCCACCGTTGTTCCAGTGCTCCAAGACGAGCGGTGTTCAGATGCGCCAAGGGATTATTGTCTGTGAAGACAGTGAAGAATGATGCAGCCAGGTAGTCCTTGAACTTTTCGGTCACAGCCCAGACTAACGCCAGAAACTCCAACTTGAAGGAACTGTAGTTCTGGTCGTTTTGCTCCGGTTCTCGGAGGGAACGGCTGGCGTAGGCTATGACCCTTTCAGTTCCGTTTTGGAGCTGGGATAGTACAGCCCCTAGGCCTTGCTTGCTGGCATCAGTGTATAGGGTGAAAGGCAGACTGTAGTCTGGATATCCCAACACCGGAGGCTCAGTCAACCGTTGCTTGAGCATCTGGAAGGCAGCTTCTCGTTCGGCCGTCCACTCAATGGATACTCGGGAACGTTGGCTCTCTTTTGGCAGGCCCCTTAGAAGCTCTTGCAGGGGAGCCGCCAGCTGGGCAAACTTCGGGATGAAACGCCTGTAATAACTGGCAAATCCCAGGAAGCTTTTGATGTCCCGTACGGTTGATGGGGTAGGCCAGTCGTGGACAGCTGCAATCTTCTCTGGATCTGGCTCAATTCCATGAGCGCTCACCACATGTCCCAGGTACTTGACGCTAGGTTGTAGCAGGTGGCACTTGGATGGCTTGACCTTCAACCCATGTTGGGTCAGGATTTGGAAGACTTCAGCCAGATGGTGGAGGTGGTCTTCATAAGTCTTGGAGTAGATGATGATGTCGTCCAAATATAGCAGGACGGTCTCGAAGTTGCGATGACCCAAACATCTCTCCATCAGCCGTTGAAATGTGCCTGGGGCGTTGCATAGCCCGAACGGCATGTTGTTGAACTCGAACAGGCCCATTGGGGTGGTGAAAGCCGTCTTCTCTCTGTCTTCCGGCGCCATGGCCACTTGCCAGTAGCCACTGGTCAGGTCCAGGGTAGAGAAGTAGGCAGCTGACCCTAGGGCTGCGAGGGATTCCTCGATTCGAGGAAGAGGATAGGCATCCTTGTGGGTGATATTGTTGATCTTCCTATAGTCAACACAGAATCGAAGGGTTCCATCCTTCTTTTTCACAAGGACCAGCGGGGCAGCCCATGGGCTGTGACTTTCCCGGATAACATTGGCTGTCTTCATCTCTTGTACCAGCTTCTTCACCTCTTGGTAGCGGGCTGGAGGTATGGGCCGGTATCGCTCCTTGATAGGGGGATGAGAGCCAGTAGGGATGGTATGTTGGATCAGGGTAGTCTGCCCAAAATCCAGTGGGTGTTTGCTGAAGGCCTGGTGGTGCTTCATAACGACATCCAGGACACCTTGTACTTGGTCTGCAGGAGTAAAATCGTCGTCTCCAATATTGAGCTCAAGCCACCAGGATTGCTCGGCAGGCTCACCTTCAGCACTTTGCTTCAGTTCCAACTGTTGGGAGGCAGACAGAGAGGTTTCCACCAAGTCTTCAGGATGGACGCTGAAGAGAGTGGCTACGGCTTGGTACTTTCTCAGATCCACTGGGGAGTCTCCCACATTTAGTAGTCGAATGGGTACTTGTCCTCGGGATACAGTGACTAGGCTCCTGGCGGCTAGAATGGGCAGGTCTTCATCAGCTGGTAGAGGTTCTACTATCGCCTGGTAGTCTTGACCTTGGACGCCCATGCAGGCTCGACACCATACTAACGTCTCAGTCCCAGGTTGAAGGCGAACAGGTTGGGGATCCTTGATCCGGGCTCTGCAGATTTCACCATTAGGGCCAGAAAACTTCTGTTGCGCCGCTAGAACCTGCATAGTCTCCTGAATTACCTTCCGGGAACCGTTGGGCACTGTTGGCAGGGAGTCGTGGAGAGCCTTCAGCACTTTAGGGTAGCAGTTGCGGAGGACATTGGTACCCAGTACCAGGGAGAAGTTACCGTTTTCGGGCACTCTCGTCACCACTACGCCCTGTCTGATTAACTCAGTGTCTCCAATGGTTAGCGTGGGCTCCCAGTAGCCGCGGATGGGAACGGGTTTTCCGTTCGTAGCAATAATGTTCAAGTAAGCCTTGGGAGGCTGGACTAAGGATGCTCCTCCTCGGCATTTCTCGAAGGCAGCACTCCGGAGGGTGGTCACTTGCGAGCCGGTATCAATTAAGGCCGGTAGGGTAACTCCGTTGATGGTTACATGAACCATGGGGCGAGTCCCCACGAACCTGGGCATCCAGTTGGCATCTCGGGGACTTACATGTTCTTCCCTTGGAGGTCGTCCCTTAGCTCCAGGGGTTTGTCGTTTAACTGACGACATCCATCCTCTTCATGCCCATATTTACGGCAGTAGCTGCACCGCTGGCGGGGTTCCTTCTGACTCCAGGTGCTTAACGACTTCGCTTCTCTTGGGCGCTGTTTGGCCGGGGAGTCACGAGGGGTAGCTGACCGTACAGAGTTCTCTGGGGGTTTCTTCCTCCTAGCGGAGACAGTCACTTCCAACTGGGTCAACCGATCGAGTATTTTATGCAGGGTGTCCGCCAGATTAGAGACCTGTCCTGCTAAGTCAGCAACTTCCGTAGCCGCAGGAGTAGGTGATGTCGACTGCGTTGGATGGCAAGCTAGAGCAGATTCCTCCATTTCCACGGATTCAGGCTCTTTCTGCGGTCCAGTAGGCGGTCGGTCCCCTAATATGTCAATGGCAATTTCCTTAAACTCAAGAAAGGAGGCCTGGGCATGTTGAGAAGAGATGATCTTTAGTTGACACCTTTGATTTCTATCAACAAGTCCATTAATGAATTGTTCCCTCAGGGTTTGGTCAGAGGTTTCAGCGTCTTTGGGATCAAGACGGGTTATGGCCTTCCATGTCTCCTGTAGGGAGAGGGCAAAGTCTCGGAGGGACTCTTGGGGCTTCTGTCTTTTCCCGAAGAATTGCTGCTTCAACTCTGAGGCAGTACACTTGTCAAAGGTGTTGCGCAGCCTATCAAGAATTTGGGCCACATTCTGACACTGTTCTCGGGGCCAAGACTTGACTTCCCGGAGAGCGGGTCCTTTCAACTGCCCGGTTAGGATGCCCACTTTCTGTTCCTCTGTGAACGGGTACAGGGCAAAGGTGGCTAACAACTTGTCTCTGAATTCAGGGAGACTGTGTGATTCTCCCTCGTAGTGGGGTAACCAGGGGGCCCCCGGATAGTAGGGCATAGTCAGAGGCATCATGGTGGGGGTCCCAGGGACCCTGGCTGTAGCAGGGCTGAAAGGACTCACTGGAGGACTTAACATGCTCCGGTACCCTGAGGAGGGACCAGGGGACGGGACTTGCTCCAGTCCCGTATCTTCGTCCTGGGCGGACATGACTGGCCTAGCTGGGGGAAGCCTGTAGGGTTACACAATGTCCATTGCTATGGGCGATGGCTAGAATGGAACGTGGGCACTTTAAGACACAGTCACTATTCCCTGGGAGGTGAGCCAATAACCTAGCATCGGAAACATTCTCTACCCCCCTTTAACTTCCCCAGCGGTACTCACTCAGGATCAGCCGCGGTGCACGAAGGTCTCCGTTCCCGATGTCCGGCAGGCAGCAGGGGCACGGTGATGCTCAGCGGTGTTCTCCTCCAGTCGCAGGACACGTGCGCCGGAACTCCGGATGAGGCGCACTCTGCTGGCCGGCTTCAGGCGCGGCCTGCCCCGAAATCCAAGATGGCCGATTAACCCTCTTCGTTGCCGGCCGCACTCGCTCCAGCTCCTCCTCCACGGTACTTCGCGCCACTCGCGCAGGGGGCGGAGCCTAGTGACGCCTCTGGAGTTCCCGCCAGTGAGGATTTGGCGGGCTGGAAATACTTGCTGCGCCACACGCCTCTGAGGTAAATACTTCAGGCGCAGCAGCGCCGGATGTAGCAGAGCTGAAACAGTTCTTGCAGGAATTAACCTCTTGAGTGCTGGAGCGGCGCTCGACAGCACGTGGCAGCAGTATAACAGTTCAATGTGAAACACACAATCACTTGGGCCTAAACCCGGATGGCAGCAGGGTTAGGCAGCACAGTCTTTTTAATAAAGGAAAGTCTTTAATGCCGTAATAAGGCACAGAAGTATCAATCCTGTTCGTGACGCCACTTGCAACATCCCCCACCGGGGCCTAGCCTTTTCTCGGGGCCTGGAGACAGCCTGGGCCCGCAGTACCTGAGTGGCTGGCGGTTGCGGCCTAAGCACGCTTGTGTCACGGTGCTTGGTATGGGGAACCGGAGGGCTGTCCTACAGCCTGGCAGGTCTCCAGCAGGTGGTGTTGGCAAGAAATGATGAGGGAGAGGCTGCTATAGCGGTTCTCCCTGGGGCAACCCTTTGGTGTCTAGAGTATGAGTCTCTGTGTAGTGGACAGGGTGCCCGTGATGATGGCAGCTGTAGTAGCAGGGACCAGACGGAGGCAGAGGTTGAACAAAAACAACTTACAGTTCTTTATTGGAACCGACAGGAACCGCAGCAACGTGCCTTAACAAAATGGTGGAGTACTGAGATGCAAGTTGGAGGGAGCCACAGGAGGGATTCTCAGCCTGGATGCAGAGGGCAGGCTGGGAGGTAGCTGTGTCCTAATAGGAAGCTTCAGCTTATCCTGGAGTGCTTCAGGTATCACCCTTAAAGGTAGGATGATACCCCTTTCCTCACTCACTAGCTATTAGCTCCACTTCAGGCAGGGGCTAGGCTCACCTGCTCTGGTCTGGTATGCTGACTGCACAGACTCCTCTGAGTCTCTAATCTGAGAGAGTGAACTCTCTCCTCACACTGCACTCTCTTCTGAGAGAGGACTAACTTCTTCTGGAAGTTTCCAGGGATCTTGTTACTCCCCTGGTCAGGTGGTGGCTACTCCTCCAATTACATCTCAGCTCACAGCTCAGCTCACAGAGACAAAGTATAACACCTGTGATTGGCTGACACATATGACATCACATAAAGCAATTAACTCCTGCCTTACCAGGCAGGATCTACCACTGCAGAGTTCATCTGTGTTATGTAGTGACATGCTGTGAGGCTAATCAGACCCTCCACAGGCTGCAAGCTACATGGTGGGACGTATTCGCAACCACTCCTCTGCCTTGCAGTGGCGAGGGTGTTGCAAAGGCATACAACAGGTGTATCGGATTGTACTAATTACCACATGCGCATACTAGAACAGCTAAACATGTTGTTGTGTAAACATAGAAACAGGTAGTTTGCTGACAGAGACAATGTTGCAAAGATTAAAAAACAAGTTGCAGATATATGGTAAGTGCTTTTATCTATTAATAAAGGTACATTGTATCAGTTTTGCTATTAAGACCTCCAGGCATACGTGTATCTAATTGTAGAATCCATAACATCTCCCGGTTGCGGAGTTTATGTGTGCGATCCCCGCCTCTATTTGGGGCAGTAACCCTTTCTATGCCGGTGATCATCAAGTTTGTAAGATCTCCATCATGTTTTTCCAAAAAATGTTTGGATAAACTTGATATATTCTTATCTGACAACCGTACTTTAGAGCCATCTGCTATATGTTCTGCAATTCGCTTTTTCAAAGGACGGATCGTGCTGCCCACATAGTGGAGATTGCACGTAATACATACTGCCAAATACACTACGAATTTGGTATTGCAATTAATAAATGATTTTATATTCCATTGCCTATCTGTAGTTTTATATGTTGTGCATATGGGCGCAACAGTTGCATCTAATACCTCCGCATTTATAGGAGCCTTTGACAGTAAGCCATGTACCCCGAATCCTATTCTGTTGCGATATGTATGTAGAAGGGGAAACTGCATTACCAATTGTACGTACTCTACGTGATACAAACTGGCATCCTTTATTCAAAATCTGTCTCAGTTTGTTATCTGCTGTTAACATCGGTAAGTATTTTTTTATTATAGCCACTATTTGTTCAAATCTATAGGTGGTAGAGAAAACCACCCTAGAAGGGATATTAGATTTTTTAACATTGTCAGATAGCAGAGATTGTCTTGTTCTAGTTTTGGCTATATTTATAGCTCTATCTATAACAGGTTTGTGATACCCTCTTTCAATTAATCTAGTAGTTATATTATTGCATTCTCTGAAAAAGGATTCTTCTGAACTACAGCTTCTGCGAGCACGAATAAATTCACCTACTGGTAGATTTTTAATCACATGTCGGGGATGGCAGCTAGATGCTTGTAACACCGAGTTGCCACTGGTACCTTTACGATATAGTTCCGTCTGTATAGATTTAGTCTCCATATTACCTATCAACATAACATCTAGATAAGGTATTTTATGCTTGTTGATTTCATAAGTAAATGATAAATTACAGTTGTTATTGTTAATGAAGCTGATGAAATTGGCGACGTCCTGCTCACATCCGTCCCATATGAGCAGGGCGTCGTCTATATATCTACCATACCAATATATATTGTTGATAAAAGTATTGGTAGAGTTGTACAAGTAATTTCGCTCCCACCAAGCTACATAGATATTTGCCAATGATGGCGAAAAACATGATCCCATGGGGCATCCCTGGGTCTGCATATAGAAAGTCTTATTGAAAGAGAAAAAATTATTGGTAAGTAGTATATGTGTTACTGAAAGAATGTATTGTTGTAACTCATAAGAATAGTTAGTGAATAGCTTCATGTTCTGTTCTAGTGCTATTAACGCTTTATCGTGAGGAATGTTTGTATACAAAGAAACTATGTCACATGTAATCCACAAAAAGCAAGTTTCTCCATAATCTGTAAAATTTGTTTCGTATCTTGTATGTACCCAGGTAATGCTCTCACCATCGGCTGTAAATAGGAATCCAACCACCCACTAAGTCGCTCTAAGATGGAATCAACCCCTGATATAATTGGGCGCAAAGGTGGGGGAAAGATATTTTTGTGTGTTTTGGGAAAAGCATGAAAAATTGGAAAATCTGGAACCAAAAATGAAGCCTCTTTTTCAGTATGCAGACCCAGGGATACTCCCCATTGTATATTTTGCATTACTTTCTGTTTAATGCTGTTAGTGGGATCACTATTCAATATCTTATATACCATAGTGTCACTCAACATTTGTATTATACATTTCTCATACAGGCCACTGTCCATAACGACAATTGAGCCGCCTTTGTCTGCCATACGGACAATTATGTTCTCATTATTTTGTAATTCCTTCAATGCCTTCTCCTGTGTTTTGGACATGTTCCGTTGTCTGTGTTGAAGTTTCTTGTTAAGGTCCTGTAGGTCCCTTTCCACTAGTGTTTGAAACATGTCCATTTCATTTGTTCTGGCCCCTATGGGATAAAATTTAGTATTCTTGGTGGATATAGGCAATACATCTTCTTGTTTAGTTCTATTGCTATCTGATAATTGTTGTAGATCTAAGATAACACATTGATCTCGAAAAACATGATCTTTATATTCATTTTGTACAACTGTATCTCCGTCTTCAGATATGTTTTGCACTTGTCCAACCTCTGTGGAGTCTTAATTGAAAAAATGCCTTCTCAGGGTTAGTAATTTTACGAATTTGTTAGCGTCCAGTAAAGTGTGATACAAATCAAAATTGGTAGTGGGTACAAAATTAAGGCCTTTTGCAAGGACCTGTTTCTGTTCTACAGTGAGAACACATGCCGATGAATTCAAGACTGTTAATTCTTCCGCTTCTTGTTGATGGGATTCGTAGCTCTGGTGTTGTATTGAGCGGTTGTGTCTTTTTCCTGCACGTCTTGTGCGTTTTTTTGCAGTGGATTCTTGGAGTTTTTTTGTTGTTGCTGTGTTTTGTAGATTTTTGTCTGTTCCGGTTTATGTGTTTGTCGGATGTGATTAGCTGCAGTTGCACCCTCACTATCTGAATCTTCCGACACCACGTGTCACCACTATGACCACCTTGTATTTATTTTTATGGATTTTTGAATAAAGAAGACTAATTTTTAGCCAGCCTGGAGTGCCGATTTCTACATTTTGCTGTTCTGCCAATCCTTAAATTATATTTTCTGGTGCAATGGAAAACAATGACTATAAATAAGAACAAAAGAACAACACTAAGTTAGACCACCCTCTTTATGAGGAAGATAAACAACGTTCCTCTATCTATCCTGCTATCTCCTGCTGTAGAGCCACACAGTCATATCTAGAGGACATAAAGACTGTCACATCCTTTGCATAGGCACAGAACTTTACCCTCTCAACTTTACTCAGCAAATGCCATTTCAGTCCTGTAAATTCCTTATTGCCAAGCAATAAGGGGGTCTAAACTAAAGACATATAGCAAGGGGCTGAGGGGGTAGCCTTGTCTCACACCCGACATGATCCGGAAAGGTGACCATTAACTAAAGGCTGGCTCATTGCCTCCTTATAGAGGACATGTAGCCACTGGAAAAAGGCAGAGGAAGGCCATACTCCAACAGCACTTGATACAAGTAGCCATTGTGGACTCTATCAAAGGCTTTACTATGGTCTAGGCCGACAATGTATGCCCCAAAATGATGCTGCGTGACATAGGCCACCGCTTCTCTCATCAGCAGTAATGAGTCCTCTATACTCCGACCTCTCATACCACATGTCTGATCGTCAATTAGCAGCTCAGCCACCACCTCACAATGGCAGAGACAATGGCTGCCAGTTCTTTAAGTCTTTCATGTCTCCCTTCTTTGCAAGGAGAACACGTACAGATTTATACTGGGAGGCAAGAAGCCATAATACTCCCCAATCATCTTTCATACACTCCCTCAACTCTGCAACATACCATCAAACATACACTGGGTGGTCTTTCAGTCATTATAAACGTTGCTAAATGACTCCTTAAACTCCAGGTCCTGTTAGAGCGAGCTGTTAGCCTTCCAGTAGCCCCTACCACAAACTACAGCAGGGACATACTTACCATACACTGGTCAGAGAACTCTATGGGGGTGATATTGTACCGGGAGGTTCTCATACCCCTCTTTGTGTATGTCCTGTCTATGTGGGTGGCATTCCCGCTGTTATGATAAGTGTAGTGTTGAATATAAGGGTCCACTAAATGGGCCTGCTGGACTATGTTATTAAGGAAGGTCTCATCATATCTTGGTTCCTGCACCAGGATCAGCGATCTTAATAGAGGTGCTTGGATCCCTTGCGGACAGAGGACTTGGATGTTTTAGTTGTGGTAGGAGCTGACATTCCAGTGACTGCTGGTACCTGTGGTGCAGCCTCTACAGATGAGACAGTCTCTGTTGCAAAGGTTCTGGGCACTTTGCTTTTAGCACTGGATGCAATTTATGTGATTGCTGCGCCGAAGCTACCTCGGGGCTGTAAATCAAAATGTGTTTAAACCGCGATATAGCGGTTTAAAACACTAGCTAAGGTAAGCTACGGCACCAGCTCACCCTGAGCTGGTGCCGGTGTTTACATCTCATACCTACCTTCAGAAGTGGTAGGTTTCCTTTAAAGAACACAACCGACTTACAAAAGACCCCTAGCTACAGACGGACCCATCTGTCCAATGTGACATCTGGTGAAGATCTCTGGGTGCTTTACTGTCACCCCATTTATCGGCACTAGGAGCTGCTTACTAAAGTAAGCAGCTCCTAGTGCTTGATCAAACGCCGCAGTGTTAGAGTGATAGTGTTACTGGAAACCTCCGGTAACGCTATCAAACACTGCGGTGGGGTACAGTGTAATCATCGGACAGCTTGCAAAGCTGCCTCTACCCCGGACCGTCCCGCTCGCTCCGTAGGCCGGCATTGACTGCCGCGCGCTAGGCGGCAGTCACCGCCCCTAGTCACGCCCCAACCCCGCCCTTCTCATGAATACGTTGGACAGCTTTGCGAGCTGTCCGACAATTACACTATACCCTGCCGCAGTTTTCCGGTAACGCTATCACTCGTAACACTGTGGCGTTTGTTCAAGCACTAGGAGCTGCTTACTTTAGTAAGCAGCTCCTAGTGCCGATAAATGGGGTGACAGGTCCTCTTTAAGTCCAAGGCTGCAATGATCTGCTGTAAGGTGTCTATAATGAAGTTTTATCAAAAAACTTCTTACATGAAAAAAAGACTCATGATTGTGGTCTCTTTTCATTGGGAGTTTTCTGTGCGTGAAAAACGCATTGAAAATTACAATGCGTAATCAGCAAAAACTGATGAAAATTACAGGCAAAACATCAGTTTTTTTGCGGATTGCACTCTGACGAGATCTGCAACCCTAGTGTAAAAAAAACCCTAACTCCTACACATTTCATAGCCAAAAACAATTTGTTTATTTGTGAAAGCACTCCAGCAGCGGTGGTATCCAAGGACAGCAGTCTCGTTTCTAAGGGAAAAATGGCTACATTTATGGGAAATTGTTTTCACACATTATTTTAATAGCATCCAATTGAAGAAATGCATCTATATGGCAGATGAATTAAAGTAAATGTGAATGCCCATGAGATTACCTTTTATTTTTTTTCAACCAGACAGAGCTTAACTAAGAACTACTATTAGAGATTCAAGTAGGAAAAATTTGAGGGAATTTTATGTTACAGTCTAAAAATAAAAACCAAATTATAACTCCCTCAGCTTTCACGTCATACTCTGCTTTTTAAAACTAAAAAGCTGAGTCCTGGGACATCAGACTGGGACTTGTTGAGCTATTTTAGAAACTCATGGAGAGCACGTGGTAAGTGAATGAGAAATAGCTATAGTGATAGAATGGTGTTTATAGCATATTAAGGGGTGGAATCCTGAGTTGGGAATTCTTGTTTAGGCTGCCTGTACGCCGTGTATATCACATGCTGATTTTCTGTGCAGAAAAAAAAAAAAATCAGCAGCTTAAGGCTACATGCACACTGCCGTTGCCCCCGTACCGTAGCACAGGGGCACATGACAGCACGGGGAGGAGGTGAGCGGCTTATCCCGGGGTAGGGCGCCGTGTGCCCATTGCCGTCTATGGGGATGTATATCAGCCGTATATACACGTTTCCCATGCATCAGTGTGAATGAGGCCTAATACAGTAGATTTCATCAGAATCTCATACTTACTGCACAAAAGTATTTAATAATGCAGATTGGTTATCAAGTCCAGTAGAAACATTTTAAATTTGTGTGCAATAATCTCCATTTAGAGATTTTGGAAACAAATGTTAAGGAGGTCATGGCCAAATGTATAGTCCCAAATCATAAGAATCATAACGAGGAAGGAAAGGACACAAATAGCCAGATACAAAATACAGTTTAATGTAGGAGCACAAAACACAGTTCAGGTTTATAAGACTGAGTATAAACATAGGAACAGGCAAATATCACCTTTTTTCTGTATAGCAGCTTGGATTCAAATTATTGGTGAGGTCCTCACCTGAGGTTCAGGGTTAATATGTTAATATGAAACCTGCCATAAGATCACTTCTATACCCTGTTTGTCAGTTTACAAAAATGTTACCAGGAAAAAAAAAAACTGTAAAACAAACTACACTTTTTTGGTCATTAAGAGTGAATAAAAATATCCAGGGATTGATTTTGATACTTTCACTTCATCAGCGAAATAACGGAAACCTAAAAAGGAAGAAGAATGGGAGAATGGATATCATCAATTAATACGCCATACTTCTAAGCTTTGTTGTACAATATTCTATAAACAGGACATGTCACTGATCTTGAGATGTCGGTTTTAGCAAATAATTGTGTTCTTTACAATTTGAACAGATTGTAAGTGTTTTTTCTTATGCAACCTGCAATGTCGCAAGTGACATGCTAATGCCCAAGTGTAAACACACTCATAAGTGGCCAGGTGGAATATTTAAATGTAAAAATACATTGAAATTAAGTTCTAAAAATAGTGTTGCAAAATAGTTATTTAATGTGGAATACCATGAAATACACCAAGATTAACTAAAACAGGAAGTTTGGGAGAAGTGACAGGCCCTAATTTTCCTTTTTTTCTGACCTCTTTTAGGATCTGGCCAAGGGTCTCTTCACTCTTAATAGGTTTTCTGCAAATACATAAAAGTTATGATTTAGAAAAACAAAAGTAAAATAAAACCTTAAAAATAAAACTTTTCAACAAACTTTGCAGACAACAGTAGTCCAGTGTGTGTACATAATACCCAGCTACTTTGTTGCTATTTATGGGAGTTGTAACACTGTCTGTTCCATGACTTACTGCTCCCCCATAGCCTGCATAAAGCTTCTGTCATCCTTGATAGCAATATTAAGTATAGAAGGCAAGACCGCACTTCTTATATGGTCCGTTAGGGTCTTTAGGGATCTTGGTCGTGTATCCTTGCTAGAAAGACAGAATTCAGCAGGAATTTCAGATTCTAAAGCATATTAAGGTCTCTTGCCCACAAGCTATTTTCCAGTACGGGTGCTATTCAAGTTTACATTGGACAGCACTCTAATCAATTGATAGTCTATTATGCTATATATATACCAGATTTGTATACAGGTTAATCAGAGAAATATGCAGGCTGGACAGCTCTGATCCACTATATTAGTAGAATGCAACCACCTGTTTTTGTAGTCTTAGTGTCATCCTAATATTGTCAGATTTTCACAGCTCTGAGCTACTTCCTTGAAAAACGCGCCATCCGATTTATTTCATGCACTTCAGTTGACTTCAATGAGTGAGTTTCACGCATGGCACAGGCCAGAGTATTTCTGATAGGTTTGGATCAACAAACTGAAAAAAATCGGATGTGATCACAGCACAATAAGTCACAACCCTGTCTGAGAGCTGTAAGATGTAGGCTAGGACAGCACTTGTACTAGAAAATAGTTCTTGGGCAAGGGACCATAGAGGGAATGAGGAGGGATGTAATTAGAGAAGGATGGACTTTGCTCTGTTTACATATAGTACCAAGTTTCTTAAGTACTAAAGCACATGTATCCAAATAAATATACCAGAAGAGTTGTATGTATAAAGGATGAAGCTCTTACCGCTCAGTCTTGGTAGAGATGAATATTGAGAACTTGCATTCCTGGTCAGGGAGGTACGTGGAAGGCACAACAACATATTGTCCAGGAGCAAGATGACAGATTTTACATACTTCCAAGGTATGACTATGTGGGACACAGCTGGCACATGGTTCTTGTGAAAATAATGGGAGACTTCCATCAACTAGTACCTAAAGACAAATGAAAAAAATCTGAACTCCTGAAGATATTACGATTCCATGGGGCTAATTCTGTACATATGGAGTTGTACAGAGGAATACCCAGAGATGTTCCATCACTGTATGGGAGTTAACTTATTGAATTTTCTCAGCTAAAGCCATTTTAGTTCATGGATAAAAATGTATATTACAGTCAAAGCACAAATTACACTCACCAAGTACACATGAAAGCCAATAGCATGGCATGCATTCTCCTGATTGTGCTGGCAAAGTGTAATCTTTACCACCTCTGTATTAGTCGACACACGAAAAGAAAATCTTGGATTAAGATGGTATGAAGGAAAGTTCCTGCTGCCTCCTGCATTCCTGTTACTCTTCTTCCACTGTCCTTTAAATTCCAGTGTTTCCCATACACCAGGCATCTTATCTTCACTTTCTTGCTCCAAAGGCTTGTTTGAGGATACCTCACTAAAATAGGAGTAAAAAAATGAACCTTTATCATCTAAAATGTTACAGAAAGTGGTTTTGCTGCTGAATGAAGAGAGGTACAAGACCGTAATTATACCTAGAGCATATGCAGTTTTCTTTTTGGTGTTCCTGTATGGGAACATATCTGAACATCAGCATTGAGGTGGAATCAGTTTGTGGGGCGGGAGGGCCCGAAACCCCGATAGACAAGAGAGCAGAAAAAGCAAGAAAAAGAAGCGCAGCTATCGTGTAATAACGTTAGATGTAGATGAAGTTGTTCGGTAGTTGCTTGAAACTGAAGAGATGCTGTATCTAGCTGCCACTCCTGGAAAGCCCCGTTCGAACAAAGGACTAGTATCCCGGAACCGTGGAAGATGTGTAGATCAGACCCAGAGGAGGCATCAGGACGGCGCTATTTCAGACACACACGGAGATAAGGTGTCTTGTGAAGGTTTCTTAATTACATATGGAGATCGTGACTAGAGATGAGCGAGTATACTGCTCGGTCGAGTATTAGCATACTCGGACCGGCTCATTACTCGGACGAGTATCTCGGCTGTCGAAATCGAGCATTAAAGTAATAAAATAAAGTCAAGAAAAGTATTTTTATTGCAAAATAAAATATTCCAGATGTTTGCAGATGTTTTAATTGCTAGAATACATTGAAAAAACACTATTCTTCACTTTACAGGTGTTCGCGCGTGTCTCCCGCTAAGTTTGGAGATGTGCGCCGAACATCTGGATGTGTAGAATAGTGTTCTTTCAATGTATTCAACAATTAAATGCTCCTGTGTTCACTGTTTTCATTCTATTCTTCACATTGCAGGTGTTCGCGCGTGTCTTCCGATAATGTCGGAGATGTGCGCGCACATCAGCAATGTGAAGAATAGAATAAAAACATTAAAAACAGTGAAAACACGAATATTTAAGTGCAGAACACATTCAAATAACATTCAAAGAACATATTCTTCACATTGCTGATGTGCGCACCATTTTAAACATTATCGGAAGACACGCGCTAACATCTGCAAAGTGAAGAATAGAATAAAAACTGAAAACAGTGAACACGGGAGCATTTAAGTGCAGAACACATTGAAAGAACACTACTCTTCACATCCAGATGTTCGGCGCACATCTCCTAACTTAGCGGGAGACAGGCGCGAACACCTGTAAAGTGAAGAATAGTGTTTTTTCAATGTATTCTAACAATTAAAACATCTGGAAACATGTGGAATATTTTATTCTGCACTGTTCTTTTAATGTTCTATTTTATTTAAAAAAATGCTCGGGTCTCCCATTGACTTTAACGAGCACCCGAGCATTTTAGTGCTCGCTCATCTCTAATCGTGCCGCGTTTCAGCTCTGAACCGGAGCTTTTAACAGGCATCTGATGAAAGCTCTGGTTCGGAGGTGAAACACGTCATGATCTCCATATACTTCCTCCGGGTCTGATCTACATTATTGCTCAGTTGATACAGTAGCTGGCTATGTATCTAATGAGACTGTTGTATATTTGTTCCCCCTGTTTCGCCTGTCCTATTATAAGGCATCTTTGCGACTATTGAACAATAATGTTTTGTTGAAACTAAAGTAAATGATAAAGGACCTGTGTATGCAAAAGCAAATTTGTCTAGCACCAGACAGTCCACTGACATGTAAGTGAAAAGGTTTTTGCTAGAAATTGTACATGTAGATTTTTAACCTGTTAACGACAGCCAGTGTCTTTAGATGGCTAACTGTGCTTCTGTGCTTGTCCTAAATCTGCAAGATATCTTTCGGCCTAGCAGCAGTTTCTCCTGCGTAGATCACAAAAGGAAGTTAAAAGACAGCTAGGGTTCCTGGGGAAAAGACAGAAGCAGCTTATTACTGCTTCTCCCTTCTCCTGCTTTCATTAGATAGTGCTGAACTGACTATGGGACATCCCTACCACTGACTTAGTGACTTCTCTGGTTGTCACTATTTAAATGCTGGTTATTATCTGTTGAAGTGGGTAATAGGCTAAGGACAGAGCAGACAGTTCAAGGAGAGTCCATATTTATGCAGTTTGCTTTTAGGCTGGCTAAACATATACAATGTCAGAAGAAAGCTGCAGTCAGTCAGCACAGCAAATCAAGGAAGAGTACCAATAGCCAAGTCAGGAAAAACTTTTCAAAGCGTAACTGTAAAGTTACTGACAAAAAATAGTTTAAGCACAGCGGGAGAGAGACTTTGATAACAATTCCAGCATTTGTAATTGGCCGATCTGCTTATGGCATCACTGAAAGTCCTTTGCATCACACAAAGTACTTTGAAATGATGCAGGGCAGATTGTTTGTAATTGGCCGACAGGAAGCATGTGATAAAACACATGCTTGTGACATCATTAGAGTTCCTACAGCCCCTCTCAACAAGCCTCCTGTCATCATCTCTTGCTGTACTATACGATTTCCCATGGCAACCAGAAAGCATGACAGATGTAAAGTAGCCTGGGGGGACAAGGTAAAGCCCCTGCTAGCTGCTAAACAGCTGCTGATAGCTCATTATAATAAATTAGAGAATTGCTTATTTTGGCATAGTGCAGAATTAGGCAAAAGTTTTTATACTTTACAGTTGTATTTTGAAAAAAAAAAATCTACCATCAAAATCAAGCATGAAAACCTGGGACACTAGCTTGTACTGTGACTGTGGTAATCTTCTTATATTTGTTATCCATGGCCTTGTTCCTTCTAAAATCAACTATTTTAATTATGCTAATAAGCACAGCTAAGGCTTTACCAGAACCCCCTAGTGCTGCAGATTCACAAGATGCTACACTGAGCCGCATCTTTCACCCTGGTCTCTCCGTCCACCCTCTGAAATTTAGCAGCAGCAAGAAGGGAGGGGTAACCATCTCTGCTCATTGTAACATCCTGAAAAGCTACTGCACCTAGGGGCTCGTGAAACACCCCTAGAGCCTGTGAGACTCATTAGCATAATTATAAAGGAAGGAAGTCATGGATAACAAATACAAAAGATTAACACAGTTACTGTGCCGGGATCTATGAGTAATATAGACAGGAAAAGGCCACAGCATCCAATTTGATGAAAAAGGTGATAAACCTTTATTCACACAGGCATGAAAAAACTGCAACATTTCAATTCGCCATGAATCTATGTCAAGCATGCAAACAATTGTGCACATGCACATATAAATACACCCACTACCCGGTGACCTCATTTCCTGTTTAAACATTAGGTAAAAAATCTCTTATCTCTGTTGAAGTTTTTTCATGCCTGTGTGAATAAAGGTTTATCACCTTTTTCATCATATTGGATGCTGTGGCCTTTTCCTGTCTATATTGGAATTTGGATCCTACACACCAGGACCCTGAGCTGCATACATTACCCAATTTAATAACTGGTCATTTTTTGGTTGCTGTCTCTTGTCTGCTTTTCAGAGATTTATGAGTAAGTGTCTCTGGTTTATCACGCTGGATTCTGATGGTAGATTTCCTTTAAGGAGACAATATTATGTGTACTGTTATCAGCTGCGCAATTCATATTTGAAATTTAAAAGTAAAAAAAAAAGGTTTTCATTGTCATACACGGTATAATCATTTAACCTGAGTGTGATGGGTCCACTAGAAAGCACACGGAGTAAGAAGTCCCCTTCTATGTCCCTGAGAAACGTGCTGGGGATAAGAAGATGATATCCTGGAGATAATTCACAACGTAGTTGCAGCTGTCTGTCATAACTGTGTGATGAGGTACCAACCACAGGTGTTGTCAAAATGGTCTTTTGAAGATTAAAATGACGGTTTTTCACCTACATAACATTAAAAAATATATATATTTAATGCCCTGAAGTCTGGACAAAAAAAATTAAGGGGGTTCCCCATAAATGACCTATAGAATATGTGATTGCTGTGAGACTTTTATTATACCTTCATTATTTACTTTTTCCACATCAAGGGCTACAAATGCACTTACAATATAACATCATAATATATCTTATAAATACATATAAAATATACAATCACAGTTCAATGATTGCTGTGAGACTTAAAATCACAATGAACAGAAAGTAGGGGACTTCAAATCCCCCTTAGTTACCTTTTATTATCTATGGAGCAAAGCTAAGGCATATTTTGCCTAATGAGGTAAAAGTATTGAATAATTTCAAAGAGAAATGTTCTTAGTTGCCTATTAGAACCAATCACAGAACAGTTTTCATTTTCTCAAATTTACCTTCCAGATGTGCAATCCAATAGCTGTTCCAGTTGTATGATTGGAGGTTCCATGTTGTAACGTTCGGCTGCTGTTATTTGAGGATCCAATTTTATCCCTTGGTCTTTGCATTAGGGTCAAATACACCTCACTTTGCATCCTGACACGTAACCAAAACTTTGGGTTTTCAGGGAAGCTGACGTTATTGCGTGATCCACCTGCATTTTGGCCGTTAATCCAAGAACCATTAATCTGTTGAGTATAAGAAAGCAGGGAACCTGTGTGCAAAATAAAAAAAAAATAAAATGTTTTGATCCCCAAAAGAACAGTGTTAATGTACATACTTTTTACAACTGAGTAATAAACAGAATAGTTAAAAAAGCAGCAAAAACACAGATGTTATCGAAGTTCATTCTAGTTAACAATTCACCCGAAAAACAAATCAAATCAAACAAGTCTAATACAAAACAGATACAGTCGTAGAAAAATAGCCTTTATGTGTATGTCAGAGGTATTTAAAACCCATGGATTCTCACCATTATGGCATTAAAGAAAACCTACCACTTCCGATGGTGCTTCCAAGCTGCAAAAGCCATGCACCAGCTCAGGGTGAGCTGGCGCCGGCGCTTATTTTCGTTATGTTTTTAAACAGATGTAAAGCGTTTAAACGCTTTAGTAATATTTATGTATGAAGCAGATTCAAAATATCTTTGTGATAGGGGGTGTTAAATCTTATTATTTGCTTAGGATTTTGTGGTTTCTCTTCGCATAGATCATAACCTTTCTGTTGCGTTAAGATTGTGTATCCGTGGGAAATACAGCACGGTTAAATCGTGCCCTAGGGATATTGCTTTCAAGCCATTCTTCTTATATTGCATAGCGACACCTTTTTCTACGTCAGAAGCCACAGACTTATGTTATGGACAGTTAATGTGCAAGTTGGCAACATTTTGATTCTGGAAATATTTCGGTTTCTGTGATAGGAGGTCTTAAAGTGTATTATTCGCTTGGGTTTTTGTGGTTTCTGGGTGGGCTGCATAATGACGAAAGCCAACATGAAAAAAATCTAAGGGGCCAGTAGTTACTCCTAATCCATCCCCTAACGAGACACCTAAAAATACAAACAAATATGACAAAATAAGAGAAACAGCTGCAGCCAAATTAGACAAATAAGTGTTATCCCCTAAAACAAGTAAAAGTTTAATTAAACCATCAAAAAAACAGCACAGGAAAGTACCATGGAGACTTCGTTAGAGTGTAGTCAGCAGCTGCAAGGGAGGAGAAAATTTGAAAACTGCACCAAATTGAGCCGGATCAAAATGCTGACACAGAAGTGCAATTAGAACCTCCCAATGTTACTATACAGGGGTCTGTTCAGACAAGGGAAAAAGTAATAAGAGGATCCTCCATCATTTAACCGTTTCGCGACCGCCCGCTGTGTATTCACGGCGGCGGTCGCGTTCCGATGCATGGAGAGGGCTCGCTGGCCGAGCCCTCTCCATAGCCGGTAAGTCTCTGCTGCATATTGCAGCAGAGGCTTACCGGTAACACCCGCGATCGGTGCCGGCACCGATCGCAGGTGTTTTCTTGCTGATCGCCGCCGGCAAAGCTGCCGGCGGCTTCAAACAGATGGCGGCGCATGGGCGCCACTCCCCGTGACGCCATCGGGGAGCGGCGATCCGTCACCATGGTAGCTTCGGGTCTCACGAAGACCCGAAGCTACTTCGGGTTAACCCATTCATTACAATGTGCTATCAGCACATTGTAATGTATGAGGAGTAAAATCCCCATACTGTAGTATGGCAGTATATGGTAGGATCGATCAGACAACCTAGGGTTAAAGTACCCTAGGGAGTCTGAAAAATAGTAAAAACAAAAAAAAAGTTGAAAAAAAAATTATAATAAAAAAAAACCTAGAAATTCAAATCACCCCCCTTTCCCTAGAACTGATATAAATATAAATAAAAACAGTAAAAATCATAAACACATTAGGTATCGCCGTGTCCGAAAATGCCTGATCTATCAAAATATAATAACGGTTTTTCACTGCGTTTAACCCCGTAACGGTAAATCGCGTCCAAAGTATAAACTGGCACTTTTTTGCCATTTAAAAAAAAATTTAAAATTCTATAAAAAGTGATCAAAAGGTCGTACAGTCCTAAAAATAATATAATTGAAAACATCATCAAAAGTCGCAAAAAATGACACCACCCTCAACTCCATACAACGAAGTATGGAAAAGTTATAAGCACAAGAAGACGGCAAAATAAAAAAAAAAATTTTGTTCATGAGGTTTTAATTTTTGTAGATGTATGAAAACATTATAACATTATTTGGTATCCCTGTAATCGTACTGACCCAAAGAATAAATTAGATGCGTCATTGGTGGCGTGAAGTGAAAGCCGTAATATCCAAGCCCACAAGAATACGACACAAATGCGTTTTTTCACCATTTTCACTGCATTTGGAATTTTTTTCCCGCTTCCCAGTACATGGCATGGAATATTCAATGCGATCACTATGAAGTGCAATTTGTTACGCAAAAAACGAGCCGTCACATAGCTTTTTACGTGTAAAAATAAAAAAAGTTATAGATTTTTGAAGGTGGGGAGTGAAAAATGGAAATGAAAAAACGGGAAAGGGCCCGGTCCTTAACCGGTTAATGTAATAATGACAGCCATACTGAAAGGTAATGGTGCAGTAGCTGAATTAACGAACCAGATAGGGGTATTTAAAGAGGAAATGGCTATTATTAGAGCAGATATGCAAAAACAAGCCATCAGGAATGAACACGCTGAAACTAGAATTTCAGATTTGGAGGACTCAGTTCACCAGTTAAGGAAAGAGGTTAAAGAGATGGATAATGTGGTTAAAGGGGTTGTCCGAGTTTTGAAAAAAAAAAAAAAAAACCTATAAGTGGCCGGGAGCGGGCTGCCTAAAACAATAAAGATGTACTTACCTTCCGGTGCCCTCCGGTATCCAGCGCTGCTGTTGCTCCGGTCCGGGCACCATGTAAACAAACATGGCCACCGGAGCAGCGCTGCATTCAGCTTCCGGCCGGACCCGACAACCTTCCGGCCCCCATACACAATGCTGGAAGCTGGAAGCTGAGTCTGGCGGCCATGTTTGTTTACATGGCGCCCTGACCGGAGCGACTGCAGCGCTGAAAATATTACAGCTGGCACGGCAAAAGGATAAAATTGAGTATAGCGGGCAGGCTATTAGAAGATTTCCGGATTTCGCACTGGAAACTCAACAGAAGAGAATGAACTTCTTTCATGTAAAAGCCAAACTGCACAATAAGAGTATACAATATTCCATGTCTTTTCCTGCAAAATTACGTATTGTATGGGAAAATTGACTGGATCAATAAAAATCTAAAATAAGTAGGTTTTGCGTGATATGTAAATGTGATGATAGGTATAGAACAGTGATGGCCAACCTATGACACGCGTGTCAGTGCTGACACGCATAGCCATTTTCAGTGACACGCGGCCGCCGGAGAGTTAAGTTTCATCCTCGGCTCCTACACTGCCAGGTGCAGTAGCCGGGAGGCTGAGAGATTGTCCAGCACATTGTAATAAAATAGATGTAGTATGGCAGTACATGGTAGGATCAACCACACAACCTAGGATTAAAGTACCCTAGAAGTTAAATAATTATACATATTTGTTATTTAAACTATAAATATCACAAAATTATCTTTTTTTTGTCAAGGTGACACACCACCCGAGTTATGCTCGGTTTTTTGGCGAATTTTGACACACCAAGCTCATAAGGTTGCCCATCACTGGTATAGAAGATAGGTTGGTTGTTAATGAATTTGTCTCCAGGGTTTTTTTTTTCTTGGGTGGTTCCTTGCTCCTTTCTTCCCCTATGGGGTTTTCTATATGGGAAGGTGTCTAGGGGATACATCTATGAAGAATCTCAGTAATCAAATCAAAATATTATCTTGGAATGTCCGGGGATTAGGTACCAAAATTAAAAGAATTAAAGTATTTGATCTTATTAACAGAAACATTCCTGATATAATTGCTCTTCAAGAGACGCATCTAACCCGTGAGAACGGGTCGCTGGCTAAACAGATGGTTTGGATCGGTATACCATTCATGCAATTCATCTTATTCAAGAGGGGTTTTAATAGCCATCAATAAAAAGGTAAAATTCCAGGAAATATCAGTCAAATATGACAAGGAAGGAAGATACATATTTTTGTATTGTGTTATTCAGGGTAGTTAATGGGTTATATTGCAAATATATATATACATATATACACATATACACACACACACACACACACACACACACACACATACATATACACACACACATACATATACACACACACATACATATACACACACACATACATATACACACACACATACATATACACACACACATACATATACACACACACATACATATACACACACACATACATATACACACACACATACATATACACACACACATACATATACACACACACATACATATACATATATACACACACACACATACATATACACATACATACACACACACATATATATACACACACATATATATACACACACATATATATACACACACATATATATACACACACATACACATCTCACATGCTATATGATTTACAAGAACTTATGGTAAATATTAGAGGGGTCCCGCTGACTTTAATTCAGTAATGGATACTAGCATGGATGTGTAGAGTCACAAATATGAATCATAGATTAAGTAGGTTGTATTTGATAAGTAAAGAGTTGGGATGGCACAAACTATGGAGGCTTAAGCACCCAGATGCGCAGGAATTTTCATGTTATTAAAAAACACGTAAGGTTTTTTCAAGATTAGATATAGTATTCACCAATGATTGTGGGATGCATTATGTTAAAAAAGCAAATTAAGGTAATAAAGCGATTTCAGATCACGCTCCACTCACTGCTGTTGTTGCGATAAATGGGAAAGTCACAAGTTATAATTTTAGGATTGCTCCTATGTGGGTAGAGATACTGGATAATCATGATAGATTGCCTATGCAGATTAGAGAATTCTTTAGTATGAATGTGGGCACTGTAAGCACTGCCCTAGTGTGGGATGCAGATAAATCACACGTTAGGGGAATGTTTAAAGCGGAAAGTATATGTTATAAGAACAATAATGGCAAAAAAAACCATATGTAGTATATATTGTTAATGTTTATATGAAATAAAGATGTTTTAAAAATGAAAAAAAAAAGAAGTCTAAATCCTTAGAACAGACATTTATAGCACATTCCAAATTCTTATAAAGAGATATATTAGCACATGCTGCAGTGAACCAATTGAAACAAGTCATTATATACACTCACCGGCCACTTTATTAGGTACACCGGTCCAACTGCTCGTTAACACTTACGGTAATTTCTAATCAGCCAATAACATGGCGGCAACTCATTAAGGCATGTAGACATGGTCAAGACAATCTCCTGCAGTTCAAACCGGGCATCAGTATGGGGAAGAAAGGTGATTTGAGTGCCTTTGAACGTGGCATGGTTGTTGGTGCCAGAAGGGCTGGTCTGAGTATTTCAGAAACTGCTGATCTACTGGGATTTTCATGCACAACCATCTCTAGGGTTTACAGAGAATGGTCCGAAATAAAAAAACATCCAGTGAGCGGCAGTTCTGTGGGCGGAAATGCCTTGTTGATGCCAGAGGTCAGAGGAGAATGGGCAGACTGGTTCGAGCTGATAGAAAGGCAACAGTGACTCAAATCGCCACCCGTTACAACCAAGGTAGGCAGAAGAGCATCTCTGAACCCACAGTACGTCAAACTTTGAGGCAGATGGGCTACAGCAGCAGAAGACCACACCGGGTGCCACTCCTTTCAGCTAAGAACAGGAAACTGAGGCTACAATTTGCACAAGCTCATCGAAAATTGGACAGTAGAAGATTAGAAAAACGTTGCCTGATCTGATGAGTCTCGATTTCTGCTACGACATTTGGATGGTAGGGTCAGAATTTGGTGTCAACAACATGAAAGCATGGATCCTTGTATCAACGGTTCAGGCTGGTGGTGGGGGTGTCATGGTGTGGGGAATATTTTCTTGGCACTCTTTGGGCCCCTTGGTACCAATTGAGCATCGTTGCAACGCCACAGCCTACCTGAGTATTGTTGCTGACCATGTCCATCCCTTTATGACCACAATGTACCCAACATCTGATGGCTACTTTCAGCAGGATAATGCGCCATGTCATAAAGCTGGAATCATCTCAGACTGGTTTCTTGAACATGACAATGAGTTCACTGTACTCAAATGGCCTCCACAGTCCAGATCTCAATCCAATAGAGCATCTTTGGGAAGTGGTGGAATGGGAGATTCGCAGCATGGATGTGCAGCCGACAAATCTGCGGCAACTGTGTGATGCCATCCTGTCAATATGGACCAAAATCTCTGAGGAATGCTTCCAGCACCTTGTTGAATCTATGCCACGAAGAATTGAGGCAGTTCTGAAGGCAAAAGGGGGTCCAACCCGTTACTAGCAAGGTGTACCTAATAAAGTGGCCGGTGAGTATCTTTGGAGTTGTCCCATTTTATTCCAACTCCACTGCCTTAACCACCTAAACCCAAGAAAAATATGTTACCTATACCATTCCCATGAAAATGGCTTATAATTTAGTTCTTCTTCCCATAAGCATTTTCTCAAAGTGTAATCTGCACAATTTACCTGCACTCACCAGTCCAGATACTTTGGATACAAAGTTTCTTGACGACAGGAAACGCCAATGTAACCTCATGAAATTCTCGAAAAAATTCAGCCTTTTCCACCCAGAACTCGCCATCTTGAATTTGAGTTAGAAATCGAGAACTTTCCACCTGGTCCATCAACGCCCAATTATCACCACTGCCATAAGGGATAATAGAGAAGTTGTCCTGTTAACAATTTATAAAACTTTGTTCTAGCAAAATTGGTAATCATTTTGCTTCTTGTCTAATACTATAAAGTCATAAATAGCACCTATGTAAACAATATTAATGGCAAACAAAACAATCCCTTAAAAATTATCAGGGGATCAGCTAATCTGATCTCACCAGGGCATAGGTAGTATACTATTAGAAAGTGCATAGGTACATCACAAACCAAACAATGTACCCTACCCTCTATCAGATAGGGAATGTATTTTGGGAGTTTTATAGGTCTTTTAATGCCTTGTATAACATATATATATAAATGGATCTATAGGTTTGGACTCAATCCACCTTCTAAAAGAGAAATCTTTCAATTCTTAACACAAACCTTTGTCCCCAGGAACCTTCCCAGCAACTTCTACCCCAAGGATTGTGTACACGGAATAAGAGCAAAGACTGTCCATCCTTTGTAAATCCTTGCTGTATATCGGTAATTGTGAAGGCATGAAACTGTCCCAGATCTCCAGAACCTACATTTAAATAAAATATTGGTGAAAAAAAAATGTGTGTACTGCAATGCTATTCTGTTTAATCCTACAGATCCTGAATCCCTCAAGAAAAGGCCAATGTAGTGGTGACCACAGGTTAAAGATAAAATTATGCCAGTTCTGACCTGGCGTAAACTTAATTATGGTGCCCGGGTGCTCCACCCATTTTAAATTGCGCCAAAATTCAGTGCAAGTTCTTAGACACTTTCATATTGTGATTGGTACACCAAAAGGGGCATGTCTGTGATAAAATGGGTTGGCCTAAGTTGCAGCAAACTATGGCAGATTAGACTTTAACCAGTTCTGTCCATTAGCGAAGTAAACAGCTCCTTTCTGTGTAGTGATCAACCTGTTACTCTTGAATTGCTAAATGAAAGAGGAGGTGCCTAGCACTGCACCAACACAAAATGGAGCTGTCCTTCAGAAGACAGAATTTGCTCATCACTGAGGATTCTTAGTGTAGGACCCCCACTGACTAAATAGTGATGACCATAGCCATGGGTGGGTCATTATTGGTGTCCAGTCATTCATTTTTCACAATTCATATCCAAACCATTCAAAAATGAAATAAATGTAATGCTCACCTTCCCTCTTGTGCACAGAGCAACTCATTGCACAATGTTCCTTCAGATCCAGCATCCTGCAGATGATTTCTTCTTTGAAACTCTCATTGGCTAATTCCAAAGACCATCTTTCTACCAAACCTCCAGTTAGATCTACCAAAGCATCAACAACCTGGCCAGCCCACAAGGCCTCATAGGAGCCATGTAACCTGTAGACACATACAGCTAAAAAATTATGGCCAATAATGCTGACTATACGAGATGAGGAATGATTCACACAAGCAAATATTATGGAATTTCTGTTGCCTTATTTTAATTGCAAAGGTAGATAAAAAAATAACTATGCTTCTCATTTTGTGGACTCCTGACTTTGGCCCCCTTTAGCAGTGAAGGAATATAACTTCACTTTTTTAATCTGAAGCAGAAGTGAGGTTCCTGCATTAGGGCCTTGATGCATGGCCAATGGAAAAGATCTACCTCAAAGAGTGCAGTAGCATAAAAAAAACAGTGCTGGAGAATATGGGAAAAACTTCACTATTAGGGCTCATTCAGCCAAGCGTTTTTGACATCAGCAAGCTATCCATTCAATGGGTCTGTTCACATATCCTTTTTTGTTACACTGATGCGCAGACTGAGAAAAAAGTGCAGCACACACTTTTTTTCTCACATGCGTACCACGAACCTCCATAGAAGCCAATGGTACAGCAAAAATCGGACAGCACAGGGATGACATCTATATGCAGGCAAAGAAACTGGGCAGCGCAGAAAACACAAAACATTAAATACCTGTTTTTTTGTGGGAGTGAAAAAAAAATGACGACATATGGATGTGAAAAAAAAAACAAATGCGGATTCAATACAGAATACATATCACAGAAAAATACTACAAGATTAAGAGACCTTTCATTAAATCCACATACTTAGCATATGCCTTTTCCAAGAGTGGAAGCCAAAAAGCTCCATGATCTTGACAATGAGAGAAGCAGAGTTTGTGTCCAAGGCATGGCAAGCGATCATCAATGGTAACATCCACCCAGCGACCGAACCTCCAAAACCGACACGTAAAGCGTCCAGTGTACCCTTGATCCTCCCAGGTGTACTGGCCAGCAGGAAAAACCTTTGTAGTAAAGTAATGCAAGTCAATGTAAGATCACACAGTGCAAGTTACATATAAATGCAGAGGTGCGGAAATGCTCTTAAGTTACCTGATAGAGGGGTTGGTTAAATTATATATTCCATGGCTACTGTGGGGCCCATGGTCACTCAAACTACCTGCCAAGTTTGTCAATACCATGTAGATGCAGCTGTACATCTTATAGTGTATATATATATATGCATTGTACATTACTATTAGTCTCATCCTTCATAAATGGGCACCACATTGAGCTGCTTATACAATGCTCAAAAAAATAAAAGGGAACAATTAAACAACACAGTATAACTCCAAGTAGATAACACTTCTGTGAAATCAAACTGTCCACTTAGGGTGGTGGCACATGTCGCGTTTTGAACCCATTTTTAGTCGTGCATTTTCAGTTTGTTTAAAAACCCATGCGTTTTTGTCCAGTTTTACCAATCATCTTAATTAACAACATACAAAAACGTATGCGGTTTTTTCCTCAGCATGACTAAAGACGGTCTAAACACAGGTTCAAAACGCCACGTGTGCCACCACCCTTATGGAGCAACACTGATTGTCAATCAATTTCACATGCTGTTGCGCAAATGAAATATACAGCAGGTAGAAATTATTGGCAATACACAATCAATAAAGGAGTGGTTTTGTGGGTAGGGCCCACAGACCACTTCTTGGTACATGTGGCTGATAGCACATAACACACATAACACTGATAGCATAACACAGATTCCACATCTACAAGTGGCTCAAGTAGCGCAGAGCATCCCAGATGAATCAATGCGAGCTGTGGCCAGGTTTGCTGTGTCTGTAAGCATAGTGTCCAGAGGATGGAGGTGCTACCAGGAGACAGGCCAGTGCACCAGGAGATGTGGAGGGGTCCGTAGGAGGGCAATAATCGAGCAGCAGGACCGCTACCTCCACCTTTATGAAACAGGAGAACTGCCAGAGCCCTGCAAAATGACCTCAGCAGACCACAAACGTGCACGTGTCTGCACAAACCTCAAACCTGCACGTCCTCAGATGGGATTGTGCTCACAGCATAACACTGTGCAGGACGCTTGCACTTTGGAAGAGAACACCAGGATTGGAAAATTCACCACTTCACAGATGAAAGCAGGTTCACACTGAGCACATGTGACACAATTTGGAGACGATGTGGAGAGCCATCTGATGCCTGCAACATCCTTCAGCATGACTGGTTTACCAGTGGGTCAGTAATGAAGTGAGGTGGAATTTCTTTGGAGGGACACACAGTCCTCCATGTGCTTGCCAAAGGTAAAATGACTGCCATTAGGTCCCGAGATGAGATCCTCAGACTCCTTGTGAGACCATATGCTGGTGCGAAGGGCCCTACACAGTGTCCATTTTAGGACATGGTCAGAAGTCAGTCATAGATCATATAATAGAATATTTGATACTTAACACTGACACCTGAGACTGACAGAGCTTGTGTATTGAATATACAACATATACTGCCTGCCTATCAGACATGCTCAAATCGATAACACTGCATATAATTCCTGCCTAGAAAACATGCTCAAATGATGTGCGAGGCTGATATGTGACAGTCTTTAGAGCTCACATCTGGGTGTGAGAGGTTGGGTACTAGATACATTGTATCTTCTTACAAACTGTGGCAGCCAATGAGGAAGAGAAGAAGCTGCTTCTACAGACTTAGCTAAAGACAGGTAATTAAACCTGAGTGAAGTTGGCCCCCCCACATTGTTCAAACCAAACAAAATTGGTGTCAAACGTTTGTGCAGCCGAAATTTTCGTTTGTGCCACTATCGTTTTTAAGATATTAATGAAAGTTACCAGAGGTCAACCAGCCCCCCACATTGCCCTAATCAAACAAAACTGGTTCCGAACAATTCTGCTACGTTAGTGCTAGTTTGTGCGGTTCAAATTTTTGTTTGTGCTGCTTTTGTTTTGAATATATGAACAAAAAAAATCAAAAGGTCAAAAGTTCAAAAGTAACAAATTCTATGAATGCTGTTGGATTGTCCGGTGATCTGGATTTGGCGCGTGTCTATTGGACTACAAACAAGGTATATCCATACTCCAATGCAACAATATTTGCCGCAACAGCTTCAACTAAGCCGACTCTCCTGTTTTTTGTTGCTGGATTAGCTAGTTTGTTTACATATATAATAAAAGCCAGTGTTTTCAAACACTTGTGCACTCACCCCTTCTACTTCAAAGCTTCATGCTTCAAAAGTTAATACATGAGCAGAGACAAAATGTGTATACCATCAGCACATACAGGAGGCATACAGCAAGATCTCAAATCATGCAACACCCCTGATTTTAAGCCTAGACACCCACGTTTCTTATGGGGCGAGAGGTAACGAGAAAACTTATGGCGTTTTTATAAAATCCTCTTCAAAAGTGAACCTCACAGAGGAAAGGGGTAGACAGCATTAGCATGCGAACCTCCTCCTCTCTGTAACATGACAAGCCAGGAGGTGGGAGGAAGACACACTGTCTATGAATCACAGGGAAGACTTATCATACGTCACCGCCCCCCTTGTCGTGCCGGACACATCAAGAGCCTCAGGCCTCTTCATGTACCTAGCAGGTGGCAGCCAGGTAACACTACATGTAGAAGCAGTGCTTCTATTGACTCCAGTATAAGCCAAGGATGGGAAATGCATTGGTTACAGCACCTCCACAGTATGTAGCCTGCCAGACCACTGTAGTATATATCCAGACCCCTGTAGTATATAGCTAGCCAGCCAGCAGGCCCCTGTAGTATCTAGCCAGCCAGCCAGCTCCTGTAGTATCTAGCCAGCTCCTGTAGTATCTAGCCAGCTCCTGTAGTATCTAGCCAGCTCCTGTAGTATCTAGCCAGCCAGCCAGCTCCTGTAGTATCTAGCCAGCTCCTGTAGTATCTAGCCAGCCAGCCAGCCCCCTGTAGTATCTAGCCAGCCAGCCCCCTGTAGTATCTAGCCAGCCAGCCCCCTGTAGTATCTAGCCAGCCAGCCCCCTGTAGTATCTAGCCAGCCAGCCCCCTGTAGTATCTAGCCAGCCTGCCAGCCCCCTGTAGTATCTAGCCAGCCTGCCAGCCCCCTGTGGTATATAGCCTGCCAGCCCCCTGTGGTATATAACCTGCCAGCCCCCTGTGGTATATAGCCTGCCAGCCCCCTGTGGTATATAGCCAGCCTCCTGTGGTATATAGCCAGCCAACCCCCGCACCCAAAATAATGCCTTTAGTAAAAAAAAAATAAATAATGTACTCACTTTCTGGCAGCGCGCTATGAGGTCCTCTTCTATTTACCTCGGCTCCGGCATCGGCTCCGTGCCAGTGCACGGTCCGACACAGGCATCGCGACATCATAGTGTGTGCCAATGACAACACACATACTAGAATGCCAGCGTGTGGCTGACATTACTATGCCTGCGATAGACAGCGCGGGGACACGGAGCCCCCATGGATAGAAGAGGAACTGCCGTGGGGACATCGGAAGGGGAGTACACTTTTTCTTGAGTCTGGAATAAGCCAAGTTGGGTTTTTCAGCACATTTTTTGACGCTTATACTTGAGTATATACAGTAAATACTCCATTTTGGAGCTGAATTTATATTGTAAATAGGGGGGGCTCCCTAGTGTAAGCGTCCCATGTGACTGAACTGGAGAGAGTGTGTGTGTGTGTGTGTGTGTGTGTGTGTGTGTGTGTGTGTGTGTGTGTGTGTGTGTGTGTGTGTCTCATCACACTATGTGGATACTGCACACTTCCTACTACTCTTATCAGCAGGAGAATAGCACAGTCCTACTGCTCTGATCCTTTATACAGTACTAATGTCACCACACAATACTCTCCTGTACATGGGTACAGCACAACTTGTTTGACATTATCTAGAAGTGTTATCAGAAGTGTAACAAGAGGTTTCCAACGTTTTCAGAGATGATGGTCGTGTCCAATACTGGACAGGTTCGGAAAGTGTTTGGCGCTGGCTGTGTCATATTCTCCATCTTGGGAAGCTGCAGGTTATTACATTAGTACCTCATGGACTTTGGGTGTCCTCTCCATATACATACCTCCCAACCGTCCCGTTTTGGGCGGGACAGTCCCGTTTTTTAACCCTTGTCCCGCCTGCACGGACCGTTAAGTGAAAGTCCCGGTTTTTTTGCGTTTTCACGGATTTTTCCGTTTTGTCCCGCCCCCGAGTCCCGCCCCCCCCGAGTCCCGCCCCCGAGTCCCGCCCCCGTCCTGCTCAGGATACAGAGAAGCCAGGGGGCGGGGTGCAGCGTCCTCCTCCTCTCCAGCTCCCGGGCTGTCTGCTGCAGAGCCGGCACCTCCCCCATCCCCTCCCCTGGGAGGCAGAGCCCTCCCTGTCCTCAGGCTGCCACTTGCAGGCACATGGATGGATGGATGGATGGAGCAGTGCAGAGTGTCCTATTCTCTGCACTGCCCCTGCACAGCAGCCCCAGGGGATCAGCCTCCGTGCAGGCAGGAGCTCTCCAGCTCTGCTACATCAATAGCTTCCTGCCCCCACCTCCTCCTCCTGCTCCTCACTGAAGTTCGTCTGATGAAGCAGAGCCGAGTGTGTGCAGCTGCTGCAGTGTGATAACAGGTACTCTACAGGGACTGCAGGCAGCAGCTAAAGGGTTAAACACTTTCCCCCATAGACCCCCTGCCCCCATCCCTAATCCCCCCCCAGTGCACTTCTATTCTGCTTTTATTGTACCATATACTTAATCCCTTAAGGACGCAGGGTTTTTCTCTCATTTCTCGCTCTCCAACTTCAAAAATCCATAACTTTTTCATGTTTCCGTGTACAGACCTGTGTGAGGGCTTATTTTGTGCGTAACAAATTTTACTTTCCCGTAATGTTATTTATTTTAACATGCCGTGTACTGCGAAGCTGCAAAAAATTCCAAATGTGGAAATTTTTTTTAAAAAAACCGCACGTGTCACGTTCTTGTGGGCTCAGTTTTTTCGACTTTGACTGTGCACTCAAAATAACACCTCAGCTTTATTCTTTGGTTCGGTGCGATCGCGGTGATACCGGATTTATAGGTTTTATTGTGTTTTAATACATTTTCAAAAATTAAACGAATGTGTGCAAAAAAAAAAAAAAAAAAATTTTGCCATCTTCTGACGCTAATAACTTTTTCATATTTCGGTGCACGGAGCTGGGGGTGGGGTCATTTTTGGCGAAATGAGCCGACGTTTTCATTGCTACCATTCTGAGGTCTGTGCGACATTTTGATCATTTTTAATTTCATTTTTTATGTGATGTAAAAAGGTGTAAAAGTCGCATTTCGGACATTTGGGCGCCATTTCCCGCCTCGGAGGTCACCGCCGCCCGTAACCGTTTTTATATTTTGATAGATCGGGCATTTTGGGACGCGGCGATACCTGATGTGTCTGTGATTTTTACTGTTTGTTATGTTTTATATCCGTTCTAGGGAAAGGGAGGTGATTAGAATTTTTAATATTTTATAAATTTTTTTTATTTTTAAAACCTGTTTTTTCTTTTTTTTCCACTATTTCTTAGACCCTCTACGGTACATTAACCCTAGATGGTCAGATCGCTCCTACCATATACTGCAATACTTCTGGCTCATTGTAACGAACCTGCAGAAGCCATGTAGCCTCGTGTCAAAAGAAGACCCGAGGCTACCACGGCAAACGATCGCCGCCCCCGATGACGTTCGGGGGCACAGCGATCGTAAAAAAGACTTTGCCGGCGACAATGACCGACTGCGGTTATTAGCGGTGGGGGTTTTCTGCAACATGCAAAACCCCCCACCTTGTATGAAGAGGACTCAGCCCGTGAGCCCTCTTCATACACTCCTTATACTCTCTGCGTCGTAGAGCTACGGCGCAGAGCGTTAAGGGGTTAAAGGGGTTTTCCCACAAATACAAGTTAGGCCCTATCCATAGGACAGGGCTTAACCTGCTGATGTGTGGGGGTTTCAGTGATGTGACCCCCATAGATCATGAAAACGAGGGGTGTGTTGGGGTCCACATAAGGTCCATGTCATCGCTCTATGACGGTAATGGAGCAGAATGGTCATACACGGCCGCCTGCTCCATTACTCTGACGGAACGATTTTTGCGTTTCCATATTTCACTCCCCACTTTCAAAAATCAATAACTTTTTTATTTTTCCACGTACAGAGCTGTGTGCGGCCTGTTTCTGCGTAACAAATTATACTTCCTAGTGACAGTATTAAATATTCCAGGCCCTGTACTGGGAAGCGGGAAGGAAAATATCAAATGTGGTTTTTATGGCTTTCACTGCGTGCTCCATAGGACCCCTCCCCTTTACTGCGCTCCATAGGACCCCTCCCCTTTACTGCGCTCCATAGGACCCCTCCCCTTTACTGCGCTCCATAGGACCCCTCCCCTTTACTGCGCTCCATAGGACCCCTCCCCTTTACTGCGCTCCATAGGACCCCTCCCCTTTACTGCGCTCCATAGGACCCCTCCCCTTTACTGCGCTCCATAGGACCCCTCCCCTTCACTGCGACAACGAGCATGTCTCCCCCCCCTAGACAACAAGCATGTACCCCCCCTAGACAACGAGCATTTCCCCCCTAGACAACGAGCATTTCCCCCTGCTAGACAACGAGCATGTCTCCCCCTGACCCCTAGACAACGAGCATGTCCCCCCCAAGACAACGAGCATGCCCCCCCCCTAGACAACGAGCATGTCCCCCCCCAGACAACGAGCATTCCCCCCCCCCTAGACAACGAGCATGTCTCCCCCCGACTCCTAGACAACGAGCATGTCCCCCCCTAGACAACGAGCATGTCTCCCCCTGACCCCTAGACAACGAGCATGTCCCCCCCCTGGACAACGAGCATCCCCCCCCCCCCTAGACAACGAGCATGTCTCCCCCCGACTCCTAGACAACGAGCATGTCCCCCCCCCTAGACAACGAGCATTCCCCCCCCCCCCCCTAGACAACGAGCATGTCTACCCCTGACCCCTAGACAACGAGCCTGTCCCCCCCTGTGGCTGCGTGCCCTTTTTTGTGTGCTTGTGTTATTTTTGTCTTCCAGGACCGTGCCTGCTGTGGACTGCTTCGGATTCGAAGGATTACGTCTATGACCGACATTTCTAACAAATAAAATGGTCAACGAGGGTGTGTCTGCGTCTTTTGTTCAATAAAATTTTCTGAAAACGGTGTGATTATTTATTTTTTTGCGACACTCTTCATAGTTTGCCGTAGTAGTGGTGCCGGCTAGGTGACGGTGCTCATTACTAAGGGCAGGCCTTAGTGTTTGCCTTAATTTTTTTGGCAAATTTACACTAACGCCCATACCATTACCCCGGTACCCACCGCCACCAGGGGTGCCGGGAAGAGCCGGGTACAAACCAGTACCTGACCGTCTATAGATGGTCAGGTAGTGGGGCGGCTGCAGGCTGTTATTGTTGCGCTGGAATAGCCCCCTAACAGTGGCCTATCCCAGCGCAGTAATGGCAGGCTGCTGCTGCTTTTTTGTATCAGGCTGATTTGAACAATAGGGGGCACCCCATGCCGTTTTTCCCCCCATTTTTTTGTAAAAATGGGGGAAACAGCCTGGGAGCCCCCTTTAAAGGGGGGACCCCACGCATATTTTTGTCAAAAATTTGAAGAAAAAACCGCATGGGGCTTCCCCCTATTTTTCAAATCAGCCTGATACAAAAAAGCAGCAGCAGCCTGCCATTACTGAGCTGGGATAGGCCACTGTTAGGGGGCTATTCCAGCGCAACAATAACAGCCTGCAGCCGCCCCACTACCTGACCATCTATAGACGGTCAGGTACTGGTTTGTACCCGGCTCTTCCCGGCACCCCTGGTGGCGGTGGGTACCGGGGTAATCGTATGGGCGTTAGTGTGAATTTGCCAAAAAAATTAAGGCAAACACTAAGGCCTGCCCTTAGTAATGAGCACCGTCATCTAGCCGGCACCACTACTATGGCAAACTATGAAGAGTGTCGCAAAAAAATAAATAATCACACCGTTTTCAGAAAATTTTATTGAACAAAAGACGCAGACACACCCTCGTTAACCATTTTATTTGTTAGAAATGTCGGTCATCGACGTAATCCTTTGAATCCGAAGCAGTCCACAGCAGGCACGGTCCTGGAAGACAAAAATAACACAAACACACAAAAAAGGGCACGCAGCCACAGGGGGGGACAGGCTCGTTGTCTAGGTGGGGGACATGCTCGTTGTCTAGGGGGGGGGCATGCTCGTTGTCTAGGGGGGGGACATGCTCGTTGTCTAGGTGGGGGTACATTCTCGTTGTCTAGGTGGGGGTACATTCTCGTTGTCTAGGTGGGGGTACATGCTCGTTGTCTAGGGGGGGTACATGCTCGTTGTCTAGGGGGAGACATGCTCGTTGTCTGGGGGCGGACATGCCCGTTGTCTGGGGGGGACATGCTCGTTGTCTGGGGGGGACATGCTCGTTGTCTAGGGGGGGGCATGCTCGTTGTCTGGGGGCGGACATGCCCGTTGTCTGGGGGGGACATGCTCGTTGTCTAGGGGGGGACATGCTCGTTGTCTAGGGGAGGACATGCTCGTTGTCTAGGGGAGGACATGCTCGTTGTCTGGGGGGGACATGCTCGTTGTCTAGGGGGGGGCATGCTCGTTGTCTGGGGGCGGACATGCCCGTTGTCTGGGGGGGACATGCTCGTTGTCTAGGGGGGGACATGCTCGTTGTCTAGGGGAGGACATGCTCGTTGTCTGGGGGGGCATGCTCGTTGTCTGGGGGGGGCATGCTCGTTGTCTAGGAGGGCATGCTCGTTGTCTGGGGGGGGGACATGCTCGTTGTCTAGGGAGAGTGGAATATGCCCCCCAATTATATACATAAATATACATTGGTGCCAGTGGATGCGTTGAAGGTATGAGCAGTGGCGTGGCCAGGGGGTGTGGTTAGGGGGCGTGGCTAGGGTGTGGCTTCTGTGGGTAAAAAAATCGCCGCGGCGCGCTTCGCGCGCCGCCATTTTGTCCCTCTTTCTCCTCCACTAAAGTTGGGAGGTATGCATATAGGCTCAGCCAGGGAGCCCGGATACATACAAAATATAGCATTTCTAATATCCCTCAGACTAAGGACATGGGACATACATTTTCAGCAGGAGGGTTGGGATTCTCCATGCAGGTAGGTACCTGACAACTTACATGCTGCAGGAGGGCGGGAGACTTTTGCAGGGCAGAGCAGGCGCAGATAAACCAGCAGTCTCCCAGGATGCCTTGTGCTCCCAGAGCATCTCTGTTGTCCTCCGGGAAGAGCCGGGGAGCGGCACAAATCTCCTAGAAAACACAAGGTGACAGGGATCAGCCTCCAGGACCAGCGGCCATGGGGTGAGGGGAGCAGAGGGCGCCCACCTGAGGTCTCCGCCATGTAATGCGCTCACATAATGGAGGCAGCGGAGAGTCACCAGCGCCCACCAACGAGGAGACACAGGCAGGAAACTCCGGGTCCACGAAGAGCCCAGTACCGGGGGGAGGCATGATATCTGCAGCGGCCTTCCGAGGAGCGACAGCTCAGCTGACACACAGCATGGTGACTGCCGGATCCTAGTAGTACAGCCGCCCGGCGAGCGTCCCTCACCCCGGCTGCACCGCTGTCTGATGAGCGGCCATCATTCGGCGCACACAAGCCCCGCCCCCACACTGACATCTCCCGTCACGCATGGGCAGCCGCCCCTCCCGCTCTGTCACCTCTCACATCACACTGGCCGCTCTGGAGTTATCAGCGGTCTCATCATGAGGCAGAAGTGACTTATGGGCTCGCTATTCAATGGAATGGACCTTCACCCATGATGTGTTCCCGCTCTCCATACACATGGACACAACAGCCATTTAATGGTGTTTTCCCACGAACAGAAGTTTGGCCTTATCCACAGGATAGGGCCTAACTAGCTGATCAGTGGGGGGTCTCAGTGCTGAGAACCCCCCCACGCATCACGAAAAAGGAGGAGTCCGATGGGGTCCCACCTACCTCCGTCGGACTGCTCGTTTCTCTGTCAGCCTGATGATGCAGACGGTCGCGCATGACCGTTCTGCTCTATGGAGCTGACGGAGAGCGCTGAGCTCGGCAATTTCCATCAGCTCCATGGAGATTAATGGAGCAGAATGGTCATGCACAGATTGAAGCAGATAGAAGGGACACGTCCGACATAATGTTCATACAGCCCAGGGCCCATGGCAGCCTTAATATGCCCCGGGTATGATATTTGTGACTAAGACCAGCTTCATACACTGCTTCCAGTCCAGCTTTACGTCCATTTTCCCAATTTATGCATAGAACAGATAAGAAATGTGAACAAGGCCTTAGGCTGCTGTGACACGTAGCACTTTGTGCCATGGCCCAATCGCATAAGCATTTCTATGAAAACACATGTGATTGGTAACCAGCACCCGGGGCCTAATATTTAGACAATACAAGACACCGGGTGCTGGTCACCGATCGCATGCTTTAACCTAGAAACGCATATGTGATTGGGCCGTGGAACACCCTGTGCGCTTTGATTCCGTTTCTAAACAAAGTCAAAGTGCTACATGTGACAGCAGCCTTATGGGCACAATGCTGACTTCTTCTGTGCAGGCAGCATACTATTCTACAGTACTTTGAAAGTGATGCTCAGTTCACACCTGCTTCAGGGGGCTGCGTTACTTAAATGCTTCAGGAGAGCGTAACTTAAAAGCAAGGCGAAGGGAAACTCTTGCTTTCAACTACTCTTCCAAATTAATACAATTTCAAATAGCGCAAAAAAAAAAACAGAGTAGACACTTTAGAGTGTGGTTGGACTCTGGTGGAGGAAAGGGTAGGCCACACTATTCCTTCAAATAAGTAAAGGTGATTAAAACTATAGAATAACCTGCGCTGTCCAAGTAATATAAATGATAGCTAAGGTGGTACCTGTGATGGAGCATGAAAACATCCCGATGGTAATTGTACCCAGTCCGAATTCCTGTTATTCACCTGAATCGTCCAAAGAGGTTTCTGCATCCAAGAAATTGGTATATGGATGAGGTTCTACATGTGGGGCACTTTGAATTAGTTAGCAATAATGCGGAGCAGCCCTGGCCGGTGGCTGCAACCCGCTACACAGTTCCGTTGGAGGGACGTCACTCAATCTACGGATCGTCCAAAGGAACAATTCTCCTCGACACGTTTCGAAAGTCACGGCTTTCTTCGTCAGGAATGAGAGATATGTGTGCCACACCATGACAATCCTCTTTATATATGATTTGGTAAATTCAAACATTGCTGGTATCCATCGTGTACCTTAGGGTGGTGATACACATGGCGTTTTTGGGCCTTTTTTAGTAGTGCGTTTTCAGATTGGAAAAAAACGGACCTAAAAACTCCATGTGTGTCACACCCTAAGGCCGGCGCCACACGTAGCGCTTTGTCTGCGCTTGCAAACGCAGACAAAGTAGCGCCCACCAGGGCGGGCCGAGGCCCGATCGCATCGGCGTTTCTATGGAAACGCCTGCAATCGGGAACGAGCCATTCCCGATCGCAGGCGTTTCCATAGAAACGCCGATGCGATCGGGTCGAGGCCCGCCCCTGTGGGCGCGACTTTGTCTGCGTTTGCGTTTGCAAGCGCAGACAAAGCGCTACGTGTGGCGCCAGCCTAAGGGAGACTCCCTGAGCGAAAGCTCATCTGATGCCCTCAACAATATAAAAAGTGTGTATTTATCTAAATGTACATCCTAATCTAGATGAAAAAAGTATATAGTAAATAAAAATCTTTTTAGAATGTGGGACGCACATTTATAAATTGCTACCGTTGAAGTCAATAGTAGGTGGTGAAATCTAGAAGCAACATGTACTACCTCCCAACCATTGGAGGGGCGGAGGAGGGACAAAAGTCATGGTGCATGTAGCATGCTGCTGAGATTTTCTCCACCTAAGCCACCCCTTCGCCCCCCCCCCCCCCAGCAGCAGCTCCCCTCATACTTTGCCCCCAGTTACAGCAGCTCTCCTCATACTGCGCCCCCGCCCCCAGCAGCAGCTCCCCTCATACTTTGCCCCCAGCCCAAGCAGCGGCTCTCCTCATAATTGCGTCCCCCCAGCAGCAGCTCTCCTCATACTGCGCCCCCAGCTGCAGCAGCTTTACTCATATTGCGCCCCCGCCCCCAGCAGCAGCTCCCCTCATACTTTGCCCCCACCCCAAGCAGCGGCTCTCCTCATAATTGCGTCCCCCAGCAGCAGCTTTCCTCATACTGCGCCCCACCCCCAGCAGCAGCTCCCCTCATACTTTTCCCCCAGCAGCAGCAGCTCTCATCATACTGCACCCCCCCCCCCCAGCAGCAGCAGCTCCCCTCATACTTTGCCTCCCCATAAGATGCAGCTCCCCTCATACTGTGCCCCCCAGCAGCTCCCAGAGGACACAGGTAAGGGGTGGGTCCATGTGATGTCCACCTAGAATACAGGGCATGTTGGTCAAAATCAGGATCAAAAAATCTGATTTTGACCCAGTATTTGGCACTGATCAGAGAATCTATGTCAAATACCACTGTATAAATGGGATTTACTGTATATTAGATCCTAGGAGCCATTGTACAGTAAATGACATTCTCTATATATATTGTAGCGTAGGATCCTAGGAGAGGGGCATTAACTGTATATTACATTGTAAACTCCTAGGAGTGGGGCGTAGATTATATATTTGACTGCTGGGTTAGGTTGGGGGGGGGGGGATACCCAATAATTATTGTGCTTATCCTGACAGGAGACATATGTAAAGATTGGGATCATGCCTGTTTTTAACATGCTTGATCATCTGGATCGAACAGTGACAGATGAAGAAGATAATGTACAGGATAAATGTTGGCCAACAGAAAGTTGTTGTACTCCATTAGAGTCCAGGGATCAGCTACCGGCGACATGGAGAAGGAATAGCGCGGCCGGGAGCGCACACACCCTGCTGTCCATTCACAAGTTCGTTTAGGACCCCCATTCTTCTTATACGTAAGTGTTTTGGCAGTCTGCCCCCAGCCGCAGTGATCAACATGTTAAAGGAAACCTACCACTTGAAGTGGCAGGTTTCAGATGGAAATACCGCTGTATTGCGACTGTGCGCGCGGCTACATAGGAAGTGAAGGAGAGCCGTGCGCATGGTAAGCGCCGAGCGTACCTCCCTGCGCCGGCTATAAAGTTTAAAAAGTGTTTTAAACCGCAATACAGCGGTTTAAAACACTAACAAAAATAAGCTCCGGCACCAGCTCACCCTGAGCTGGTGCTCGGTATGTCCATCTGAAACCTGCCACTTCAAGTGGTAGGTTTCCTTTAACTCCTATCCTGTGTATGGGTCAAATGCTGGTGAGTTAAAAGGGTTGTCCGTTCACTACATTTTTTCCCATATGCACAGGGTAGAGAATAGGTTGCAGACGGATAGGGGTCCTAGTAGAGGGACCCACTTTATATCACAAGAACAGGGTTTCCATTTTTCCTCCAAATGAATAAAAAAGATGGGGGCTCATGCACTTTCCTCTCTATTTATCTCAACGGCACTTACAGAGAAGGTTAATAACTTTACACAAGATGGGGAACTGGAAAATATCCCTAGCAAATAGAGTGAAACTAATTTGTAATATAATATATGGGCAACAGAAAAAGTCATAAACTCTTATAGCCATACAGAAAAGTCACCGCCATACCCTGAAATTTTGATTTCAGGCTACATTAGGCGTTATAAAAAAAAAAGTTCATACTAGATACTTATGTACAAATGAGTCCAATAAGACACATCAGACTCATCTCTGGTGCTCCCCGGGCCTCTGCAGTGACTCAATAAAGCCGGAGTAGTACACCCTGGCCTTCTTTTCGCATGCACCATACCTATGCTACATTCATATACTACAGCGGCTTCAGTGTACAGTGTCCTGCGGCCGCATATACGTCCCCATAGAAGGCAATGGAGGCACGGCGGCGGCACCGTTCCGCGCTGCACTCCGGGAAAAGATAGAACATGCTCTATCTTTTCCCTGGTGTGCGGCCGTGCGCCACTGTTTCCTATGGAGGGAGGAGGGGCCACCTCCTCCTCTCCAGCACATGGTGGTATGTCCGCACGGCGGGCATACCACGTGTGAATGCACCCTATGTTGTAAATACAGCTCATAACCCTTGCAACTGACAAACATCTAAATACATTCAAGTAATACCCCATTTCAGCCACTTGGTGGTAGTGTGGTTGTGGAATGCAGCTTACCCAGCAGGTCTATCTTATTTATCTTGCTTTGATATGTGCTGGCAGAATGTTATAGAGCAGGAGGGCTGGGGCATTTACCCACCGAGAGTCAAAATATCATACCTCCCAACCGTCCCGGATACAGCGTGACAGTCCCGTTTTTCAGGCTCTGCCCCGCTGCCCGTCACGGTGAGAGTCATGGACCGGGACATCTACTCTATTGCCACGTGATCTCCCGTCTTCACACTTTCACTATGAATAGACGGCCACATTATCATTATCCTCGCACATAGAAGAGTCCACACCCATCTCCATTAAAGGGGTTGTCCGAGTTTAAAAAAAAAATAAAATATATGTGGCCGGGAGCAGGCTGCATAAAGTAATAAAGCTGTACTTACCTCCGGTGCCTTCCGGTATCCAGCGCTGCTGTCGCTCCGGTCCGGGTGCCATGTAAACAAACATGGCCGCCGGAGCAGCGCTGGACTCAGTTTCCGGCCGGCCGTGGCCGGGTACGCCTATCCGTCCCTATACACAGCATTGTGTATTGGGGCCGGAAGGTTGTCGGAGACCGGAGCGACAGCAGCGCTAGATACGGGAGGGCACCGGGAGGTAAGTACAGCTTTATTGTTTTAGTCAGGCCGCTCCCCGCCACATATAGTTTTTTTTGAAAACTCGGACAACCCCTTTAAGGCAATCCCCTGTCCACTCCCACCTCCTCCGCTTGGCCAATCCTCTGTTCCCACTCAGTGCAGTCATGCAGACTCCGCCCAGTACACCTTTATCCTCTCCATTTTCGGGTGTCATGTGACTGCAGCTCACACTGCTTCCTGTTGTGTGACTGGCAGCATGCAGCTCACAGCCGGAGCTGTCATTAGTAGACACACAGCGGGCAGTGCAAGTCTCTACTGTCTCCTCATGTACCTGCACACTCTACAGGTATTGTCTGAGACCTGATTATGTACTTCCCCTGGGCTTGTCACCATTTGTAGTTTGGCTGTATCCCTCCCCTTAGTCCAATTTAGATACTTGCTATCATCTTTATCAGATTCCTGTATACCCTGTGCCCTATATACGCCTTCTGCCCCCTGTGCCCCTTGCTCTGTACACCTTCTGCCCCCTGTGCCCCCGGCCCTGTACGCCTTCTGCCCCCGGCCCTGTACGCCTTGTGCCCCCTGCCCTGTATGCCTTCTGCCCCCTGTGCCCCCTGCCCTGTACTCCTTCTGCCCTCTGTGCCCTCTGCCCTGTACTCCTTCTGCTCTCTGTGCCCCCTGCCCTGTACTCCTTCTGCCCTCTGTGCCCCCTGCCCTGTACGCCTTCTGCCCCCTGTGCCCCCTGCCCTGTACGCCTTCTGCCCCCTGTGCCCCCTGCCCTGTACACCTTCTGCTCTCTGTGCCCCCTGCCCTGTACTCCTTCTGCCCTCTGTGCCCCCTGCCCTGTACTCCTTCTGCTCTCTGTGCCCCCTGCCCTGTACTCCTTCTGCCCTCTGTGCCCCCTGCCCTGTACTCCTTCTGCCCTCTGTGCCCCCTGCCCTGTACTCCTTCTGCCCTCTGTGCCCCCTGCCCTGTACACCTTCTGCTCTCTGTGCACCCAGTGCCTCCTGCCCTCTGTGTCCTGTGCGCCTTGTGCCTCTGTGCCCCTTGCCCTCTGTTTCCTGTGCGCACCCATGCCCTATGTGCACCCTGTGTCCTGCTCCTTGTGCCTTCTATGCCCCATGCCCTCTGTCCGCCTTGTGCCATCTGTTCGTCTTGTGCCCCCTGCCCACCGTGTCGTGTGCGCCTTTTGCCCTCCTAGCCACCTGCTTGTGTTCTCTGCAGTTGTGGTGCATGTATCACATTGTGCTCACTACTGCTTCAGTCTATCTTCATATCACTGCTGGTAGTATACACTCACCATTGTCTGTCCCATAGAGCCCTTATAGCTTTAGGGCAAGCTTTCTTCAGCTAATAAAATCGCTGCACAGAAAAGGAAAAAAAATTACCATTTATTCTCTGCCTCGTAACCTAGCGAGTCGTGGTGGGCGGATACATACGTGCGAGTCTGGTGGCTTGCTCACACCTCCTTTCCCTACGTCATCCGGCTGTCGGCTGAATTATAACACAAATGCCTACGGCACATGCGTGGAAGCAGGAAGCTAAGAAGTAAAGCCGCGCATGTGCCGTAGGCATTTGTGTTATAATTCAGCCGACAGGGGGGTTGGCCACAGGACAGGTGCATTATATGTGTGGGCCGTTAAGGTCGATATTATACTGTTTGGGGGTGGGCAAGGGGTGGGGCAGTGGGTGTGGTTTAGGGGAAATGGGAGGGGCTTTGTCCCTCTTTCTCTAGCCCAAAAGTTGGGAGGTATGAAATATTGTGAACATTTCAAGATGAATGCCTAGAGGCGGGCATCTTCATCTACTGCACATCTATGGCCAATACAGTGGAAATGCCAACCGTGCTGCATATGAACACGATCTGCAGGTGCGCTAGCTACCACAGTCTGCTGCAGTGTTGCCAGAGAACCATGTCCCAAAGCTGCGGACTGAGGACTTTCCCCTGCTGGATAAAGGTACTGACTTGGACACTTTCTTGCTTACCTTTGAAGAACCTTGTCAGCAGTACCATGTGCCTGCGGACCAATGGGTTCGGTGCCTTACCCCATATCCATATAATAACCCATAAGGCAGCATATAATTCACCCTCTTTCATTTTATCCTCACACTTTTATCGTGGCTCACTGGCATCTCTTTAACCCCTTAACGCTGAAGCCACTTTTCACCTTCCTGACACGGCCCATTTTTTAAAATCTGACGTGTCTATTTAAGTGGTTATAACTTTGGAACACTTTAACATATCCAGTTGATTTTGAGATTGTTTTTTCGTGACACATTGTACTTCATGTTGGTTGAGAAATTTAATCAATATGTTTAGTATTTATTTATGAAATAAATGGAAATTTGGCAAAAATTTTGAAAAAAACAATGTTTTCCAAATTCAAAATTTTCTACTTTTTGGAAAGTTGGTCATATCGCTAAAATAACTTGATAACTAACATTTTCCATATGTCTGCTTTAACTTGCCATCATTTTTCAAAAATCTTTTCCTTTTTTTAGGATGTTAGGAGGCTTATAACTTTAGGTGCAATTTTTCAGATTTTCATGAAAATCATCAAAACCTACTTTTGGAGGGTCAATTTAGTTAGAAGTGACTTTATAAGGCCCACATGACAAGAAACCCCCACAAATGACACCATTTTAGAAACTACACCCCTCAAAATATTCAAAACAACCTTTGGGAATTTTGTTAACCCTATGAGCGTTTCATGAGGGTGAAAGATAAATGAAAGTGAAATTACAGAAATGTAATTTTATCTTACTATAGATTCATTGAACACTAAAATTTGCACCTTCACAATGGGTTAAAAAGGAAAATGCATTTTACAATGTTTAGGGCAATTCCTCCTGAGCATGCCAATACCCATTTTGTCACTGTACCCCGCTGTACGGACACAGGGGGGCACTTGGAAGGGAAAGAGCGGTGTTTCGTTTTTGGAGGGCAAATATGGCTGAAAAAGTTTTCATGTGACAGGATGCATTTGGAGAGCCATAATGGTACCAAAACAGAGGAAAGCCCCAACATGAGACACCATTTTGGAAAGTACACCCCTTGGAGAGTTTAGCAAGGTGTAATTTGTGTATTCCCCCAACAGGTGTTTGATTCAATTAGGCCCCAAAAGGGAAAAAAGGTGAAAATTTTCTCAAAAAAGTCACTTTTACCCCAAATTTTTGTAAGCCACAAGGGATAAAAGATGAAACAACCTCCATAAATGTGTAAAACTATTTCTCCTAATCACAGAACTGCACCACTTTTGCACTTTTGCACCACTTTTGCACACAGTAGGGCTCAGAAGGGAAAGAGGGGCTTTGGCCTTTTAGAAGCCAGATTTGACAATCATCCTTTACATGTGTCAGGATGCATTTGGAAAGCCCTAGTGGTACCAAAACAGAGGGGAACCCCAACAAGTGTCACCATTTTGGAAAGTGCACCCTTTGGAGAATTTAGCAAGATGTAATATGTGTATTTTCCCCTACAGGTGTTTGTTTCAATTAGGTCCCTAAAAGGAAAAAGATGAACATTTTCCCAAAAAAGTCACTTTTACGGCTAATTTTTGTATCCCATAAGGCATTAAAGATGAAACAACCCCCAAAAATGTGTACTAGCATTTCTCCCGAGTATAAAATTGCCCCACACATGCAAATAAAATGTTGTATGGGTACGCAGTGAAGCTCAGAAGGGAAAGAGGGGCGTTGGCCTTTTAGAAGCCAAATTTGACATACATCCTTTACATGTGTCAGGATGCATTTAGAGAGCCGTAGTGGTACCAAGACAGAGGGGAACCCCAACAAGTGTCACCATTTTGGAAGGCACACCCCTTAGAGAATTTAGCAAGGTGTAATATGTGTATTTGTCCGTAAAGGTGTTTGATTTCATTAGGACTTAAATAGGAAAAAGGTAAAAATTTTCCAATAAAGGTCATTTTACCCCTAATTTTTGTAAGCCACAAGGGATAAAAAAAATATAATAACCCCCCAAAATGTGTAAACCTATTTCTCTCAAGTGTAGAAGTACCCCACATGTGTATATAAAATGTTGTATGGGCGCACAGTAAAAGGAAAGGGGGATGTTTGCCTTTTAGAAGCCAAATTTGACAAATGTTTGACATGCATTTGGAGAACCCTAGTGGTATAAAACGGATAAGAATCCGAAAAAGTGTCCCTAATTTTTGAATGTACACCCCTTAGAGAATTTTGCAATGTGTTATATATGTATTTGCCCGTACAGGTAAATGATCCAATTAGGCCCTAAACATTAAAAAGGTGAAAATTTTCCTATAAATGTCACTTTACCCCTAATTTTTGTAAGCCACAAGGCATAATATATTAAATAACCCCAAAAAAGGTGTAAAACTATTTCTCCCGAGTGCATAAGTACCCCACATGTGCATATAAAATGCTTTATGGGTGCACAGTAGAGGAAAAGAGGGATGTTTGTCTTTTAGAGGCCAAATTTGACAGAAATCCTTCACATGTGTCAGGATACATTTGGAGAGCCGTAGTGGTACCAAAAGAGAGGAAAACCCAAAAAGTGACCCTAATTGTTGAATGTACACCCCTTGGGGAATTTAGCAAGGTGTAATATGTGGTGTAGGGTAATACACTTGGTGAAATGAGCATTTTGAACATATAGGTGGTTTCCAAATATGATGTGCAATGCAGTCCAAGATGGAAAATGCAATTCTTTCTGGAGAGTTCAGTGCCCATTATGTGGCGCCCCTTATGAAATAATGGAGGGGTATAGGGAGCAATGGGACCTAACAGTTGTTACAATTATTAATTTTACCGAAAATTAATTCACAACAGGTTGGGCGTGAATTATGAATGTGTTGCGTATAAGGAGGTAGAATATACGAGGGGACCAACTAAACTTTTGTCACTCTAGAGTTGTTGCAGGTCTCTTAGTAGTATGTAGTGTCCATCCTAACTCCTCTTTTGGAACAGACTCTTTATTGAGTCCTACCATTAGAAGCAGCAGAATTCACCGGGAAAATGCTGTCCTGGCAAAACACGGGAACATCTAAACCAGAGGTACTGGGGCCCCGTCCTTCTTGTCCCAATATTAGTTTCCTAATATCTTCCTCTTGAAAACGGAGAAATCATACGGCAGGACCTGCACATTGGAACAGCTCGTAAGAGTTGTACAGCGTAATCTGTACAATGTGCACGGCCAGCGCTTTTGTACCAAATCTTCGTTTTTCGTAGGGAAATTATTGCCAAGTGTTGCTCTTATTCACCCAAGCGATGCCCATTGTGACGAATACTGTTGCTTTTGGCTGGACCAAATCGACTAGCCAATAGCGGCAAACATGGACAGAGGGGGGAAACAAAACCCCTCTGGACCGCAAAGCACAATTGGTGGCTGTCAGGAACAGCCGCCACCCTGCCCCGATCACCGTGTCTACAGACATGGTGATCGGTATTACTGACTTCATAAGTAAATTCGCTGCTATTGGCTGGTCTGAATTGATGAGCCAATAGCAGCGATCATGTGGGTGGGACGTAACCCTTCTGTTCCATGGGGCAGGATGGATGGCCGTCAGGAACAGCCGCCATCTTGCCCCGATCACTGTGTCTGAACCGTGTTGGCAAGTCACTACCCACCGCACCGTTCTATAACAACGCGCATTGGGAATAGGCTATACAATCTTTATTTTTTAAGCAATTTAGACAAATAAGGGCTTATTTTTTGCGAGATGAGATGCACTGTAAAAAAAACTTCATTTTAGTGGGTATTTAGCTTATTGAAGCAATTTTATTAACTTTTTACGTGTGGAGGAAAATAAAATCATCAATTCTTGTTTTGGATTTTTAGCATTTTTTTGGGGGGGTGTTCACTGTAGCATAACAATAATATATTATCTTTATTCTACGGATCACTACGATTACGGTGATACCTCATTTATATAGTTTATTTTATATTTGTCCAATTTTATTGAAGGAAAACTAGAATAGAAAAAATTGCATTTGTTTTAGTATTGCCATTTTTATAGCGGCATAACTATAGTATTTTTTGGTTGACGGAGCTGGTTGTAAGCTTATTTTTTGCGTGATAAGATGTTCTTTTCATTGGTATCATTTTTGTGATTGTAACTTTTTCGGATCACTTTTTAGAACATTTTTTGTAAAGCAATTTGATAAAAAGTTTTAATTTTTGGCAAGTTTTTGGGTTTTTTTTTTTACCACGTTCACCGAGCGGGTCCAATTATGATTAGGATTTATTGTACAGATTGTTATGGACGCAGCGATACCAAATAAGTGGGGTTTTTTTGTGATTTAGTGTTTTTATAGTTTATTGCTTGTGTACAGGGAAATGTGGTGTTTGGGGGGACTTTCACTTTCTTTTATTATTTATTTTTATTTAAAAAAAAGCTTTATTTATTTTTTTTACTTTTTTTACAGTTACTAACATCTTAGCTTGAACAAGTGTCAGGGGTTAACACCCGCGATCGGAGAAATCTCCGATCGCGGGTGTTAGAGGCGGGTGTCAGCTATAATATATAGCCGACACCCGCAGCTTCTGGCGCCGGCTCCGTTCAGGAGCCGGCGCCAGAAGCTTGGCGTAATAGTACTGCATTTTGCGGGAAGTCACCTCCCGCCATGCGGTACTATTACGTCAAATGTCGGGAAGGGGTTAATACAGCACGTCCGACCCTGTCCACCACTTTTTAATACAGCACTGGACACCCTGGGACACCATGGCGTATCATGCGGTTCTTTATGGACTGTTGCAGGGCACCCGCGCCATTAAGGATAGCCAGGTAGCTAGGCTCTTTATCAGCTGTTTTAAGAATGCCATGTGGTACAACAGGGGACACTTCAACTGGGACAAGATGACCCTGTTGACGTTGGACTGCTACAGACTAGTCCATTGCAATTGGCAGGAGTATGCAATGACAGGTGAACAATGAAACAATGAAGAAGAGGAGGAGAATGATATGCAGGTAGGAATCCCCTCCTTACTTCTTGTGTAAGGGGGCCATGCAGCAGCAATAATTACATAATTAACCCCTACGCGCACTGGACGAGGGAAGATACTTCCCGCACGATTTGTCAGCCGAAAAATAAAAAAGTTCTGCATATGAAAAGATGGTGATGCTAAAATGAACAAGATTTTTTCCAAATTAGTTTTTATACAGTAAAATTGAATAAAATACACAAAACCCCCACATATTTGGTATCGTTGCGTCCTTGACAATCTGAATAATAAAACAGAATAGTTATTGGACCCGCACAGTGAACTCTGAAAAAAAGATAATTTTTAATTAACACCTTTTTCTTTAAAATGCTCTAGAAAGTGATAAAAAAAATTTTATGCACTCTAAAATAAGACCACTAAAAACGCTTCTCGCAAAAAATAATGATGTGATGCTAAAATTAACAACATTTTCGCCAAATTACTTTTTATTCAGTAAAAATGGGGTAAAAATAAAAAAAATCTTAATAAATAATATATACTATTTTTATGGTATGGTAAACGGCCCAAAAACCCCCCAAAAAGAATCTCGAAAAAATTGATGATTTTCATTTCCTCCACCAACAAAGAGTTAATAAAATCTCACCAATTAGCTATAAATGCCCCAAAATTATGTACCAGAAAAGTGCACTGCATTTGCCCCTATAGGTCCAAATTAGAAAAAGAAAAAAAAAATTATAGCCTGTACAATTTGACAATGCTCTGGATGGCGCCTCCTTCCCTTCTTTGCCCGGCCATGCGCCTATACAGCAGTTACCACCACATATGGGGTATCAGTGTACTCGGGAGAAATTGGGTATCAAACTTTGTGGAGCCTTTTTTCATTTAATCCATTGCAAGTGTTTCATTTTCCACCCAAAATGAGTGTATTGTCAAAAAATATTACAATTTGTAGACCGCACCTCCATTTTGTTTTAACCCCTATAAAACACCTAAAGGGTTAACAAAGTTCTTTAAAGTGCTTTTTCATACGTTGAGGGGTGTAGTTTCCATAATGGGGTAGTTATGGCTATTATTTAGGCCTCTCACAGTCAATTAAAAGTTGAGCAGGTCCCTCTAAATACGTATTCTGGTGTTTTTCCAAAAATTTTTAAAAATGGCACCCAAATTCTGACCCTCATAACCTTCTAGTAAAATATGTGGAATCTTATAAAACTATGCCAACATAAACTTATATACTCACCCTCCGTTGGTCCCGATGCTCAGCACGGCTACCGATGTCCCCGATGCTCTCCTCTTCTGTCTTCCCTGCGTCTCCTCTTCTGTTTTCGATCTTCTGTACAGCAGGCAGGGACGCGGCCATGTTATCTCCCTGGCGGCGCATACTATGACGTCACCAGCGGCCCCGACGGCCAGGAAGATAACATGGCCGTGTCCCTGCCTGCTGTACAGAAGATCGAAGAAAGAAGAGGAGCGGCGGGGAAGACAGAAGAGGAGCTACGGGGGCGTTGGGAGCCACGCTGAGCATCAGGGCTGCCGGAGGGTGAGTACATAAGTTAATTCTTTTTATTGACTCGTGTATAAGCCGAGGTGAGGTTTTTCTGCACATTGTTTGTGCTAAAAAACTCGGCTTATACACAAGTATATACGGTACCTGCTATACTGATTTGTTTTAAGTGATTTTTTTCATTTATTTTGTTAAATTTGGTTCAACAATAGTGTTAGTGATGGTGACATCACAGGATACATGACATCACAGACACCACAAGACATCACAATGGGAATAGAATGTTGGGGCTTCTGTCCCGGAGACATCTGCCATCACTTGAACTCAACATCATGAACAGGATGCATCCAGGTAAGAGGGTCTCTGCGGCAGGTTGGTCACGCACAATATTTTTTGGGGTAAATGGTGCAGTTCAGAACCATTTACCCACAAATAACCTCAGCAGAAAACAGCTATGTTTCTTACAGTGAGGACTGGATTTTGGTACCAATTTACAATCTACAAATTGCTTCCAAAATCTCACTCCAGTTAAAGTCAATAGTAGGCGGTGAAATCTAGAAGCAACATGTACTACCTCCCAACCTTTGGAAGGCCGGAGGAGGGACAAAAGTCATGGTGCATGTAGCATGCTGCTGAGATTTTTTCCCCCTAAGCCACACCTTTTGCCCCCAGCTGCAGCAGCTCTCCTCATACTAAGCCCCCTCCCCAGCAGCAGCTCCCCTCATACTTTGCTCCGGCCCCCAGCAGCAGCAGCTCTCCTCATACTGCGGCCGCTCCCCTCTCCCCACCAGCAGCTCCCCTTATACTGTGCCCCCCAGCAGCTCCCGGAGGACACAGGTAAGGGTTGGGTCCATGTGATGTCCACCTAGAATACAGGGCTTGTTGGTCAAAATCAGGATCAAAAAACCTAATTTTAATCCAGTATTTGACACTGATCAGAGAATCTGTCAAATACCACTGTATAAATGGGATTTACTGTATATTAGATCCTATGAGCCATTGTACAGTAAATGACATTCTCTATATATATTGTAGCGTAGGATCCTAGGAGAGGGGCATTAACTGTATATTATATTGTAAACTCCTAGGAGCGGGGTGTAGATTATATATTTGACTGGTGGGTTAGGTTGAGGGGGAGGTAACCAATAATTATTGTGCTTATCCTGACAGGAGACATATGTAAAGATTGGGATCATGCCTGTTTTTAACATGCTTGATCATCTCGATCGAACAGTGACAGATGAAGAAGACAATGTACAGGATAGATGTTGGCCAAATGAGTATCTGGCAGACAGTTTTGTAAGAAGCCCAGCTCACTCAGGTATTTCTAGTTTGGGGTCTGCATCTGTCCTGTAGTTTCAAGGGGTCATGAGATTCACTTCAGTCAATTAATGGCTTTGTTGGGCAAGGGGACAACACAGGAAGTGAAGTCTCCTGGAAAACGGAATGTCCCAGGAGGCCACTCATTGGCTGTAGCAGGTCCTCGGAACCCATGGAACTTCTGGCCAGGTGCCGACCCATGGACCGGCAGTACCAGAGCGCCGTGGGAATCAGGAGCAAGAGCGAGGTAAGTATTTGTTGTTTTTTATATTCATCCCCTGCCCCCTCAAGGTTTTCCATATTCACAGAAAACTCCTTTAAGCTCTTAGGAGCAGGGCATCAGCCAGTCCCCTGCCCCTGTAGTCAGCCAACCCTCTGCTACTGTAGTCAGCTAGCCCCGTCAGCCAGCCCCCTGCCCCTGTAGTCAGCCAGCCCCCTGCCCCTGTAGTCAGCCAGCCCCCTGCCCCTGTAGTCAGCCAGCCCCCTGCCCCTGTAGTCAGCCAGCCCCCTGCCCCTGTAGTCAGCCAGCCCCCTGCCCCTGTAGTCAGCCAGCCCCCTGCCCCTGTAGTCAGCCAGCCCCCTGCCCCTGTAGTCAGCCAGCCCCCTGCCCCTGTAGTCAGCCAGCCCCCTGCCCCTGTAGTCAGCCAGCCCCCTGCCCCTGTAGTCAGCCAGCCCCCTGCCCCTGTAGTTATCCAGTCCCGTCAGCCAGCCACTTGCCCCTATAGTCAGACAGTCCCTGCCACTGTTGTCAGACAGCCCCATCATCCAGCTCCCTACCCCTGTAGTCAGCAATTCCCTTGCCACTGTAGTCAGCCAGCCCCATTAGCCAGCCCCCTGACACTGTAGTCAGCCAGCCCCGTCAGCTAGACCCTTGCCACTGTAGTCAGCCAGCCCCTTGCCACTGTAGTCAGCCAGCCCCCTGCCACTGTAGTCAGCCAGCCCCCTGCCACTGTAGTCAGCCAGCCCCCTGCCACTGTAGTCAGCCAGCCCCCTGCCACTGTAGTCAGCCAGCCCCCTGCCACTGTAGTCAGCCAGCCCCCTGCCACTGTAGTCAGCCAGCCCCCTGCCACTGTAGTCAGCCAGCCCCCTGCCACTGTAGTCAGCCAGCCCCCTGCCACTGTAGTCAGCCAGCCCCCTGCCACTGTAGTCAGCCAGCCCCCTGCCACTGTAGTCAGCCAGCCCCCTGCCACTGTAGTCAGCCAGCCCCCTGCCACTGTAGTCAGCCAGCCCCCTGCCACTGTAGTCAGCCAGCCCCCTGCCACTGTAGTCAGCCAGCCCCCTGCCACTGTAGTCAGCCAGCCCCCTGCCACTGTAGTCAGCCAGCCCCCTGCCACTGTAGTCAGCCAGCCCCCTGCCACTGTAGTCAGCCAGCCCCCTGCCACTGTAGTCAGCCAGCCCCCTGCCACTGTAGTCAGCCAGCCCCCTGCCACTGTAGTCAGCCAGCCCCCTGCCACTGTAGTCAGCCAGCCCCCTGCCACTGTAGTCAGCCAGCCCCCTGCCACTGTAGTCAGCCAGCCCCCTGCCCCTGTAGTTAGCCAGTCCCGTCAGCCAGCCCCTTGCCAGTCCCGTCAGCCAGCCCCTTGCCAGTGTAGTCAGCCAGCCCCTTGCCAGTGTAGTCAGCCAGCCCCTTGCCAGTGTAGTCAGCCAGCCCCTTGCCAGTGTAGTCAGCCAGCCCCTTGCCAGTGTAGTCAGCCAGCCCCTTGCCAGTGTAGTCAGCCAGCCCCTTGCCAGTGTAGTCAGCCAGCCCCTTGCCAGTGTAGTCAGCCAGCCCCTGCCACTGTTGTCAGACAGCCCCGTCAGCCAGCCCCTTGCCATAGAGTCAGCCAGCCCCTGCCACTGTAGTCAGCCAGCCCCATCAGCCAGCCCCCTGCCCCTGTAGTTAGCCAGTCCCGTCAGCCAGCCACTTGCCCCTATAGTCAGACAGCCCCAGCCACTGTAGTCAGACAGCCCCATCATCCAGCCCCCTACCCCTGTAGTCAGCAGTTCCCCTGCCCCTGTAGTCAGCCAGCCCCCTGCCCCTGTAGTCAGCCAGCCCCCTGCCCCTGTAGTCAGCCAGCCCCCTGCCCCTGTAGTCAGCCAGCCCCCTGCCCCTGTAGTCAGCCAGCCCCCTGCCCCTGTAGTCAGCCAGCCCCCTGCCCCTGTAGTCAGCCAGCCCCCTGCCCCTGTAGTCAGCCAGCCCCCTGCCACTGTAGTCAGCCAGCCCCCTGCCACTGTAGTCAGCCAGCCCCCTGCCACTGTAGTCAGCCAGCCCCCTGCCACTGTAGTCAGCCAGCCCCTTGACACTGTAGTCAGCCAGCCCCCTGCCACTGTAGTCAGCCAGCCCCCTGCCCCTGTAGTCAGCCAGCCCCCTGCCCCTGTAGTCAGCCAGCCCCCTGCCCCTGTAGTCAGCCAGCCCCCTGCCCCTGTAGTCAGCCAGCCCCCTGCCCCTGTAGTCAGCCAGCCCCCTGCCCCTGTAGTCAGCCAGCCCCCTGCCCCTGTAGTCAGCCAGCCCCCTGCCCCTGTAGTCAGCCAGCCCCCTGCCCCTGTAGTCAGCCATCCCCATCAGCCAGCCCCCTGCCACTGTAGTCAGCCCCGGTTTGCCCAATTCTGCGGCAGATTCGTGTGACGCTCCGGCACAGAAGCTGTGACGTCAGCCGCTGCTGACATCAGAGTGCGCACTGGTCAGCAAATATAAGGGTGCTGCCACACGGGGCATTCTTGGACCATTTTTCGACTGTTTTTAAGGCTGGTGACACACGTGTCGTTTTTTTGTTGTGTTTTTTTTTTCATTCCGTTTTTGCATCCTGGAAAAATGCATCAAATTTGCATATTGGCTTTTTCAACGGGTTTTAAGTTAAAGTATATTAACTTGGCGTTTTCTCCCCTGCATATTTTTTGTCTTGATTTTTTGAGGTGCATTTTCACAGTACATTTCTATGAATTAATATACACAGGTTCAAACCAGCCAAACCAGCGTGCTAAACAAACAAAGCGCATGAGTTTTCAGACTGTTTAAAAAAGGTTCAAAAACTAACTGTGTGGGAGCACCCTCAGCCGAGCTTGAGGTTAAAAATTCGGCTCTCATTTGAGAGATTGTAACAGAAACAAAAAACGGAATGTGAACGGAAGATCTTCTGATCCCCTTTTGTTCCCCATGGACATTCACGTATGGAAGGTTATCTTCTGTTACACTTATGTTATATATAGCTGAAACAAAGACACAGGTGTGAACTCAGCCTTAGCTCATGGGGCGGCATCATGACCGCGGCTCGGCCTCTTTAATTTGCATCCGTCCTGACGGCTCTGTCTCTGCCTCTCTCGTCCGTGGCCTGCCTTTCCTGTCTGTGGCACTACTCTCATGTCCGCCCAGCCCACCTCCATGACTGCCTGGACCACCTCAATCGGCCGCCCGGACCGCCTCACCTGTCCGCAGCCCCCTCGTGGCACGCTGTGTGTATTCAATATTACATGGCGGCACACTGTGTGTATTTTATATTAGATAATGGCACGCAGTGTGCATTTTATATTGCATGGCAGCACGCGGTGTGTATTTTAGATTACATAGCTGCTTGCTGTGTGTATTTTATATTATATGGCGGCACGCTGTGTGTATTATATATTACATAATGGCACGCAGTGTGTATTTTATATTGCATGGCGGCACGCAGTGTGTATTTTATATTACATAGCTGCTTGCTGTGTGTATTTTATATTACATGGCGGCACGCTGTGTGTATTTTATATTACATGGCGGCACGCTGTGTGTATTTTATATTACATGGCGGCACGCTGTGTGTATTTTATATTACATGGCGGCACGCTGTGTGTATTTTATATTACATGGCGGCACGCTGTGTGTATTTTATATTACATGGCGGCACGCTGTGTGTATTTTATATTACAGGGCGGCACGCTGTGTATATTTTATATTACTTTGCGGCACGCTGTATGCATTATATGCTATAAGGCGGCAAGCTGTATGGTAGGGTGTATGACGGCTCGCTGTATGTAGTGTATGGTATATGGCTTCACGCTGTATGTATTGTATGGTATATGGTGGCACCGTGTATGTATTATATGCTATATGGGGCACACTGTATGTTTTGTATGGTATATGGCGGCACACTGTGTGTATTATATATGATATTGCAGCATACTGTATGTTTTGTATGATATATGGCGCTACGCTGTATGTATTATATACGATATGGCGGCACGCTGTATGTATTATATACGAGATGGCGGCACGCTGTATGTATTGCATGGTATATGGCGGCACGCTGTATGTATTGTATGGTATATGGCGGCACGCTGTATGTATTGTATGGATTATGGCGGCACGCTATATGTATTGTATGGATTATGGCGGCACGCTGTATGTATTGTATGGTATATGGTGGCACCCTGTATGTATCATATGCTATATGGGGCACGCTGTATGTTTTGTATGGTATATGGTGGCACGCTGTGTGTATTATATACGATATGCCAGCATGCTGTATGTATTGTATGGTATATGGCGGCACGCTGTATGTATTGTATGGTATATGGTGGCACCCTGTATGTATCATATGCTATATGGGGCACGCTGTATGTTTTGTATGGTATATGGCGGCACGCTGTGTGTATTATATACGATATGCCGGCACGCTGTATGTATTGTATGGTATATGGCGGCAAGCTGTATGTATTGTATGGTATATGGCGGCTCGCTGTATGTATTGTATGGTATATGGCGGCACGCTGTATGTATTGTATGGTATATGGTGGCACCCTGTATGTATCATATGCTATATGGGGCACGCTGTATGTTTTGTATGGTATATGGCGGCACGCTGTGTGTATTATATACGATATGGCGGCACGCTGTATGTATTGTATGGTATATGGCGGCACGCTGTATGTATTGTATGGTATATGGCGGCACGCTGTATGTATTGTATGGTATATGGCGGCACGCTGTATGTATTGTATGGTATATGGCGGCTCGCTGTATGTATTGTATGGTATATGGCGGCTCGCTGTATGTATTGTATGGTATATGGCGGCACGCTGTATGTATTGTATGGTATATGGTGGCACCCTGTATGTATCATATGCTATATGGGGCACGCTGTATGTTTTGTATGGTACATGGCGGCATGCTGTGTGTATTATATACGATATGCCGGCACGCTGTATGTATTGTATGGAATATGGCGGCACCCTGTATGTATTGTATGGTATATGTCAGAACGCTGTATGTATTGCATGCTATATGGGGCACGCTGAATGTATTGTATGGAATATGGCTGCACCCTGTATATATTATATGCTGTATGGGGAACGCTGTATGTGTTGTATGGTATAAGGCGGCTCGCTGTATGTTTTATATGCTATATGGGGCACACTGTATGTATTATATGGTATATGGCAGCACGTTGTATATATTGTATGGTACATGGTGGCATGCTGTATGTATTGTATGGTATATGGCGGCACGCTGTGTCTATTATATACCATAAAGCGGCATGCTGTATGTGTTGTATGGTATATGGCAGCTTGCTGAATGTATTGTATGTGATATGGCGGAACGCTGTATGTATTATATACATACTTATTTGAAAAGACAATAGTTTTCAGATTACTAGGAGCGAGAATGTTTTTAAGAGTTGTTGCTCTCCGGAACGTTATTTTCTTCTAACAGAATACCCCAATGTTTATTCAGGGCTTTGCGGATCTCTTTATTGCCTTTGTCATATGTGGTGATGAAGCTGAGCGCATGTTCTTTTCTTAGAGTTAGTAATTCATTTTTTCTACATGTTTTATCAGTTCTTTCTTCTTTGCTCTTCAGGCAATCGCTCTGTTCGCGTCCCAAGTTCCTCTTAAAGGCTTCTTTAATTAGTTTTTTAGGGTATTTTTTGTCCAGAAATTGTTTCTTTAGGACTGTTGATTGCTCTACGAAATCTTGAGTGGTTGTGCAGTTCTTTCTAATGCGGTAAAATTGGCTAAATGGGATATTTTTTAGCCATTTTTGATAGTGAGCACTATGGTAATCTAAAAAACTATTACTATCAACTGATTTAAAGTGGGTTTTTGTAATAATTTGGTTGTCTTTATTATAAGAAAGCAGCAGGTCCGACCCGAAAATAACGTTCCAGAGAGCAACAACTCTTAAAAACATTCTCGCTCCTAGTAAGCTGAAAACTATTGTCTTTTCAAATAAGAATACCACCCAGAGAAAAGGAATTAAGAGATGCGCACATAAAAAATGCCTCTGCTGTCAAATGTTGAACCCAGGTTGCTTATCCTTTAAATCTTTTAACACGGGGGAAACGTTCCAAATAAAACAAGAACTATCGTGCGCCTCCGATTTTGTGATATATCTAATTAACTGCGCCTGTGGTCTTCAATACGTGGGACGCACGATTCAAACGCTCAGAGTGAGAATGAACGGCCATAGGCACAAGGCGAAGACTGGATTTCTAAAGCAGAGCCTGTCAAAACATCTCACTGTAGAAAAAAACTGTACTTTTGAAAAACTGACACTCACGCCGATAGAACAAATCTTTGAAAACTGTAACAATAGGGTAAAAACCCTTAACAGGCGTGAATCCTATTGCATTTTTAAGCTAGGGACTTTGCATCCGAACGGCCCCAATGCCGTTTTGGAATCTATCTAATTCCACTTACACACACTCTCTCCCCCCTTATTATGTATCCATTAATATCCTAATATCTCCTTACACCTAATATACAGCACCCAATGTTACTCACAAAACAGTTGTTCTCATAACGCAGACTCCTGTAGTAACTCAATACATCGCAAGCAGCTTTGCCATAAATGTGTCCCTTCCAGGCTTCCGTAGTCCAACAAGCATCATTCCATCTCCTAGCAACCTTACACTGACTATGCTGTTTTGCAAACACCGAAAGCCCGCTAGCTAGGCAGCTTTGTCTTAAATGTGTCCCTTCCAGGCTTCCGTAGTCCAACAAGCATCATTCCATCTCCTAGCAACCTTACACTTACTATGCTGTTATGCAAACACCGAAAGCCGGCCCCCACCAGCCATTCACAAAAATCCTCCTGTTATGAAACATCTATTCACTTCCGGGTCCCGGCTTCCACATCCTCTATTTACTAATTCTGCTCATATATCTATTAACCAGGTTGCCAATATTTAGAATGTTGTATTTACTATGTACTAAGATTATTATAATTAATTTTTAAGTTTTAGTGAAAAATACTCTTTTTAACAATGAATGGAATCCTTTAGCTTCCTGGGTCACACCAGGCATGCCTGCAAAGACACCACTCTATAAAGAAGCTCTCCACTGGTACAGGCCATGCCTGACGAAGGCTCCGGTACGGAGCAGAAACGCGTAGCATTTTATTGTTTTAGCAATCTTTTAAAAGAAATATCTTTTATTTTGTAAAATAAAAAAGTACTCTTTTTGAGCCATTTATACTTACCTATCGAGGATTTTCTAAGCGCCAACACTCCTGCCTCCAGTCGGGTTTTTCTACAATGATCCTCTTCAGCCTTGGAGCCTAGTCCGAGTGCTGCTGATCTACAGGAGACCACCGGCTGCTGGTATTACACTTTACATAGGCATTATGCCTATGTAAATAGGTGAGCGACCAATTTACCCATCCATCCTTCCCCTTGTGCATTACTGTCTTCACGAGGTTGCGCTTTCTCTTTTTCTTCTCTCCTCTATTACACACCGATTGGATATCTTCTGACGAGGTGTATATAGAAATCCCAGTCTCAAGCTCTTGAGTTTCCTGAACAGTCCCTCAATCTTTTCACGAGCATGGGTAATGGATCCATAGGGGGCGATGTCATCTGGGATGTATATGCGACAATCCGCTCCCACCATCTTACAGACTTCTCCCTTCTCAGCAAGGGTCATGTCCAAAGCCATACGGTTCTGGGAAGCATCTCCGATATAATTCACAAATCTCTGTTGATTACAATAAAAACAGTTAACCCAACCAACATCTTTGCTCATAACTCTCTGGGGAATAATGGACTCTAGACCTGCCCATATCTGATTGTGGGCCTTGTACTCTTCTAGGACCCCCCTTGGTGCTCCCACTGTATCTATGTAAAAAAGAGAACAAAGGCAGATGTATACGGGTGAAAAATATATAGCAAACTTTATTTAGAAACAAAAGTGAATGTTAAAAACAATTAAAAAACCCTGTCACAGAGGGTAACATGGAGCTGCTCCCCAGCATGGACACAGCAAGTAATATGGGATAAATGGTATAAATATAGAAGTAGTAAATGCATGTATAAACACGGCAACACAATAAATTGATACACTATCCAACTAATAAATATGAAGGTATACGATGTAGGATAAGAAAAGTAGTTAGAAAAACATAAAGGAAAAATTCCAAAGGTAAGATGTAAGTATACCAAGTATGATATTACCGTGTGATGGAGATGAAGCTGGGGAGAGCAGAGATGCCCATGGGCATCAAGTTTGCTATATATTTTTCACCCGTATACATCTGCCTTTGTTCTCTTTTTTACATATTAACTTACTTCAGATGTGGGTCCCATATGTATTATGTAACTGAATACCACCCCCACCCTTAATTACTACCCACTGTATCTATATAACCGTTGTCATCTAGGTGCTTCTCTCAGACCTCCAGAATCCTTTGGGATTCTCTACCTTTTCTTTATGTGTCTGATCAACCTTATCCCTGGGGATCACGAGGAAGGAATGCACACACTTTATCACCGTACACTCACCTTCCCAGCCTCTAGGCCTGACCTGACTCTCCTCAAATCCTGTACACATCAGACACTGCTAACACAGGGTAACCTGTGCTGTCAATGTTAAAGAAGGTCATTGTCTTGTTGCACCAACCGTAGGTAAAGTCTCCTACCCTGGGGGCATCCTGGTCAGCCCTATAGTTACAGTGATAGTCATAGTTGGGGTGTCCCTGAGAATACAGTCAGTCAGAAGAGACAAGCTAGCAAGAAGAATAAGCAAGTTTGCAATAGAAAGCGTGCTGACTTCCCTCTAGCTTCACAGACGTGGCACTGGTCAGCAGGACTTGGAAAGGACCGTCGTAGCGAGGCTTCAAACTCTCTCTCTCTCTGGTGTCTCTCTTCACCACCATGTAGTCTCCAGGCTTCAGGTTATGCATCCCGAGGTCTCTGTCTGGATCTGAAAAGGAATCAGAAACACCTTTTCCAAGGCCTGGCTCAACTGTGTGGCATATTCCACCCCTGGTTTCCTGCCATCAGCTATAGGGTCTGTAGGAAGTAGCCAAAAAGTACTTCAAAGGGGGACAATCCCATCTTTCTGTTGGGGGTGGTCCTAACTGAATAGAGGGCATCAGGAAAGCACTCACGCCATGATTTCCCTGTTTCTTTCATGGCCTTCTGGATCTCTAACTTAAGAGTGCTGTTTAAAGTATCTCAAAGGCACCACCAACTTGGGAAGGGTAAGGGGTGTGCAGGGTCTGTTCTACACCCAGGAGGGACAAGGTTTCAGGTCTTTACCTGTCCAGTGGAGTGGGCTCTGCGACCGGACTCTTTGGTCTCTGGAAGTCCAAACCTGCAGAAAAATCTCACTCACCTCCTTCTTGGCTGCAGCTCTGGCAGTAGCCTTGGTCATGGTAGAAGCTTCTGGCCACCCTGGAAAGAGATCAATGCACACAGGCACGTATTCCTACGTACCACTTTTTGGTAGGTGGATAAAATCCATCTGCAGCCTCTGGAAGGGATACAGCAGCTTAGGTGTCACCTTCTGTGGGGTCTTTACCACCTTACCCGGGTTGTGGCAGGCACAGACTATAAAGGCTTTCACTAGTCTAGTGACAGGGGTAGCAATGCCCGGGCAAACCACTGGTGGTTTATGAGCGCTAGCATGGCCATTTTGGATATGTGTGTGTGTCTCCGTGGGCTACTTGACTTACTGTTAGGTGCAGGGCTCCGGGCAGGCACTCCCTCTCTCCCAGTATCCAGGTCCCATCGGCATCTGGGGTCCAGCTTTCCGCCCAACTTCCGATGACTCTCGGGCCACCAGGGACTGGAGCACCTGTGGATCAAACTTTTAGCTCAGAACTCACCGCAGGACAGTCTCTGGGTTCCATCTGTGCAGCTGCCTTCGCCATCCTGTCAGCCACATACTTGCCCCTGGCTTGTGGAGTTACCAAATTGTGTGTGCTTTTACTTTCACTATCCCCACCTCTTGTGGAAGTAAGAGAGAATCCATGAGCTCTTTAACCAGGGGTCCCTGCAGAGGTGAGGAAATCTCTAGCCTTCCATATGGGTTCATAGTCGTGTTTAGACCTCAAAACTATACCTTGAGTATAGATGTTTGCCCTTTTACCTTCCACCAGCTGTAGCACTTCCCTGAGTGCCATCACTTCACCTCCTGCGCTGACCTGTGTGGAGGGAGTGGTTCTGCTTTTACTACCTCATGTGCGCCACTGACCACTGTATATCCAGTGTAGAACCGTCTGTCCTCTCCTGCAGACCTTGAGTCATCTATGAGAAAAAACCTTAACATGAAAGACTCAGAGATGTGCACCTTATCAGTGTATCCTGGGGCATCAGGAGTGCACACTGGAGTCTGAGCTGTCTGGCCTTTGCTAAGATGCTTGGGCTGTACTTGGGTGAGGACACTGTGTAAGGTATGTGGGGTTTACACAGTAACTGAGTGATCTAGGGTCTAGGATCAACTCATTGGCGTTGCTGAGCAGATTGCTGGCTGCAGCTACTGACACATGCGGGGCTCCCCTCACGACTGAGTCTAACCGGGCCTAATAATAGGCCACTGGGGAGGCCACCACGTTCCTGGGCTAAGACACCTGTGGCGTGGCATAGATACTCAGTTCAAAATAAAACAAAAGGTCTTATCCAATAGGATGTGCCTCGGGCCGGAGCAGACAGGATTTGCCAGCTTAGGGCTATGGAATGCATCAATTGCCTCCTGGCTAAGGGCAAATGGGGAAGAGGCAATGCAGTCAGAAAGGGGCAGCAAAAGGCTGGAGGCAGCAGACCTTATCCCAGGCCTGCAGGAGCTGACCAGTCCTAGAAACATGTGAAGAGGCTTAGGGCCTCAGGGCAGGGGCACATTCTGGACTGCCAGCTTTCTTTCCTCTGCCAGGTATCTTCCTGTGGCTGAGAAGCAGTGGCCTATGATGACCACCTTCTCCTGGCAGTACTGGAGTTTGTCTCTGGAAACCTTGCAACCCTTCTGGAACAGAAAACACATAAGGTCAATAAATGCATCCTGGCAAACAAAAACAGTAGGTCATCCGCATACTGAAAAGGACATTATCCAGAAAGGGGCTAGTCTGCCAGTCTACTCCCTGTAGGGCTGTGGGGTATTGGCTGGGTGAGTTTTACCCCCCTTGTGGGAATCTACATCAGGTATACTGGAATATTGAACTGGTAAAGGCAAATAGGTACTGGAAATCTTCATGTAGGGGCACAGAGAGGAGAACATTTGCCAAATCAATAATATGTCACTCTCAAAGACTGCTTCCAGTTTGGGCTAGGGACCACTGAGCTTCAGTACACTCATTGGCAACTTAAAGGTCATGGACCATCCTACATGTATCCGGCTGTTCTTTCTGGGTCTTATTCTTGACTGGGAAATGGGTTAAAATCATCATCGGGCTAACAGGGGAGAGTCACACATCAGTTCTACAATGAAAGGCACTAACTCTGTTTGGGGGGGACGTTCAGAAGGGGGACTGTTCTGGCTGACATCCCTGTCCGTTACCACCCCCCTTGTCCTGCCCTGTTGGGGCCATCTCCGCCACTCACTATAGTAATGTCTCCTCCCCGCAACGCCCACTTGGGTCGGGCTGTGAGCGGACCCAACTTTCTCTCAGTCTCACTTTGACGTGATCTGCGAAACTGGTCTCTGTTTCACTCTGGCTTTCACAATCTTATCACTCCCTGTGTACGCAAGTCTGGTAGAGAACCCATCACAAAACAGATGTACACTACACTGTCAGGTTATCCCCATGTGTCCCAAAGCTGCAAACCGTTCCCATGGAACTCTTCCATTACCGTGTGCGTTTCCGCTTTATCTCATCCAGACATATAGGATTCTCTTAATTATCTATAAACTCCTGGCCAGACTCCAACATCTCAACAAAATCCAAGTGCACTTATGTTGGTTTTTAATCAAAAAGGAACAAAAGTCAGTCATAGAATCTGTAATACAGTCGGGGGGCTCGTTCTTGCTTAGTCTGTTCATGGGTTATACAGGAGGACATCACATCATACTGTATTCTTGTTCCACAACCAAATAAATTCCTTCAAGTCTTTTTTTTTAGATTGTCAGGGAGAACTCTAAATGCAGCGATCTGCCCCCCCCCCCTCCCTTTTTGAAAACCTATTTACTAGCCTGTGAACCACAAGATAACAGAACACAGATTCCAAACACCTCAATATAGAGAAATTCAGTTTTCTGTGAACATCAAGGTCACTGTCTCTCTCGTAGATAAGACAGACATAGAATTCCAATCCAAACCACGCAGAATTCTGCCTCCATGGTCTGCCTAGTTAACCCCTTAAACGCCAGAAAGCAGGTACCAGAGACATTGCAACACTTTTTATAGTAATTTTTCTCTAATTGTCGGGATCAAATACATTTTAATAATACTCAAACAAACAACATCCCACACTCCAAGACCCTTAGCAGACGCCCAAAACGGTGAAATATCACCAGCTGACGTTTGTTTTCAAACGTCTGCCAGGACGCTTCAAGCACGGTCAGCTGTTATCTTACAAAGCCCCTCAACCAGCCTTTTTGGCTGCCAACAGAGTAGAGTCATAGGCAATTAACTTTCAGGGACTTGAAGGGAATATAACTTAAGATGGCCGCCACTGAAAAATAAACTGACTTAAGATGGCCACCACTGAAGGATGGTAGGGCGTGTCATCTTTTCTAACCACCAGATACAGGGGTGGAGTCTGGATTACAGGGGCCATTTTTCACTCCAAGAAAAATATCATTAAATCTCATTTTCTCAAATTCTTTCCACATCAAAAACTTTTAAATGTCTCTTATCGCCTGTCTCTTTCTTCAATGGGCACTGAAGGATCCCAGTCACTCTGTCCTGGTCCGTCCATTAAAGTCAGAGGCTCTAAGTGTCTGTTTGCAAATCTGATCAAGTTTTCTCACTTCTACAATCATCAGATCATCTGACACATCCCAAAACCTTCAAACCTTCAATACTACTTTTCATTTCAACACAAAACTACCAGCCCTTATGTCCGATCATGTCAACTTGCACTTTTCCATCAGTCCTACTTAACTCAACAACCTTTTGTCTACTTACATCAAGCCAATCTTCTGTCTACCTACATCTCTTTGTCTGCAATGCACTTGGCTCAATTCCAATTCACAACTCATCATAAATCCCTACTACTGCAACACTGCCAAACTTGTCCCCACAGACACAGCGAATGCAAACACCTCGATTTACTAACCCTAAAGAAACTAGATACCAGACTTCCACAGAGGACTCTACACCAAATCAACTCTGACCTGTCACTACTCTTTCACCAACTCTACACCAAGTCCACTCTCTTACCGACTCTTTACTAAGTCACTACTAGTTCTTACAGTCCCACGAGGCCGTTCAGACTCCCCAAAAAGAGAGCTAAACACACACCTGATCAGGGCGGGTCTCCGCTGCACGTGCACAAATTGAGCTCTATACCTCTATGGGCAACCCTATTGGCACCAGTCAAACAGTACTAAAGACACTATGATAATCACAACAGAATATCTCCCACTCTAGCATTGCAGACATCTATGGGTTACTACTTCCCGTCTCACTGCTTCAGTTAACATCACAGACTGTCTAGTCTCTGTCAATCACTGTCCAATCACCTTACAAAGTGGTTCTTTGCCAAAACTCTGAGCTTAGGTTACAGTGAACAACAGTGGCAAATATATAACACAGAGACAGTCTTACCCGGTCCATCCAATTAGTGAACCAGAAGTGACATATCAAGGTAGACAAAAAAAAACAGCTTACCCTGAGAGCTCTCTGGTCAGTTCTGTTCACCAAGCTGGCGGGGACACTTCACGGAGGCTGTCTTCGGTGCTGTTGTTGCTCACTCCTAAGCTCACTCAAACAAAAAGGGACACCAATACTGATAGGGATTTTTATGCAGGGCCCCAACAGCCCTCTTGACTTTTGTAAGGGAGGATGAGATAGCTGCCGGCAGCGAGCTGACAGAGTAAAAGAAAGACACAGTCCGGTCTTTAGATGCACTCAAATCACACTGTTTATTTTTTTAAAAAAAACAGCTGTATTTTAATACAGAGAAATCAGCATTTTGGGTGTTGTATGAAAGGAGATAAGGCACTTCGATTCCTTTGGACATCAGCACATTCTGGGAAAAAGTTAATTAATTGTGCTCAGTTCTCAGAGACCTTGTACACAGATATTGTTTATACTAATTAGCTGAGAAGAAGAAGATAAGTGGGCTCCAGAATCATAATATAATCAAGGACAGACTGTCTTCTCATTAAATGTCAAAGGGTATTAGCTGACAGGCAAGCAAACAGGTTACATAAAATGAAGTTTGAATCATGACATTAACTTGACAATGGTCAGGGAACATGGCCGCTGTATCTAAGATGGCAGACAGTGGTCAAGATGGCGTCCGAAACCAGTGCGATCTCCTTAACACCGCCATAACCTGAAATTTAGATTTCAGGATACATTAGGCGGTATAAAAAACAAAAAGTTCATACTTTATACTTAGGTGCAGGGAAGTCAAGAGCGGGTGGCGGGTGGTTCCAATAGGTTTTCTTTTTATTTAAATCATAAAAGGTACACGGAAGACACACAACGCGTTTCGGGGATCTGCGGTCCCCTTTTTCAAGTGGATTAGTGATCGAGCCCTGGAGAAGCGTGAGGATCGCTCCAGTGCGCGCTCAAAAAGAGCCTAAAGAGAGAGAACAAAAATAGAGAGAGAGAAACCCACTAAGAAACCATCTAAAAGATGTGGGTTATGCAATGCTAAAGTAGCAGAGGATTACAAAAAGATTTTATGTCTACACAAATAGACAAACTAGGACTAGCAATTAAAAAGGAATTATCCTACTCCATTGCCGCACATTTTCCTGAACCCCCCAGGAAAAAGATTAGATACATCCAATCCTCCTCATCTGATCAGGATTCAGATTTCCCTTTCGGTTCTCTAAGTGAGAAACTCGAGGATGATTTAGAGGAAGTCCAACCTAAAGAACAGGGACACAAAAAATACCTCTTCTCTGCAGAAGATCTAGCCATCTAGACAAAGTTTACTTATTGAAGATATTGTAGAACCAACCTCTGTTCTAAACAAACTCTTCGGGGGATTAAAACATAAAAAGAAACGGGTCTCCCCAGTAGTAGACAGATTAAAAGATTTAGTCTTAGAAGAATGGAAAGATCCAGAGAAAAGGATATATAACCCTAAGAAGTTTCGTAATAGATTAATTTTCGAAGAAAATGCCTTATGGGATGCTATACCGAAGGTAGATGTCCAGGTCACAAAAGTAGTTTAAAAAAAATGACCTCCCCTTTGAGGATATTGCTCAACTTAAAGACTTTTAGAACGTAAATCCGATGCTCTTTTAAAAAGAGCATGGGAAACGTAGTCTTTAAATATTAAAACAAATATAGTTTCCACATTTGTAGCCAGGACACTATTCTTTTTGGCTTTCTGAAAATCAAAACCCCCAGGGAGTCCATTATAGAATCCATGCCTCTCCACTAAATCCGCCACATTTCAAGCCGATGCCTCTGCGGAGGCCTTAAGATTCTCGGCTAAGGAAACAGCCCTAGCCAATTCGGTTTGTAGATCTTTGTGGCTGAAGCAATGGGGGGGGGGCGATGTTAAGTCTAAAACCATGCTTTGTGGAATTCCCTTTCAGGGAGACTTTGTATTTGGTAGCAAGCTGGATTTAAAAACCTCCTCCCAAAAAAAAACTTTTTTCCTTTTCGTCCCTCTTGAGAAAACAATACACCATTCAGGGGCAAGGGAAAGACAGGAAGATGGAGCTACGCAAAATGGGGGGCAGGTCGAGATTACCTCTTCAACCCCGACCAAAACCAGAAGAAACAATGACCGACAGGTTGGGGGGGTGGAAGACTTTCTTATTTTGTAGCCAAATGTGAAGAAATTTCCCCAAGTCCTTGGGTTCTTCAGATTATTACAGGTTACAGGATAGAATTTCTTCACTTTCTTCACCAAGTTCACCAAAAGTCAAAATCTCCAACTCTGGGCCAACATGTAGCAGCTATGTCACATGAATGTTATTGTTCCAGTACAGGAGTCAGAAAGAGGGGAAGTCTAAAAAAAAAACTGAACAAATTCATCAGATACAAACATTTCAAGATGGAATCTGTAAAATCTGCATCACCTCTAACAGGTTTCAAATCTTTGCACGATAGACCTCAAGGACGCGTACCATCACGTCCCCATTTTCTAAAACAATCAAAAATATCTCAGATTTGTGATCCGATCCCCGGAAGGAGAAATCACTCACATCCAATTCAGGGCACTGCCATTCGGAATTCTGTCTGCCCCACGCATATTCACCAAAATAATAGTGGAAGTGGTAGCCCACTTAAGGATGAAGAACATTGTGATTGTATCATACCTAGACAATCTGCTCTTAATTGGCAGAACAGAGGCCAAAAGTAAGATTGGACAATCCGGATTTGGGACAAGAATATACTACATCTGGATTTCAAGGTAAAAATTCCTTATCTAGTCAAGCATTCCCTTACCTGGTAGAGAAATTCCCAAAATCTAAGGAAGGGGGTTTGGTGGAACCCCACTCCATTTCTCACAATCTGTACCGACCCTAGTCTGAAGGGTTGGGGAACAGTACTTCCAGGTCTGCATCTTCAGGGACTGTGTGACGATTTCACTCGCTCCATGTCCTCAAATTATAGGTAACTAAAAGCGGTCCTAGAGACTCAAAACAGTCCAAGTCCATAAAAGGCCAACATGTCAGAATCCTTTCCGACAATACAACAACTATTGCATACCTTCGCAGACAGGGGGGTACAAAATAAAAAAACCTGACATGCATCAAGTGGGCAGAATCCTACCTCCTTTCCCTCTCGGCAATTCTCCTCAGGGTTACAGAAAATGTAGAAGAAGACTTCCAGAGCAGATTCATACTGGATCCAAACGAATGGTCTCTAAACCCGGAAACCTTCAAAGAAATCTGTTAGCTTTGGGGGACTTCAGTACTGGATCTGTTTGCAACTCACCAAAACAGGAAGTTGTCCCGCTTCTTTTCTCTGGATCCAGGGGCTATGCAGCAGACCTAGACTCCTTCAGCCAATCATGGAGAATTGGCCTTGTCTACGCTTTTGCGCCTATATCTTTGATTCCCAGGGTACTACAGAAGTTGGGGACTGAGCGGGCTCTACTGATCCTTATTGCCCCATACTGGCCAAAACGAAGCTGGTTTCCGGTCATTCAGAGACTGTCTATAGACAGCCCCTTTCATCTCCCCTACCGTCAGGATCTTCTTACACAGGGTCCATTACGTCACCAGAACATACATCAGTTAAAACTCACTGCCTGGATCCTGAGAGGACATTCTTAGCAGCTAAGGGCCTCTCTAACAAAGTAATCAGTACCATTAAAGTGAGTAGGGAACCTGTAACCAATGCCATCTATCTGAAGATTTGGAAGAAATTCTCTACTTGGTGTGGGGACCACCCTCCCTCTCAGGGCGCCCCAAATCTAGCACAAATTTTAGATTTTTTTACAAGCGTTTTTCTCGACTTCCCCCTATCGGATCATTAGTGGGTTAAGAGGTTCATTAGAGGCTGTTCCTGTATCAGACTATATATATAAAACCGGGTGCCCCCTTGGGATCTTTCCTTAGTTCTAAACCATCTCACAGGTCCTCCCTTTGAACCTCTTGATTCAGATAAAATAAAAAAATCTTACTCTTAAAACCACCTTTTTGATAGCCATTACTACAGCCCGGAGTTTAGGCAAGATTCAGGCCCTCTCCTGTAAAGATCCTTTTCTAAGAATACAGGATGACAGAATAGTCCTTAAGTTAGATCCCCTCTTTCTTCCAAAAGTAGCCTCAGACTTCCACCGCAGACAAGAAATTGTTCTTCCCTCCTGTTCAAACCCTAAGGCTGGTGCCACACACACCGCTTTGTCTGTGTTTGAAACGGGAACGAGCGTGTTTTGCATTAAATTAACACAGAACACCGCCAGCTCATTCCCGGTCACAGGCGTTTCCATATAAACGGTGGGCGCGGCTTTGTCTGCGTTTGCAGTTTCAAACGCAGACAAAGCGGTGCATGTGGCACCAGCCTAAAACCCTAGAGGTGTGTACTTCTTTATCTAGAAGCTACACGAGGGTGGAGAAAAAACTTGTTAATACATTTTCTATGAAAAAATAAAGGGGGCAAAGCCTCTAAAGCAACTTTAGCTAGATGAATAAAGTCTACTATCATTCTCTCTTATAAGTCTGCAAAACACTCCCCTTCTGGAAAACATTAAAGCCCATTCTACTAGAGCTTTGGCAGCCTCATGGGCAGAAAAAAAAAAAAAGGGGGAATCTCTAGAACAAATCTGCCGTGCTGCAACAAGGTCAAGTTCCTCAACATTTGCAAAACACTACAGCTTGGATATTGCCTCCCAGGATGATCTGGTGTTCGGCAGAAAAATTCTCCAGGCAGTAGTCCCTCCCTAATAATGGTATGATCTGGTAAGTCTCCAGGTGGGAGGCAGTCATGGGAACTTAGAGGAAACTGAATTACCAGTAAGACTAATTCTATATTTTTCACTAAGTGACCATGACGGCCCCCATTATTTCCCAAGCTTCCTTCTTGGTAATGGGTCCAAATTTTCTATACACTAGCATCCTTCCAGGTGCTAGACACTGGTGTTGGGTGCTAGGGAGGAGCCTTTTAACCTCTTGTAACTTCCTGTCCCAACAGGATATAAGGAGCATCCTCCAGGTGGGGGCCGTCCTGGTCACTTATTGGAAACCAAATTACTGGTAAGGCTAATTCTATATTATCCCACATATGGGAATAAAAAAAGGAATTAGTTCTCACTGGTAATTCAGTTTCCATAAGTCCACCATGACGGCCCCCTGGAAGTTGGGACAGGAAATTGAGAGTATTAAAGGCCCCACCCTCAACCTCCCACCAGTGTTTATCAAATAACTCAAATTTATTTAGTACGTTAATTTCACATACATAGATAAAACATAAAACTTCTTATACAAGTGGGAGGGAAAAAAATAGGGCCGTCATGGTGGACTTATGGAAACTGAACTACCGGTGAGGACTAATTCCTTTTTTCCATATCGTCCCCCATGACGGCCCCCTGGAGACATACCAAATTACGCCCAGTCAGGGAGGGACCACAGCCTGAAGTACTTTTTGGCTGACGGCCAGATATCTGGAAGTTAGAACATTAATTCTATAGTGCTTAACAAAGGTAGTATTTGCGCTACAAATCTCTTCAGTAGAGGCTCCTCCTCGCTCCGCCCAAGATGTAGACATAGCCCTAGTAGAATGGGCTTTGACTGAAAGCGGTAGGGGAACACCTTTGACCTTGTAGCATTCTTTAATGGCTTCAGTAATGCATCGTCCAATTGTGGTTTTTGAAGCCTTCTTGCCTTTATGTTTTCCTGCAAATTGAATGAACAGATTTAAATCCTTTCTCCAAGGACCAGATGCTTCAAGATAATTAAGCACTGAACGCCTTACATCCAACAGATGCTATTTCTCCTCTATAGGAGTTCTTGGATGCTGGCAAAATGTTGGTAAGACAATCTCTTGGTTCCTATGGAAATTAGAGACAACCTTAGGCAAGAAATTCAAGCTTAAGCGTAATCCTATCCTCAGAGATAGACAAATAGGGCTCACAGATAGACAAGGCTTGCAACTCACTTAACCTTCTAGCCGATGTGATGGCTATAAGGAAGGCAGTCTTTAACCCCTTACCGACATGTGACGTAATAGTACGTCACATGTCGGGTCCCGGTACATGGAGAGGGCTCGCGGGCCGAGCCCTCTCCATAGCCGGTAAGTCTTTGCTGCATATTGCAGCAAAGGCTTACCGGTAACACCCGCGATCGGTGCCGGCCCCGATCGCGGGTGTTTTACCGGTGATCGCCGCCGGCAAAGGTGCCGGCGGTATCAAAGAGACGGCGGCGCCATCTTTCTGTGGATCATCGCTCCCCGTGACGTCATTGGGGAACGGCGATCCGTCGCCATGGTAGCTTCGGGTCTCACTACAAATTTGAAACCTAAAAGTAAAACTTCACCTCCAGAGTTTGACACGGCTGCCATTGATATATTCGAGGAGCTGGTGGTGAACTAATTATCCAAACTGCAGCCCTCTGATACATCTTATGGCAATCTCAACAAAAGAGAGATAAACGCATTACTCTCTTTAGAAAAGGATCAGAGCATCGTGGTCAAACCGTCTGACAAAGGCGGGAATATAGTCATTCTAAATCGGAATGACTATGTTCAGATGTGCCTTAACATCCTCCTTGATGTGTCCTGTTACAGAATTCTCAGTGATGACCCCACACAGGTATTTGCAATACAACTAAATAATCTACTGAGGAAATCCCTTGTGGACGGCCTAATAGGGGAAGATGAGCAGAAGGTGATGATGCCCAGATACCCTACCATTGCTACGTTCTACGGCCTTCCTAAGGTCCATAAAGGGTACCCCCCTATAAAATGTCGTCCTATTGTGTCTGGCATCAACAGCCTTACACAAGGCATTAGCACCTATGTTGATACCGTTTTAAGATACCGTTTGTCCTGGCACTACCGTCGTATGTTAGGGACACAATGGACATCCTGAGGAAACTAGAGGATGTTGAAGTGCCCGAACATACTTTTTTGGCCAGCCTGGATGTTGAGGCTTTATATAGCTCCATCCCCCATGACAAAGGGATTCTGGCTATACAACATTTTTTATCCACCAGGGGTACTCACCTAAGGAGTCATAACCAATTGATTGTTGACTTAGTGCTTTTTATCTTAGAGCACAATTATTTTCTGTTTGATGGTCGCTTCTTCCACCAGCTCGGAGGTACTGCGATGGGGAGCCCGATGGCTCCCACATACGCTAACTTATTTCTGGGCTGGTGGGAGGAGCGGACTGTTTTCATTGAGGAGATGGAGAAATGGACGTCGAAGCTACTAATGTGGCTTCGTTTTATAGACGACATATTGATCTTGTGGACAGACACCAAAGAATCCTTTTTGGAGTTTGTAGAGGTATTGAATATAAACCCTGTTGGCCTGAAATTCACATCTGAAATCCATAGCGACAGGATAGCGTTTCTTGATCTGGAGATTAGCAAGAAGGAAGATGGTAAATTAGTCACCACCATCTTCCGGAAGCCAACAGCATCCAACAGCCTCTTAGCATGGCAGAGTCACCATCCCCCACCCCTTAAACGGGGCATACCAAGGGGTCAATTCCTTAGAGTTCGTAGGAATTGCTCCTCTGAAGAGGACTTTAGGACTGGAGCAGACGATCTGACTAGGAGGTTCCTTGAAAGAGGGTACCCCTCAACAGTGATACAATCAGCGAAAAGAACCGCTAGTGCCACTAATAGATCTGACCTGCTAGTCCCGAAAGAAAAAGAGGAAGATAAGGGAGTTATTCGCCTAATAGGTACCTATGACAATCAGGCTCTAGTAGTAAGAGAGACGATACAAAAATTCTGGTATGTCCTTCAAAAAGATGGAGACATTAAAGACAAACTGGAGAGTCATCCGTCGATCACCTACAGGCGAGGTAGAAACCTAAAGGACCGGCTTGTCCATAGTTTTCTTACCCCTGTTAATTCCAGATAATACCTGGCTTGATAAGTGTCACCTTAAAGGTACCTTCAAATGCGGCAGGTGTAAGGCCTGCGATTACATTGGCCAAAGCAAATCTTTTAAAAGTGCATCGACAGGGGCTGTCTACGAGAATAGGGAATTTGTGAACTGCCAAACAATGGGAGTTATTTATCTCATCACATGCCCTTGCCCGCTAAATTATGTGGGCAAAACCTTCCGGGAGTTCAAGAATCGTATCCTGGAACATGTGGGTGACGTGAGAAATGCCAGGGACAAACCCATACCACACCATATACAGCAGTACCATCAAGGCGATCCTAAGGCATTGACCTTTCAGGCCATTGAAAAAGTGAGACGGTCCCCAAGACGGGGTGATTGGGATAACCAGATCTTAAGGAAAGAGGCGCAATGGATTTTCTGCATGAAATGCGTGAAACCGAATGGCCTAAATGATGGTATCTCTTTTGCAGCTTTTATCGACTAATTGCAATTATTGTTCCTGGTCCCCGTATTATGTATCAGATATTTAGAGGAAACAGGGAAACAATTGTTGGTAACACCTGTGTTCACATAAACATGTTAACCTTGCATCTATATATGGGATATGCGCAATTTACATGGGGTATGCGCAATTCGTTTAACGGAACTTGATCTCATATTCTCTGAATGAAGCATCATCCATACCAATGTTTGTCACCTAACAAAGTATGGAACACCGCACTAATGCTTCCGGTATTATCTGGCTCATGAGCTATATATGTTCGTCACATATGCGATATATGATGTACTATCCTTACCCTTATACATCATGTACGCGCATTACACAATACTGAGTCGCGCACAATTCCGTGGTAAATGCGCAGCACTGTACTCCTCAATGAATATTACATTCTGGTAAGTTTATCTCAGTACAAGCAGAATATACTTGCCCTTGTATCAGCCTAGCATCGAGTTCGATGCAATCATCATGACGGCTCTCCCGACATTAGCCCCGCCCTGCCTCCCGGTGATTGGTCGCTCAGTCTGCACCAATAGACCAATAAGCGATGTCACTGTGGAGATGTGTGAGCGGAGGGGCGGGACTTGCCTCCCTTTAAATATAGGCGTCTCGGCACTGCATATCGCGGCTGACCATTTTACCGCCGGCGCCCACCATCAGGACGCCGGCGCTTAGAAGTCTTTTTATTTATTTTTTGGTAGCTAGTCCTATCATACAATCCTGACAGTTCTCCTGATGATCCCGGTACAACGGGTGAAACGCGTTGAGATGAGGAAATTTTTGCATGATATATAGAAATCAAGTGTGCATGGGATGAGATAGTACGAAATGAGGAATCCGTGCATGATACTTAGAAACTAGGTGTGCATGTGATGGGATCGTACAGAGACAATGTGCATGATTATCTATGAATGCAGACTATCTCCTGATAGGCATTACGCATAAACATCAGTGCGTGCATGATACTTGTGTAAATGTGATGCATAATAATCGGATGCGTCTATAACACTGCAAGTATAGTGTCTTGAGGATGCAATGAATGTATAGCCGATGTGTCCTCTTACTTACCACATCTGCTGGACTAATACTGCAACAAATGCTGATGTGATAAGAAGTGTGTCCGCCGAAATATATTAATATAACAGTTGCATCCGGTAACCATAGGACGGCACACACACCCATTCTTTCCTATGCACTTTTCTTTTTCTTTATTTGTAGGGACATACCACTAATGTTCCTACATTTTTTGATATTTCTGGTTTTTCACAAACGAGAGATGAGTGCTGGGATTTGAATTTTAAGTGAATTGAAGAAAAAAAGTCCTAACTATTGGCAATCTGATACACGGAAGTAAATCATTACATTCCAGGTTCTATCTTTAGTCTATACTGAAATTTATTGCTTGCCCTGAGAGTTGTAAAATGCTACAGATGCATGACACCTAGTGGCAAGGCTAGGGACTAATTTTTCGTATGCTTTTTCACTTTGATGTATAGCCACTTCATAAGTCACACTATGAGGGCTTATCTTTAAGGGGGTCCCCTTGAGGTTTTACCTAGACGTCTAATTAAAAGTTAAGTTTTATTTGTGTTGTCCGTTTGTCCAGTGAAGCTGTTATAATTTCAAACGGTTCTGTATACCATATACTATCTGTGAATCATTTCAAAAGTGCTCTCAGTTAGGGCATCTAAGACTAAAGATAAATCCCACTGAGGGGATGACTCTTTAACAGTAGGACGTAAACGTGTACAGGCCTGAAAAAATCTTTTGACCCACCTGTGTTCTGCAAGTGCGGTGTCATAGAATGCACTCAGGGCCGAGACCTGGACTTTCAAGGTGCTAGGTCGAAGCCCCTTTTCAAACCCGTCCTGTAGAAAATCAAGGATTTGACATATATTAGGAGAATCCTGATTAGTCATATCCTTAGACCAGGAACAAAACTTTTTCCATATTTTAAGATATATGGCATGAGTTACTGGTTTCCTACTATTTTTTAAGGTCTTAATTACCTTATATGATAGTCCCTTCGTTTTCAAGAAGGCGCTTTCAGGATCAAGGCTGCCGATTTTAGAAACCATAGGTTCTGATGCAGGACTGGTCCCTGATGTAGAAGGTCTGGCCTCTCGGGAAGAATAAATGGAAGGTCCACTGCTAACTTCTGAAGAATTGGGAACCAACTCTTCTTCGGCCAGAAGGGTGCGACCAGGATAAGACTGGCTGGACTGATCAACAGCTTCTGCAGCACTTTGCTTACCTACGGGATTGGGGGAAAGGCATATACCAGATCTTGGCTCCAGACCTGTGAGAATGCATCCAGCCCCCAAGGAGCCTCTCTTGGATTTAGTGAGCAGAACTTCTCTACCTTGCAGTTCTTCCTTGAGGCAAACAGATCGATGGCTAGTAATCCCCATCTTGAAATGATCTCCTGAAAGACCTCCTCGTTCAGACTCCACTCGTTTGGAAAGATCTGAGATCTGCTGAGATAATCCGCCACTACATTTTCTGAGCCCTTCAGATGGATGGCTGAAATTGAGCGAAGATTTTCTTCCGCCCATGAGAATATTTTCTGGGATATCTTTAGCAGTTCCCTGGATCTGGTTCCGCCCTGCCTTTTTAGATAGGCAACCATAGTGGTGTCCGAGCTGACACTGACTTCCTCTTCTGGAAATTTCTGATCTTCCCAAGAAGCTTGTCCGCTTTCTCCTGTGGAAGATAGGAGGTCTGTGTTAGAGTTCAGAGATACCCCTAAAAATTCCTTTATGTGACTTGGGGTCAAGTCCGATTTTTCTAGATTTATGATCCATCCCAGGAATTGCAATATCTCTATTGTTGTCTTCTTCTGACTCTCCATGTGACTTACAGAGTCTCCAATCAACAGGAAGTTGTCTAGGTAAGGTACCACGAAGATCTCTTCTGTTCAAAGATATTTCACTACCTCCGCCATAACCTTGGTGAAGATCCGAGGAGCTGAAGAGAGACCAAAGGGTAATGCAGTAAACTGAAAATGAAACTCCTCCCCTGAGGGTGACAACACTGTAAACCGTAAGTATCTCTGTGACTCTGGATGAATGGGTACATGGTAGTATGCATCCTTGAGGTCCAAGGTGCATAAAACCGCATTGTGAGATATTAAAGGGGTGGCAGATTTCACCGACTCCATTTTGAGTTTGGCGTATGCTACCCATTTGTTCAAACATTTCAGGTTTGTGATTAATCTGAAGGTTCCATTTGGCTTTTTTTTTTATCAAGAATAAGGGAGAATAATGACCCATACCTTCCTCTTCTGGGAGGACTGGACTGATCACGTTCAGCTTCAGCAGACCGGAAACTTCTTCCCAAAGGAGACCTGTTAGATTGTCTGGATAAAACAAAAAATCGGTGAGGGGGTGGTGACACAAACTCTATAAAAATAACCGTCCTCGATTATTGAGAGCACCCACCTGTTTAAAATTATGTTCTCCCATTGGGGGTGAAAATTTTTCAATCTTCCCCCCCACTCATCGGAGTGGGGGGGGGGGGGGGGGCGTCATTGCCGTTTTTCTTGCTTATTTGTGGAACTGAAGAGGAACTGCTTGCTTCTTCCTCCTCTGGATGAATTTCCAAATCCTTGTGTCCATGTTTGTCTGCCCTTAAATTTCTGCGGATCTCTGGTTGAGCGAAAGCCACAAAAAAACTGCTTCCTTGTCTGTTGCTTCGCTTCCGGAAACCCTTTCTTACTGTCAGCTGCTTTATCCAGGATATCATCCAGCTCTGCGCCAAACAAAAACTCCCCAGAAAAAGGAAGGCTACACAACTTAGCCTTAGAACACACATCTCCTGACCACTGCTTAAGCAAAGGTGTTCTTCTGGTTGCATTTGACAATGTGGCTTCCTTTGCGGAAAAACAAATAGTCTCTGCCTATGCGTCAGCTAGAAAGGCTGCCGCTGACTTCAGTAGCGGGATGGAATTTAGAATCTCTTCTCTAGATGTAACTTCTCTGAGGTGGTCTTCGAGCTGTCTTAACCAAAAGAAAAGAGTGCGAGAAACTGAGGTAGTTGCAACATTAGTTTTAAGAGTCGCCATAGAGGCCTCCCATGCTTTCTTAAGCAGACAGTCTGACTTCCGATCCATAGCATCCTTTAACTGGATAGAATCCTCAAACGGTAAATCAGTTTTTTTGACAACTTTGGAAATGGGAACATCAACTTTAGGCACATTATACCAAATTCTCGTCTCCTCTGGGTCAAATAATAAACGGTTCCTAAATTCTTTGGGGATTGTTAAACGTCTTTCTGGGTCTTTCCATTCATCCAAAACAAGATCTTTGAGATTTTCAATGATTGGAAAAACTCTCACTTTCTTCCTTCTTAATCCTCCAAATAATTCGTCAACTACTGACCTTTCTTCTACTGTGTCCTCAATATTTAGGGAGTCTCTTAATGCCTTAATAAGCCCATCCATATCTTCATTTGGAAAAAGATATTTAGGGTCATTAGGTATGGATTGTTGCATGATATCAGACTCCTCAATATCCATTTCATATGAACATGAAGGTTGCTCATCATCAGTATCTACACATACAGGATTTCCTCTGACTTTCTTATGCGGTGGACTTCTAGAGGCTTTAATCTCCTCACGCATAACAACCCTTAATTCATCCATAAATGAAGACTTCTCTTCTATTAATATCTTGTCCAAGCAATCCTTGCATAAGCTCTTTTTATACGACACATCAAGTTTTGTATTACACATCTGGCAGCGTTTAGACGGTGCCTTTTTTGGTCTCTCCTTATCACATTCCTTAACTTTCTCCTTGGCAAACATGTACTTCTCCTAATTCTAAAAACACAAAAACACAGGAGTGATGCTTAATCAAAAAAGCCGACTCCCAAACACAGCATATAGTGCCAGCAACGTTGGCGTTCAGCCAAACGTCCTACTCACAGAACCAAGGGATATGGAAAGATTTTCAGCCTCCTCTGCCATTTTGTTCCCATAGACCTCAGCAGACAGCGACTACACCACGGTCTTATACATGCTGCCGGAAGTGCCGTCGCGCACTGAGGAGGCGCTATGTGCCGGCTGCCGCGGACCCGCGAACGAGCCGCCGGCACCTGCCCGATGGCAACCGGAGCCTGAGGACCCCAAGTAGGGCTCCCTAAAGAGGCAGGACGAGGGAAGCCCCGGGGGAACAGGCACCCACGAGGGGAACGAGATTCCACCTCCCCCTGGAGGAGAGAGAGGTTTTACTCTCAATCCTATCCCTATAGGGACAGGAAAAACACTGGTGGGAGGTTGAGGGTGGGGCCTTTAATACTCTCAATTTCCTGTCCCTACAGAGGAAGGAGAAGCAACCTCCAGGGGGCCGTCATGGGGGAAATAACATCTTGAAGTTGGCAAGTGTCTGATCTGGACATTGAGGCATTAGAAGACTACAAGTCACATGATGCCTCAGTTCTCAGTAACTCCTCCCCCCTCTTATGCTCTGCTCCCAGAGATGATGTAATAGACTGTCTAGCTCTGTTACCATAGTAATGATGTGTAACTGCCATCACTGCACATTACCTCACTGAGATTGGCCATGCTGGATGCACTGCAACCAACCAACTACAGCAAAACAGTGATGATCACATGAGGCAGGTGCAGGACATGTGACCAGCAGTCATCTTAGGCAACAAGGGTAACCTGCCACCCTACATCTGGAGATTAAGGAATCCCTCCTGTTGACCATACACAGAGGAGTGCCCACACCCAGTTACAATAGTATAAGATTTAAACAGTGCTCCTAATACTTCTCGCATTTCTGGGGCTTCAAAACATTTTAAAGAAGCAAACACAGGGTCTGTATGATGGTTATGGGTATTGAACAGGTTCCCCGTCCATTACAGACACAAGGCTCTCCTTACGGCTTTCTAGATTTTAACCTTAGGTACAAGATTTCCCAAAGCTCTCAATTATAAAGAGGATTTGTTGTTATAAAATTATATAAAGGATGTATTGTTACCAATAGATACCTTTAGACTTGCTTTTTTGTTTCCATCTCCTGATCTTTACAATTGTCACTTGATGCACTTGCTTACTTCTCTCCCATTGCACACATCATCCGCCATTTGACTACACCCGACCTTGGGCATTACTACTTCTATGGCGTTTACGTGTCTTTTAGGTATGAATAAGGATTCTAATACTTAGTCTGAAACGTGTCACCTGACTTTTTCTATGTTTTTTTGTGGTTTTTACTGCTTTTATCTATATCTGCTACCCGGGGAATTGCTGTGCTTACATACTGGCACCAAAACACTCTTTATATTCTTCCATGGAATGTCCTGGTTCCGGATCATCGATTTTTTTATTTTTTTGTCCCAGCACCCATCCTCAAAGAGTCTCCACTGTGGCATTATCGTCTATGATGAGCTGATGTTCCAATTTTCCTCCCCCACAGGATCAAAAAAAAATTGAACGGACTGATTAAAGGGCCAGTAGCATTTTAATTCTTCATTAAAATGTATGTTTAGAAATGTTTCTGCTAAGGGGTGCAACATTTTTAATTACAAATTGGCTTATATTTTAATGAGCCATTTGTATATGAATTATGCATATTTCTGGAAAACGCCTTTGAACGCAATCAATTAGAAGTTATAAAATTTTTCTATAGAAATTCTTCCTCTTTTTGAGGATGTGTATGCAGCCATTCACAGTTTACTTCATGTGATATTCATCTAAGACATCACATGATCCAGACAGATTGTTATTCACTAAAGGTAAACCTAAGGCAGAAAGTAGTTAAATAATAAGTTATATATAAAGTATAATCCAACCAGAATATAAGTAGAGGCACCTAATTTTACCTCCCAAAAACTCTATAAGGCCAGGGTGGGAAATGCACCCACTAATTAAATGCCCTTTAATAATAGCTAGCCAGCAGCCCACACAGGGCCCCTCACTACAAAAGGAACCCAGAGAGAGAAGAGGAGCTTCGGGAAGGGCCCGAAGGCAAGTACCAAGTTTTTGTTTTTTTTTTTAATATGGGCCTTTTTCAGCACAAAAATTGTACTGAAAGACTTATACTCAAGCATTAATGGTAGTTTTCCAGGTAAAAACCAGGACTCAAATAATATTCTTATAATTTTTTATTTTGTGTTTTAACATCAAAAAATTAGCTTACAGCAATACAAAAGAGCATGATATGATTGATCAGTAAAGCAAAGGTCACAGATTTGCTGGTAGATGTGAGTATTTTCTTGAAAACTTTAGATGCAGGAAATGAGCAATATTATAAAATTTGCTCTGCCCAGAAGTCTACATGTCTGTGTGTCCTCATTTACACTGTACAGTTTGGTGCAGTCTCTGATAAAAAGTTATCAATCACCACTGAAAATAAAACTGCTCCAGATTGCATGGCGTAAACATGGCCTAATGAAGACTGGCCTCTTCATATATATATTGGTCACACTTTGATAAAAAATTATTTTTGTAAATAGAGTCTGCCAAATCAGAGTTTCCTTATGAGGATGACCATTATAAAACACATCTGGACATTAATAGTAAAAGTCTACACCAAGATATTGGTACTGTAAGTGCAATCATTCATTAACGGTTTGGTTTCCAAAGGAGATAAAAAGGTTAAAACTAAATTTACAACACGTTCGGTGTTAAAGGGGTAGTCCAGGGTTAGGATTTATATAATTTTTATTAGGTTCAAGGAGGGTATATAATGAAAAAAGTGCATATATACAGCGCTGCCCATCACCTGCCAGCATCTGTTTATATACAGAGACTCAGCAATGTCAGCCACGCACCCGCTACAGCAGCAGTTGCAGGCTCACTGTCAAGATTACCTTATTGCTTAGCCTCTGTATACAGACTGTACTGGAACGGCTCGAGTATATATTTTTATACTACTGGGACCTATATATAAAAAGTCCTAATCCCGGACAACCCCTTTAACAGACCACTTCACATCATGGTTGTTAGACAAACATGCCTATATACTTAGAATAAAGGCTATATAAAAATAACGGTTTCTAGAATTTCAACATATTTGGGCCAAGTATACCAAAAGGACATCATTTTGGTGTATATTTGGCAAGCACAGATGTGGGCACATCAGGTTATACCCCATCCTTTCCTGGCATACATGCCAATGGTACAGCACAGTTGTGGTGTCAACTGAACCGCACATCTACAGCCACACTGAATAAAAGTTGGTTATGTTTTATGCCAATATCACACTAAAACAAAATTTAAAATAGTGACTTTGCACCAAGAGTATTCAACAAAATTAAAATCTAATAAAATAAAACATCTCAAAGTCGGCCCAGGTTTAAAAAGAAAAATGAGCCCTCGCTGGCATTCTGCATCAAGAAGTCATAGTAGAAGGTTTCTAAATCTGCTTTGTGTTTGACGGACCAGTCATTCCAAGCAGTTGCATCAGGAAACCCAAAACCACACTGTAAATATCACATAAAAAGTAGTGGAAAAAACAATTCAGGCTGTGATAAACCAACTTGAAAAGTAAGGCATGAAAATAAGCTGTAAATAAAGTATAGGCTACACAGGTAACCTTCACCTGCAGCCATCTGCCGTCTGTCTGGAAGGCTACACAGTAGAATAATGACTTAAACTAAAGATCCGGCTTGTTTGTCTTTCCAAAAAGGCAACACCATTTGGTTTCCATCCAGCAAATTCCTTTTTTGAAGTCCAAGCCTCAGATGTAAAATGCATAGATGTTTTGTGACTGAACTTCAAGCAACCTACCCCACCAAAAACCAAACAAATTATAGATAGTCCATTTCCACCACTTGGCACCTCTTTGCCCTCTGAAGGCTTTATACACAACATTCCGACATTGGGCTGAGTGGTTTTCCCACCTGAGCTTTCTTGGGTGTTCCAGCTTAGCGCTTTGAATACCCCAGTGCAAACAATATCAGCACTTCCTCCCCTCTGTTGGGTCTGGGCAAGGCACAGCCTTGAATGAATGAGGATCTGTTTGATGAATACATCCTCGCTAAGGGGACTGTCAGGCCGTCACATTCACATCCCTGAGAGAGGAAGAGCCTTGTGTACAGAGCTCAGTAGATAGGACAGGTAAAATAGTGTCTGACTGCAACGCAGAACCTCCCTGAGCCAAGATCTGTTGAATAGTTTTACGGAGATTCGGATGTAAACGCCCATGTGTCTGGTAGAAGATCTCAAGGGCACAAGATTTCAGTGGTCCAGCACTGAGGTCTTCATAGAGAGGGATGGTATACATTCTGGATGTCTAGAAACAAAAAGAAAGAATAAAATGAAACCATCTTTACTAGGCACAAGATCGACAATCGTTCGCATGGTTTCATGGCCAGAACAAATTACCAAACACAATAACCACCAGGAGAGGAGAGAGTATATTATCTGACAAGTACAGTCATTCCAACTGTTTTTCTGCATTAGTTACTATATTTGGAAACTACACAGCAACAATGAATAACATTACCTGTTCTGTGTGCTCCCCCCATTCATGTTTTGCCTCACAATAACCAATGCAAAAAAATATAAATACAGGCCAATTTACTGTACTTTAGCCCTAGGCTACAATATCACCTATAACAGTTATCACAGGTGTCTGTAATTAAACTTATTGTTAATCCTGGTTCTTATGACAACCCAACATTTTTTAAATCCAATTGTCACAAAGACCCAAAGAAAATTCTGTCTGGGGTTAAAATTATAAAATTTACAGTTCCGACTTACATACAAATTCAACTTAAGAACAAACCTACAGAACATATCCTTAACGTAACCCAGGGACTGCCTGTACTGCAGGATTGGTGAAGGAGCACCTATTACTCCTTTTACTGGAAATTGTCGCATTATTGGCCAAAGCAAATTTATTACAATTTTAATGTGTACAAATAAAACTGAAATTACAGCAAAAATTATACTAAACCCCAACAACCCATATATTTTCTGAAAGCAGACACTTGCACCATTTTTAAAATTGCATAAAAGAGTTTATAGACATAGGGGCCTTTGTGCAATTTTGAGTCAAAGTAAAATTTTATAAAAATACATAAAATTTGACTTATGGCAAAAAAAATGTGCTCCAATCGGAAAACATTTATTTTAAAACACATCTCCTAAATATAATAGATGAACATGTTTAGAGTTCACAGATACCCCATAGTCCTATGTTCACAGGAATAAATCACCAAAACTGAAATAACTAAATATTTGCTTTTCAGCCAAAACAGTCACAACCTGCAAAATATAGTAATAAAACAGAATAAAAAGCAAAGGCAGCCCTTAAACCTATATATTTTTAGAAATCAGACAACCAGGCGATTGCATTTGCCTTGATTAACAGTTGACATCCTGTACCAACCTCATGTAACTTTGTGACAAACAAATTATTAAAAAAAAACAAAAAAAAAAAACAGCATTGAAAACATACGTTTTTACATAACACTCCCATCAAAGCAGAGGTTTACACACAAATAGCCATTGAAAAAATAATAAACACAGAGTGAGGAGATTTATATATACACCACAATACACAACAAGAGTTTACTCTCCCAAAAATGGTGCCATTTTTGGTTGCAACCCTCAAAATGTGTTTAAAAAGATATTACACACAAAGTAAGAAGCTCCTATTCTGTCAAAATCAATTTTGTTTTTTGGAAATCCCGCCTACCATTTATACAAAAATAAACTTTATTATTAAATTCATACACACTACCAACTTCATGCAACTTTACAGTAATAAAATGGTAAATTTACATGAAAATTAAGAATTTCCTCTAAAATATGTACAAATCCAGAATACTTACGGTATATAAAGAAGACACACTTTCCTAAAAACAGTAATATGTGAGGAGATCATACAGACCCCACATGTGTATATTCACCAAAATATACAGCAAAGAGAAGGTTAAATCCACAGGGGACAGCAAACATTTTTTGCAGAATACTGCACTGAGCTTCACACAGATCTATCATTGTATGCTCCCTTACACAATGGTAACCCAAATAAAAATTTATACATCCATAAACCAAGCGAATGTGATGCCAAAACTCACTTTTAGATGTGTCCCATTGTATTAACCGCACAATAATGAAGTCTCAGCGTTTCAAAAGAACGTCATAACATCGGTGTTAATAATGAAGGATGGTGTGAAAATTATTCCGGATCACGTGTGTTTCTATTGTTACATATAACTTCATGGACATGTTTTGAGTTGTGGTGCTAATATGTAACCACATTAGGCAAAGAGGATCCAATGTTCATCGCTTCACTCAATTTTTGTAACATAAACGGACACAAAATATAAAGGCAATTAGAGAGCAAGTGTGTTCTCAGAGTGTGCTTGGTAGAAAAACGTGAACATTAGTTGATATTATCCCTTATCAAAATGTAGAACCGTATAAAATCATCTGTGAGGTGTAGCAGCTCCTATGTGCAGCATCCACCAACATTCTCCCTGCAGCCTGATGGATAAGAATCTGGGGGGAGGGGGGTGGCCACAATTCAGATGGCTACATCTATGGCTAGAAACTCGCTCTTTCATATGAATCTAAATTTGTGTTTCTATGTGTCAGGAAACTGTAGAGTCTCCTCTTTCATAGAAAAAAAGGGCGTTTCCAGGTGCCAGAAAGCCAATGCTATAGCCCTCTGAAGTGAGGTCCTTGGCTATAAACATGCAAAGAGTTGGAGTTGATGATAGAAGGTGGTGAAACGTCCCTTTTTAAGGAGAACTGGACCCCCTCCATCTAAAGATTCTGTTCTCACCAAAATGGAGCAGGTGTATGAGCATGCTCGGCCTGCCAGCTCGCCCATTAGTGAGAACAAGATCACCATTCTCATGATTGGTAGGTTTGTGTATATATATAACAATATACATTTAAAAAAAAAAAAACCCACACACCGCACAACATCTTTCACCCTGCAATTTAACTTTATGTGTCCTGATCATGTAACCACCCATACAAGCAGAACATATTTATTTACAGCATAGAGCAAGATATATTTCCATTCACTGGCAAAAAAAAAAAAGCAAGTAGAGGATCTTGGTAATGTTGAGGCATCAATACAGCAACTCATACAATAACATTATGTACATTTTGGTTATTCAATTTGTTGACCTACTACTTTAGGTCATGTTGGCTATATAAATAAATTGGTGTCAATTATTTTCCATTTATATTAAAAAAAGAATACTAACTTGGCATAGTAGGAAGTGGCGCACTCGGGGCAAGTCTGGTTGGAAGTTGTTGCGCACCACAATTTGCAGCCAGCGGATACGGATTTCTGTGTTCATAGTCGCTAAGTCAGCAGAATAGCAAAGAGACAGCTGAAGCATAACCTCTGGAGGAGGGGGAAAAAAAAATAAAGTTATTCTTCTCTTAAATGAATGTTCGAAAAACCTAAGACACCACAATACTAGGAACTAGGGGAATAGGAAGTAAAAGGACTCCCCCCCCCCCCCCCCTTTCATGTGATAACATACTGCTATCAATATAATGGGTTAGTACACCTTAGGTTTTGTTCAGATTTGTGTCCGTGATTAACTGATTTGATTAAAGTAATAGATCCGGCATTTTTTTGTTTTCTCATTTCTTTTTTTCACTCCCCACCTTCAAAAATCTATAACTTTTTTATTTTTGCACGAAAAGAGCTGTGTGATGGCTTGTTTTCTGTGTAACAGATTGCTTTTCTTTGTGATGGTATTGAATATTCCATGCTGTGTACTGGGAAAAAAAAAAATTCCAAATGCAGTGAAATGGTGAAAAAATGCATTTGTGCCATATTCTTGTGGGCACAGATTTTATGGCTTTCACTGAGCGCCATAAAATTGACATGTCTACTTTATTCTTTGGGTCAGTGCGAACACGGGGATACCATCTGATAATGGTTTCCTCCTGTACAAAAAAAAACTTTTTTAATTTTGCCATCTTCTGGTGCTAATAACTTTTTCATACTTTGTTGTACTGAGCTGTCATTTTTTGTGGCACTTTCAACTTTGTGTGCTATTTTCCGTTACCAGTCTAAACGCAGTGAAAAAACTTTATGATATAATTTCAAAAGTGGCGACACCCAATGTGTTTATGATTTTTACTGTTTATTTATATTTGTATGACTTCTAGGGAAAGGGGGCTGATTTGATTTTTTTTTACTTCATTTTTACTATTTTTTCAGACCCCTTAGGGTACTTTAACCCTAGGTTGTCTGATCGATCCTACCTCATTCCTCCTAATTCATTACAACGTACAATGTGCAAAATGAGACAGCCTCGGGTCTTCAGAAGACCCATGACTGTCATAGCAATGGATTGCCACTCCCTGATGACGGGGAGCAACGATCTTCGGCAAGATGGCGGTGCCCATGTGCGGGATAACCCGCGATCGGTGCTAGTGTTACTGGTAAGTCTTTGCTGCAATATGTAGCAAAGAATTACCGGCTATGGAGGGGACTAATCCTGTCAGCCCTCTCCATGCCGTACTATTATTGCTTGGTTTCTCTTATATAGATACTTCTTATCTTACTCACTGCAGAAAAGCAGCCTCATGTCTCAATGGATTGTTAAACACTTATTGATCAGAGAAAAAAAAAAAAGTTAATATTTCCCACTTTCAGGAGAACACATAAGAGATACACAGAGATGTCAGGGTGCTTATGTAACAGATTTCTCTGCAAAACGGAAAAGCCAGAGAGGAATCAAGCAAAATCACTAAAATCTACGGGAGAAAATGCCATGTTGCCCATAATAGATGCAACGAAAAAAAGAATGCAAATGGAAAAAAAAAATTTAAAAGCAAGATTTTCTACTAGAGATTGTCAATTAAGGTATTTACTCAGCTAAAAGACATAGTTTGGACAGGTCAGAAACAGAAGCACCAAACATACCCAAAGCCAAGCTAAAATACTGAACGGTCTTGTGATTGGCAAATATTGTAACTGATGCTCTCAGTATATTTCTACATTTAAGTTAAATAGGACACAAATAAGAGATGCAGTTACCTGGCCGCAATGGGGACTGATCTAAAAGCTTGTCCAAAAAGAGCACGGTCTGAAAGGTTTGCCATTCAGCAATATTGGCAAAATTGGCAGCAGCTTCAATGTCCAAAGGTTCAGCCATCCATAGTTCACTCAAAGCTTCCACAGGTGAAGTGAACATGGATCCCTGAGATAGATCTGGTTGGGTCAATGGAGGTCCTGGGGCATTCAGCCAGCGCTCAAACTCAAAACCTGGTGGTGAGAACAAGATCATGAGATTTTGGCGATTATTCTTTAAGTAATGCAGGTGATAATATTTGGTGACTCACTCTCACTACATCCTGTACTCTCCTCTTTTAAATGAGGAAAGAAGCCGAGATAAGACTCCAGCAGTTCATGGGCTACAACACTGCGGAATTTAAATTTCTCTATGTAATCCTGTAAAAGAGAAAAAGATGAGAATTACTGTAAGAAAGTAAGTATAATTAAAGAGATAGAAAAAAAAACTTAAATCCCAGTACCCTGAGGAAGGCGTCGAAGTTGTCTTGATCCCCACATAACTGGGACAGATAGTGCACAAAGCAGAAGCCCTTCTCATATGTGAACAAATTCATGAGGTTACTAGGGTTCACTCCTGTTGAGGAAAAAAAGGAGTCGTTTCAGGTACCTATAAAGACCTTTTGGCAATCCAGAACTGGGACATAAGGGGGGCATAACTGAGAGGCTGGGCCCCATTGCAGACTTCTGAATGGGACCACCCATTACAAAAATGATACTGAACTATACACACACACACATATGCCTACAGTATATAAACATATTACACATACAAGGTATACATGTCAATTACCCACATATAGTATATACACACAGGGGAAGATTTATCGGTGCTTCTATGCCAGTTTCTGGGATAGAAGGGCTTAAATCAAATTTCTTAAGCACTGCATGAAATTGTGATTATATTTGCAGGTATGCTACTCCATGCCACTTGGGTGTGAAGGGGCGTGGCTGCTAATTGGCCCGCCACATAGTAGGCGGGCATAGGGCGTTCCTGCCCACTTTCTTTCGCAGGTTTTTCCACAAAACTACACCAGGTCTGACCAGGCGGCCCAACAGATACATCCGGAGGACTTGATGTATCCGGTGAGATGGAGGTGGGTGTGGCCTTTATCATGAGCCGGAGCACATGTGATAAGTCCATCCCGAGGGATGGAACTGGTTCAAACATCTGATCACGAGGGTGCTGGGTGTCAGGCCCTCTCTGATCTGATACTGGTCACCTATCCTAATGATATGTAATCATTTAAGATATGCAAATCAATAAATAAATACTAGAACATCCAGAAGTCGTCTTCCTAAGCACACAAATATCTCCTTTCCAAAGGATAAGAGTCTGAATGCTGGGTCTCCCAATCAGTTTTCCTAAGGACGATTTTACCTGGATCCAGTTTAGCCTGTAATCGACTGAATGGTGTATCTTGCCCAAGTATTCGAATCTGTCTGTGCAATGCTTCCAGGCGAAAGGTAGTTTCTAGACATGTGAATGATGCACCTGACCAAGATCAAATAGGGGACAATGTGTGTTTATTCATTAACAAAGCAGTTTCGAGATTATAAAATGTATTATACATGCCAATAAAATAAAAATACGAATATCATCGTAATAGGTGATACAATCGCTAAAAAGACACTTAATAAACATTAGAGACAGACATGAGAACATGTACTCACCATAGACCAGAGTGGTGATGCGGCGCTGGGCATAGGTTGCCAAGCCTTCACTCAGCCACATTTCCTCCCAGCTGGCATTAGTCACTGCATTCCCAAACCAGCCATGTGCAATTTCATGAATGACATCAATAAGTAGGAAATCCTCACTGTCCAGGATGGAGCAGATGACGAACGTCAGACAGGGATTTTCCATGGCAACTATAGGGAAGGATGGGGGCAGGAAGACTATATCGTACCTGGAATGAAGGCAGGGAAGGAGGATTGTTGAAAGAGGGTTGCACTCAGGAAAATAATGAAGCATGGCTCTACAAGGAACATTTATGGAAAATAAGAGGAGGAAAGACTAATGTGCACAAAATGTAAAAATACACAAAGCCACTGGTGAGAAATCCACAGAAGACCTAGAGGGACTTGTGGGAAATCTTGTGAACTAAAATTAATGTGCACATCTGTTCAGGTTTGCAACCGATGCCATAGGAACAATATAACAATGGCTACAGGGAGCATAAACCCTTTACAACATAGGAAACGGCACTAATAAGGAGAAAAACACTTTTCAAGCACATTGTGTGAACACAGCCTTAAATGAGTTAATGTATTTATTGATATTACCAGCTGGACATGATTGTTCCATTAACATTTGCCATTTGTTGCATTTACTCCATGCTGCATCTCATCATGAATGTTGCAATACATTAGCTACAGTAGTTTTCGGACTATAAGGCACACCATCAATAAATGCCTGCTAAAACGCCTAGGTTCATATATAAGGCACACCGGAGTATAAGGCGCACCTGATTATAAGGATGAATGACCAGCAGGTGGCAGACCTGTGCACAGTTCAAGGCAGCTGTTGTCTGTAAGTACGGTTTATATATTCGGCGCACTGGACTATAAGGCGCACCTTTGATTTCTGAGAAAATCAAAGGATTTTTAGTGCGCCTTATAGTCTGAAAAATAGATGGTATATGGTGCTTTTAATTGTTTGTCAGTTGTTTGGTCCTAATAAAGATGAATACAGTGTACAGGTATGCAAAAGTTTGATTGCAAAAAAATCAAGTGAAAAAATAACATTCATGTGCACACAGCCAGATGAAATATATACTTTATAGTACACATGGGTTAATGGCTGATCTATCCAACTGCATGGGGTTAAGCGATAGAACAGAGTTCATGATAAAGAACAGGCTATGGTGCTGTACATGGCTACTAGATCAATAGCAGATTAAACAATTTCAGATTCATAAAGATCTAGGGATTCTAATAAAAAGGCTTAATCAGCAAATATGCATCATGAGCTTGCCACATTTTTGGCAAATAGAACTGTGCCTTAAGCCAAAACCTTTTCTGCAAAGCCCTTCCACCCTATTTTCCCAAAGATAATTCTTGTACATTTCCATAACTAAAAACTAAGCACCTTTGGATGGATGGTTACTTTTCTACAGCATGATGTAGCCAGTGGCACAGGTTATAAACACTGGTATACGTTGTCTCACCTTCCCCAGATGTAGGGGCCATACAAACTTTCTGCCGCCTGAAGCCATTGTTCTACCCGACCTGCCAGTTTTCCCACAGCCAAAGGCAGCACGCAAGGTTCGGCCCAAACACGACTTCTGTGAAAGACAGAGAAAAAATATTGTAGGAGGAAAGCTGTAACACAGGTGGTCTTGAAACATCGAACATAGAAGCCGATGCCAGAACTAGACACTGCAGATGGAAGAGGGAAGTTATGGGCATACTGTGATATTTCTGCTGGTCATAGAGAGGTAGCTGAAATGATGGGATTTATTTTCCACACAATCATTTACATTGCAGGAAGCTTCGTGTTCACATAGCATAATCATTATCTTGGTCAGTAACAAGAAAAAAATCCCAAATAGTTCCTTTATTGAGAACTATGAAGATCATCAGGTTTCCTTTACCAGAAAAATAGCACAGTGTTTTGAACAAAATCTTTAATGGAGGCTGCTTTCAGAACCTCCCATATGTCATAATAGAAAGTATGGCTCTTACCTGGGTCCTATATCAGCTGGAAGGAGATGTCCTGCAGTCAGGGCCACTAAATAAGCAGGAACAGGATGTTCCATATAGAAGTGAAAGATGCCCATCTCCTCTACATAGTAACTGTGGGTGCAGCTCATGAGGACACGAATGCCAGCAGGTGCCTAGAAGACAAACAGAAACGAGTGGCCATAAGTAGATAAGGGCATGCGTTTGTGTGCATAAAACCTGTCATAAAGCAATGAAAAGGAGTCACCACCATGTAATCGAAAAGTTACAAATCAGATTAAATAAAAGAATTAATATTCTGGAGAATTTTCCCATAAGGCCCTTTTCATGTGAACGTATATGACGGCTGTCAGCTAGACTTACAAATGGCAGGTAGAATACGGCTGCCATAGAAGTGCATTATAAGAACCCACGTGTCACCATACCATGCTCTATCTTTTGCCGGAAATATGGCACGACTCACTTAGGAGAGGGGATAGGAGCACTCCGCTCTGCAGCCGGCTATGTGGTATGCCCGAATTCTGGCCTGGACATACCATACTTGTGTGGGAAAAGGGCCCAACTCTAATGAGCCATTGCCATTTTGCCAGCATTCCCAATATCAAAGAAAAATTAAGTGCACTTAAGGCTCCTTCAGACAGCCATTTCTGACATCAGTATACCATCCCTTTTTTTGTGGATAGTATACAGACCGTTTCATTTCTATTTTAAAGAATGTGCAGAATTAGGAAAAAATTAAACTTTATTTTTTTCTTAAATGCAAACCACAGACCTGCATAGAAGTCAATGGATCTGCAAAAAAGATCGGACAGCACACACGGATGACATACAGATGTGAAAAAGCTAGTTACAATATGGACCACATGGACATCCAACTGCATTTTTTGCAGACTTAAAACAGACAGGAATGAGTCCAAGAGCCATCTGCTAACATGCACTCCTGGCTAGGTTAGAAATGTCCCGGGACTTGCTGTGGCCAATCAGTAGTCTCAGGGGTCCCAATTTGCTCTAGTTTTCTGGCACAGAAGCACCCCATTTCCTTATTGCTTAGGCTGAGTTCACACTTGTACGATTGCATTATGTAAGAACTGAAAGCAAAATCCAATACCAAATGGAAGATCTTCGGTTCAGCATCAGTTGCAAGCTAAGGCTTTCTTTGCTTACAATGTAAGTAATGGCGCAGGATTCTGCATTATTTGCGCTGCAGTGTTATTCCGTTTTATCCAGAATAAGCAAAAATTAAGTGAACTGTTGCACTACATAAGTCAGTTTGTAGATAAACAATATTTTCTGCACCTAGCCACGAACACAAGGTCAGAGCCACCAGCTGCAGACAGGGTATTTTGAACAAGATAAAGAGACCTCCTCCTATATATTTGTTAATAACAGTACATTAGAGAATATGTTATTTTGTTAGAAATATTTAAGAAATTTGTATTTGTGGGAATAACCCTTGAAAGAACAAGCTATATGGTTCTAAGCATGCATGAAATGAGAGCCTGCGGAAATTACCAAGCAACGCATCATCACCGAGACCCCCACTGATCAGCAAGTTAGGACCTATCCTCAGAATAGGGCCTAACTTTGGTTTGTGGGAAAACCCCTGACCCACCCATCTATATTAAAAGGATAAAGAATATTAATGTCAATCAATAAGTTTAGATTCATTAGGCACTTTATTATAAAAGTAAAATAAAATGTGTCACCTTTGACAAACAGCTTTTTATGTAAATTGATGTTTCATTATTATATAATTCATTATTATTATTTCTGGTGGGTGCACAGTCCCATTTACAGTTATCTGCAACGTTACAGTATTCATTTGCAGCAACAATATCAGAACAGCGCCATGAACAGTATACTCCATTTTCAAAATTTGTCGTCTTGCTTTAAGAACAGCAAGAGCAGAACACTCACCATTCAGGAACTTATGAAAGGTCGTTTACCATGTCAAAAATCTGTTTCTCTACCTTGGATTGATATAGTACATAGGTGATGAAAATATATATATTCTAAAGTGTTTAATAAGTGTGTAACATTGTTATTTTTGGCTTATTTTGTTTATTTAGGCTTCCTCAAAGGCCACACTGCTAACCTACCTTGACAGAGGCAGAGTAAGTACACTTTACAGCTGGTGTATCAAAGCAGGGGAAAAAGGAACGGTTGGAAACTGAGTGTCCTTGAGTGAAGACAAACAACTCGGAGCTTCCATAGGAGAGTTCAGGATCCAGCCACCATACCTGATGATGAAGTATAGAGAATATAACACAAACAAGAATTATGTATAACCATCACACGGGAAAATATAATCTATACACAACAGTTAGACATTACTTAAAAGTAACTTTGTAGTCAATGTGGTTCCAATAGGTATCGCAAACATGTTTAAGAGCGACTGACATGTAGATACTCTGCAGATTTCCACCCAGCCCAGGGGCAGACTCTGCACAATCCGTGCATTTAGGCTCAATGCACACACACAGTTCAAAGGTCGCCATGAAGAAACGGTTCTGATTAGGAGACGCTCTGCTCATCAAAACTGACAGTTGGGCCTTTAAAATAATGGCCATGTGCCTGCACTCATTGAAAGTGATTGGTTTTAGTGTGACTGGGTTGCGTCCGTTCTTTCCCCTGTCCATCTACTAGTTGTGTGACAATACACTGAGGACACTCTTACAGTTCCGGCCAATGGCTGAGGTGCTTGAGAAAACAAATAATGTCAATTTAAGACATGCAGTAAAAGGGATCTAATGTGAATTAGCGCCACATATTCCGACAACGAATGCCATGGGTGGAAGAGGGTAGAGGCGATAAAGGATTTTCACAGCAGAGACCTCATCTGTGGTCCTCAATTAGGGTATAGTCACACCCTAATTTACAATTAGAGCCAGCAGTGGACTGAAAGAGAATCGTAAATGGGTCTCCTCTCTATTTGGCTAAAAAAAGTGATTGGAATGATTATTTTTCCCTGTAGATTTCTCTATAGAGGAAAATAAAACGTTTAAAAGAAAACATTATAACACATATACATAATATTTATTTAGCAAATTTAGTCTATATTTTACAAAGTTTATATTTTAGAGATCCCCTTCCCAGCACTGAGGCTTTATGCTAGTCTAACTCACCGCAGGACCCTCTCCTGTGACGTAGTGTACAATGATCTGGAACGTCTCATTGGTTTGCAGAGTTTCAGGCACAGTGATGGTTAGAGCAGAGCCATAATCCGTAAACTCATCGACCCTAAAGTCCAAGGGGAAGCAGCAAGTGCAGAGTGATGGCCCGGAATCGCTTGCATTATGGATCCCACAAGGCTGGCCAAAAGTGCTAGGCAAATCCTCCATCACAGGAACGTCCATAGATGGGAAGTGGAGGGGAGTACTCCGAGTGCACTCGGGAGAAGGAGACACCAGAGAATCGGGCGATAAGGTGTAGCAAGAGGAAGAGGAGTGGAAGGACAGCTCAGCAGGGGGAGAATATGGGGCGGCTAAGGGATTAAGAGGCGCAAAACAAGAAGGTTTTATAGGAGATGCTGGTGGAAGCTGATGACCATTTACAATGGGGTCACCGGGAGCGGCAGCAGCAGTGTTTTCTAGAGATGACAGGTCACCACTAGGTAATGTACCAGGAAATGAACTATGGTTTACATTCCCAGATACAGATAGGTCAAGGGGCTCCGGGGTCACCACAGGAGAGCAATCTGATGTGCCGGGGGTCTCTTGTGCCGCACACCATAGGTGTCCATGTGTTGGAGAGGTGCTGGGGCACTCATATTTGCTGCCGGACACATCTGACCCAGACAGGTCCTTGTTCTCGGTGGTGGGGCAGGCAGGGTCACTGTGAGGGCAGCTCTGGTTGGCACAGTGGTAAGAGAAATCACTGGGGCTCCTGCCATGTCGTCCTCCCCTCCTGCACCGCACAGAACTAACTTTGACAACCGGGTGAGTGTCTAACACCAGGGCAGGGCCTCCAGGCACCAGAGGGCTGACTTCAAGCACCAAACAGGCGGACAGGTCCCTGGTGTCCGGCCGCAGCTCCAGCCCCAGATGGAAGTGATGAAGGCGGTAGAGCTGGAAGCTGGAGGCGGAGGCCGGGTCTGCTGGACCCGGGACAAACCGCTGCGGAGATTCCTGGCCGGGCCCCGGGTGCAGAGGGCGGCGGCAGCAGCAGAGCGCCGGGCACGGGGCAGCGGAGGACATGACCGGCCGCCTCGGGGAAAGCTGAGTTCCGCTGACGCTATGTAAAATCCATCGGGGCCCCGAGAGGCCTTTTCTGTAAAGGGGCCGCAGTAAACACCGGCCGGCCCGGGACAGGAAGTGACAGAACGGGGAGGCGAGGCCTGACCCTGCTCAGCCCACCCGGTATTCACGAACAGATCCGGCAACTGCTAGGGCTCCCCGCATACTGCTCCCGGCCGTACAGTGTGCGGCGACCGACACCCATACTGTACAGCAAGCGCCTCTCTGACCGATAGTCACTCTGCCATTTAACAAATGACGTCACCGGTGACCCTGAAGACCGCCAGGTGGCGCCACCACCAGACGTAACCGCGGACGGTAATTATTGGTCCCGATAGAGAAGGGACTGAGGAGTGAAAGCTGCAATGTGATTGGTTACTGAGGACAACCCTGCTGCCTTATTATTTTGTGAAGAGTATGAGCTAGTGTTGCCCTACAATGGGAATTGGCTTGAGACCAGGCCCGGGACAAGAGTAGGATAGTCCTCATGACTATTCTAAAACGATGCAAGATACCGTGTTCTGGTTACCGATCACTTGCGCTTTCATAACAACGCATATGCGATCGGGCCGAGACCCACCCTGTACACTAGTGCTGCGTTTAGCGGTATGTGTGAGAGTGCCCTGAGGCTGTGTTCACACGTTGAGGTTTTGTTGCGTTAACGAGTGTGTTTTCAAACGTATCACAACAGCTGAGAAGAGGAGATTTACCTAATTATATTTCTGTCAACATTGTGTTTACAAAACGCAAGTGGTCAAGTCTGCAGGTCCAGATGGTATCAGAACGAGACTACTCATGACCTGTGATGATCAGGTTTGTGGTATCATTGCACATATGTTCAATATGAGCCTGAGATTAGGAAGGGTGCCACAACTGTGCAAAACATCTTGTGTGGTACCAGTTCACACTACCTCACAAACCGACCTCAGTATGTGAGAGCCCGGGACTGTATGTCGGACACTCTGATTAGTAGGATCGGTGCATCTCAAGGTACAGTTCTCTTCCTCTTCACATTGTAAACAGCAGACTTCAGGTACAATTCAAGGAGCTGCTACATCCAGAAGTTCTCTGATGACTCTTCGATAGTAGGCCTCATTACCGGCGAGAATGACAGGAAGTACAAAGAATTGATCTGTTTTTCTTTTCAGCCTTATTTATATTTTTTGCTCATACTGCTGTACACACTGATCAGCATAAGGCCTGTGGTAATGGTATAGCTCACTGAGGCTCAGCCAAAAACACTTTTTCAACCTAGTGTTGGCCTTCTAATGGCCAAGCCTATAGCCATGGTACATCCCCCAGTGTAGTAACGAGAAACAAATTTTATGGCAACTACATAAATCCCAATCATTTTCAGGCTGAGAAGTACCTGTGTTGCTGGTACCTAACTTTGACCGTGTGAAATGGACATAGGAATTCACTCTTTCATGAAGATGTTGGTCCTCAGGCCGCAGTCACACGTACCGCTAGGCATCCGTCATAACGCGACACTAGCGCACATGCGTTTCCAGGGAAACGAATGCGATTGATAAGCCGGTCGCATGTGTTTCTCTGGAAACGCATGTGCGTTCGGGCCAAAGACCTCCCCCTGTGCGCTAGCACCGCGTTATGACGGACACCTAGCGGTACGTGCGGCCTCAATGGTATCCCTCCATTTACAATGGGAGTTCATCTATATCCACCCATTTTGGTGTTATTTAATAAACTGTTTTCAAAGGTAATTGCATGGTCTGAGTGCAATGCTCTTACTTTCTTTAGTCCTGCATGAATTTCCCCATATCAGATAATTATCTGCTCACACATTCTACTAGTATTCAGTTCTTTACATAGCCCGGAACAGGAAATCCGTGAAATAAGTATTGATACAATAGAAAAACAGAATCTTTGGAACAGAAACCTTTGTTTCCTGTAGTTCTTGGACAAGCTTGCACACACCGCAGCAGGAATTCTGGCCCACTCCTCCATAAAGATCATTTCCAAATTTTTTAGGGCCCATAATTAATTTATGTACACCATCGGCACCCCCTCATTACTATGAAGCACAAAAGCACTCCACTTCATTAATATGTAGCACCACATCGTTATATGATTTTTGACACAAAACAGCACTCCCTCAGTAATAAATATGTAGCACGACACCCTCTATTGAAATAAAATGTAAAATAGAAGAAACACTCCCCCATTAAATTATATGTAACACAGAAACCCCAGAAATGAATATGCAGCCCCCCTTATTAGTTAATAGTGAATTCAGCAGCCTCCATGCTAATTTATATTAAGTTCAGGAGGGCCCCCTTATTAATCATGAGTTCATTAGCCCCCAATAAATTCAAAGTTCATTAGCTCCCCTCACATTATTCCAGAGCTCAGCAGCTCCCCCTTAATAACTAAAGCAGAGTACAGCAACAGCTCCCCAATTACTTAAGACAGAGTTCAACAATAGCCCCCCTGAATACTTAATGTAGGCGTTAGCAGCAACCCCTGTCATTGCCCCTGGTTATATAATGCAGAGTTCAGGAGCATCCCCTGTTCACCACTGAATACTGAGTGCAGATTTTGGCAGCAGCCCCCCATTCCCCCTAATTACTAAATGCAGAGCTCTCACTTCTTCTGCCTGCATAATGTGCTTCCTTAATCAATGAAAGGTGTGTCTTAAAGATACACCTCCTATTGATTATCTGTCCTTCCTCAAAGTTCCATGATCTGCCGTCTGGCAGATGCAGGTCCCCACCACCTAAGTATTCCGACACCTTTAAATTTTTCACTTTTTGTTTCAAAGCCAATTCTTTTTTGCACATTAATGTAAACTCCCCCAAAATAGAAATGTTTAATAAATTTGTCAAAATACCTACAAGAAAAACTAATATATCACATTGTCATAAGTATTCAGACCCTTTAATGAGCAAAGGGTCTGAACACTTATGAACATGTGATATTTCAGTTTTTCTTGTTTAATAAATTAGTAAAAATATCTACACTTCAGTTTTTGGCTGTCAAGATGAAGTGCAGAGTGTACATTTCCAAGCAAAAAAAGAACTTTTTTGAACTTACCAATTGTCTGCAATTAAACAAAGCTTAAAACATTTTAAGGGTCTGAATACTTGCTCAAAAGCTGTTTTTACATTATAAACCATGAGCATCTTCCTAACACTAGCGTCCTGTGGATTACATTTTAATCATGTGACCGGCGGTATGAATGAGTCTTGCACTTACTGGCACTCATCATCACTTGGTGTGCCGTAATTGAACTCTACACCTTTTAGGGCCTAGAACTTGGCACAGGTTATAATATTTTGTAGTGCCTTGTACCATGCACACCTACTTAAAAAAAAATGTGGGTAATAAGCGTTTGACCATATAATTGCGACTTTTTCATGTCTTATGCAAAAAAAAAGGAAAAATGAAGGAGGCATAACACATCGGCCCCATTGAGTGCTGCGTGTGAAGAATCTGAGATGAAAGAATGCTTCTCCCTTCTCTCCAGGGTCCCCTTCAATAGTACACAGCAGGGGACTTGGTGCCAAGAGGAACAACGTAAGTAATTTTTTTTTTTTTTTACCTTTGTGGGCACTGTTACTATTTGTGGCTGATGCCGGGTTACATTGACTATTGGTTACTCTGTTAAAAACATGAACCTCACCCTTGATAAAGTAAAGGAGGTGCAATTAAGTGACGTTCTTGCGCCTTCTGGGCTGTGGGGTTGAGGCTCCAGCAGCTCACAACAAAGGCCTGGAGCAGTTGAAGCAATAGAGTGATTTCACTATACCTTGTCCTGCATAGAAGAAGATGCAATATTAGGAGGAAGAGAGGTAAGTAGTTATGTTTATCTTATTATAATATAGAAGGAGATATACTGTGAGGGCATTTAATTTATTTGGTGGGGGAATGATTGCATTGTGGGGTTATTGAGTGTAGGCAGTGGGTATTATGAGGAGGGACAGTGAGTGGGTATTTGGGAAGGTTAAAATAGGCGCAATTCCTGGTGCACAGCCTGGAATTGTGCAGTTAGGGCCAGTTGGAGGTGTTGTTGCCCCATACCTGTGTTCTAGGCATGGCTAGAACAAAATTTTACACCTGACCTGAACTTTTCGACCTCAGGGTTCTGTTTTAAGCACAGAGAACATCATAAAGATCAAAGAATACACCAGGCAGGGCCGTGATACTGTTTTGGAGAAGTTTAACCCCTTAATGACTGTTCTATCGGGTTTCTACGGCGGTCATTAAGGGTACGTCTTCTGACGCAACGCCTTTCTATGGCGGCGTGCCAGAAGATGATTTTAGGACATCGGATCCTTCTAGTGCCAGTACTGGGCTGTGTTATCATCCTGATCGAATGGAGTCTCCAGTTCTCTATCCCAGCTCCTGACAAACAGAAATTCAGAAACATCTGAACCCTGTGAGAGGAGAGAGTAGATTTGTGAAATGGCATGTGTCAGTGCCGTGTTAGAATAGAGCAGTCCCTCGAACGATAGAATATTGCATCTTTACAACATGACAAACACTTTCAAGTCCCCCAAGAAGATTAGTCGCCCTTGAAAAACAAATGCAAGAGGCTGAATTAATAATCATTTCAACACTGCAGCTGGAATTCCTCACACTGAGCAGGGTAAAGATAGGTCTCATCATGAGAGCCTTGGGCTGAAAGCCCACTCTGCAGGTTTCCCAAAACAGGACTGGCCTGTGGCAGTCTATTTGCAGGAGATTCTGTAGCTACACATGCTTCTATTGGCAGGGCATTCATCTGGCATTCTTTGGTAAATGGTTGCCCACACACAGCAAGGGATTCTCATGAAAGTATATACAGAACGTTGAGTGCTTCAATTATGTTGTACTTCATGTATTGTAGAGCTACAGCAGCATAGCAGCTCACTGCACAATTGCTTTGGGAGCAGGATGAGGCAGTGTAACAGTCTGTAAAGCCAGATCACAAAGGGTAGGATCTCACCCTCAATAGCACAATTTTAAAGGTTGATTTTAGAACATCAATGTAATATTTCAGGATTAAAATGAGCTTTATTGTACTTACAGAAAATGTGCAACATGCATTAAAACTAAATTTGATAGGTGCAAAAGTATGTGCACCTCAACAGAAAAGTGACATTAATATTTAGTAGATTCTCCTTTTGCCTCTAGTCGCTTCCTGCAGCATTTCACGAGTTCCTGGATGAAGATACTTTTGACCATTCCCCTTTACAATACAATTCCAGTTCAGTTCGAGGGTCACGGAGCATGGACAGCCTGATTCATATCATCCCACAGATGTTCTATGATATTCAGGTCTGGGGACTGGGATGGCCATTCCAGGACATTGTAATTGTTCCTCTGTATGAATGCCTGGGTAGATTTGGAGCGGTGTTTTGGATCAGTGTGTTGCCGAAATATCCATTCCCGGCGTATCTTAAACTTCGTCACTGATTCTTGAACATTATTCTCAAGAATCTGCTGATACTGAGAGGAATCCATGCGACCCCCAACTTTAACAAGATTCCTGGTGCCGGCATTGGCCACACAGCCCCAAAGCATAATGGAACCTGCACCAAATTTTACAGTGGGCAGCAAGTGTTTTTCGGCCGCCATGCATAACACCTTTTTGTGTGACCAAACAACTCAATCTTTGTTTCATCAGTCCACAGCACCTTCTTCCAAAATGAAATTGGTTTGTCCAAATGTGCTTTTGCATACCTCAGGAGACTGTTTGTGGCGTGCCTGCAGAAACGGCTTCTTTCGCATCACTCTCCCATACGGCTTCTACTTGTGCAAAGTGCACTGTATTGTTGACCGATAAACAGTGACACCATCTGCAGAAAGATGCTGCTGCAGGTCTTTGGAGATGGTCTGTGGATTGTCCTGGACTATTCTCACCATTCTTCTTCTCTGCCTTTCTGATATTTTTCTTGGCCTGCCACTTCTGGGCTTAACAAGAACTGTCCCTGTTTTCTTTTATTTCCTTACTATGTTTCTCACAGTGGAAACTGACAGGTTAAATCTCTGAGAAGACTTTTTGTATGCTTCCCCTGAACAACTATGTTGAACTATCTTTGTTTACAGATCATTAGAGAGTTGTATTGAGGACCCATGATGCCTCCTCAGAGGAGATTCAAATAGGAGAACAACTTGCAAGTGGCCGCCTTAAATAGCTTTTCCCATGACTGTATACACCTGGCTATGAAGTTCAAAGCTCAATGAGGTTACCAAACCAATTTAGTGCTTCACTAATTCAAAAGTAAAAAGTAGTTAGGAGTATTCAAATCCAGCAAATGATAAGGGTGCCCATACATTTGCACATGTCAAATTTTGTTTTAATGCATGTTGCACATTTTCTGTAAGTACAATAAACCTCATTTCAATCCTGAAATATTTCTGTGTCCATCAGTTATTATATATATATCAAACTGAAATAGCTGTTGCAAAAACCTAAATTTTGATAACTAAAAATTATTAAGATTAATAGGGGTGCTCAAACTTTTTAATATGACTGTATATACCCTATATACTTGAGTATAAGCTGACCCAAGTAGTATAAGCCAAGGCCCCTAATTCTACCACCGAAAACTGGGAAAACATATTGACCCAAATATAAGCCGAGGGTGGGGTCACAGCCACCCCCCCCCCACAGTATATAGCCAGCCAGCTAGCCCCCATAGTATATAGCCTGCCAGCCCTCCCTCCCCCCAAATCAGTTACATCTACGACCAGTAATGCAGGCAGCCCCCCAAATCCGTTATACCTACAACCCCGTAATGTAGCTACCGTCCTGCCGCGTTATACAGCTGCCACCCCTCCCCTGCCCCGTTATACAGACATTAGATTTATTTAAAAAAAACCCTCACCTCTCCGGCGCCCGTGCAGGTCTTCTGTGCGATCCATCAGTCAGCGGCAGGTCCGTGCGGCGCACAGCTCTGCCGTCAGCAGCGGCTGACAGAGCTGCGACGTTACAGGGACCTGCCGCTGACTGATGGATCACACAGAAGACCTGCCCGGGCGCTGGAGAGGTGAGGGTTTGTTGGGTTTTTTTTCCACTGGAGTATAAGCCGAGTTTGAGTTTTTCAGCACATTTTTTTGTGCTGAAAAACTCGGCTTATATGTTTTTTTTTTATGCTTTGATACATTTAAAAAAAAAAATTAAAGCCTTCAGTACGGAAATAAAAATCTTCATTTTACCATCTTCTGACGTGAATAACTTTTATACTTTCTTTGCATACGTTGCTGTGTGAGGTGTCATCTTTTGCGGGACAAATTCCTGTTTTCTTTGCTGTATAACCATTTGATCACTTTTTGAGCCCCCTGCATACTCCTGTTACAGACGTTTAGCATGCTAGTATGTTACACCTGCCTCCCTTGCACGTTAAAAATGTCCTTCTGTATTTAAAGAGAACCCGTCAGGCAAAATAACCCCCCTAAACAAATATACTTTCATAAACAGCCATTAGAAAGCATTGCCTCTATCCCTTCATTGTCCCTCTGCATGCCTGTAACCCTAAGCAATGAGGTCCTACAGCTGTATGCAAATTACCTGTGAGATGTCCAATGAGTCATTAGCATATTCAAGCTGTCCAGCTTATTCATGAGTGGGAGGCACAGCCACACCCCCAGTGCTTGACCGACAGCTAATGATGTGAGGCTGTGTAATGATGTGCTTCCTGGTGCTGGTGGCCACACCCCCTGCAGCCTGTGTGTGTATAGGAGAGATACAACAGCTCCAGGCTGCAGCCATGTTATAGCAGAACATGTCAGGTACATGTGTAGGAGGATGCAGCATGTCAGCAGATGCAGCACACACACCAGCAATGCTTTACTATACATTACACACAGACATGAGCAGGGGGAGGAGAGGGGAGGGGGAACAGGGGTGACATCACTGCCTCTGACCAGATGACCAGCCTCATTTACATAATAAAGAAAAGATGATTTTACAATGAGTAATGTATGAATTGACTAGATTAAACCTGTAATGGGATCCTCGTGAGCTGCTCCAACAGGTAGTGGTGACAGGACTAGTGACACAGACCTGATGACAGGTGTCCTTTAATTATTGGATAGTAGTAATGGCACTGGTCACATCCAGGGTGGTTCGCCTGACCCCCCCCAGGATATAGTCCGCTTTCCCTGCTTCCCCTCCCCCCAGTATATAGCCTGCTTCCCCTGGCGTCAGAAGGGGAGTACACTTTTTTTTTTTTTTTTTAAACGACCCGGGTATAAGCAGAGTTAGGGTTTTTCAGAACACTTTTGTGCCGAAAACCTCAGCATATACAGTAAATTCGGCACATTGTACAGCTTACTGAAAAAATGGTGCTTGCTGATAATTTTTTTTCTGTTTTGGAAGACAAGGAGGTGACCATAAAAAGATATAATTCTGGCATTTATTTTACATCATTCATGACAAATTACCAGTATTTGTTTTACACTATGGATTGTTATGCACTAAATCTGCCCTTTGGAAATGAAAAAAATAGATTTGTCAATAATGTATAGATAAATGAGTGCAGAAAATGCACAGACGCATTCATAGTTAACCCAGTGCTCATTTTAATATAAAATAAACCAGCTTACATCTTCACAGTAAATATAGGCTATGTACAGACGCATGTAGAAAGCTTCATTCTAAGCTGGCTACATACAGAACTATGGTTGCCTGAACCATTTTAATTATTTTCAGTGCATTTCTTAACGAAAACGCATATAATTTTTACCTTTAGTATTAGGAATAAATACAATAGAACATGAATATTTTTCCAAACAGTTAAAAAAAAAATATCTATATCAGTCCTGAATTGGTATGTGCTAAAAAAAAAAAAAAAAAAAAAAAAAAAAGAAAAGAAAAGTAAAATGGGCAAAATATACCATATTTTCAGTTAAAGGAAAACAAAAAACGGTAGAGATTGAGCCTGCCACAGGCAGGGAATGAAGAGCAGCGCATAGCCCCACAATGTGGGCTTTAGTTGAGTTGCTCATTATTTAGCCCTTCACGGTTATCTTGTTCTCTGCAGCAGCAAACATAGAGTAGAACCGAGTATTCTCATTGGACAGCAATACAGATGGCGTGTCAAATTCCATCACCTGAAAATAATAAAAATACACATCATATTAAAGAAAACCAGCCACCCATAGTTTGTAGAACTAATGGCGGTCTTTGAATTCTCAGTTTTACTAGTGTCCCTTCTGAAATAGCTTTTTTTCCCCAAACATCCAAAATCTTTTCAAGGGAATTTCCAGGACCAAATACATTTCTATACAAGTCAGGTGCCATTAATGGGCGATTTCTATGGTAGCTGCTCCCCACTGAATTACATCTATCCTGTGGATAAGAGTAATTATATTTGTGAGACTCCCACTTAACATCACAGCCTTTTGAGCAAGACGCGTTTTTGTGATTTTTGCCAAGGTGGAAATAGAGCAGTATCGTTCAGTAAATCGCTTTTTGTTTTTGGATGGGAAAAAATGCGAGATAAAAGCAAAGTTGGATGCAGTTTATGGGGACACTTCACCATCAATGACCACGGTTAAATATTGGTTCAACAAATTTAAACGTGGGCAATATCCGTTTTTGATGAGGAGAGACCAGGCGCCCGGCAGACATGGTTACCGGGGAAATCATTCAAAAAAGTCCACGACATGATACTCGCGGATCGACAAACGAAAGTCCGCGAAGTAGCAGCGGCTGTAGGTGTGTCAACCGGAACGGCAATTAATATTTTACATGATAAGTTGGCGATGAAAAAATTGTTGGCCCGATGTGTGCTGCGATTGCTCACGGTGGACAACAAGCGGATGCGGCTGTTAACTTTGAACCAATGTTTGGAGCAATTTAAGAGATCTGAAGGAGTTTTTGCGTCGAGTTGTCACCGTTGATGAAACCTGGATTCATCATAACACCAGAAACTTAGCAGCAATAAAAACAATGGATTTCTTCGGTGAATCTGCTCCAAAGAAGGCGAAAATGGTCCAATCAGCCGGAAAGGTCATGGTGACGATTTTTTGGGATGCGAAAAATGGATTTTTTATAGAAAAAGGAAGAACGATCGCTTCGACCAAAAATTGAAGGCCACGTGGTCGCATTTGGCGAAAAAGAAGGTGGTGTTTCACCACGATAAACGCACCAGCACATTCATCCGGAGTTGCAGCCGCCAAACTGCATGGCATCTTCATTTTTTGCTTTACATGTATTACACTTAAGCAAAAAATGAATAATAAAATGAATTTTTTTTTGGATGTGTATCAGATAATAGTTGATGTCTGCCCCAGAATTGGCCTTATGATGTGATATGCGTCATATAAAGCAGCCTATGTAGTTCTGAAAATTTGATATGTTGAAACCCACGGAGCCTAAGGATTGTCATGTTTTTCATCTTCTCACTCACCTGTCCTTGTGCCAGAACCATAATACGGTCACACCCAAGAACAGTGTTGAGACGATGAGCTATGGTCAACATTGTGCAGTCTGAAAAGGCCTCCCTTATAGTTTCCTGGATTAAGAGGTCAGTCTCTGCATCCATGGCTGCAGTGGCTTCATCAAGAATAAGAATCTGAAAGAGATTATGTGATAAATGTTAATTAGTTAAATTCTTGTTTAACACGGTTGATTTTCAGAAAAAAGAAATGCAAAAGATTAATGGTATTAAATGGTATTTCACATGAACTCTTTTTGGATCTTTGCAAAATAAATAAGAAGTCAGAGTCGTATTGGAAATATAAATTGAGGAAATTTATATATAGAGTACCTGTAAAGGCTTTTTTTTCCACAAATCAATAGCTCTTGAGATGTAAAACAACTTTGCCTATTAGGTTTGTTACCTATATATCCAGCAGTTTCTTTGCTACCCCCCTTAGATTACCTCAGTGCTGCAATAGCTGCCTCCTCTCCATGTGCTGACAAGCCCGTACTTTGTTTACACTATGTTTCTTGGTCGGTTTTATGGGAGGAGAGGAGCTCTCTGCAGAGCTGGATGTGTCCAAGACAGAATAGTTAGGTACACGATCTCCCTTTTTCCCCCATCAGTTCCGCCAACCCAGTCTGTGATTCTACAGAACTTTCTCGGTCTCTCTCTGCACCTCATTATGCTTCCCTCCCCCACCTTGTCATCTGCTCTTTGTGCTCTGTGCAGATAAGCACCCTCAGTGCTCACACAGCACAGGTATAGACTACGTATAATAATTATTTCTAACACTTGTTACATGTTCCCCGCTTCTCTGTGTGAAGCAAGCTGCCAGGCTGGTCACCATATACATTCTGTATGTGCACTGTATTTACATGTGGGAAACTAAATGGATTTGATGCTACATTACTTTGACAGAGAACACAATGCATCATGGGCTCTGTGGGCAAGCTAACTGGCCTCAGCCTGAGGGCATAGACTGACAGATATTAGTCAGATAACACATTCAGAACAGAAAACTTTGTAAAGAAAAGGACGAGCAGCACAAAGTAGGCATTGTTCTGTTTGTTTTCAAAGAGGGAATCACACAATAATTTGGTAAAATCACTATAGCTCTACAGTTTACTCCAAATCATTTAAAGTGTATTTAAGGAATGCATTGAAAAAAAATAAAATTGATTATGTTTAATGAATTAGATGAATGGATCTGTGGGAGAATATATATTTATAAGACCATAATTGTGAAAATATGCGGCATCTTGGGAACGCAAGGTCATAATTTGTGATTGGAGTGTGACGTACAAGAGATCATGGTGCCAAACAACCATGGGTTGTGAAGCAATTTTGGCTTGGTGTACCGAATGCAATTTTATTAAAGTTTTAAAATTGGTTTTATGGGGGGGGGGGGGGGGTATAAAAATTAAAAATAAAAATATAAATATTTACAACGAGTAAATATCTTTCCCACTAGTTGCCAAACTACAACGTGGTTAAGAATTGTAGCCGGTATAGTAGCGGTGCAGCACAAACTACTGCAGCACTAATTTAAGGAGCTATTCTACTTGACATATAATGGGACCCACTGACCCCAAACAGAATAAGGCTATGAAATCCACGCATTGTGCTACATAAATAAAATTGACAACTCTGTTATATATAGAATTGTTTTCCCTAAATCTTCCTCATCTTTTCCCTTCCTTGGTTGAACTTAATGGACTTCTGCAATTTTTTTCAACCGTATAAACTATGAAACTATTTAAAAATCAAACAAACTATGAAACATTTCTGTGCAAGGATAGTGTGACAGCTTGCATTTATGAGCAAAGCATTCTTCAATGAAATACAGTAATATAACCTCTTCCAAGACATCATTACACTGGCTTTCCTACTTACCTTACATCTGCGTAACAAAGCTCGAGCTATGCACATTAGCTGACGTTCTCCCACTGAAAAGTTCTCCCCATTCTCCAAAACTTCAGTTTCAAGTTTGAGAGGTAGTTGGGCCACCTAACATGAAGACAGATAGGTAGAGATCTAAACACCAAGATAGATGTGCAATTTCTTCCCAACCAAATACATTTCTCTGACAACCAAGTATATGTATGTAGCAGGCATGGCCTACAGGTTCTTCTGTGACTTTATGCATTTGTTTTGCAGATCAGTGTAGGAAGTTATTCATTAGCCTCATTCCTTTTTTTCTCTTGAAACCCATGGTGCAACTTTTAAACATCACATGTATCCTTCTCCCTTCCCAATGACAATGGCAAGAATAAAATGTTTGTAAAATCCCTCTTACTTATTCTCCAGCGATGCAGTAATGATTTGCAGCGGTTATCCTTCTTTTAGCTTATTATGTGTGGCATTATCAGAATTTAGTCTTTAGTTGAAAACATTTAGTTTGGCAACTCCAATGCATGCTGTACATATATGACTGGTCAGATGAGCTTGAAAACACATTAACTTACACAATCTTTCATATGTGTCCTTTCAAGGGCATCCCAAATCTGCTCCTCGGTGTACTGGTTAAATGGATCCAAATTGGAACTAAAAAAAAAAAAAAAAAAAAAAAAAAGAAGATTTAAAAGTATATAAAAATCAGAATATGCTTCAATGCATCCGACCCAAAACAACTCCATACACTACCTACAATATAACACACCCTTGCCAATTGCTGCTCCTTCTGGCATTCTAAAATAATTGCAGGAAATAAAGAGCAGCCAACCACTCACCGTAAACTTTGTTTATAATTTTCAATTTAAAAAAAATTATATATAAAAAGGGATAAAACTTAGGTAGCCTACTACTGACCAAGTCTGACCCAGAAAATATAAAATGTTCTTACCGAACAGTGCCGCTGAACAAGACAGGTTCCTGGGGTATAATAGATAGCTTGCTGCGTAGATCTGCTAGGCCAATGTCACTAATATTTACACCATCTATTTTTATACAACCATTAGAAAGCTCCACAAGTCGAAAAAGGGCCATGCCGAGGGAACTCTTCCCTATAGGATACAATGAAAACGGAAAAGAAACGCATTTAAAAAACAAACAATGAATGGTCCCATCACGTTTGCATTAATTATATCCCAATGTCTCCAACTTCAGCTTTATAGGGTGCCAGTAAAAAGGTAACTACCAACTCATATGGTGGACATGCTCGGTAGTAGCTAGACTGTCTCCATAGACGGTCTTATGTCTTCCCCTTTGGAATACAATAACTAGGATGGATGTGAACACACAACCTCCATCACCTCTCCTCTCTCTCCAGATGTCTGCGTCTTGAATGTAGCAATGTTTGTTAAGTGCATTCATTGTATTACCGTATTTTTCGGACTATAAGGCACACCTTCAATAAATGCTTGCTAAAATGCCTAAGTTCATATACATTGCACCTGATTATAAGGCGCACCTGATGATAAGGATGATTGACCAGCAGGTGGCAGACCTGTGCACAGTGCAAGGCAGCTGTTGTCTTTAAGTGCGGTTCATATAGAAGGCACACTGGACTATAAGGTGTGCCTTTGATTTCTGATTTTTTTGAGCGCCTTATAGTCTGAAAAATACGGTATTTGTAGGTCATGAGTTTTTATGGGGTGTTTATACTTAAAAGCCTAGTAATGAATACTCTACATGTAAGACCCCCTCTTTCATGTGTGACCCCCTGCGCAGGGATATTGTAGCTGTGAGGATTGTATAGCTTATCAATGGCGTTCTTTAATAAAATTATTTGAAAACTAAAAACTATGAACAGAGCAACAAAGGCATTATGTTAGAGCACAAGGCATTCTGTACACCAAAGAGATTTCTCACCTGAGCCAGTTCTTCCCACAATTCCAATCTTCTCTTTTGGCTTTATGGTAAAAGACACTTTCTTAAGTACCAAGGGCAGGTTCTCTCTGTATCGCATTCCTGCAGTTTCAAAAATGATCTCTCCTTCTTGTGGCCAATCTACAGGTGGAGCTTTGTTTTTAATTCTGGCAGGAGCTTCAAGAGCCAATGTCTACAAGAAAAATAAAGATTTACTCAACACAGAAATGAAGATCTGAACAGTTATCATGTAGATACACACATGGTTATAAAAGTTTAGCAGAAATCTAAGTTACACACAGAATATTACCTTTATGTAATGGCTGATTCGTTCTACCGATGTGAAGCGAGCTTCTGTTTCTGATGCAAGTCTGACTGTGAACTGGAACAATCCTGTCAACTGCAAGAAAAATTAAAAACACTTTGGTGCACAATTCACACAGTCATGATATATCAGTCACAATGCTATCCCCGCCGATGCACGATAAACTCAATGCAAAGGGTTCTAGCATCTCGAATGCAAGTATTGGACAGTTCAGGACAAGACAATAAGGTATTATGGAATAGCACAAGAAAATTCCAGTACGGCACTCACCTGTACGGCATATGACATTGCAAGTCCTGCATATGCTGGAGAGATATTCCCATGCATCAGAACAATCATAAGGCCCGTGGTAGTAATGAGGGATATACTTATTATATCAAGACGAATGGCCAACCAGCGCATGGCACAGTTAAACAGATAGAAGGGGGCTTGGTTACTGTCCAACAACTCCTGATACCTGAGAAATAAAAACATATGAGAACCAACAATCGAGTAAAGCCACTAAAACAAAAGCTTCTATTCAGCAAGAACTGGTACTAACCTGTGCAAAAACTCGTGCCCTTTGTTATATGCATGAATGGTGGAAAGTCCCTGAATGCTAGACGTTATGTGTGACAAGAATGGACTTTGAGTAATGTTGTCCAACCTCTTCAATTCCCGAATGAACACCCTAATAAAGGAAAGAAAATACATTTTACTATTATGCAAAAATGCAGGGAAATTGATGAAAAAAAAAAAAAATTGCCTAATTTTCTTTTGGGACCATTTATTACGGCTTTCGTTAAGCATACTAAATGACACCTCTTTTATTATTTGGGTCAGTGCGATACCAAATTTATATTGGTTTTATTTGTTTTTATTAGATTTAAAAAACAAAAATGTAAATGTGTAAAACATTCTTTATTTTTGCCATATTCTGCAGCCAAAACTTTTTCAAGTATTGGTGGATGGAGCGGTATAACGTGTTAACTTTTTGCGGGACATGATGACATTTACCATTGATACCATTTTGGGGGCTTTTAGGTGTTCCAAAATGGCAAAAAAGTGGCATTTCGGACATTTGGGCACCATTTTCTGTTCCAGGGTTTAATGATGGCAATAACCATCGATATATTGAAAGGACTTATGGGACATGGCAATACCCAACAAGTTTATTATTTTTATTATTTTTAAAAGGCAAAGGGGGAGATTTAAAAACTTAAAGGGTTTTAAAATTTTTTTTCATTTTATTTATTTTTACTATTTTTTTTTTTTAGCATGGCAGGCAGGAACCTTACCGATGAGCTATACTCCAGTACTGGTAATTTGCCTCTCATGGAAGGTGCTGTATGCATCCTCTCTGTATACAGATCACTGAAGACAGTGATCCAATGGGCAGTTACAATTAGATCACTGTTATCTGTGATCTATATTAAAGAAAAGCAGGGAACACATATTATGTGTTCCTCCCTAAATGTGCCCCTGTAAGAAGAAGAAAAAAAAAAAGTTCCCAAACCGCAGCAAATGAATTAAATAATTTTATTAATTAAATAGTCCACTCTGTAGACAGTAAGGCTGCATTCAAACAAACCGTATGCCCACCAGGCCGTAGCTGCGCAGGCATTGAAATACAATTGAAATATATTGGGTACTGGCCGTAACACGGGGACATGTCATTTTCCCGTGTACGGAGCGGTATCACTCCGTGCGGCCATCTATTGGGGACATATGTACAGCCGAAAGCTTGCGGTTGTACATGCGTCCCCCACATGGTTGTGTGCATGTGGCCTAAGGGTGATGCCACACATGGCGTTTTGAACACGTTTTTGAGCAGTCCGTTAAAAAACGCACTTTTTCCTTGTATTAATAGACGTCTTATAACACTATATATACGCTAGGAGTTATACATTTATTAGTGAAAATTTCGTACTCCTCCTTTGTTAAAAATACTCCTCAAAAATTGTGAGAGGAGTACTATTACCCTTCTGGAAAAATGTTAGTGCGACCTCTGGTGTCAAGGAAGTTTCTGCAGTGGTTTTTCCCATTGTTTGCTTGTTTTCACGTTGTACAAGGGATTTATTATGGTCCTGCACTTGTGTTCCATGGGCTGAACCTGCTAATCTGGTAGTAGACACATGTGGTGCCACAATCTCTCTCTACTAATCGTAAATAACCTCTTCAACTAGTTCAAATAAAACTGAAGATGTAGCCCATGCAAAACAAGCCTGTAACATGCCTATAAGCAGTTGAGTACTTGCCTGGAAACCACATGTAGAATAGTGAACAGAACAATAAGTGGTCCAACGGCTACCAGGAACCATGGGAAGACACCAGATATGACTCCCAAACAAAAGAAAACTAGTATGACATTTTGTACAAACATTTCAGCTTGAAAGGGAAGGCGGACATCAACTGCAAAAAAAAAAAAAAGATAGAAAACATGTTGGTTAACATAGATGGGCACAAGGTTTGTAAAATGTAAGTCTTATGACTTGCTTGGTCATTGTTCCAATTAAACTCAAACTAAAATTGAAACATTACAAAAATTAAAATCGATTATTTTTTTGATGCAAGAAGAAACATTTTTGGAAACAAAGTAATATTAACTGTGACCAAGCTAACAAGCACAGAAAAGAAGTACATTTTATTATCATGAGTGCTCCAAAAATGCAAAATATTCAATTTACCTTCATCCATATCTTTAGAAAATCTATTCAGCACTCGACCTGTTGGGGTTGTGTCAAAGAACTTCATGGGGCTCCTTAGAATACGCCTAAAGAGTTCATCATGAAGCTTAGAAGAGGCTCGAAGAGTACCCTGAAACACATGAAAAGAAGGAATATTAGTTATACAAGTACAACAGCCCAGTAGGGCAACTACCTGAAAATTCATTACCTTCACAAAGACAACGCCACGGACAGCTTTCAGGATAAGCATGACAAGCATAGACAAAGCATAGATGCCAGTGTAGTAGAGCACATGAGGATTGTCCTTCATGCTGTTACTGACCACAGTTTCATTGTATAGCAGCACTGAAGTATTCTGCAGGAAAACAAAAACATTGTGAAAAACACTTTCTACAACAAAGGTCCAGCTGCAATACTGCACTAGTATTACATATCATACTTTTTCAATAGACTGCAGTTTTATTGATATATCAGATAATCTTACCCCACTTCCTTGCTTAATCCAATAACTTAGCCACCAATTGCTGAATGCGGTGCTTCCAACATTGAGCACAAACAGAGACATGATGACGAAAAAGGCAAAAGGACCTCCAGCTGCCTGGATATAAACACCGTATACAGACCAGGGCACTGATCCTTTCCCTTTCTCTTCCATCTGCATAAGCTGACCTGTCGATTACAAAACAAAAATGGAAACACGTCGGATGTAAAAAAAAAAAAAAAAAAAATTGCAAGTATTTTGAAAGAAATCCAAGTAATTATAAGTATGTATCCTCTCAAATGTCTAGTTATTCTTGCCAGACATTACAATATACAGTAAATATTGACTATGGCACCACATTAACATAAATATTATCTTCAGTGTCAGAAATAACACTGTTTCTCCATAACATAACCATTTTCCATAGCCCTTCTCAAACAAATATAGTTTTCAGACTTGCTAAACAATATATTTTAAAGAGAACACAGGCACATCTTGCTCTCAAAACCATTTGGATATCATGTACAGCAACTGTACAACTATAGAAAATGTGGTAGGACCTTCGTTTTTGGGGCTAGATGTGCCTGGATCTCTTTAGGTATGCCTGGAAGGTAGGCCCCATATGGGGATAGTAGCAGCATAACACTGACACAATTGTGTGTACCTAAAGACGTGACAAGTTTTTCTTATATGGAGCTTCCATTATGCAGTCTCCCATAAATTTAAAAAAAATAATGCTAATTTAAAACTAACATACATAAGAAAGACTGATGAATATGTACATCAGAAACAGGAAATTACATTTTCAAACCAGCAACATTCCTACATGGAGATTAACCCCTTCCCGTCATTTGACGTAATAGTACTGCATCGCGGGAGGTGCGTTCCCGCAAAATGCAGTACTATTACGTCAAGCTTCTGGCCCCGGCTCCTGAACGGAGCCGGGGCCAGAAGCTGCGGGTGTCGGCTATATGTTATAGCTGACAACCGCCTCTAACACCCGCGATCGGAGATTTCTCCGATCGCGGGTGTTAACCCCTAACACGCCGCGGTCGCGCTGACCGCGGCGTGTCAGAGGCATTTAAAGTCATTTAAATGCGAATCGGACCCCCCCGCGGCGCTTACCGGGGGGGTCCACTCCTCCGATCGCAGCCCCAGGACTGCCGGTGCCCGGGGCTGCGCGATCCTCATCTCGGTGCCGGGTCCGTGCCTCCTGGCAGGACCCGGCTGTAAGACACTGGGCATGCGCAGCATGCTCAGTGACTTACATTACACAGTGCAATACATCTGTATTGCACTGTGTAACCTGTAAAAAAGCTTGAACAAGTGATCAGAAGATCACTTGTTCAAGCTTAGATGTCATTAACTGTAAAAAAGGAAAAATAAATAAATAAAGGTTTTTTACAGTAAAAATAAATAATAAAAGAAAGTGAAAGTCCCCCCAAACACCACATTTCCCTTTACACAGGTAATAAAGTATAAAAAACACTAAATCACGAAAAACCCCCACTTATTTGGTATCGCCGCGTCCGTAACAATCTGTACAATAAATCCTAATCATAATTGGACCCGCTCGGTGAACGTGGTAAAAAAAAAAAACCCCAAAAACTTGCCAAAAATTAAAACTTTTTATCAAATTCCTTTGCAAAAAATGTTCTAAAAAGTGATCCGAAAAAGTTACAAGCACCAAAATTATACCGATAAAAAGAGCAACTTGTCACGCAAAAAATAAGCTTACAACCAGCTCCGTAAACCAAAAAATACTATAATTATGCCACTATAAAAATGGCAATACTAAAACAAATGCAATTTTTTCTATTCTAGTTTTCCTTCAATAAAATTGGACAAATATAAAATAAACTATATAAATGAGGTATCACCGTAATCGTAGTGATCCGTAGAATAAAGATAATATATTATTGTTATGCTACAGTGAACAACCCCCCAAAAAAATGCTAAAAATCCAAAACAAGAATTGATGATTTTATTTTCCTCCACACGTAAAAAGTTAATAAAATTTCTTCAATAAGCTAAAAACCCACTAAAATTAAGTTTTTTTTACAGTGCATCTCGTCTTGCAAAAAATAAGCCCTTATTTGTCTAAATTGCTTAAAAAATAAATAAAGATTGTATAGCCTATTCCCAACGAGCGTTGTTATAGAACGGTGCGGCAGGTAGTGACTTTCCAACACCGGTCAGGGTAAGACGGCGGCTGTTCACTGATCGGGGTAAGACGGCGGCTGTTCCTCACAGCCATCCATCCTGCCCCATGAACCAGAAGGGTTACGTCCCCCCCACACACCCCCAGTTTATTATCGCTGCTACTGGCTCATCAATTCAGACGAGCCGATAGCAGCGAATTTACTTATGACGTCAGTAATACCGATCACCATGTCTGTAGACACGGTGATCGGGGCAGGGTGGCGGCTGTTCCTGACAGCCACCAATTTTGCCTTGCGGTCCAGAGGGGTTTTGCTGCCCCCCTCTGTCCATGTTTGCCACTATTTGCTGGTCGATATGGTCCAGCCAAAAGCAGCAATATTCGTCACAATGGGCATCGCTAGGGTGAATAAGAGCAACACTTGGTGATAATTTCCCTACGAAAAACCAAGATATGGTACAAAAGTGCGGGCCGTGCACATTGTACAGATGCTGCTGTATAACTCTTACGAGCTGTTCCAATGTGCAGGTCCTGCCGTATCATTTCTCTGTTTTCAAGAGAAAGATATTAGGAAACTAATATTGGGACAAGAAGGACGGGGCCCCAGTACCTCTGGTTTAGATGTTCCAGGACAGCATTTTCCCGGTGAATTCTGCTGCTTCTAATGGTAGGACTCAATAAAGAGTCTGTTCCAAAAGAGGAGTTAGGATGGACACTACATACTACTAAGAGACCTGCGACAACTCCAGAGTGACAAAAGTTTAGTTGGTCCCTTGGTATATTCTACCTCCTTATACACTAGACATTCACAATTCACGCCCAACCTATTGTGAATTAATTTCGGTAAAATGAATAATTGTAACAACTGTTATGTCCCGTTGCTCCCTATAACCCTCCATTATTTCATAAGGGGCGCCACATAACGGGCACTGAACTTTCCAGAAATAATTGCAATTTCCATCTTGGACTCCATTGCACATCGTATTTGGAAACCACCTATATGTTCAAAATGCTCATTTCACCACGTGTATTACACTACGCCACATATTACACCTTGCTATATTCCCCAAGGGGTGTACATTCAACAATTAGGGTCACTTTTCAGGTTTTCCTCTGTTTTGGTACCACTACGTCTCTCCAAATGTATCCTGACACATGTGAAGGATTTCTTACAAATTTGGCCTCTAAAAGACAAACATCCCTCTTTTCCTCTACTGTGCACCCATAAAGCATTTTATATGCACATGTGGGGTACTTCTACACTCGGGAGAAATAGTTTTACACCTTTTTTGGGGTTATTTAATATATTATCCCTTGTAGCTTACATAAATTAGGGGTAAAGTGACATTTATAGGAAAATTTTCACCTTTTTAATGATTCGGGCCTAATTGGATCATTCACCTGTAGGGGCAAATACATATATTACACATTGCAAAATTCTCTAAGGGGTGTGCATTCAAAGATTAGGGTCACTTTTCGGATTCTTATCTGTTTTATACCACTAGGGTTCTCCAAATGCATGTCAAACATTTCTGTCAAATTTGGCTTCTAAAAGGCAAACATTCCCCTTTCCTTTTACTGTGCGCCCATACAACATTTTATATACACATGTGGGGTACTTCTACACTCGAGAGAAATAGGTTCACACATTTTGGGGGGTTATTACATTTTTTTATCCCTTGTGGCTATATAAAATTAGGAGTAAAATGACCTTTATAAGAAAATGTTCACCTTTTATCTATTTAAGTCCTAATTAAATCAAACACCTTTACGGACAAATACACATATTACACCTTGCTAAATTCTCTAAGGGGTGTGCTTTCCAAAATGGTGATACTTGTTGGGGTTCCCCTCTGTTTTGGTACCACTACGGCTCTCTAAATGCATCCTGACAGATGTAAAGGATGTCTGTCAAATTTGGCTTCTAAAAGGCCAACGCCCCTCTTTCCCTTCTGAGCTTCACTGCGTACCCATACAACATTTTATTTGCATGTGTGGGGCAATTTTATACTCGGGAGAAATGCTAGTACACATTTTTTGGGGTTGTTTCATCTTTAATGCCTTATGGCAGTGATGGCTAACCTATGGCACTGGTGCCAGAGGTGGCACTCAGAGCCCTTTCTGTGGGCACTCAGGCCATCACCAGAGAGGACTCCAGGTATCTTCCTGCAGTCCCAGACAGCCAAGGACTTGCTGTGCACAGAGCTATATTAAAGTGACAGAGCTACCTGGGACTATTTTCTGCTTTATTGGTGTACTCAGGGTGCTGGTATCAATGAAAACTGTGACAGAGAAGGGAGTATAAATCACAAATTAAATTTCTGTGTTGGCACTTTGCGATAAATAAGCAGGTCTTTGTTGTAGTTTGGGCACTCGGCCTCTAAAAGGTTCGCCATCACTGCCTTATGGGATACAAAAATTAGCCGTAAAAGTGACTTTTTTGGGAAAATGTTCACCTTTTTCCTTTTAGGGACCTAATTGAAGCAAACACCTGTAGGGGTAAATACACATATTACACCTTTCTGAATTCTCCAAAGGGTGAACTTTCCAAAATGGTGACACTTGTTGGGGTTCCCCTCTGTTTTGGTACCACTAGGGCTTTCCAAATGCATCCTGACACATGTAAAGGATGATTGTCAAATCTGGCTTCTAAAAGGCCAAAGCCCCTCTTTCCCTTCTGAGCCCTACTTTGCACCCATACAACACTTTATATGCAAAAGTGGTGCAGTTCTGTGCTTAGGAGAAATAGTTTTACACATTTATGGGGTTGTTTCATCTTTTATCCCTTGTGGCTTACAAAAATTTGGGGTAAAAGTGACTTTTTTGAGAAAATTTTCACCTTTTTTCCCTTTTGGGGCCTAATTGAATCAAACACCTGTTGGGGAAAATACACAAATTACACGTTGCTAAACTCTCCAAGGGGTGTACTTTCCAAAATGGTGTCTCTTGTTGGGGCTTTCCTCTGTTTTGGTACTATTATGGCTCTCCAAATGCATCCTGACACATGTAAACTTTTTCAGCCATATTTACCCTGCAAAAACGAAACAACGCTCTTTCCATTCCAAGTGCCCCCCTGTGCCCGTACAGCAGGGTACAGTGACAAAATGGGTATTGGCATACTCAGGAGGAATTGCCCTCAACATTGTAAAATGCATTTTCCTTTTTAACCCATTGTGAAGGTGCAAATTTTAGTGTTCAATGAATCTATAGTAAGATAAAATTACATTTCTCTAATTTCACTTTCATTTATCTTTCACGCTCATGAAACGCTCAAAGGGTTAACAAAATTCCCAAAGGTTGTTTTGAATATTTTGAGGGGTGTAGTTTCTAAAATGGTGTCATTTGTGGGGGGTTTCTGTCATGTGGGCCTTATAAAGTCACTTCTAACTAAATTGACCCTCCAAAAGTAGGTTTTGATGATTTTCGTGAAAATCTGAAAAATTTCACCTAAAGTTATAAGCCTCCTAACATCCAAAATAAAGGAAAAGATGTTTGAAAAATGATGCCAAGTTAAAGCAGACATATGGAAAATGTTAGTTATCAAGTTATTTTAGTGATATGACCAACTTTCCAAAAAGTAGAAAATTTTGAATTTGGAAAACATTGTTTTTTTCAAAATTTTTGCCAAATTTCCATTTATTTCATAAATAAATACTAAATATATTTATTAAATTTCTCAACCAGCATGAAGTACAATGTGTCACGAAAAAACAATCTCAAAATCAACTGGATATGTTAAAGCGTTCCAAAGTTATAACCACTTAAATAGACACATGTCAGATTTTAAAAAATGGTCCGTGTCAGGAAGGTGAAAAGTGGCTTCAGCGTTAAGGGGTTAATATTCTCATTTGTTAATTGTGGCACACCACCAAGAAATCTATAAATAGTTTACCATCTTCTTTTTTTGTGACCTTCTCTTTCTTCACAGACCCGGGCTTGTTTCCTTTGTCTAAAGGCTTCTTTAATGAATTGCTCACAATCTTTTTGAGACTCACCTGCACAGATAAAATAAAATATTAGTTAAGATTTGGCAAAGGCAAAATAACATGCAAGAACAATGCAGAGAAAACAAGCGATTGCGCAGAAACACATTGGGCATCCTGTGAATAAACATGCCCCTGTGTAAAACAACAAGTAGTGAATCTGGCAAAGGGGACCCCGGGAGTGTATTGCAATAAAATTGGGGATTCCCGTTGTGCTAGCTTTAATCTCAGGATAGAACCATAATTTGATCATTCTATGCAAGAAACCAGTCTCCAATACTAAATTCTCCCAAGTGTTAAATCTATTCTCATCTTATGAGATAAAATAAAGCAGATATCAGCTCAAGTCCGCTCTTTATATGCCCACACAGCACAAAAGATAAAGCCAACAAAAATGCATAATTATGAATCATTTGTATTCACAAGAGGAAGATTTTATATTATTACATGAAGTGCATTAATCCCACCTTGCAAGTAGAGATATATGGTAGTACAGTTTCCTATAACTCTCCTATAAGGGAAGACCTTCATATACAGAAAAATGTGTCATCTGGATACACAAGAGAGCAGTAACTTTGTGAGGGCTTATTTTCTGCATAACAAATTTTACTAAGTGAAATTATTTAATTATCCCATGGTGTGTACTGGGAAGGTGAGAAAAAAAAAAAAATCTAAATGTGTGGAAATTTGCAAATGAAAAAAAAAACATTTGTTTCACTTTCTTCTGTGCTCAGTTTTTATGGCTTACACTGTCCACTCCACATGATACATCTACTTTGTTCTTTGGTTTGGTTCAATCACGGTGATATCAAATTTATACAGGTTTTATTGTGGTTTAATACATTTTTAAAAATTAAAAGAATGTGTACAGGAAAACAAATTGTTTTTGCCATTTTCTGACGCTAATACCTTTTTCATACTTTGGTCTAGGGTGCTGTTAAGGTGTAATTTTTTGTGAGATGAGCTTTCCTTTTCATTGCTATTATTTTGAGGACTGTGCAACCTTGTAATCAGTTTTTATTCTATTTTTATGGGATGTAGAATGGTGTAAAAGAAGATTTAGACATTTAGGCACAATTTTCCGTTCTGGGGCCCACAACTGAATTTAACCCCTTTCCCACCGCAACCCTTTTTCGTTTTTGAGTTTATATTTTTCACTCCCCACATTAAAAAAAACTTTTTTTATTTTTCCATGTACAGAGCTGTGTGACAGCTTATTTTCAGCGTAACAAATGACACTTCAAAATGTTGGTATTTAATATTCCATGCCATGTACTGGGAAGCGAGAAAAAAATTCCAAATGCAGTGAAATTGGTAAAAAAAACGCATTTGTGCCGTATTCTTGTGGGCTTGGATTTTACAGAATTCACTGTGCGCCCCAAATGACATGTCTACTTTTTCTTTGGGTCGGTATGATTACGGGGATAACAAATTCCTATAGGTTGCATAATGTTTTCATACATTTAAAAAAATTAAAACCTCCTGTACAAAAATTTTTTGGGGGATTTTGCCATCTTCTGGCGCTATTAACTTTTTCATACTTTGGTGTATGGAGCTGTGGGTGGTGTCATCTTTTGCGGATTTTGATGACATTTACAATGTTATCATTTTTAGGACTGTACGATCTTTTGATCACTTTTTATAGAATTTTAAATTTTTTTTAAAAATGACAAAAAAATGCCATTTTCGACTTTGGGCGCGATTTTCCGTTAGGGGTTAAACGCAGTAAAAAACAGTTATCATATTTTGATAGATCGGGCATTTTCAGACGTGGCCATACCTAATGTGTTTATGATTTTTACTGTTTATTTATATTTATATGAGTTCAAGGGAAAAGGGGGTGATTTGAATTATTAGGGTTTTTTTTATAATTTTTTTTTTTAAACTTTTTTTTAATTTTTATTTTTACTATTTTTCAGACTCCCTAGGGTACTTTAACCATAGGACGTCTGTACGATCCTATCATATACTGCCATACTACAGTATGGCAGTATATGTGTATTTTACTACTCATACATTACAATGTGCTGATAGCACATTGTAATGAATGGGTTAATCCGAAGTAGCTTCGGGTCTTCGTGAGACCCGAAGCTACCACGGCGACAGATCGCAGCTCCCCGATAACGTCACGGGGAGCGACGATCCTCAGAAAGCCACCGGCAGCTTTCCCGGCGGCGATTAGCCCGAAAACACCCACGATCGGTGCCGAAACCGATCGCGGGTGTTACCAGTAAGCCTTTGCTTACAATATACCGCTCCATGCATCAGGACCCGACATGTGACGTACTATTACGTCACATGTCGGTAAGGGGTTAACACATACATTGTAATTTTTACTGTTTATAACGTTTTATATCAGTTCTAAGGAAAGGGGAGAGATTTACATTTTCAGGATTTTTTAAATTAAAATTTTTTAAATTTTATTTTTACTATTTTTTAAGACCCTCTGAGGTACTTTAACCCTAGAGGGTCTGATCATTTGTACCATATACTGCACTACTACTGTACTGCAGTTATACGGCATTTTTACACAGAATTCATTACAATGAAACTGCAGATGACGTCACGGGGAGCGACGATCGCTACAACCGTCTTTTCAATGCCGCAGCCAGCATTGGAGGGGTTAATACTCTCGATCGGTGCTATATGCAGCAAACCTCACCTATGTATGAAGAGGGCTCACCTGGGGAACCCTCTTCATACAACCCCGGCACCTCTGCGCCTACAGTGTAAAAGGGTAAAATGATTATGAATTTAATGCTCTGTCAAAGTAAACATAAGGCTGGATCGATTCTATGAGAATACACACGGGAGCTATTAAAGCCATGCAGAATACACTCAAGCAGAAGTCTCTCACAGTGAATACCTCCTCAACTTGGAGCACTTGACTTCTTGTAAAGAAAATATTTTAGAGGCAACTTAGGACTGTTGGGAAAATGTGAAGGGAAACTATAAAAACAGCACCATTTAGTAAACTTTCAGCAAAATTATACTGACATTATTTCTCAACATGTGAAGTAAATCAATGATATAATTTAATCTAAAAACACTTCTGCCAGGGCCAGAGGATAAACCATAGATGCAAAACTAACCCCACCAGGATAAAGCTGCCACCAATGTGCAGAGAAAAAAAAATGTCTATTTAAATCAAATCCTGTAAATTATTTGTAGATGCATAGTTTACAATACATTAGAAAAATCCACAGAGATTAAATCAAATAAGCTTACCTCAATATGAGGTGCATCCCCTAGCTGGAAGTTGTTAAATATTGTAGCATATTCTCCATTGAGCTTCATAAGATCCTCATGTGTTCCCCTTTCTGTGATGCATCCTTCCTTCATGTAAATGACTTCATCACAGTCCACAAGGTACTGGAGGTAAGAAGCATTAAAGAGGGCATAGATTGACAGAAGGCTTGTCAAATTTCATCATATGTTCAGGATAGATCACCCTGGCACCACTCTAACCATTACCTGAAGTTGATGGGTGATAAACAAAATAGTTTTAGATTTCATGTGCTTTTTGATGGCACTGTTGAAGATGTGGTTTCCTACATGGGCATCTAAGGCACTGAGGGGATCGTCCAGAATGTATATGCTGCGCTCACTGTAAAGGGCCCTTGCCAGACTAATTCTTTGCCTCTGGCCACCACTCAAATTGGCTCCACGTTCTCCAATCTATGAAATAAATAAGATACATACAGTGGACCATGAGTATCACAATAACGCAGTCAAGGTCTTCATGCACAGCATAAAATTTGTTCTAATAATCTGAATGGGGTGGTTTCTATTTCTGCGAGGGGAACCAATTTTCAGTTAAAGAAATTTTTTAAAAAACGGTGTCAAAAACGGTTTTAAAAAAGTGTCAATTTTGGGGGGGTATCGCCAGAAGGTGAGTATTAAAGGGGTTATCCGGGTTTTAAAAATTACCTAGGGCCAGGCTGGGGAGGGCTAGTTAAACATAATAAACATGTACTTCCCTCGTCCGGCGCCGCTGATGTCCCGCGCCGCGGTCCCTTCGATCCGTGCCCCTGTTTGTTTACAGGGGCACCGAAGCCGCGCACAGGGAGCTTCCGGGCTGCGATGTGGCCGGCTCCTCCCATCCGTCCCCATCTCTCAGCGTTGTAAGCGCTGGGAGATGGTGTCGCATGGGAGCACCGGCCGGCCGGAAGCTCTCTGTGCGCACTTGTAACGAAACCGGCACACAGAGAAGACCGGCCGCGGCGCGGGACATCGGCAGCACCGGAGGAGGTAAGTACATGTTTATTGTGTTTAAATAGCACTCCCCAGCCCGGCCATAAGAAATTTTTTAAACCCGGATAACCCCTTTAAGTTTATTTTTTTTAATGTGCTTAACATGCAGGGGGCCGGCTGGCTGTATACTACCCTCGGCTTATTCTTGAGTCAATAGGTTTTCCCAGTTTTTGGTGGTAAAATTAGGGGTCTCTGCTTATACTCGAGTATATACGGTAGTAGGTATTGTGTTAAAGCAGTAAATAAAGAAATATAACAAGACATACAGCAAACTATTGAACACACCTCTGTCAAGTCACTATTGGGCAGTATTGCCAAATCTGGTCTCAGACAGCAAACGCTTAACACAGTGTTGTACCTGAAAAAATAAAAAATAATGAATATTGCTTTGTTGCATTATTACTTGAACGAATTCCGTAAGTAATATTTACAATGCGACTTGAAAGTGGATCTGGCATTTTTATTCCAATTATACACTCACCGGCCACTTTATTAGGTACACCATGCTAGTAACGGGTTGGACCCCCTTTTGCCTTCAGAACTGCCTCAATTCTTCGTGGCATAGATTCAACAAGGTGCTGGAAGCATTCTTCAGAGATTTTGGTCCATATTGACATGATGGCATCACACAGTTGCCGCAGATTTGTCGGCTGCACATCCATGATGCGAATCTCCCGTTCCACCACATCCCAAAGATGCTCTATTGGAGCACTCCAATCTTCTACTGTCCAATTTCGACGAGCTTGTGCAAATTGTAGCCTCAGTTTCCTGTTCTTAGCTGAAAGGAGTGGCACCCGGTGTGGTCTTCTGCTGCTGTAGCCCATCTGCTTCAAAGTTCGACGTACTGTGCGTTCAGAGATGCTCTTCTGCCTACCTTGGTTGTAACTGGTGGCGATTTGAGTCACTGTTGCCTTTCTATCAGCTCGAACCAGTCTGCCCATTGTCCTCTGACCTCTGGCATCAACAAGGCATTTCCGCCCACAGAACTGCCGCTCACTGGATGTTTTTTCTTTTTCGGACCATTCTCTGTAAACCCTAGAGATGGTTGTGCGTGAAAATCCAAGTAGATCAGCAGTTTCTGAAATACTCAGACCAGCCCTTCTGGCACCAACAACCATGCCACGTTCAAAGGCACTCAAATCACCTTTCTTCCCCATAATGATGCTCGGTTTGAACTGCAGGAGATTGTCTTGACTATGTCTACATGCCTAAATGCACTGAGTTGCCGCCATGTGATTGGCTGATTAGAAATTAAGTGTTAACGAGCAGTTGGACAGGTGTACCTAATAAAGTGGCCGGTGAGTGTACATGATAAAGGAATTAAAAGTATGCACAAAGATATCAGGGCAGAATGCTGCCCCGAGCGGGTATCGCCTCTCAAATTATATCTTTTAGACCTGTCCTCATAAATACCATACCAAGTATACATCACTATTGTGGTAATACAAGATGCATTCCAATTAGTTTAATAGGCCAAAACGTTATCAGTTTACAGTAAATGGTTGTCAGAAACATAAAATTTCACAACATACAGCTCTATAAGCCCGGTTCTCAGAAACAAGTGTTCTACAATGTCAGCTATTGAGGAGAATGCAAAGTCATCTCTGTTTTCTACTATAAATTCAAATAAGGCAATCTGATTATACAATTTTTATTTCTGCAGGGACAGGCAAGTTTCTCAATCTCTGTAGGTCTACTATTTTAACAGCCGTTCAGAAATGTAGTCCACGTGTCTTCTTTTGAACATAAGAACCTGTAGGCTAGCAATGACTTCATGAGTTTTATAGGCTATGGGACATGAGCAGAAAAGAGGTTGGTGAGTTATAACATCACCCTTGGTATGATTACAGTGAAATGTGATATGGGATCACATCGTGAGAGGCCAGAATGGAGGTTTCCTTTACAGGAACATGGGAAGCACGTATGCCACATATGAACAGATCCTAAACACAGTTTATGCACTTAGATTTTGTGCATAAGGGTTTGTTAAAATACTTAATCAGATGGAAATAGAGTTCACAATCCAGTTCAATCAAGCAAGCAGATTATTTCCTCATCTTTATTTTGTATAAAGGCAATTTAGTGACTTGTTTTATGCTCCAGTTCAAAATGTTGACTATAAGAGATAATTTTATAGAAGTGGACCTTGTTTATAATTCATATATACATGAAGAAAGGGGTAAAACAAAACTAGGTACAAGCCACAGACTGGGAGAAGTCAGTAGCCCATTTGTGAAACCTCATATTCAATGTGTGAATTAAGACAATATATGCATACCTTTCCTCATCATAATCTTTTCCAAACAGAATGTTGTCTCTTAAAGTGGCATTCAATATCCAAGCCTGCTGAGCAACATAGGCAAATGACCCATTGACAGCAATGCTGCCTTCCAAGAGTGTCATCTGTGAAGAATAAAGAACAGTCAGGCATTTTGGAGATGGGAAGAGAAATGACTTGAGATATTTGGGGAATAAAGTTGGTTCATTAAAGGAAATTTGCCATTTGTTTTATGCATTGTGAACAAAATATACCTTGAGAAAGCTGTAGATACACTGATGCAGAAACATATCTTGTTTAATCCCTGATCTGAGTGGTTTTGTTTAAAAAAACAATTGTACATTTCAAAACCTTGGGAAGGCCGACTGCTGTACATAAACACATTACTGTATATACTCGAGTATAAGCCGACCCGAGTATAAGCCGAGGCCCCCAATTTTACCACCCAAACCTGGGAAAACCTATTGACTAGAGTATAAGCCGAGGGTGGAAAATGCCTCCCAGTATACAGCCTGCCAGCCCCGTTCGCCAGGCACATAAAAAAAAAAAAAAAAAAAAAAAAAGAAGGTCTCCGGCCTTCTGTGTTGTGTCAGCCGGCAGATACGCGTCCACGTGAGTATGGAAGTTTTTTTGCTTTTTTATTGACTCGTGTATAAGCAAAGGGGAGGTTTTTCAGCACATTTTTTGTGCTGAAAAACTCGGCTTATACACCAGTATATACGGTACATGGACCTTCCTGAACTGCCCAGACAGGGCTAATTAACCCGAGCTCGATGACTCGTACACAGCAGCTGGTGGATGGTGCAGGTATTGATCACTTCTACATGTCAGGCACAACACAGTGATGACGTATTCTCCACTTATGCTGGGCAGGACATGGCTGGAGAATATAATTTTACAATTTTTTTTGTCATCAGCAAAACCACTCGATTCAGGGATTAAACAAGATATGTTTCTACATCAGTGTAGCTACAGCATTCTCAAGGTATGTTTTGTTCATAATGCATAAAAGTAAATTAGTAAATTTCCTTTAAAATAATACTAAGATAACTAAATAGATCAGTACTGCTTATTAAAAATATGCTCAGTAAATGTATCCATGAAACTACATAAAACTTCTATATGTTTTTGGCTTTATTTACAATGTAATATTGGTTTTGGACTGCACTACAAAATTGAAACCCTATAATTACACTATATTGATGAAAAATGTATATTTTAATACACCCTTACATTTAAGTGGCTGGAAAAATATTTTCATAAATGAAAAGTACATAAAAGGAAATCTACCATCAAAATCCAGCATGATAAAACAGGGGTACTTTTTCGTAGATTCAGGCTCTGTGACTGTGGTAAACTTCTTATATTGGTAATCCATGGCCTCTTTCCTTCTAAAAATCAACTTCTAAAATTATGTTAATGAGCCCTAAGGGCTCAGGTGGGTGTTTCCAGAGCCCATCATTGTTACAACCTGTGAAGCTATGGCAATGAGCAGAACTGGTCTCGCCCTACAGCTGCACTTCCTGCTGATGCTAGATTACGCAGGTGGGGAGGGAGCAGGGGGTTTGGCGAGTCATGTTCTACTCATTGTGAACCTGTGAATCTGCAGCATTGATGGGGCTTTGGTAACACTCCCAGAGGCCTTCGGTCTCATTAGCATAATTTTGGAAGTTGATTGAGGAGGAGGGAAGCCATGGATATCATCATGGCCCGCCTCCGGCCATATACATCGAGAAGCTTAGGCTGGTGCCTGTCCTGTGCCCACCCACTCCACTAGCAGCTGCGCCCCTCCACGATCACATGTTGTGGAGGTGGCATAGTCTCTGTAAGAATCGCAAATTCTTTCACTACCCAAGGATTTGCAATTCTTTTACAGCTTCTACGCTAGAAAACTGTCGTAGAAGCAGTGATAAATTTCCCCCTTAAGTTTACCAGTCACAGTGCCTGGAATTATGAGCAAGTGGTAGATTGCGATGGTAGATTTTCTTAATCTTTAGTTATATTGCGCCATCATATTCTGTAGCGATTTACAAATCATAGGGGACATATACAAATAAAATAAGACATCACACAGTACAAACAGTCATATGGAACAATAGGAGTGAGGGCCCTGCTTTCGTGAGCTTAGAGATTATTTTCTTTAACTCTACCAATTATAGTGCCTTTAACATTTTAAGTTTTGTCCATTTCCTGAAAAACCCACCAAAGTGATGTTTTTTAGTAATCGAAAAAACGAACCACGAAACAAATACCCACCAGAAATTCTGTTATGTACATTGTGCACAGTAGAAGTGTGCCAACACCTGGTCATAAACCATTATTCCCCAGATAATTACTGAAGCCAGGGTTTGGCTGAGCAGTTATGTGGCGTATGAATGTGATGATAGTCATGTTCCTCAAACAACAAACATTTTATGCATTTATCAAGTACATTACCTGTCCCAGTATAGCAGAAATTAAGGATGTTTTTCCACTGCCCACACTACCACATATCCCAATGAGCTTGCCCTAAGAAACAAACAAGAGAGAACAATAAACTGTTAAGTGATTAACCAAAGCTAAACCCAATAACACGTTTCATTTTTACAGCCAGTTAAACAGAGGAATACTAAATTGATAGTTAGTCATTACACAGTACACAAAATTGGAACCAAGAAAACAAAATAACTATTGGCATATTCATATGTGGGTAACATGACAGAGAACCCCCATCAGGTCATAATCTCTGCACAATTTTACAGCAGCTGCAGAGTGAATGAGAGAAATCTATTCTACATGCAGCACAAAAAAATCTGATTTGAAATTCACCTGCAGTGCAGATTTGTATTCTGAAGGTCTTCAATTATAAAATGTGGAATTCAGCCTTTTCAAAACCAAAGAAACTTACTGTTTATCTGCATTATTTCTGCTGCAGATAATTCACAGATTGTCCACCTTTAGAATTATTACATGCTTAATTATTATAAATGTATTGTTGTAGGTCCGATGTAGGTGAACTTTCCATATAACTGCCAAATTGCAGTATGCAGTATTACTAGCAATAATGTTGACCCAACATCTGGGCTGCCATTCTCTAACAAAGATACAGTGCTGACAACACCCCTAGGTGTAATACAAAGTGTACTGTATAGATTGTAACCTACCGTTTCAATCTCCAGATCAATGTTGTATAAAGCCCGCTGAAGCCTCATACTTGGTAGATGGATATCTTTGCCTTCTTCGTCGGGGCTGGTTTGCTCATCATTATCCACCAGTAGATGTCCTTTCTGCTCTGTTAGAACAGTCTGTGGTCCATCTTTTTGCAAATTAGTCTTCTCTTTCTTTCCTTTTGCCCCCTTCTTATCTTTTTTCAGTTTGGGGGTTGTCTTCGGAGAGCACTGGGTGCTGGCATGGGAAGAATCCCATGCTAATGTAGCGTTTTTCAGCTGAATGATGATGTTTGGGCAGGATGGCTTTTTCTTTACCATGTGAACCTCTTCCATTAGAAATAAACTCTGATAAGAGGTTGTGAGAAAGGTGCAAAGATGAGACAGCAGGTCAGGTCTAGGTCACTCAGGAGGCAAAAACATCAGGCTATACAGTGGAAGGAAGCTGCTGCGGAGCAAAAGGTAGCTCATTAGAGTCAACTAACTTCATATTAACGGTGCCTGGGAGCATTTCTGGATTAACACTTGAATTCTACTTAAATCAGGCAGTCAGAGAATCTGGATAATTCCTAACTCTCATTAGGAGTGTGGCCCCGTACACTTGCAACAAACTCAAACCAACAACACCTGAATCTAGAAGACATGCAGCAAATGCAAAATTACCAATGACCTTACTCAAGAATATATAGAACCTATTATAAAAACCAGCTATCCACTATTTCTGCCTTTTCGCTATACCATGTGTAGCTGCACCTAGTAGACTTTCCACTTACAGCCATGAGATTTGACCAGGAGACCAATCTGACTTGATTTGCTAGAGCTGAAACAAACGACTGTTAGTTTTTTTTTTTTAGCTAATTAAAAAAAGAGCAGACATGCTCTTTTGGGCCTACGTTACCTTCTCAGTAGCCCATAGGTGCCTCTGCCTTTTCCAGTGTAACTTTAACCTGCATGACATAACTCTACGTATATAGACCTAAAGACTGGTTAAGCACAAAAAGTGAGTTGTTTAAATAGAAACATCTGCAGAAAATTCCATCTTTTTTGACTTGATGGCCAGGAAATATGCAAAGTAATAGTTAAATACTGTTACCTAAATGAAACAGCATTATTCCCAGTAAGAATCAAAGTGGCTAGTACATTTTAGATGCCTAAGACTTCTAAAAACCAATAGTTAATTCTAAATTACAACTTTTCAAACCCAATTAAAAACTGGGAAAAAAAAATAAAAAAATCAATGGCAGTTTTGGATACCCCCTGAACCAAGCTGGATCAAGTCTGAGGACCACAGCTTACCTTAAATCTTTCCATAGATACAGAAGCCTCAGACAAAGATTTCACGGAGAACGGAGTCACCTTTAACGCAAAGGTCATGGAATTGAACACCGTGACAACTGTAAATGCCTAGGGAAAAAAACAAAAAGTAAATTCAATAAAATTAACTTCTACTTTCCCAACAAGCTTTGCCAAGTTAGAGAATAACTTTGCCAGAAGCCACGACAACTTGCTCTGTCTTCAGGATTTACCAGCATTGAACACTGGTTGCACGGACCTCATCGCATTGGATGAGCTGCTCTGTATTCAGTAGAGTAAATCCAGCAGACCACGGAGCAAGTTGGTTGGAACAAACATGCTCATGTGCAAACGACATTAGGTCGCAGTTCTGAGTCCCTAGAATCTATTTGGGCTGGAATAATGGCTTCCTCTGCTGCAGAATAGAAGAGATTTGTGCATTTTCATCAAAATCCATGGTAGCCTGTAAAGATTTGTCATGCAGTCCCACAATATATCCCATGTCCCCATAGACAACTGAGCACATTCTCAAAATGCTTTCATGATAAATCAGGCTATTTTTAGTTCTAACAAAAACTTACTGTATATACTAGCGTAAAAGCCAACCTGAGTATAAGCCGAGGTACCAAATTTAAAAAAACAAACAAAAAAAAAAAAAAAAAAAACAGAAAACGTATGGTGGGAAATTCAGCGGATACTAATAAAATGTCCAATAGTCTCCCAACATCAATAAAATGTCTAGCGGTCTCCCTTTATCAATAAAATGCCCAGAGCACCCTTAAAAAAATAAACATAGTACTCAACCTCCAGCATTTACCCCTGGCACTTCTTCAGTCTCCCGACCAAGTAGGCAGATACAACTCTATGTGATCTGCTGGCGCACAAACCATACTGTCAGCAGGCAGAGACACTGCTCCTGCAGATTGCACAGATACTGAAGAGATACTTTGGGAAGGAAAGGACGTGACAGGGTGTGTAGTACGTTTATTTTTTTAAATACTCTTGCATAAGCCAAGTGGGGGTTTTACAGTACAAAAAGTGTGCTGAAAAACTTTGATAACTTTGATATACCGTGTATACTCGGGTATAAGCCAAGTTTACCCTTTTCTCTATGTCGGCAGGGTGTATCCAATGAGCAGCGCCCCCCCCCATAACAAACAAACAAACAAAAAAAAAACACACACACAATCTTACTCCTCCCACTTAGCCTCTCCCCTCTGTACATCATTACATTCTTTCATTGTTAGAACTAAAAAAATAAATAAATAAAGCCTGATTTATTATAAAACTTTTTGGGGATGTGCTCACAATTGTGTTACTAGAATTATTTTGGTATCCTTACAGTTCGGATAATGGGGGCACCAAATTAAAGTTATATCCTCACATAAAGTGGACAGCTCACAGCAGGGAGAGTGAGCACACACATAGCAGGTGTTCAAAAGGGTCTATTAGCCCTGTGTTTCAGACTTCTTTATTTATAGGAATCTCCTGGTTTCCCCCCCTTACAGGCTAAGTATAGCATTCCACACACACATTCCCTTGTTTGTCTAGCAAAATATGTTAAGAGAGCAAGGTAGGAGTGTCCGAGTCAATAGCTGTATCTCACAGTGACCTCATATGTCTATTTACATCTGATGGTCACTGGACAACTGCTGAAGTGATATAATTGGCAATATTGTATTAATAATTAGCTTTCACATTTGTCTATAGGGGACATGGAGGAGAAAGAAAAAAGTAACAGGTTTGCTTCAAAGAGTAATCATCATTTCTTCAAATGTTGAAACAATGTTTTAAACACTGAATTAAAACCCATAATGTGCACACATATGAAGGGAAGTTATAACTAAAACAGTTACCTATATGTAACTATATGTTACCTGGGCAGCGGTGAGGTCATATCCAAGCATCATGTGCACAGAAAAAGTGACCACACTGGCAATGACCACAACAATGGGAGCAACTCCCACAGTGATGCTCTGGAAATATCCGGCTTTTTCAAGAATCTTGCGTTCATTTTCTCTTATTTCTAAAATTAAAAAGGAGGTGTATAGAAACATTACATCAATGTTTTCAAACTCATTTCTGAAAAACAATGACTGCTGCCTTCTACATATATGGCCTGTACAACTTACATGGACCAAGACAGCACATTTTACAATTCTATATACAGGATATGAACATTTTAACGTGTATTTTAAAAAACATGCACACACACACACAAAAAAAAAATTCATTGTCACACAGGCTGCAGAACTCATCATGAATATGCCGGATAGAAGGGCATAGGTACGTGTAGCAACTTAATAAAATGTACAGTAGTATACAGAATATATGCAAAACTAGAAACAATTTATCAGTGCACATCTACTACTTTTGATGAAACATGCAGCAGGTTCGTATTGCTGAAAAACAGCACTGCCTTATATTGAAAAATGTTTTTAAAGCAAACAAAAATCCTGTACGAATTTCATTAAGTCTTCTGGAGAGCACTGTACTCACTCTGGACGTTTTGAGAGAAGGCTTTCACCCAGGCGTACATCTTAATGAATTTGATGTAGTTAAGGACCTCATTCATTTTCTGAACACGTTCATCAGTGACCGAAACACATTTCCTTCGGAAGTATGCAGTAAGCCTGGATACAAACATCTGTGCCAAAAAGAGAAGAATTATTGTTATGGTGTGAATATGTACTTCCCCAATATCATCACAAACATCATTCAATTTAGTGGGAATACGGAAGCTTACATTCCAATGGTCACAATACTTAAAGGACATCAGTCACCAGGAGGAAGGATTGTAAACCAAGCACAGTGACATTGTGGGGTGTGCTGCTTCTGGCAGGTCCGTTCTTCTCATAGCTTCTAATGTCCTAGTTTTTCCAAAAAAGGCTTTAAAAATGATGCGAATGAGCGTGAAGCACTCTATAAGTGTTAATGGAGCCTGGATCCCCTCAGGCTCATTTGTATAATTCAAAGCCTTTTTTTCTTAAAAACAAGAGTAAAAGGAAGCTCCAAGAAAAGCAGATCCTGCCAGAGGGGGTACACGCCAGTATATCAGTGTGCTTGGTTTACAATCCTTGTAGGTTTCTTTTCCCCATGTCTGCCCTAGAACTATGCCAAGAGCTTGGTGCCCTTAATTTCATTGGACTTTGTATTTAAGACGGCGGCTGATGGCTGGTTCAAGCAGCCGAATTTTTATTTATTAAAATTATTTTATACTGTTCACTCATAAAGAATGGCTAGACTATTATAAAAAGTTCTTATACCTCGTGTCACCCTTTACAGACTAAGCTTTTGCGAGCAGGACCCTCACTGCTATTGTTCCAAATGACTGTTTGTACTCTGTAATGTATTATTAAATTTGTATATGTCTATGATTTGCAAAGTGCTAAGGAATTTAATGGCACTATATAAAGATTATCATGATGAGGTTTGGAGTCCCCTTATTAACAAATCCTACTAAATATAACTGCATACAGCCATTTCACTGCTGCCTTTGACTTCTAATACAGGTTTCCTTCTGTCTATGCTGTGTAAGATGTTAAGGTTTAAAAGGGTTGTCCTGAGGTCGAAAAACATGGCTGCTTTATTCAAAGAAGTGCTTCTTCTTCTGGGTGGTGTGTAGTATTGCAACAAAACACCATTCATCTCAACATAGCGGAGCTGCAATGCCAGCATAAAAACCGTGGTCAGATGTGGCATTGGTTTTTGAAGAAAGCATTCAGCCTTTTAAAGGAAACCTACCACTTATAGTGGCAGGTTTCAGAAGAAAATACCGAGCACCAGCTCAGGGTGAGCTGGTGCCAGAGCTTATTTTTGTTAGTGTTTTAAACCGCTGTATTGCGGTTTAAAACACTTTTTAAACTTTATAGCCGGCGCAGGGAGGTACGCGCTCGGCGCTTACCATGCGCGCGGCTCTCCTTCACTTCCTATGTAGCCGCGCGCATGGTAAGCTCACCCTGAGCTGGTGCTCGGTATTTCCATCTGAAACCTGCCACTTCAAGTGGTAGGTTTCCTTTAAAGGTTTATTGGTGGTAGAGTGTCCTAATTAGACTACTTGTTTAGTCTAGGGCAGTGATGGCGAACCTTTTAGAGACCAAGTTCGCAAACTATAAACCAAAATCCACTTATTTACTGCAAAGTGCCAACATTGCATTTTAAGCAGTAGCTTATTGCTACCTGCTCTTCAACATCTATCAATTGTATCGGCCCCTTGAGGCCACTAATACAGTTGAAAGAAGGAGAGCACATTCAGACTATCATTGTAGCTTCTCACCAGGGTCTCTTTGTACAGTAAGAATGTAGGGTCCAGTAGGATGACCTATAAAGATATTGCAGTTCTATGAACACTTTCTCACTTTTACCGCAGTTCCAAACAGGCAATGAAGTGTCGTTTTAAAATAGCGCTGATTGCAGCCTCTCTTAAATTGCCTGGGTCTGCAGGAAGATATTGGTTGAATTTGGTCCTGTTTGGTGAACTCTGTCTTGGGGTTAATAGTCTGAGTGCCCACAGAAAGGGCTCCGAGTGCCACCTCTGGCACCCGTGCCATAGGTTCGCCACCACTGGTCTAGGGGATGGGGGGACCGTTTTTAGCAAGTTTTCGGGCACCATTATTAATTAACCCCTTAAGGACGCAGGGTTTTTCTGCTCATTTCTCGCTCTCCAACTTCAAAAATCCATAACTTTTTAATTTTTACGTGTATAGACCTGTGTGAGGGCTTACTTTGTGCGTAACAAATTTTACTTTCCCGTAATGTTATTTATTTTAACATGCCGTGTACTGCGAAGCTGAAAAAAAATCCCAAATCTGGAAAAAATTTTAAAAAACGTCACGTTCTTGTGGGCTCAGTTTTTTCGACTTTGACTGTGCGCTCAAAATAACACCGCAGCTTTATTCTTTGGTTCGGTGCGATCGCGGTGATACCAAATTTATATAGGTTTTATTGTGCGCCGGGGTTGTATTCCGGCCACATCGCTCCAGTAATAGTGCTCGAGCGGCCGTTTGCGGCCACACCGAGCACTATACAGTGACGGGCAGGAGCTTCTTGTCCGGACGGACGGAGGCTCCTGCCCGACTGTCAAGGCCGCGGGGGCCCGTTGCTGGCAGGACAAGCGTCGGGGGCCAGGTCGAAACGGTCCGCGGGCCGTAGTTTGGGGCCCCCTGCCCTAGATGCTCAGATCGCTCCTACCATATACTGCAATACTTCTGTATTGCAATATATGGCATTTTTGCAGCTCATTGTAACGAATCTGCGATCGTAATAAAGATGGCGCCGCCCGGGCGTATTTAGCGGTGGGGGTTTTCTGCAATATGCAAAAACCCCCACCCTTGTATGAAGAGAACTCAGCCCATGAGCCCTCTTCATACACTCCTTATACCTCTCCGCCGTAGAGCTACGACGCAGAGCATTAAGGGGTTAAATATGCACTTTGTAAGGCAGCCGGCGCCAGCTTTTAATTTATTCACATCCTCCGCTGCAAGCAGTCTCCTGCTCCTGGCCAGGGAACTAGAGAGAGCACACCGCCCGCTTTCCACGCCCACAGGCTCTGGCGTCACTGGCCGGAATGCAATTCCCCAGCCGGGAGCAAGGTGGCTTGCAGCAGTAAGGGTGGTGGTGGGGGTGTGCATGTGTGTGAATAAATTAAAAGCAGATCATTAATAAAGATGCCCGAAGTCCCCAATTCCCTAGACGGAACAAGCGTCTAATGAGGACACTCTACCACCAGTAAATTACATGTGTTAGATGTCCTTTAAAGAGCCACTCCTGCTTAGATACATTCCCAAATCTGTTGAGGCAAAAATAATTATTTTTAGTTCTTAAAAAAAGATCTGAAGTAACTCACCATAGCTGGATAAAATAGGATAAACACTGCAGAGCCAAGAAAACCAGTGGGGCCCAATATATAGACATTGTACACCATCCCAAGTACTGCAACTATAGGTCCTCCTGCCAGCAGGCTGCCAACAGCTGCAGCTTCAAACACTCGCTGCCCATCGCTGGAGCAAACATTTATCAGCTACAAATAAATTTAAAAGAAAAAAAAAAAAAAAAAAAAAAAAAATGGGATTTTAAACCAGTAAAAAAATATTAGTTTTACCTCTGTTTTTTAAAAAGCATACACAGCAATCTATACTGAGCGAAATACTCACCTCGCCCAGTGATTTTTCTTTTATATTCTTTAGCTTAAGAATCTTCTTGAAGGCCATGGTAAGTATGGCCCCTCGAAGTCGGGAACCAGTTCGATAATTTAAAGCCCATGTAAGTGCCAGGGACCAAGATCTGACAATCTCTGTCATGAGGAGCCCAAACACTAACAACAAGCTGTATGAGAGGTCCGTCTCACTCTGCTGGGTATATTCCAAGAGGCTTTTCACTACGAACGCCTACGGGGAGAGAGGCAAAGAGGCATGAGGAGTCTTGTATCCTTTTCACAACAATGTTACCAAGCTTTATGCAAAGTTAGAATGCCGACATTGGTTTCCCAAAGTCCGAGCAGGAAAACAATACTGCTGGAGGCAAGTGTGTAATATGTAGAGATGGTGAATAGAAGTTATAAGAGACATAAAATGCAAGGTGGTTACACATACATCCTCAAAATAGTAACAGCAGTACCGACTTGTGACAGGACTTAAAAGCATTCTAACTTAACATAAAACTTCATTTATGAATAGTACAATATCATACAATAACCAAAATAGTTTAACAGAAACAGAGGCAGTAAATTAAAGGAAAAATAATAAAAGTAAAAAATAAATCTTAATGCAAATACTTAATTTGTATTCAACGTGCGCATTGGATAAAAAGGAACAATTGTACCTACAGTTGTACGGGGAAGAGAAGGACATTTTGGCAATAAATTCCTGAAAATAAATATCAGCAGTTCATTATTGTAGAAAAAAAAAAAAAAAAAACAAGAAAGTGAAAACAATACAATTCAACTGTGTACTCTGGACACTTTACGCTTACCCAGGCAACCAGTCTTCCACTATACCAAAAGCTCTGACAGGTTCACATCCCAGCCGGCGAATTCATAATGCTCTTTCCTATTTGTCATTCTCTAGATCGCTAAATAAATCAATTAAGTTACACTACTGCACCACTATTTTACCAACAATTGAGCATTTAACTATCATGGATAAAAAACTGTCAACTTAGGGAAAAAACAAAATTTTATTTAGGGAGTGGGGTTGTGTTTCACCAAACAGAATCCAACAAGCACTTCTGTAGTAACAGAATCACATACAATTCATAGAGAGATAATATACAGGTGTCAAACAAACATTCTACCAATTCATTCCACTGGTTCTGAAAATATTAAACTTAAAAAGCAAAAAAAAAAAAAAAAAAAAAAAAAGGAAAAAGAAAAACTTTTCATCAATTTCTTGAGCTGTATCCAATAATTAGATCGCCACAATGACAAAAAAAAAAAAAAATTTATAGAGATGAAATACAAAGATTTAACAAAAGATCAGAACGATAAACCGGATGGCTGGAATCTTTTGAGTCTTTTCTAGTCCTTGTACAACAGTCTTTCAAGCTGAGCCAATCACTCGGTTGGCATGTGGCTGGCACAGATTATGAGCTTTGAACGCGTATGCCATCGGTAGGTAGGAAGAAACCTGATGTTACGCATTACCCAGCCTGCCTTTCCTGTTATTACAGGAGGAGTCCGATGAGTCCATGTCCTTGTTGTCTCCCCAACTCAGCCATGTTGGGGGTAGCTTTCAGCTCATATTTGTATAAGGGAAAGGCAGCACTTGGAAAGGCGAAGAGACTGCACATAAGGCTGCTTGTTTGGTAATGGAACACTGGGGTACCTGCTTGTGTAAAATTTTGGCACCGAAGGATGAAACAAACTACTTTTAAAGACACTGGATACATAAACTAAAAAAAAAAAATAATAATAATGAAAAAAAAGGACCACAGATACAGCAAGATAATGGAAGACCTGCTTCTAAGAGAGCCTTGTGAAGGCACTGCAGAAGGTGTGTGCACCTCCAGTAACCAGGTAGAGACTCAAGAAAAAAAAAATCAAAATGTTCCGTATCCAATGATTAAAGGGTAAGAAAACAAATGCCCAGCATTCACAATTATCAATTTACCAGGTGAAAAAAAATAAACTAAACAGAAACAAATAAATGTAGAATGGGAAGCAAATAATGAAAGCACTGTTAAGAGTTAATGGGAGAATCTGCAGATTAATGTTACCATAGGCTTAAGCTTCTTGTGGTTGTAAGCATTCCCGTGGAATAAAGAAGACCTTACCTTGATCTTGCACCCCGTGTGTTTCTGCCCAGCTTGCCTGGCTGAATCTGGCCGCAGAACTGCCACCCTGGAAATTCTAAAGAATAGCTTCTGTCATTGGTTCCACTACAGAGGTTACGTTAGTAATGATCCCTCTCCCACCCCATTATTAGTCCAGCGTCTCACATGACAAAACAGGAGAGGCTGGACAACACATGTGAAATCAAACCAATGTTCTCTATCAGTACAACCCAATGTTCTTCTTACTGTACAATACAGAAAAGGGGATAGATAGTCATATGGAAATGGATTACATAATATACCTTCCATCCTCATCTCAAAAGGATTATTGTGCCAAGTCATCTACCAGAGTATTTTTTTCAGTACAAAGGCCTTCTGATATTTGACCAAGAAAAGCAACAACCACATTTTCCAAACAAGATTAAAAATGGACACAAAATAGTCCATTATGTAAAAGCTCTATCAGTATCGGCATCGTTACAGCAATTCTGCACCTAACTAGCTGGAAAAGGTACCAAGCCGTATGGCTCACTTACTTCAACAGGAAACCATTGTTCGTCCTAAATTCATGTCAAGACCATAGAGATGATCTACCATAAAAAGCCATTTAACACAAAACATCAAGTCTGCTGACCATGACCTAAAGAGTGTGGAACACACACACAAAAAAAGAAAACATGGATATAAACTTGTCTTCCTATAATCTATTGCTTGAAAATGAAGCCACTTGTGTAGTTTGCGTGGGAGAACCCATTTCCTATGTAGTGTAACAATGACAGAAGCTCTTCTTAATGAATCTTGTTTTGTTAAGTTAAGATCATTCTATGAGTAATAAAACACCTAAACCAACAGACTCAAAATTATCAAAACCTCATGAAAAATAGCACAAGTTGCCAATAGAACAATTGTAGGCAGTGAATGTCATTATAAAAATAAAACTTAAACATTATAACAGTGCCCCATAAGTACTTACCCATATATTGCACCTTCATCTTTACACAGCACACTGAAAATTAGTACTAAAAGTAGCGAAACTGCTATATACCTGAAGAAAAATTGGCAACAGGTTGCAATGGAGAGAATAGGATGCTACAGCTGGCTGAGAACATGCATGTACAACCGCTGTGGAATTATGTGAGGTAAGAGGTGCCCACAGGGAGACCTTATTAGAATTCATCCTTGTGCCTAATGCATCTGTCTTATTCTGTAAGCAAGACAGCAGTTGCCCTACACAGCTAATCCATTTCAGTGAAAGGCAAAAGCCAAACACTGCTACTTTATATTACATAACATTACAGACAAGTCAATTCATTTTATGATCTGCAGTTTATATCTCTTTTTAGAATTCGTAATTCTGAAATACGTTATATTCATGTAAAGTCAACCACAGATTAAACGTGGCCAAAAATAATAAAAAAAAATAAAAACAGGACTTATTCTGCAGATCAATAATAAAATGCTCTATATTAGGGCAAAGAAACCACAAAAAAAAAAAAAAAAAAAGCTAAAGACAATATTCCCTGTGGGTGCATGAAACAGGGTGGAAATTACTTACTGGACCAATGAAGCCAGCTAGTTGAGTGAGCATCAGGCACATGATGGAGATGATCAGCCGTGTTCGACAGAATCTCCATGCAACACTCCGAAGAGATGCTTCGTCACCCCCTCGCTCCTTCATCTCCTCACACCATAGTCTCTCTAACCTGTATGAAAAAATAACATGCATAAACCAGGTTCTTGTAAGCCATGCTTAAGAGACTACTTTTCTCTTTTTCTATGACGTGAAGGTCCACTATACCCATGCATATACAGAGAATAGACATATTTATGTCTCTACAGATCTGATATTTGGAACATTTTGTAAACTGTATAAAAGACAATTTTTTTGGCTCTTTATCAGTCTGATATGATAAGGTTTTACATTTAAACATAAAACCTACCGTATTTTCTGGACTATAAGACGCACTTTTTAGCAAGAAAAAATCTTGCTAAAAAGTGCCTGCGTCTTATAGTCCGGAGGTCAGGAGGATCCAGCACTGCCAGACCCTCCTGACCTCTGTAAGGGAGATCGGGTGCTACCCAGAACTGCACCCGATCTCCCAGAGAAGAGCCTCCGCACTGCTCTTACCTCTCCCCGAAGTCCTACTGTACGGGACCTGCGGTGATGTCAGAATCATGTGACTGATCACATGCTTCTTACATCACTGCAGGTCTCATACTCTCATGCTGCGCTGGGACAGGGTGAGAAGAAGGGGAATGGGGGAAGTATGTGTGTGCGTATAGGTGAGCTGAGCGAGTGTGCGTATAGGTGAGCTGAGCGAGTGTGCGTATAGGTGAGCTGAGCGAGTGTGCGTATAGGTGAGCTGAGCGAGTGTGCGTATAGGTGAGCTGAGCGAGTGTGCGTATAGGTGAGCTGAGCGAGTGTGCGTATAGGTGAGCTGAGCGAGTGTGCGTATAGGTGAGCTGAGCGAGTGTGCGTATAGGTGAGCTGAGCGAGTGTGCGTATAGGTGAGCTGAGCGAGTGTGCGTATAGGTGAGCTGAGCGAGTGTGCGTATAGGTGAGCTGAGCGAGTGTGCGTATAGGTGAGCTGAGCGAGTGTGCGTATAGGTGAGCTGAGCGAGTGTGCGTATAGGTGAGCTGAGCGAGTGTGCGTATAGGTGAGCTGAGCGAGTGTGCGTATAGGTGAGCTGAGCGAGTGTGCGTATAGGTGAGCTGAGCGAGTGTGCGTATAGGTGAGCTGAGCGAGTGTGCGTATAGGTGAGCTGAGCGAGTGTGCGTATAGGTGAGCTGAGCGAGTGTGCGTATAGGTGAGCTGAGCGAGTGTGCGTATAGGTGAGCTGAGCGAGTGTGCGTATAGGTGAGCTGAGCGAGTGTGCGTATAGGTGAGCTGAGCGAGTGTGCGTATAGGTGAGCTGAGCGAGTGTGCGTATAGGTGAGCTGAGCGAGTGTGCGTATAGGTGAGCTGAGCGAGTGTGCGTATAGGTGAGCTGAGCGAGTGTGCGTATAGGTGAGCTGAGCGAGTGTGCGTATAGGTGAGCTGAGCGAGTGTGCGTATAGGTGAGCTGAGCGAGTGTGCGTATAGGTGAGCTGAGCGAGTGTGCGTATAGGTGAGCTGAGCGAGTGTGCGTATAGGTGAGCTGAGCGAGTGTGCGTATAGGTGAGCTGAGCGAGTGTGCGTATAGGTGAGCTGAGCGAGTGTGCGTATAGGTGAGCTGAGCGAGTGTGCGTATAGGTGAGCTGAGCGAGTGTGCGTATAGGTGAGCTGAGCGAGTGTGCGTATAGGTGAGCTGAGCGAGTGTGCGTATAGGTGAGCTGAGCGAGTGTGCGTATAGGTGAGCTGAGCGAGTGTGCGTATAGGTGAGCTGAGCGAGTGTGCGTATAGGTGAGCTGAGCGAGTGTGCGTATAGGTGAGCTGAGCGAGTGTGCGTATAGGTGAGCTGAGCGAGTGTGCGTATAGGTGAGCTGAGCGAGTGTGCGTATAGGTGAGCTGAGCGAGTGTGCGTATAGGTGAGCTGAGCGAGTGTGCGTATAGGTGAGCTGAGCGAGTGTGCGTATAGGTGAGCTGAGCGAGTGTGCGTATAGGTGAGCTGAGCGAGTGTGCGTATAGGTGAGCTGAGCGAGTGTGCGTATAGGTGAGCTGAGCGAGTGTGCGTATAGGTGAGCTGAGCGAGTGTGCGTATAGGTGAGCTGAGCGAGTGTGCGTATAGGTGAGCTGAGCGAGTGTGCGTATAGGTGAGCTGAGCGAGTGTGCGTATAGGTGAGCTGAGCGAGTGTGCGTATAGGTGAGCTGAGCGAGTGTGCGTATAGGTGGGCTGAGCGAGTGTGCGTATAGGTGGGCTGAGCGAGTGTGCGTATAGGTGGGCTGAGCGAGTGTGCGTATAGGTGGGCTGAGCGAGTGTGCGTATAGGTGGGCTGAGCGAGTGTGCGTATAGGTGGGCTGTGAGCTGAGCGAGTGTGCGTATAGGTGGGCTGTGAGCTGAGCGAGTGTGCGTATAGGTGGGCTGTGAGCTGAGCGAGTGTGCGTATAGGTGGGCTGAGCGAGTGTGCGTATAGGTGGGCTGAGCGAGTGTGCGTATAGGTGGGCTGAGCGAGTGTGCGTATAGGTGGGCTGAGCGAGTGTGCGTATAGGTGGGCTGAGCGAGTGTGCGTATAGGTGGGCTGAGCGAGTGTGCGTATAGGTGGGCTGAGCGAGTGTGCGTATAGGTGGGCTGAGCGAGTGTGCGTATAGGTGGGCTGAGCGAGTGTGCGTATAGGTGGGCTGAGCGAGTGTGCGTATAGGTGGGCTGAGCGAGTGTGCGTATAGGTGGGCTGAGCGAGTGTGCGTATAGGTGGGCTGAGCGAGTGTGCGTATAGGTGGGCTGAGCGAGTGTGCGTATAGGTGGGCTGAGCGAGTGTGCGTATAGGTGGGCTGAGCGAGTGTGCGTATAGGTGGGCTGAGCGAGTGTGCGTATAGTGCAACCGACAGAAATATTTTAATTGGTGTAAAATATATTTTTCCTTTTTTTGGAAGCCTAAATCTGGGGTGCGTCTTATAGTAAGAAGCGTCTTATAGTCCGAAAAATACGGTATATTAAAAAAAAAAAAACACACACTATTAAAATGCGTTCAGACAAAGAGCAGAATACAGAATCAAAAACTCTCTAAAGACAATTTATATTAAATATCAGAAAAAAATGGATCTATGAGTAAGTGTCCCTGGTTAATCATGATGGATTTGATGGCTCATAGTCTTCAGTCAAAAGGCAAGAGTTCTCCTACTGGAGATTTTGCCAATTAAGGCCGCCTTATAGGCCTGTGGAGACCTAAAGCCATTGATGCTCCACTAGGGAATTCTGGGAAGTATGAAAATATGGTTTCCAAGGTGTTAAATGGAAAATAATGCCTCCTTTTGCTACCTTGAAAGCCAGCCTCCTTAACACCAAGTAGAACCTACAAGAAGTTTAATACAGCACTGCATTTTGAAATTCTTTCCTGCTTCCCAGTATGCAGCATGGAAGCATAAATACCATCACCATGAAGTGCAATTTGTTACGCAGAAAACAAGCCCTCACAGAGCTCTTTACGTGTAAATAAAAAAAAAATAAAAATATATATTATATATATATATATATATATATATAATATATATTTTTTTTTTTTTGATTGTGGGGATCCAAAAATAAAACAACAAAGGGAGAGGTCCTTAAAGGGTGAAGTATCAAATGCGTTTTTGAAGACTTTTTCAACACTATTAAAGTGAGATAGGTCTAAGATGCTGTGGTAACACACCCGATTGCTATATACATTACGCCTTGCCCTAAAAACATTGCAGTTATATTCATTAGAAACTACGGTAAGTAATTCAGAGACTTCTGGTGATGAAAATAATGTTTTAAACCATTTCTTCCTTTACTCTTGGTTTCAACTTTTTTTGTACTATATATTGATAAAGTGCAGTATAAGGGATATGTGACAAATAGTTTTTTGATCTATGTGCGAGGGCCCTGCGAAATCCACACTGTTATAAGCCAAATATGATTTTTTTTTCACGTTTTGTTTAAACTACATTTAATTGCATTTTATTCATTATAAAAATCTTGATATCACAATATCAGGATATTCCATGAGGCTGATGGGGTCACAGATTCTCCTTTTCTCTTAATATAATTTCTATTTTCTCTCCAATACTGCGCTGTTTTTCTGGCACCCACCCATTTCCCAAATTTGATACTAGAGTGTACATTCCACAACTGTTTTCCTTTATAGGGTGTTTTTTATTTTTACAGCTCTATGGTGTATGTTAGAATATTTTTGTTGTCCTGCTTCACTGAAGAAATAGAAAGAAAATACTGATGCAGATGTGAACAGATTCTTTGTTAAACAACCTTAGGTACCATGAATGAGATCCTAGCGTGGTCCACAATAGAGTAAGATAACTGATGAATAACAACAAGTATATATAGTATAAAACAACATACCGTCTACTGTTAATATCAGAACACTCATGGCGGGACAATGGCCAGATATCTTCAAAAAACAACTCTCCTTTCTTGTAGGCTTTATGTGCAAGAGGTGAAAGCCAAGAAAAAGTCATGAACGAAAACAATCCAGCATTATCCACAGGGTGCTGGTGTCTGTAAAGAACATAAATCGAGAATTATTAAAAAAGCTATGCAAAGTATTTCAGATCACTTTTAAATACTGTGTCGGGGGGTAGTAGATCTTAAAGGGGTTTTCCCACGAAAGAAAATTCTCACATTTCAATCCCCAAGTGATGTAAACACAATAAAAATCATTTTCACCCCTTATTTTACAATGTTACTCAGTTGTATTGCCGTTTAAGCTCCCAGGCTTCTCAGGGCAAAATCCCAGGGTGTGCTCTAAGCAGACACATTATGATCCATCTAGTTCTGTGGGGTGACAATGTGGTTACATTATCAGGAACAGGTGTATATACCCTTTAATCCGGCTTCTGACATTGTACTAACATACAGACACATAGAAAGAGACAGATCAGAGATGCATGATATGCCTATTACACAGAGACACTGTTAGCGCTGCTACATCTAACAGATCTGTGCCCGTTTCCCCCTTCCCTCAGATCACTTTTCTCCTTGTAGATGGTAGTTTGCAGCTGCTCTCTGCTCACAATGTGCTGACAGGAAGTGTCTGTATCAGTGTGAGCCATGTCCAGGGGGAGTGGCTACAGGCACACAGCAGAGAGACACCAATCTCAGCTCCATGCTGTCACATACAAATCAAAGATGGCGGCCACCTGACCCCAAGTCAGAAGTTACATGGTCCTGTCTAGGGGCAAATTAAATTGTGTGCACCAGGACTGATAGAGACAGGTTGGACTTATATCTGAAATGCTGCATTTTTGTTAATAACACTGAATTAAAGAATGTGTTTTTGTTATCCTGAGTACATATAAGAAACATAAGAAAACCCCTTTAAAAGGACATCTACCATTAGATATGCAGTAATCTTTTAGTATGTATGTGGTGCAGCGTTTCCAGGAATCAAGGGTTTTAAAAATATTTTAATTAGGCTAGTAGTTTAATGTTGTAAATCTTGAGACAGTGTCCCTTTAGCGTCTTACAAGCATATAGAGATGGAAAAGACAACTTACTTGGAAGTAATTCGAAACGGTTTCAGCAAGTGTAGACCATAGTGGTATTTGCTATTGGGGTGATTTTCACCCAAGAACTGCAATTGTGAGTGTGCGGAGACATCCAATGGAAGCCCCTCAGCTCGTGCAGCAGTTTCTAGGGCATCAAGGCAGTCCACATTCTGCAAGTTGGAAAAGAAAACAGGATTACTAACAATACAGCAGGTATTAGAAAATATCAAATCTCAAAATAGTAATGAGGAACTGTAACACCAGTTTGGCCAACAGCCAACTTTTCTGACTCCACTACCCTGGTGGAGCAGCACATCTGTGTTGAACTGGGAGAGGACATCAACAAAAACAGAATTTAAGATGTTCCTCTATCTGAACTGTGCTGCTCAGTGTTACCTAGATCTCATTTCCTCTCCATTGGTAAACTCTTGACCATCATTGGGGATGGGGGGGGGGTTTGTTTGCTAATGGTCCACCGAGAATTGCAAGAAATATTCTGAAAGCCCCGACTAACAGAAGTGCTAACTTTACCCCATATTTCTTGTTTCTACTTCTTGTAGGTCATACTTGGTGTCAAGGGGGCTGCCTTTCAAGGTGGCAAAAGGAGGCATTGTTTTCCTGCTGAACTGGAATCCTCCTAAGCGCCCTATGCTAGGGAAATGGTTCTCGCTGATTAATGCAGAATTGCAGGTTTATGAACTCACTTACACCTGCTGATTGGACCTTTTACTTCCCTGAGATGGATGTGTGCCTTTACACACAGTTGTATTTTAAAAAATGCTTTTATTTTCATTTCTCAAAAAAAAAAAAAAAAAAAAAACAGGATGTCCAATCTGCAAAATATTAGATGCCTTTGTGGGCAAGTCAGGAGGACACTGATGCACATAAGGTTTTCTGCCAACTATGCCAAAAATGCCAGGTTTAGCCATTACGCATATGGCATGTATTTCAAGCACTAGACTGCTAGAGAATTTAACCCAGTTCTGCAAGACTAAGAAATAAGCCAAACATTGCCTGTTTTTTGTGTATTTTATGCATGGGGATGAAGCTCAACCTTACCACTGAAATGGTTGAATTCTGCACTGGATTTTGTAGCAGTGTAAAACAGTTTCCACAATATGTGTATGGGATTTTCATAACTCCCTTAAGCTACAATGCTGCTGTATTTATGGCTTATGGAAGGCTAGTAGTGAAAAAGTATATACAAAATTGGAAATAGGACTGCAACAGGAGTAAAACTATGGCGTGCACTGGAAAAGATACTGGGTAGATTTATCTTATGTATCAGTTATCTAATATGTAACATAACTTTGTATAAAGCATCTGTCAATAGTATCAAGTCAATTCATGACCATTAAAACAATTACCCAAATACAATGCATGGAGAAAAAAACAAAACAAAAAAAAAACACCACACCTTTTACAATGTATGCAAGATTCCCAAAATAAAATTTAAAGAGGAGTCATAACCGCCTTCTACATTGCTTTAAGTGCTCCATTATGGTACTTCATTATAATAAAACACTAGAAAGAATGATCCTTCCATTATGCAGCTACACTCAATGACAATTACTGTCAGAGGCAGCCTTAGAAATGTAAAAATAGGCGAGATTGCTTCCTGATCTGGTACATGAAGTATGGATACATTGCTCTATCTGAAAAAGTCTGAAATCACAATTGTTACCTGAAGTACTAATGCCGCAGACATTTGAGCTTTTTAAAAGCTTTATAAATAAAAGATAAAGAAACGAAAAATGGGGGATGTTGAGCAAAAAGAAGGTTTTAAAATGATAAGCTAGAAAAGCGGATGAAAAAAATTCTTTGGAAAAGGGAAATCATTTATCGTTTCTCACAAATCAAAGGGAAGACCTAAAAGCCTCAGTAAGTTTTCATAATATACACAAAATACATGGTATGTAAGGTATATCTATGTAGACCAAAAAAAAATAAATAAAATAATCCACCATCCAATCTAAACATATAGGAATGGTGAAAAATGGGCTAAAAACATAAATTAAATATTTTCACCTCCATGGAAAATCAAAATATAACCATATAAAATAAAGCGGCAGGCCCGGAGTTGGGCGGGTTTAAACAATGGTGCAAATGGTGTACCAATGTGCTTAAGATGGAGACCACTGTCCAGAAAAGTGCAGCGCTCCTAGGGTCAGTAAACCTCTAACACAGGAGTCAAAATAACCCCTGATGAAATGTTCCATCACTGATGGCTCAGGAAACAAGTAGGGAGCCCGCTCAAATAGGGTATTCCAGGGCATTAAAGGAGGACCTGTCACCCCAGAAAAAACCCACCCACCAAATGTGCTCCCCATAATCCTCCCCCAGCCCCTTTCTCCCTAGCCATTTTTTTTTTTTTTAACTTATGTGCAGTAAATTGATTTAAACCGATCCGACCTCTTACCAAATAAGGTCGGATCCTGTATCTGGTGTGCTGGCAGTCGGCGGTATTCATAAGGGGGCGGCCGACACACCCCCAGCACGGCCCTGCCAGCGGTCACATTGTAGGAGAAGCCAGCAGCATCAATAAACAGCTGTAACAATTATCAAATGTGTATGCAATTAAGCTTTATTGTTAACCCTGGTTCTTATGACAACCCAACATTTTTAAAAATCCAATTGTCACCGAGACCTCCAAAAAATTTGGCTGCGGTTACAATTATAAAGCATACGGTTCTGACTTATATACAAATTCAACTTAAGAACAAACTTACAGAACCTATCCTGTACATAACCCGGGGACTGCCTGTACTTGTAACCAAAGCAACCAAAACAAAAACAATTAAAGTTTTGCATAACTTTACATCTCCTATTGGCTATAATGTGAGAGTGAATAACCTAGTATGTATTTTAAAATGGACACTTCAAATAAATAATGTGGAACCATTTTTGCTTACTAGCAGAAATTGCAATATTTTGGCTCATTTCCCATAAAACGGAGATCTCTTAACAGTTAACTCAATGCCTCTGAAACATTCAGAAGAAAAGTCCCACCAGAACCAGTGAAGGGCACAATATTGCATGGAGTCACTTTTCTGAGGACATTGAGGCGGCAGTGTTCTGTTCCCCCAGATTTTGCTAGGTTGCTTTCTTTCCCTAGAGAACGGAATTTGCAGGTCACAGACTGCTACAAACAAACAGCCCACACATGTCCCTGTAATGTATAGGACACATGTACAATACTTGCCATTAGGTGGTTGTCTCAGCGACAGTCCTGTCCGCATGCAGCGTCTCTGATGTCATATAAAGGGAATAGGGGCAAGACAGTGTCTCTACACCATGTAACACAGTTCTAGTAGGAATGAATTTTCACAACCAATAAAATGTGGACATCTTGCCAACAGATAGACTATTGGCAAGAAGGTTTTCAAGGGTCACATTATGTCAAGACCAAAAACTAAATGTCTGCATATATAGTTTAGACTTCGACATAAGTAGCTCTTAATTACAGTTAGGTATGGAACATAGCAACACAGTGGATAGACTTAAAATATAACCAAGTGAAAAGGACATGGGATTATGTCAAAGTCTATTTGTGCCGCGATTAACCTCTTTACAACTTGGTCATTTTGCACCTTCCCGAAACGGCCCTTTTTTAAAATCCGACATGTGTCACTATGAGTGATCATAACTCAGGAATGCTAGAAAGAGGTCCAGTAAACCCCCCCCCCCCCAAAAAAAATAAAAACACTGTAGGGGCGTAAGTAGCTGATAGCGATGCCTCATTATTAGCAGTGTGGAACTGTTAGCTTGATCGGAACCTTCCGATTAAACTAGCTAACACTGCAGTGCCATACCCTGAATATGCCGGACCGCTAAGCTTATTCATGAGTGGGCGGGACTAGGAGGAGGTGCCACCGGCCCATGGCGTCGTACTGCTAGCACTTGCTATTATTTAGCCCTCTCCGCCACGTTCAAGCCAGTGGGGCATGAAGCGAATGGGCCGGAGTCTGTAGAGTTTGTGGAAGTCATTCAGTAACAGTAACCTGGTATTGGACCGTTCTGGCTTTTAAAGTATTGTATAAAGGAAACCTAGCACTTGAAGAAGTGGTAGGTGTAAGAAGGCAATACCGAGCACCAGCTCAGGGTGAGCTGGTGCCGGAGCTTATTTTTGTCAGTGTTTTAAACAATTTTTAAACTTTATGGCCGAAGCTGCTTCGGCACACCATGCGCGCGACCATACGGCCCTCCTTCACTTCCTATGTAGCCGTGCGCACGGTCGCGCGCATGGTGCGCCGAAGCAGCTTCGGCCATAAAGTTTAAAAAAAGTGTTTTAAACCCTGATACAGCGGTTTAAAACACTAACAAAAATAAGCTCGGTATTCCCATCTTACACCTACCACTTCAAGTACTGAGATTTCGATGCATAGTGCAACCCTAGTAACATCATCCCTGCACCTTTAGCCTTCTGATAATAGCAAACTGTACACCATGTATGTGATTGCATGAAATCACAGCAGCCTCCATGGAAGATGGAAAGGAGTAGAAGTCCATCAAGGTGTGTCTTCATGTGTTCAGATACATGCATGGGGTACAGTTTGCTAATGTTAAAAGGCTAAAGGACCTGAGATTATGTCAGTCTGGTCAAATGACATGAACTGTGACCAGTAAGGAGGCATAAAGCATGGGGAGTAGATGGGAGGGGCCACATGAGCAGGACACGCCCCTCCCCCTCTGATGCCAGGTAACATAAGATAAAAGGTGATTTATGTGAATGTAAGCAAAACATTTTTAAGCTAAAAAAAAAGGGTGTTAGTTACCAGGGCTCTATAGGAATCTGTCACTGGCTATATATGTGCAAATGTGGTGATGGTTCCCTTTAAATCAAGCCCGAATATGAAAATATACTCTAACAAAAACAGTATTAAAAACATGAAAATCCTGGAAGCAGTATTTTTTGTTACTGCATCTAAAAAGAATAAATAGAAATTATGACCAGTGGGGAAAACTGCAGCTGTGAGAAATAGTACAAGTGGCTCTTCCCTGTTCCCCCAAAAACTTGCCTTCAGATTTGCTAAACGTACAATTAAGTGAGGAAGTTATAAACCGAAACCAACCAGTTACAGTCTTCTTGTCTTGTTTGCTTAGTAGACAAGTCTGGTAACTGGGTAAAAGCACTCAGCTCATGAGAATAACGTTTTCATAGGAATCCCGGTCACTGGATATAAAGAAGTCAGGGCAGGCAGCCAATGTCCTCTGAAGCAGTAACATGACAATGACTGAGTGTCTGCAGCCGTGGCACGTGACACATTGCATAATCAAAGGAGATGGAAAATAAGGAAGTGGCCTGACCAAATGCTGACTCATTCAGACAAAAAGGCTGACCTAATGTAATTATTACAGTACATTCAGTGCTTTGTAATTAACACTTTCACTACAACTATTAAACAAAAGCTTTAGGTATATATAGACAGAACCGATTACAAAACAAATATCAACAGAACTATCTTTGCATCCACATGAAGATTTGAGAATAAGCGGAGGGAGAAAAGTGGGAAATCTTATGAACAGAAACATTACATAAACAAACACAGAAACCCTAAAACATTAAAAAATTATGTATCTGAGGTACACATATTAACCTTTGTTCTTTTTTGTTTTATGTGTTGTTTTTTTGTGTTGTGTTGTTTACACAAGCAATTGCTGTAACACAAATACATAGGTCTTTGTCATTACACTAGTGACTAAAAGCTACTAGAAAGCCCCTCACATAAAAGACATTGTGGCCAATAGTAGAAAGAGAATTTCAGAAGAACTGTGTAGCCTACACATTGCATTAGTAATATAAATACACTACAACACATCTTCATAAAGAATAAGCAGCATGTTGTAGTCTGTAAAGGCATCAGAAAATTAGACACTATATATATACCAAAACTGACTGGTTCTGTCACTTTCCACATCGTATCCATATACTTAGAAATTGGCAACACCCATGCTTATGTGGGTAAGAAGTCACAACCACACCTCCCTAAGAGAGGCCAACAAAAAAACTGAACTGTAGTAAACCAAATGTTACACACAGATATGCAAGGTCATTCTAAATTCTCACAATTTAAAAGGGGTATTCCCATGAAGACAAGTTTCTTATATGAACTCAGGTTAACAAAATAACACATTCTCCAAGTCACTTATTAACAAAAAAATACAGGATTTCACAGGTACAGTCATGGCCAAAAGTTTTGAGAATGACACAAATATTATATTTTCACATGATCTGCTGCCCTCTGGTTTTTATGTGTGTTTGTCAGATGTTTTTATCACATACAGAAATACAAGTGCAATCATATTATGAGTAACAAAAGCTTTTATTGACAGTCAGAATGAGTTAATGCAGCAAGTCAATATTTGCAGTGTTGACCCTTCTTCTCCAGGACTTCTGCAATTCTCCCTGGCAGCTCTCAATCAACTTCTGGGCCAAATCCTGACGATAGAAGTCCATTCTTGCTCAATCAATGCTTGCATTTTGTCACAATTTGTTGGTTGTCTGTTTGTCCACCCGTCTCTTGATGATTGACCACAAGTTCTCAATGGGATTAAGATCTGGGGAGTTTCCAGGCCATGGACCCAAAATCTCTATGTTTTGTTTCCTGAGCCACTTGGTTATCACCTTTGCTTTATGGCAAGGTGCTCCATCATGCTGGAAAAGGCATTGTTGATCACCAAACTGCTCTTGGACGGTTGGGAGAAGTTGCTCTTAGAGGACATTCTGGAACCATTCTTTATTCATGGATGTGATTTTAGGCAAGACTGTGAGAGCCGATTCCCTTGGCTGAGAACCCGCCCCACACATGAATGGTTGCAGGATGCTTTACAGCTGGCATGAGACAAGACTGGTGGTATCGCTCACCTTGTCTTCTACAAACAAGCTGTTTTCCAGATGTTCCAAGAAATCAGAAAGGGGATTCATCAGAGAAAATGACTTTACCCCAGTCCTAAGCAGTCCACTCCCTATACCTTTTGCAAAATATCAGTCTGTCCCTGATGTTTTTTCTGGAGAGAAGTGGCTTCTTTACTGCCATCCTTGACACCAGGCCTTGCTCCAAGATTCTCCGCCTAACAGTGCATGCAGATGCCTCACACCTGCCTGCTACCATTCCGATCCCGAAGCCGAAACACTTAAGCCCTGGAGCCTTTTTGGCAACAATGGAACCTCTCTCCTTGAATTCCTTGATGATGCAATAAATTGTTGACTGAGGTGCAATCTTTCTAGCTGCGATACTCTTCCCTGTTAGGCCAGTTTTGTGCAGTGCAATGATGACTGCATGTGTTTCTTTAGAGATAACCATGGTTAACAGAAGAGAAACAATGATGCCGAGCACTTAGAAAGTGTCCAGTGGTGTGATTAATGACAGATTGATATCCAGCCCTGTCTTCATCAACACCCACACCAGTGTTAATGGAGCAATCACTGAAACGATATTAGCTGCTCCATTTAAGGCAGGCCTGCAATGAAGTTGACATGTGTTTTGGGGGAAAAAGTTCATTTTCTAGGCAAATATTGACTTTGCAATTCATTGCTGTTAAGCTGATCACTCTGTATATGTCTCTATCAGTCCTGCATCTTGGATTCCTGTGTGACAGCATGGAGCGGAGATTTCTGTCTCTCTCTGCTCTGTGCCCGTCATCGAGAGGTAAGAGAAGCAGACTACAAGGAAATAAGTTATCCGGGGGAAGGGGGCAGCAGGCACATATCTGTGAGAACAGAAATGCAGCAGCGCTGGCAGTGTAAAAGTCTGGGATCTCATATCTCATGTGTCTGTCAGTACAAAGTCAGAAGCCAGATGAAAGTGTGTATAAACATATATAAAATGTATATAGAGGCCCGGCCCACACCCTGGAATTTTTCAGTGATCATCCTAGGGAGTGCTAGGCGCTAAAACAGTAATACAAATTGTAAAATTGTAAAGCAAGGGGTTAAAATGATCTTTAAGGTGTAAACATCCCTAGGGGATTGAGACTTGAGAATTTTCTTTCATGGGAAAACCCTTCAAGTATAGAATTTCCAAACTACTGTGTGTGAATCCCACAAATATGATGACAGTATTGAGAACAGGGGAATTTTTCAGGACTGGCCACAATCACAGCCGATAGATTATACAAGTTCTAATAAATAATTGATTATACTACCGGTATATTGTCTTGTTCATCAAATAAACTCCTCTTTTGCATCTCATCTGCTACATTCAAGTTTCATTAGATATGTTTAAGAATCCAATAGGATTACCAAGCTCTGGAATAGTCTATATTCTCAAAAGTTTCTGAGGGCAGAACTGTTCTAGTTGCCCATGGCAACCAATTAGAGCTCAGCTTTCATTTTATAAACAGGGGAAATAAAAGCGGAGTTCTAATTGGTTACCATTGGCTACTAGAACAGTTCTGCCCTCAGAAACTTGGCAACTCTCAAAGGATTTGTGAACCATCATAATCATTATAAGCCATCTCCATTATCTCTGTAAATTAATCGATGACTCGGCTTGCATGAGTAATATATGACTGGATTCAAGAATTGCTTCCCCACAACTATGAGTCACTGCAAAGAGTAATTTAAGTGGGAGAATTGGACTAGAACACAGAAAGTCTACGAAGATGTAGATTGTATTACCTCTAAAGCTGGTGTGGTAATTGCTAACTAAAAAACAGATTATTAATAAATTCACCACATTCAAATATGCAAGTTAGCCCACAAAAGGGCATATCACTACACCTAAGGTGCCCAGTTCAGATGATTCTATTCTTAGGGCAACCTTCTGGGATCGCTGTATTTCAGTTCTGAGATGCCACATAAGGAATAGTGGTATTAGCATACTAGATTAATAGCTTAGACCGCAGAACCAAGTTTAGCAGGTTAAACATTTTGAGATGATTACAGATGTATTCTGATGGCTTATACTGCATATTGTTTTGTAACAGTGTCAAAATTGTAAACTGTACAACTCCTTGTTCAAAAGATCAATAACATGTCATATCCCAACGTTCTAGGAAAAAACCCTACTTACAAATTTGACAGGATGGGTGCAAGGGTCTTCAAGGTGTGGATGAGCACAAGGACCATTTTTGCTCCTACCTTCAAAGCTGTCATTACTATTGGCACTGTGGAATGACAAGCATGTACCACACCCATTTACCCAAATTACAGAATGCCCAAAAGAGGGCTTTGGGTCTTGAAAGATGTGTTTACAATAAATTTATGCCCACCGATTCCAGACTTTTAGATCTTTAGATTTGATCTATTTATTTCACCTGTATTCAGAGATAAGCACAGAAGAATATCCTGGACGATGTTAACACAGTGTTAGGCCTAATGCACAGATAATTTGGGGATGTGTGCTAGCCATGAACGGCTAGCTTATGCCCCCAATTACCTTAACGGGCGTATAGACAAAGCCATGGTTTCAGTGCATAGGACGACTACCCAAGCCACAAAACTCGGCATGACCTATTCCTGCCTGGTCATGAGTGTGCACATAGCAAAACCTGCACCTCAAAAATACATGTCAGGATCAGCACTTTCCCAACCTGCACAATTAAAGAGGACCTTTCACACCAACTTGGGACCCTAAACCAACTGCAGGTCCAAATAGACCTGCTGTTCAGGGCCCCAAATCGGCCTTTATCAGGTCTCCAAGTAGACCAGTTGTGAAAAACCCACATATTTATACTTACCTAGATGAGAGTCTGATGAGAACCTCTTCGTGCAATACTGGGTGGAGCCAAGATCAGTCCCCAGCTCCATTGTGCATGCATCATACATACAGTGCATGCACACTGAAGCCAGGATGTACCACACTGGCTTCACTTGCAGCAGAGCAATGGCACATGAAGCTCAGGAGAGAAGGCAAGTGTGTTTTTTTTTTTTTTTTTTTATTATTGTGCCCAATATTGTGCCAAGAACCTTAAAAAGGGTGATTTGGGGCACTGAACCACTGATCCATAAGGAATCACCCTGACAGGCTCTCTTAAAAAAGCTTAAAAGGTAAAGGTGTATTCCCGTCTGAGCATTCACGTTCAGTTTCATTAATCTGCCATATATAAACATTTCTTCAATTAGATATTAAAAAAAAATTTAATAAAAAAAAATTTTAGATAATTTTTCATAAATGTAGTGATATGGTCCCATAGAAACAAGACTGTGTCCCTGTATACGACCACCTCTGATGGAGGGATTGCACAAAGAAACAAAGTTTTTGTATATGAAATGTCCAGGAGTTACTGCATGTCCCGCAACCGTCCTGTGGCAATGATTGCTGAACCCAGGAGGTCAGGCAGAGCTCAATAGTGCATGTCTGGCTACTGCTGTCAAAATGTGAGGTGGTCGTATCCGAGGAAGCCATCTCGTTTCTAAGGGACAACATGGCTCCATTTATGAGAATTTATCTTCACACAGGAACATTTTTTTTTAATAACATCCAATTGAAAAAATGTTTATATATGGTAGATTCATGAAACTGAATGTGAATGCCCAGATGAGAATACCCCTTAAGTTAATCTTCTGTTCAATATCAGGAATGGAGTTAAATATTTATTCTGCTATTCATGACCAGTCTTCAAAACCTACAGAAAGGTGCCATTTAAAGGAAAACTAACAGAGCCCCTCTGTGCTGTACTTTCACAGGCTATTACACCGCTCCCAACTGCTCCATCAGCACTTCCCCCTCACTCTGCCTGCTGTAATCCTTGTACACTCCACCAGCATGTCAAGCTACAACACGGAGGGGCTCTGGCAAGGCCTCAGGGCCTATAAAACCACAACAGAGCATAATTTAGCATTATTTTTAAACATTCATTTTAGAAGAGGCCACGGAATAACAAAGAAGATTACCACAGTCACAGTGCCTGGATCTAGGAGTAAATGCTTGGTTGGATTGTATGAAGCAGATGGCACATCTTATGGAAAATCTACCAAAGACCTTAAGAATGAAACCTACCTTCATTTTCCTACAATAACTTTTTTTTGTCCTTTTACTTGTATTAATTATAAGGACCCAATCCGGTTATTTTCCACCTAAACTATTCATTAATTCCCATATTTTGTCATAGTCACTAATTGGAAGATCGCACGAGTGAGCAAGTGAAATATACATCTCCTTCATGTGAATCCGTCACCTGCAACAGTAGCTCATGAATAAATCATACCTGATAAAGAACAAACAGGTGCGCCACTATTAATATGAGCCCTCATAGTGTAAGCAGTAGACATTGGTAAACAATACAAACATTCTCCAATGTTCCCTGCTTCACAGCACACTAGTTGTACAGAAACAAAATACTATTGTGTGACTTGAACAAAGATCTTAGTGTGAAAGGACACATATGGAGTTATTGTGCAGCAAAATTTAAAGAGAAGCCATCATGATTTAGGAATATTAATGGTCACCAACCTGGCTACTAACCGGTGCACAATGATGTCATTTTATACACTGGAAGATTAAGCATTACTCCAGTTTATTAAACAGCATTCAGATAATGTATTAGGTGTCTTATTGAGTAAAGACTGTGCGAAAACACAACTTTTATTCCAAAACACATAAAAACTGCACTAAAGTGTCATCTGCAAAAAGTGTGTGTGTCATCAGTAATAAATATCAAATGAATTACCTTGCAGAAGTATACACTCTGGAGGTGTTATAACGAGCAATAGCGTCCGATTTTTGTCTTAGTGCATTAAGGTAACATCACTCTTACCGTAATTCAGATGTGTTTTGCTCCCAGGCTGGAGGTAGGGGATGCCAGATAAAACTATTGTCCCTATGGGGTCCCCTATAACTCCCGCCATGACAAGGGCAGTCTCTTGACCTTGTCCCTAGACCTTCCTATAATATCTATGTAATACTGTTTTTCTTGCGCTGAGGGTGGGGGTCACTATGTGCCTGTACATTGCTTTGTTAATGTCATTGAAAAGGTTTGCAGTACCATGTAGATTATCTTATGTCAAGGGTTCATATATTGCGTCGATGCTGGACCCTATTCACACGGCCCTGTATATGAAACCAGAAGTTTACTGCAATTGGTAGACGGCTTCCTATACGTTTTCCTGCTGATGTCCTCTGCTACGTTCAAAGTGGTAAACACACCCACAAGGGGATGGGCTTTTCAGCATCACCATGGAGACGCGTCTATCAAATCCTACCCACCAAACTGGATCATGCGCACTACTGGTTGACTATGCTCCAGGCTGTGTACATTGTGGTTTGCGACCAATAGGTGCGACAGAATTTGTAAGTGCCAGCCTGCATACCTAGGATCTCCTAGTCCACCAGGACTTGAGACGAGCAGTCTTCTTTTCAGGGCGCTAGCTTACAGCAAACCCTATGTGACTTGCATGCCACTGGATGTCTGGCCCGAGCTAAACCACTTTTATGGACGGCCGTACCAGTACTGAGACACTTTAATCCCTTTGAGGAGTCAAATTACAAAATGCGTCAGGGAATTTGGCATGTACAGGAGCATGCTCTAACAGGGACAACTGTGGACTACCCTTGTAAGGGCGGGAGTTATAGGGGACCCTATAGGAACAATAGTTTCATCTGGCATCCCCTACCTCCAGCCTGGGAGCAAAACACATCTGAATTATGGTAAGAGTGATGTTACCCTAATGCACTAAGACAAAAAAAAAAAAAATATCAGACGCTATTGCTCGTTATAACACCTCCATAGTGTATACTTCTGCAAAGAAGTTAATTTGATATTTATTACTTATGACACACACACAGTTTTTATGACACTTATGCGGTTTTATGTGTTTTGGAATAAAACTTATGTTTTAGCACAGTCTTCACTCAATAAGACCCTTAATATGCTACTTTTCGAGAATTTACAGTGAACTAATTATACAGTTGAGACTTATTCAACATTCAAATAATATTGACACACTGGGAAGTCTCTTCCTGGCTTGATTGCTGTTCCATAAGCAAGGTACATACTGACATCTTAGTATCATTGGCTATTATTTAAGCCATATTTAAGACACTTCTCTACCCATGTGGCTCCATAAATGTCATTTGAATACATTATTTTCTATGTGTAATGCTCAATCTATCAGAAAGTCAATCATTTGGTGTATTATGGGCCTAAATCCACAAGAGATTCCTTTGAAAATTAGGACCTTTTAGATGTTATCCTTCATATGCTACAGTTGCTTCCTTGTGCATTTAAACTTCACCTAAACACAGCAACTAAATATACCCCCATATAGAAATTATTTAAAAAAAAATATATAAATTGGGAGGTCTGTCAATCACAAAGTAGGATCGATCATATGCCTACTGTGTCCAGTTATACATATAGCTGACCGGTCACCAGTAATGTCATTTTCAACTGGTGGCAGGTTGCCTTAGCTTAGGATATGCCGAATACTGACACTACATTATAAAACATAACCAAGCTCCTGGAGCAAGGGGGTGAAGGCAGTCAGTCCCCTCCTCCATTTCAATGTGGAGGAGAGGAAGAAAGCATGAGGAGATCCAGACAGAATGCTGATGCCCCTGCCCCTCTAAATGTGGAAAAATGTGAAATAAAGTTTTAAGAAGTAGTGGCAGTACTTAGAATGCTGACATAAGCATTTTTAAATTCAACATAGTATAGGCTAGTGAACTTCTCAGCAGCTAAAAATGACACTCCTGGTGACAGGTGCGCTTTAAAAGTGGTGTTCCCAGAATCAGCATTTATCACCTGTCAACAGGGGAGTCAACAACTGAACGATGGAAGTACCATATATGGAACCAAAAACAAAGCAAATTGGTCTCCACCACATTTTAGAGACGGAAGGCATGACGGATGCTCTGGAATGCAATTTTTAAAATATTCTATACAAGAAAACCTCCTTGATTAAGGAAAAGATATTAAAAAAAGTGTATAATATGTAATCTATAAAACGGTGGACTTTTAACGACATAAAACTAAATTAAAAAAAAAAAAAAAAAAAAACTAACCGGTGATTTTGCCTTGGTATATTTGAAGTCTTCTTGCTCTTTTTTCTCATCTTTGTTGGTTTGCTCCCGAACATTTCTGTACCCGATGCTGGGTATGACATATTCGACTCCGAGATCTAGATCTTTCATCTTTTCTTAGCATTGAGTGCCTCTAGTGACACAGCGTTCACTAAAAACTAATAAAAAGAAAATGAATTAAAAAAAAAAAAAAACTGTTTGCACCTCCTGTAATTATTCACACATTAAGTCCTACACTGACTACAATTTTCACAGCCTCCAGTAAAGCTCTGTTACAAGAGCAGGCACATGCCCAGACAAGTCTTCAACCGAAATCCTTGTATTTGGTCCATCAGAAAGGATTGGTGTTACTTCTGCCAGCATTTTGCTTCATTCATGACATCATCGCTTGGCTGAAGAGAAAGCAGCAGGCGGATCAGTAAGTGTGTCATGGATAAGAGGGAGGCGCAGGATTGTTATAAAACTGCCCGTTAGATTAGTGGCTTTACATCTAATCTGCTTTTATGGAGACATTCTTGGTACACCCTGCCTCTTACAGTGTATACTCTCATCATACAGCCATCTAACCGTCTAAACCCCAGCACCAGTCTCACAATCCATGCAGAGAAATCACCACTGCTTTGTTTAGAGATGAACATCCGGCCCTAAATATATTGTGCATGAAATGAGAGCACATAGACATCTCTGTCACCTGTACAGACTGCAAAGCTGCCCAATCTATGCAGGCAGAAGCCGGGCGTCATGCCGCAGTGTTCATAAATACGTACAAATGCCCGCTGATCTGTGCCAACTCCAGAGCAGCCAATGTGCCACCCCCTGCGCTGTGCGAGAATAAAGGAGCCAGGGACAGACCGCCTGCGCCCCCTGCTGCTCAGCACGAGAACTGCACTGAGAAATAAACAAAAAAGGGTACCCCGCCGTGTGGTACCCCGGCGGGGGCAGACTGCTCCCCTCACAGTGCATGGGCTTATTACACCTATCACCTCCGCTACGTCTGTGTGAGGTAACGGCCCTCGCAGCCGCAATGTCACCTCTATGGGCTCACAACACTGTGCCAGGAGGCCCGCAGAGCTCAGCTACAAGCAGCGCCTCAGCGGCCAATGACAAAGGGAGCGCGTCTGACTGGAAACTAGGGGTGACATTGAGTGCGCCCCCATATACCTCAGTCACACTGAGGTTCAGCTACACGCCAGTGCCCTCTGCAGCACCGCTGTCGCGCCCAGTTACCTGGCAGGTTGTGGGCGCAGGTGTCTGGGATTCAGAGCTGTCACCAGCTTCCGTCCTATCTCTTCCACTGCGGCTCTTCAACTCAGGAAAACAAGCAGCCGGGCTGCGGGGGTGTCCGGGCAGAGAGGCACTGCGCATGCTCAGCGTCAGCAGAGGCTGGCAGTAGTGCTGTGTGTGATGGGAAATGTAGTTTTCGTTTACCTCAACGCCTACTAAAACTTCCCGTGTGCTGACTGCAGCTCCCAGAATGCAGTGGGCCAAAGAGAGGCGTGACTATACTGTCAAAAAGCCGAGGGGGAGGGTTTCTCAATGGAGCCCCGCCCATATGTTCGTGCTGCAGCATCATCCTCTGGAAGGTTCTATGTGGAGATCTGAGTGAGGCCATTTTAGGCCTGGGTGTGACAGTCAGTAGCATTGTGCTGTCCTCCTGGCAGCTCACCAGCTTAGAAACCTACAGGAAATAACTGCTCAGGGTAGAGCTGCATTATGGAGCTGTACAGAGAGTGCCAATTATGGACAGTAATATATTAAAGTAACAAATAGCCTTCATCTTTAGCAGATCAGGGAGAGGGTGATAATGGTCCTACTGTGTAGAACAAACTGGTGCATGTTGTGTCATAGCCTACAGCAGGTGGGCATCCTTATTGTTGATTTGTGTGCCCTTTGGAACGCCCACTCTGTGTGCAATAAATTAGAATCCGTTTCTTTCTTTCCTTTGACCTGCTGGCCATCACTGAAACATGGATCCAGCAGGATGACTCTGCCTCCCGTGCGCATTGTCTTATGGCGGCTTAAACTTTTCTCATTGCTCCAGACCTGAGAATAGGCTTGGAGGAGGGGTAGGTATACTCCTCTCTCCACAATGCACTTTCCAGGTCATTCTTCCTGTACCCTCACTTACTTTCCCATCTTTTGAGGTCCACACCCTTAGACTTTTGCACCCATTTTCACTTCATGTGGCTGTATAATACCATTCTCCCGGCTCGCTCTACCAGTTCCTTGACCGCTTTGCCTCTTGGCTCCCTCATTTTCTATCCTGTGACATTCCAACCATCATTATGGAAGACTTTAACATCCCTATTATCACTCCAATTAGCCCTCCTGCCTCTCAGCTCTTAGCACTAACTACTTCTCATAATGAGGGAAACATCCTCAACTTGGTCTTCTCCTGACTTTCTTCAATATCTAATTTTACCAATTCTTCCTTTCCATTTTCAGACCATAACCTTCCTTCTTTTACTTTCAATAATCCTTCACCTTCTCAAAATACTTCCATCCATTCATACTGGAACCCACATGCCATTGATACTCACCAACTCACCAACCCTTATAGTCTGCACTGTCCCCCATCTCCTCAGTGTCTGTCTCTCTGTCATCTCTAACATTATGTCCTCTATTTTCTTGAAACGTAATCTTTCTAAGATTGAATTTCTTATCTTTCCACCATATACTAACTGACCCAACAATGATTTCTCCATCTCGGTCTGTGGGCCCAAACAGCAGCTACTTCCTATAGCAGCCGCATTGCTAGTATCTCAAGTGGTAAATGCAAAAATAAATGTCAAATAAAAATGTATGTAGAAAAAGCGATCAAAAGAGTGTGAAGGTCTCAAAATGGTATCAATGTAATGAAAGTGTCACCTCTTCCCGCAAAGCGATTAACCTTCCACAGCTCTTTATACCAAAATATAAAAAAAAGTTAAGCCAGAAAATGACCATATGGAAAATTAAAGTTATTAAAACATAAGCTATTAATTTCATCAACAATTCGGAAGAAGCACTGCACACACAAAATGGCCATCGCTCGTTCTCATAGCAGCTCTGCATCACTTCCTTACCCCGTTTTTTCGACTTACTGTGCTGGAATAAGAGAATTATGTGAAGCTGTGGAAATGGCAAGTGCCATTCTTTCTTCTTTTCATATATGACATAAGCTATAAATTTGGTATCTTCATAATTTCACTGATCCAACAAATAAAGGGGACGTTTCATTTGCTCTGCAAATCATAATCAATAAATTCAGAGCCCATAGGAGAGGAGTGACATATTTTTTTAGTGTCGGTTTTGTCATGGAATATTGAATGTAACCCCTCAAAGGTAATTTTCATTGGCAAAAAAAACAAGACTTAATACATATCAGTAAATAAAGAATAAAAGTTATGGTTTTTAAAAGCAGGGGAGCAAAAACCGAATTCTAAAAGGGCTGGGTCCTTGAAAGGTTAAACAGACCAATTGAAAAATAGAACCATAATGGTACACTTGATCTTAGCCAAAAAGCAGAGAAGCTGCATGTGCTTATTCCTAGTATATACAGCTATAAAAGTGCTGAGCTGTCTATGATAGATAATATGTATGCAGTTGCTCTATGTCAACATACCTCTGAACTCCTGGGCAATATTCTATGTGTGGGGCAGATTATGGCATTAATTTCGCCATGAAATTTAAAGCTGTCTAGAAACAGGAGGGTGAGACGTATCATTAGGCAGGAATATTTTTTAAGTGTCTTTTGACCTTTTAAGGTGTCTTTTGCAAGTCAGATTTATCACAGACAAATTTAGAATAAGAGGTGTTGGTGTCGATACTGAATTTGCTACTTTTTTTTATTAAAAAGAGGTTGCACAAAAGTTTTTCCACTGGAGTAGATGTGCAACAAATTTGCAACTGTTTTAAAAGTCACAATTTATAAATCCGTCTGCCACATCTGGATTAACTTGATAACTTGATAATGTCTTTAGTAAGTTGTCTCAAGAAGAGTAAAAATTAAAAAATATGGTGTAATTGACCGAACAGCAGAATTTATATGCCAGCAGCAATAACATGAACGAACCTAAAATAACATTAAACTAATGTTCATTGTCACGGGTGCTCCCACGACCCATGTCTGTACCCCAGCGCCCTGCAGCTCTAATTTACCTGTCCTTGCTCCTGTCTCTGGTTCACCCCATCTCCTAGGGCAGTGGTGGCGAACCTATGGCATGCGTGCCACAGAGGGCACGCAGAGCCCTCTCTGTGGGCACGTGGACCATCTCCCCTGCCGTCTATATATAAATCATTAGAACACCAGGCAGGCAGGAAAAGCTGCCGCTCGCTGAGAGCTCCAGTGATCTCTCTCACTGAAGGCTGCGTGTGACCTGCTCTGTGCTCAACAGTGCTGCCTAGAGAAACAGCAGCAGGTCAGTGCCCGCCCCTCCAGTCCCTCCTCCTCCCCCTGCAGCCTGGGAACACAAGAAGAGAGACAGAACCAGAGTATAATGCATCAGCGTCCAGTACAGAAAAGTACAGCAGGAGGGAGCAGGCAGGAGCTGCTCTGTGTGTATTACACAGGCAGGTGGCTTTGGGACACTAAACAACTATAACTATAGGTCCTTATTATTGTGTCCCAAATTACCCTGCATGACAGCTGTCCATGGCCACATATATACTGCCCTTGGCCCAGATCTCTTGTTGCTGTGCCTGGGTGCACTACACTGTCCTCACTGACAGGATGGCACAGGTGCCCAGAGCTCTGGACCAATGGAAGTGTATATATATATATACACACATATATGACAACACACACTGTGCCCTACAAACCCAAATTGGATTCAACAATTCTTCATATTGCCTACCTGGGGGTAGTGTTCATCACTGTATGGCGGTAGTGTACCACAGTGTATGGCGGTAGTATTCCTCACTGTATGGGGGTAGTATTCCTCACTGTATGGCGGTAGTGTCCCTCACTGTATTGGGGTAGTGTCTCTCACTGTATGGGGGTAGTGTTCCTCACTGTATGGGGGCAGTGTCCCTCACTGTATGGCGGTAGTGTTCCTCACTGTATGGGGGTAGTGTCCCTCACTGTATGGGGGTAGTGTCCCTCACTGTATGGAGGTAGTGTTGCTCACTGTATGGAGGTAGTGTCCCTCACTGTATGGAGGTAGTGTTCCTCACTGTATGGGGGTAGTGTCCGTCACTGTATGGCGGTAGTGTTTCTCACTGTATGGGGGCAGTGTCCCTCACTGTATGGCGGTAGTGTTCCTCACTGTATGGGGGTAGTGTCCCTCACTGTATGGAGGTAGTGTCCCTCACTGTATGGAGGTAGTGTCCCTCACTGTATGGAGGTAATGTTCCTCACTGTATGGCGGTAGTGTCCCTCACTGTATGGAGGTAGTGTTCCTCACTGTATGGCGGTAGTGGCCGTCGCTGTATGGAGGTAGTGTTCCTCACTGTATGGAGGTAGTGTCCCTTACTGTATGGCGGTAGTGTTCCTCACTGTATGGGGGTAGTGTTCCTCACTGTATGGCGGTAGTGTTCCTCACTGTATGGGGGTAGTGTTCCTCACTGTATGGGGGTAGTGTTCCTCACTGTATGGGGGTAGTGTTCCTCACTGTATGGCGGTAGTGTTCCTCACTGTATGGAGATAGTGTTCCTCACTGTATGGGGTAGTGTTCCTCACTGTATGGGGTAGTGTTCCTCACTGTATGGGGGTAGTGTTCCTCACTGTATGGGGGTAGTGTCCCTCACTGTATGGAGGTAGTGTTCCTCACTGTATTTGGGTAGTGTCTGTCACTGTATGGCGGTAGTGTTCCTCACTGTATGGCGGTAGTGTTCCTCACTGTATGGCGGTAGTGTTCCTCACTGTATGGGGGTAGTGTCCCTCACTGTATGGAGGTAGTGTCCCTCACTGTATGTAGGTAGTGTTCCTCACTGTATGGCGGTAGTGTCCCTCACTGTATGGCGGTAGTGTTTCTCACTGTATGGAGGTAGTGTCCGTTACTGTATGGCGGTAGTGTTCCTCACTGTATGGGGGTAGTGTTCCTCACTGTATGGGGGTAGTGTTCCTCACTGTATGGCGGTAGTGTTCCTCACTGTATGGCAGTAGTGTTCCTCACTGTATGGAGATAGTGTTCCTCACTGTATGGGGTAGTGCCCTTCACTTTATGGAGGTAGTGTTCCTCACTGTATTTGGGTAGTGTCCGTCACTGTATGGCGGTAGTGTTCCTCACTGTATGGGGGTAGTGTCCTTCACTGTATGGAGGTAGTGTCCCTCACTGTATGGGGGTAGTGTCCCTCACTGTATGGAGGTAGTGTTGCTCACTGTATGGAGGTAGTGTCCCTCACTGTATGGAGGTAGTGTTCCTCACTGTATGGGGGTAGTGTCCGTCACTGTATGGCGGTAGTGTTTCTCACTGTATGGGGGCAGTGTCCCTCACTGTATGGCGGTAGTGTTCCTCACTGTATGGGGGTAGTGTCCCTCACTGTATGGAGGTAGTGTCCCTCACTGTATGGAGGTAGTGTCCCTCACTGTATGGAGGTAATGTTCCTCACTGTATGGCGGTAGTGTCCCTCACTGTATGGAGGTAGTGTTCCTCACTGTATGGCGGTAGTGGCCGTCGCTGTATGGAGGTAGTGTTCCTCACTGTATGGAGGTAGTGTCCCTTACTGTATGGCGGTAGTGTTCCTCACTGTATGGGGGTAGTGTTCCTCACTGTATGGCGGTAGTGTTCCTCACTGTATGGGGGTAGTGTTCCTCACTGTATGGGGGTAGTGTTCCTCACTGTATGGGGGTAGTGTTCCTCACTGTATGGCGGTAGTGTTCCTCACTGTATGGAGATAGTGTTCCTCACTGTATGGGGTAGTGTTCCTCACTGTATGGGGGTAGTGTTCCTCACTGTATGGGGGTAGTGTCCCTCACTGTATGGAGGTAGTGTTCCTCACTGTATTTGGGTAGTGTCTGTCACTGTATGGCGGTAGTGTTCCTCACTGTATGGCGGTAGTGTTCCTCACTGTATGGCGGTAGTGTTCCTCACTGTATGGGGGTAGTGTCCCTCACTGTATGGAGGTAGTGTCCCTCACTGTATGTAGGTAGTGTTCCTCACTGTATGGCGGTAGTGTCCCTCACTGTATGGCGGTAGTGTTTCTCACTGTATGGAGGTAGTGTCCGTTACTGTATGGCGGTAGTGTTCCTCACTGTATGGGGGTAGTGTTCCTCACTGTATGGGGGTAGTGTTCCTCACTGTATGGCGGTAGTGTTCCTCACTGTATGGCAGTAGTGTTCCTCACTGTATGGAGATAGTGTTCCTCACTGTATGGGGTAGTGCCCTTCACTTTATGGAGGTAGTGTTCCTCACTGTATTTGGGTAGTGTCCGTCACTGTATGGCGGTAGTGTTCCTCACTGTATGGGGGTAGTGTCCTTCACTGTATGGAGGTAGTGTCCCTCACTGTATGGCGGTAGTGTCCCTCACTGTATGGCGGTAGTGTTTCTCACTGTATGGAGGTAGTGTCCATTACTGTATGGCGGTAGTGTTCCTCACTGTATGGGGGTAGTGTTCCTCACTGTATGGGGGTAGTTTTCCTCACTGTATGGGGGTAGTGTTCCTCACTGTATGGCAGTAGTGTTCCTCACTGTATGGAGATAGTGTTCCTCACTGTATGGGGTAGTGTCCCTCACTGTATGGAGGTAGTGTTCCTCACTGTATTTGGGTAGTGTCCGTCACTATATGGCGGTAGTGTTCCTCACTGTATGGGGGCAGTGTTCCTCACTGTATGCCGGTAGTGTTCCTCACTGTATGGAGGTAGTGTCCCTCACTGTATGGAGGTAGTGTTCCTCACTGTATGGAGGTAGTGTTCCTCACTGTATGGAGGTAGTGTCCCTCACTGTATGGAGCCAGTGTCCCTCACTGTATGGGGGTAGTGTCCCTCACTGTATGGCGGTAGTGGCCGTCGCTGTATGGCGGTAGTGTTCCTCACTGTATGGAGGTAGTGTCCCTTACTGTATGGCGGTAGTGTTCCTCACTGTATGGGGGTAGTGTTCCTCACTGTATGGCGGTAGTGTTCCTCACTGTATGGCGGTAGTGTTCCTCACTGTATGGGGGTAGTGTTCCTCACTGTATGGGGGTAGTGTTCCTCACTGTATGGGGGTAGTGTTCCTCACTGTATGGCGGTAGTGTTCCTCACTGTATGGAGATAGTGTTCCTCACTGTATGGGGTAGTGTTCCTCACTGTATGGGGGTAGTGTTCCTCACTGTATGGGGGTAGTGTCCCTCACTGTATGGAGGTAGTGTTCCTCACTGTATTTGGGTAGTGTCCGTCACTGTATGGAGGTAGTGTTCCTCACTGTATGGGGTTAGTGTTCCTCACTGTATGGCGGTAGTGTTCCTCACTGTATGGGGGTAGTGTTCCTCACTGTATGGGGGTAGTGTTCCTCACTGTATGGGGGTAGTGTCCCTCACTGTATGGAGGTAGTGTTCCTCACTGTATGGCGGTAGTGTCCCTCACTGTATGCCGGTAGTGTTTCTCACTGTATGGAGGTAGTGTCCGTTACTGTATGGCGGTAGTGTTCCTCACTGTATGGGGGTAGTGTTTCTCACAGAATGGAGGTAGTGTTCCTCACTGTATGGAGGTAGTGTTCCTCACTGTATGGGGGTAGTGTCCCTCACTGTATGGAGGTAGTGTCCCTCACTGTATGGAGGTAGTGTTCCTCACTGTATGGCGGTAGTGTCCCTCACTGTATGCCGGTAGTGTTTCTCACTGTATGGGGGTAGTGTACGTTACTGTATGGCGGTAGTGTTCCTCACTGTATGGCGGTAGTGTTCCTCACTGTATGGCAGTAGTGTTCCTCACTGTATGGAGATAGTGTTCCTTACTGTATGGGGTAGTGCCCCTCACTGTATGGAGGTAGTGTTCCTCACTGTATTTGGGTAGTGTCCGTCACTGTATGGCGGTAGTGTTCCTCACTGTATGGCGGTAGTGTCCCTCGCTGTATGCCGGTAGTGTTACTCACTGTATGGAGGTAGTGTCCCTCACTGTATGGAGGTAGTGTTCCTCACTGTATGAAGGTAGTGTCCCTCACTGTATGGAGGTAGTGTCCCTCACTGTATGGAGATAGTGTTCCTCACTGTATGGGGGTAGTGTCCCTCACTGTATGGAGGTAGTGTTCCTCACTGTATGGCGGTAGTGGCCGTCGCTGTATGGAGGTAGTGTTCCTCACTGTATGGAGGTAGTGTCCCTTACTGTATGGCGGTAGTGGTCCTCACTGTATGGGGGTAGTGTTCCTCACTGTATGGGGGTAGTGTTCCTCACTGTATGGCGGTAGTGTTCCTCACTGTATGGCAGTAGTGGCCGTCGCTGTATGGAGGTAGTGTTCCTCACTGTATGGCGGTAGTGTTCCTCACTGTATGGGGGTAGTGTTCCTCACTGTATGGAGGTAGTGTTCCTCACTGTATGGCGGTAGTGTTCCTCACTGTATGGGGGTAGTGTTCCTCACTGTATGGAGGTAATGTTCCTCACTGTATGGCGGTAGTGTCCCTCACTGTATGGCGGTAGTGTTCCTCACTGTATGGAGGTAGTGTTCCTCACTGTATGGCGGTAGTGTTCCTCACTGTATGGCGGTAGTGTTCCTCACTGTATGGAGGTAGTGTCCCTTACTGTATGGCGGTAGTGTTCCTCACTGTATGGGGGTAGTATTCCTCTCTGTATGGGGGTAGTGTTCCTCACTGTATGGGGGTAGTGTTCCTCACTGTATGGGGGTAGTGTTCCTCACTGTATGGCGGTAGTGTTCCTCACTGTATGGCGGTAGTGTTCCTCACTGTATGGCGGTAGTGTTCCTCACTGTATTTTCTCCTACTTTTTGATATAGTTGCTGATGTTGGTCTTTCCATAGTGGTCTGTTTATTATGAGTATGGTGGTATTTATCTTGTTGTACTGGTAATGGTTATCATGTGGCAGTATAATATGTCTCTTATAGAGCGGTATTGTTGGTAATTTTAGGCTAAATAGCCATGTTGGCACTCTGGGATTATTACATGAACTTTGGTTTCAGGCAGATAGATTTACTACCTAAATAAGTTGCTGAATAACATTTCCCATTTGTCTACTTTACATTTTCATAATTTTTGAAATGTCTGGATAATTTATTGCAAATCGAATATCGGTTTTCCAGATAAATACTGTTTTGAATGAAATTTTACATATTTAACATCAAAAACCTCCTATATAATCAAACTACCAGAAACAGCTTTTACAAAGATTGTTAACCCCTTGACATCTTCATAGTAATTGTATCAAAATGGAGGTGAAATTTAGAATGGTCAAATTTTGTCGGTTATACGTTCATTTAGCCCTAAAATTTACACATTTCCAAAAGAGAAAAAGAGAAAAACCACCTTAAAATTTGTTATGCAATTTCTCCTGAGTACAGAGACCCCCCCCACATGTGGCCGTTAATTTCTTTATGGGCGCACAGCGCAGGAGCGCAGCAGGGAAGGAGCGCATTGCAGGTGCAGGATTTTACTTTCTTCATTGGCCCCTTTTGCAGGCTATAAAATTTTAGCTTCTTTGTTATTGGGGCCATGTGATGGCATTTTTTTTGCGGTATGAGATGCTTTTTCCAGTGTTACCATTTTGGGGTTGGTATCCCCTATGAAAAAGAAAGAAACTCCAGCTCCCGCACCAGATAAAAATACCAATCTTCCAGCTTTATTCTTTCAGTTTAAAAAAGCATACACATGGTAGGCAGGAGCACAGGACAGAGAAAACAAGGGAACAATGGCGCAAGACCCTGATAGCTTACACGTTTCGATAAAATCTTAATCATAGCTTGGTGTGCATCACACCTTGCAGGAATTTAAAGGACCCAGCTGTAGGAGCACATGACATTCAGAGCCAATGAACATGGATCATTGAATCCCACAGGCTCCTGTGAATCAACTTCTGTGGATCCCAATGCACCACTATGTAAATAAACACAGAGGGGGACATTTACTTAACCCATTAAGGACGGCGGGTTTTTCGCCTCATTTCTCGCTCTCCAACTTCAAAAATCCATAACTTTTTCATTTTTTTCCGTGTACAGACCTGTGTGAGGGCTTATTTTGTGCGTAACAAATTTTACTTTCCCGTAATGTTATTTATTTTAACATGCCGTGTACTGCGAAGCTGAAAAAAAATTCCAAATGTGGAAAAATTTTAAAAAAACCGCACATGCGTCACGTTCTTGTGGGCTCAGTTTTTACGACTTTCACTCTTCGCTCCAAATAACATGCCTACTTTATTCTTTGGTTCGGTGCGATCGCGGTGATACCAAATTTATATAGGTTTTATTGTGTTTTAATACATTTTCAAAAATTAAACGAATGTGTACAAAAAAGAAAAAAAAAATTTTGCCATCTTCTGACGCTAATAACTTTTTCATACTTTGGCGCACGGAGATGTGTGAGGGGTCATTTTTTGCGAAATGAGGCAACGTTTTCATTGCTACCATTTTGAGGTCTGTGCGACATTTTGATCATTTTTTATTTCATTTTTTATGTTATGTAAAAAGGTGTAAAAGTCGCATTTCGGACATTTGGGCGCCATTTCCCGTCTCGGAGGTCACTGCCGGCCGTAACCGTTTTTATATTTTGATAGATCGGGCATTTTGGGACGCGGCGATACCTAATATGTCTGTGATTTTTACTGTTTGTTATGTTTTATATCCGTTCTAGGGAAAGGGGGGTGATTTGAACTTTTAATATTTTATTAATTTTTTTTATTTTTTAAACTTTTTTTTTTCTTTTTTTTTTCACTATCTTTTAGACCATCTAGGGTACATTAACCCTAGATGGTCAGATCGCTGCTACCATATACTGCAATACTTCTGTATTGCAATATATGGCATTTTTGCAGCACATTCATTACAATGAGCCACTGGCTCATTGTACCGAATCTGCAGCTGCCAGATAGCCTCGTGTCAAAAGAAGACACGAGGCTACCATAGCAACCGATCGCCGGCCCCCGATGACGTTCGGGGGCGTGGCGATCGAAAAAAAGATGCCGGCGCCCGCGCGCCGCCGTCTTTTAAACGCCGCCGGCGACTTTGCCGGCGGCGTTTAGGGGGTTAATAGCCGCGATCGGTGCAAGCACTGACCGCGGTTATTAGCGGTGGGGGTTTTGTGCAAAATGCAAAAACCCCCACCTCTGTATGAAGAGGACTCAGCCCGTGAGCCCTCTTCATACATCCCTTATACCTCTGCGCCGTAGAGCTACGGCGCAGAGCGTTAAGGGGTTAAAGTGTCGGTGTCTGCATTGGCTTTGTTACCGACCTGCTCTCGGAAAGAAGATACACATTTAATATTGTAGAGCTCTGCAGAGACATTTCTGGCGCTGAGACCATTTTCTGTCCCTGGGACCAAAATCTGTCCCGAGCACCAGAAATGTGTCCAACAGTCCCTGCTAGACCAGTTTTCTTTTGGTCTACTTTCCGCCAGTTTACAGCGCCCAAAAAGGGCTGCGACACATATTAATTGTGTCTGAGTTTCCACTCCGCCAAAGCCACGCCCCTTTTGGGAGAAGAGTCAGAGCAGACGGAAAAAGTCATTTTTTCTGGCGCCGCAAGCTAATAAATAGGTCTGAGAGCAGAACATGTGGTGAGAGCGCCACAAAACTGGCGGAAACGCCATAGTAATTGTCTTCCAGAGTGCTTTTGCTCTTGTATTAAAGGAAACCTACCATTTGAAGTGGTAGGTGTAAGATGCATATGCCGGTGCTTACTTTCAGCCAAAAAGCTCCTTCGGCTGTAAAGAATAAAAAGTGTTTAAACCGCGGTACAGGGGTTTAGGACACTAATGAAAGTAAGCACCAGCTGACCCTGAGCTGGTGCTCGATATATGCATCTTACACCTACCACTTCAAGTGGTAGGTTTCCTTTAACATCTCAAACTGTTAGATTGTATACAGTACTCTTTCTGTTGCACACACTTTAAGGGAACTAGTGTCATTTTTATGTACATTGTGAACATGTCTGGAAACCACTGAAATATTTACTGCATTTTTGTTTGTGATGTCTGATAAGTGTGGTCTGAATCTTACTTTCAGGGGATTACTGGTGCATCCTACGTATTGAATTTTACATGTATTACATGAAACCAGATAGACCACATATGGTCTATTACAATTACTATATTGCTTGATGTTAAATTGTTGGTTAGTGACAAATGAGCAAAAGGTTTTAGTGGGCGAAACGTATTTGCAGTACTTGCAGACATCATGCCCACATTTGAATGAACCCATACTATTAAAGGGGTTCTCCGAGTTTTGATAAAAAAAATATATGTGGCCGGGAGCTGGCTGACTAAAATAATAAAGCTGTACTCCCGGTGCCCTCCCGTATCCCATTCAGCTTCCGGCCGGACACGACAACCTTCCGGCCCCCATACACAATGCTGTGTATAGGGACGGATAGGCGTACCCGGCCACTGCCGGCCGGAAGCTGAATGCAGCGCTGCTCCGGCGGCCATGTTTGTTTACATGGTGCCCGGACCGGAGCGACAGCAGCGCTGGATACGGGAGGGCACCAGAAGGTAAGTACAGCTTTATTATTTTAGTCAGCCCACTCCCGGCCACATATATATATATTTTTTAAACTCGGACAACCCCTTTAAGCCAAGTGGGGTTACGGGGCTCACCAATACAGAATTGACTGGGGGACAGTTGTGTCTTTTTTAGCAACATATTGGACTTCATTCTCCAGAATTTTAAACAGCTTGTCATCTGTCCTGGGGTAAGTTCCTTTTTATTATGTTTATTATTTGATGATATTATGTACTGAATGTGGTGGAAAAAAAACAAGGAATTGTTATTTCTATTTTTTATTTTGTTTCTTTTAGACTGGTTGTAAATTAAATCATTTCTTGGAATTTTTGAGACTATTTTATCTGCCCTATCCAGCATCCAAAACGATGGAACGGCGTGTCAAGCATTTGAGGAAGGAGCATCTCGCTCTGAAACGCGTCTAGCCATTATCATGTGTTCGAACCCTATTCATCAACCAATCACTGAGAAAAACGCATGTACAAACCATTTAAAGATAACTCCTGCAGTAAAAAGTGTTTTCGGAGGAATCTGCAGTGAGACAACCTTTGTATCTACAACAACATCAAAATTCCACTGATTGGGGTGGACACATTCCGCTGGTTGTAACGAACACATACTGCGATATATGGCAGAAACATCATAGGACAACGAGGAACGAGACTACGTAGTCAGTACTGCATCCTCCAGTGGAAAACTTACGTCTCAGCTGGCGTCTCCAAACGCAATTACGCAACACATGCGGTGGTAGGAACAATGGAGTGAAATACAAATACAAACGCTTGACACAGCGTTCCATCGCCCTCCAACATAGAGAAAAAACTGATATGGCATAAGATCCAGCAAGATCCAACTAACCATGAGTGCATGATCATACTAACGACATTTGCCATAATTTTCGGGTTCAATCTTATTTGAACTGTCGAAACATAAACTCACCTTTTTATGCGATACATGCATTATTATACATTCTTTTATGCATCTTTGTGATATTTTATATTGCCTTTTAGAGTCAATAAACATTTATTGAAGCTTACAAATACTACTTTGATGTATTGATGTAAGGATATTATATTCAGATTTATTTTTACAGATGTTTATAGTTCTGATTTTATGTACTTTTAAATTGTAAGATTAAAAATATTACATTTAAAGCCAAGAAGTTTGGAACCGATCCTTATTAGCGCCCACTCCCATATATAAAAACTTTTCACAAATCCCCCCTCTTTTTCCCTTTTGGTGTTTAAGGGATAAGGTGGTAGCACATAAGGTTGGATATATAAGATTGATAAGTGCCACTTAGAACTCTTTCCATTTTTTGTTTTTGAGAAATGTGGGCCATAGTATGATATAAATTTGCATCACATATTGCAAAATAACCCTTAACTGACCTAAATTGTTCTAATTTAGGATTGTTGTAACTAGTTCATCGTCATAGTCCTCCAGACTATTAATTACTGGAGATAATTATTATTTTTATTTTTCTGCATTATGTCTACTTCTGAGCTGACTAATTTACCTTTAATTCCTTGGTGCTTTCATTTAGCAGGCGATTCATGATGTGATTTTCCTACTTTATTTGCTTTCTCCTGGGATGAAGCTCACTGTTTCAGTGAGTCACATAAGCTCATTACTAGATTTCTATTTTTTCTATGGCAGAAAGAGATGATGTAATGCTCTAGCATATCATTTGTGTAGTAAATATTGTGCTGTAAAAAGTCACAATGATCTGTTGCCTAGATATGTTTAATGTAATAAGAATTCTGTTGGCTGGAATGCTATTAAAGTAGGTGTTTGGTGAAAGAAGACACATCAGAGCTCATGCAGAATACGGGGATGAAGACTTTAGGAACCAGAACTGGAATTTTCATGCACTTAGCTATCCTATTATTACAAGGTGAGCTGTGCAACACTGGGAAGGATTGAATATGTGTGTAAAATGTTTGTGTTGTTAGGGACTATAGAGTATATTTTACATCTATATTTTAATTACCTAGTTATATCTTTTCTATCTTTTTATTTTAAAACTGCTCATTTACCTATATGTTTTATAGGCTTATATAGGTATATTTATAAGTAATGCCCAATACAGTCCCCACAAGGTAATGATCCCTACAGCTTACAGCAGTGGTGGCGAACCTATGGCACGGGCGCCAGAGGTGGCACTCTGTGCCCTCTTAGTGGGCACTCAGGCTGTTGCCTCAGCAAAGAATTCACAAGACAGGACTTGATGGATTCTCCTGCAGGTCCAGGTAGCCCAGGATGTGAAGAGACTGCAGGAAGAGAAGGTGTGGACATGGTCAGATTATCATTGGAGCCATTGAAGCTCCTGCTCTTGGCTCCACAATTCTTCCTGTTCAGGGAAGCTCCAATGGTAATCAGAATTTTCCCACCGTCAAAGATATTGGTGTCCTCAGGACCGTTGAAGCTGTGGTATAGCACAGAGCAAGACAATTTTTTAATTTAATGCTTTAATTGCTCTGTTGGCACTTTGCAATAAATAAGTGGTTCTGGTTTGCATTTTGGGCACTCACTCTCTTAAAGGTTTGCCATCACTGGCCTACAGTATGTAATGATCCCCACAGCCCCCAGTAAGTACTCTTCCCCAAAGCAAGTTTTTACATTTCCATTTTTTGCTCCCCTTCTTTACAAATCCGTAACTTTTCAATCTTTTTGTACAGAGCTTTAGAAGAGCTTGTTTTGTGCGTAAAAATTTGTACTTTCTAGTGGCAGTATTTAATTTTTCATGCCGTGTAGTGTGAATCAGGAAAGGACATTCCAACTACAGTGAACACTTTTGTACTACTTTCTTGTGGGCTGTGGGGCACATTTACTAAGGGTCCATCAGACGCATTTCCGTCGGGTTTCCCAACTATTTCCAATTTACCCTGAATTGCATGGAAGTTTTTGGCGCACGCGATCGGATTTTGGCGCATCGGCGCCCGGCTTTCATGCAATATAAAACGGGGCCATCGGACAACCCGACTGATTCGGACAAACCGCAGAATTTAAAATTCAAATTGTGTCACAAGATGAACACTCACATGCACCGGGACGAAGATGGTGAACTCCGGCGGAGCTCAGCGGGGAAGCGTCCCATGCAGGAAATTGGACGCACAATCTTAATGAATTGCGGCAGCTCCGAATCCTCGCTGTCAACGCACCTCAGGGATCATAACAGGACCGGGTAAGTAAATGTGCCCCTATGTTTTTACAAATGTAAGCATGCTCTCCAAATTGCTCCTCCCCTTTATTCTTTGGGTTGATATGATTAGGGGGATACCAAATTTAAAAAATTAAAACCTTCTGTACAAAAAAAAAAATGTCTTCATTTTGCCATATTTTGACACTAATAACTGTTAGTGTACAAAGTGTACAAACATATAATAGAACTGGATATTTATATTTTTCCAATGTCTCCTCTTAACTTCCAGACGCTTAATGAATATGTAATACAGTATAGATTTTCATGATCTATTGCTAGAACGACTTGTCAGTTACTTAGCAGCTGATGAGATTGGAGAACATTTTGTTCAGTCATGGAGAAGAATGGTGCAGGCTGCTGAAATGAAATCAAGCTTGAGTAATAAAATGACTGAATGTTTTCCAGGACTATAATTATGTGAACCTGAACTATTTGCTTTACTATTCGGACTCTCTAGGTGAGATTTATCATACGTCGGCGCTCGTCCACTGGCGTATGAGGGGCGAATCTAGACTTTTTGCTGCCTGAGGCGAGAAATAAAAATGTGCCCCCCCACAAGCAGCCTACCCCTGAACCCCTGATATATGCACTCCATCAAACATGTAGGTGCCCACACTATCATCAGAAAATATGGACGACTTTACTAACTTTTCATAACATCCACAGGAACTCTGTGACTGACAGTAGACAGGCTGACGCTGTCTCACACACTAGTAGGTCAGTCAGTGACACAGACACAAGTGGCAAATAGTACCTTATAGATCAGCGATGGTGAACCTTTAAGAAAGCAAGTGCCCAAATTACAACAAAAACTCACCTATTTATAAGTGCTATCATGGCAATTTTAGCAATAATTTATTGCTCACTGCTTTGTCAAAGCTTTCAATTGCATTGGCATCCTGAGGACATCAATACAGTAGAAAGATGAAAAATTCAGATTATTATTGTAGCTACCCTCTAGGTTCCCCTGTACAGGAAGAATTGCAGGGCCCATGACAGGAGCTCAAATTATAATCCAGCTCTGTCTACATCTTCTCACTCCTCCTGCAGTCCCAGGCAGCCAAGGATGTGTTGCTGTGCCTTCGACTGCAGGAGGAGGCCATGGGTCCTGTCTTATTTTCCTGTCTTATGAGCTCTATGCCGAGGACCTGTGTGCTCACAGAGAGGGCTCTGAGTGCCACCTCTGGCACCCGTGCCATAGGTTAGCCACCACTGTTATAGATGATAATCTGCTCCATCAGCAAGAGGATTTTATCATGACTTCTACTGGCCATTACTGCTGATTCCATCCCCAGATGTCTTCAGCTCCGTGCAGCACATCTCCACATTTGGACAGTATAAATACCACAGTGACTTACAGTATAATGTCACCTGGATAACAACACTGTACTGCTAAATATATATAACCCTCACAACACCACTGACCGCACTGCCCCCCAAGTAAAACCAGCCATATAATGGTCCTGTATATATAGTCCCCTGGAATTAATGATAGCATGTACAGGACATGCTATACATGCCATTTATTATATACAGAAACCCCTGTAGTAATTAAATACCGCTCCAACTTATTAATATAGAACCCCCCATAACAAAGAGCGTTTGTATTTTGTTTTGAAACCAAGTATAAGCGCATGAGGCAAAGCACTTTACCAAACGCATATGTGTGCATTATTTATAGAAGTAACAACAATTAGGTCAACAATGTAAAATACAGGCTACCACTTATTACACACCTATGCGTTTGCTGATCTGTTTTGCCCATTTCAAAACGCAAAGCAAACGCATCATATGAATAGTATCTTGTATTTTCTAATTAAAGGGCTATTCTCGTCTGAGCATTCACATTTAGTTTCATTACTTTGCCATAGCTAAACATTTCTTTAATTAGATTTTAAAAAAAATGTACCTGTGTGAAGATAATTTCTCATAATTGTAATCATATGGTCCCTTATAAACAAGACTGTGTCCCTGGATACGACCACCTCTGCTGGAGTGACTGCACAAAGAAACAAAAAGTTTTTGTGTATGAAATGTTCCGGAGTTACTGCAGCCGTCCTGTTGTAATGAACACTGAAGCCTAGCGGTCATGCAGGTCCCAATAGTGCATGTCTGGCCCCCGCTGCCAAAACGTGAGGTGGTCGTAGACGAGGAAGCCTTCTCGTTTCTAAGGGACAACATGGCTACATGAGAAGTTATCTTCTCACAGGAACATTTTTTTTAATAACATCCAATTGAAGAAATGTTTACATATGGCAAATGAATGAAATAAAATGCCCAGTTGGAAATAGCCCTTTAACTCTTTAAGGGTCTGGCCCTTTTTTTTTTTCATTTCTATTTTTCACTCTCCACAATCAAAAATCTATAACTTTTTCTTTTTACAGCTGTGTAGTGGCTTGTTTTCTGTGTAACAAACTGCACTTCATAGTGATTGTATTTATTCTTCCATGTCGTGTACTGGGAAGCGGGAAAAAAATTCCAAATGCAGTGAAATTGGTGAAAAAACGCATTTGTGCCGTTTTCTTGTGGGCTTGGATTTTACGGCTTTCACTGTGCGCCATAAATGACATGTCTACTTCATTCTATGGGTCGTCGCGATTACGGGGGTGCCACAGTTGTATAGGTTTTATAATGTTTTCATACATCTACAAAAATTAAAACCCCCTGTACAAAATTTTTTTTCAGATTTTGAGATCTTCTGGAACTACGGTAATAACTTTTTCATATTTTGGTGTAGGAGCTGTGGGTGGTGTCATTTTTTTGCGACTTCTGTTGAGGTTTTCAATGCATTTTTAGGGATGTACGACCTTCTGATCACTTTTTATTGATTTTTTTTTTTAAATGGCAAAAAGGTGACATTTTCAAATTTGGGCACTATTTTCCATTACAGGGTTTAACGCAGTAAAACACCGTTATTATATTTTGATAGATCGGGTATTTTTGGACGCGATATCTGATGTGTTTATGATTTTTTACTGTTTTATTTATATTTATATCAGTTCTAGGGAAAGGGGGGTTATTTTAATTTTTAGGTTTTATAAATATGTGGCCCCAGATTTGTGACCCTGCACAGAGAGACCCGGCAGGAGAGCCGGAAGAAGATGAGAGCGGCGTAGGCAGCTGCGTCGCTCTGTATATCAATTGCATCAGTGACACGGTCACAGATGTGATTGATATTTGTGGTGGGCAATTTGGAAGGCCATGAGCACCCGAATCACCCACATTATATTCCAATATTTTGCCGCTCCAAAAAAGGGCTCTGCCATCTGCCGCCTGAGGCAACAAAATCATCTCGCCTCATGGCAGATGCGGCCCTGCCGCCGCCCCTCTAGCCTTTTAAATTTGTCTTCGGACTGGGCTGTGCAGCGTGCTTTCACTTTGGAAACGTCCCCGGCTGGTTCGCTCCACCGCCAGCCATGCCGCCTTCACACCATAGGGAGCGCAGAAGTATTGTAAAGGGAGAAATAATCACAATTACTGATGGTTCGTACATGCTTTTTTAATACTTGTACACCAGTAAAGTATCTGCAAAAGTTAGTGAAATACAGTTTGTATGAATAAGACAAGGTTCACATGTAGTTTTCTTTATATGCTCAGTGTATACATCAGGATAGACATGTACTGGAAGATGGAGGTATAGTTTTTGCCTCAGGCGACACAATGTAAATTGTATAATGTGAGAAAACGAGGATGGAAAGATGCAGCTAGTTGCCTCCAGCTGATAGACATATATGCTCAGTGGAGGCCATTTACGCATACAGATGCAGCCCCGGACTCCTCTGATCGTACACTCAGGGAGGTCCCCAGTAATATAAGTGTCCTTATAAGGGCAGCATCACCACTGGGGAAGCGCCTTTTCAGGGGGATGGGGCAAAACCGGGCAACATATCCCACAGTATACAGTATATGGTGAGATATGTCGAGCCCCATATTATAACGGTAGGTTGGAAAGCTAAGCATAGGGCATTATTTTGCTGCCGGTACTCTAATAAGAAAATCTCTTTATCAATTAAATCTGTGTGAACTGATCCTTACAATTTTAAGATGAAGTTTGCACACAGCTTTACATGTGTATTTTCTTTTTTTTAATACTTAGTCTTCCACATTTACATAGTATCTGATTTTTCTTTACCAGGTAACCAAGTTGTGAGTTTGTTTCACTGTGCTAATGGTACAGCAGAAGCCTTTCTTGATTCGTTTCAACAAGTACTTTTAAAGAAGGCTTTCCGCCCATCAGGAAATCTCAATTACCCGACATCAGTGAACATTTCCATCACATTGTATGCAGTTCTAGGAGTGGTATGTATTATATAAATAAATACTTTTGAAGGTTTATTTTTGATGCAAGTTGTAGAGTTTGGAGCATGCCCTCTAAAGCCTAGAATTTGGAACATATGTTGCAAAACAATTTTTTTTGTATTATTATTTTTTGGTTTTACCTGATCTAGACTGTCTAACAAGTTTAGGTATATTATAAATATTTTATATTTGGTGCCTTAGGGTTCATTCACACGCGGTATGCCTGCCGTGCAGGCATACCGCCGTGTGCTGGAGAGGAGGAGGAGGTGACCCCTCCTCCCTCCATAGAGAATAGCGGCGCACGGCCACACACACGCCAAAAGATAGAGCAAGCATGTGTGGCACCGTATCTGCACCGCGCCGCTATTGCCGTCTATGGGGGCGTACATGCGGCCGTAAATTTGCGGCTGCATGTACGTCCCCGCAGACGGCCATGTGAATGAGCCCTTAGGCAGAGAAAAAAAAAGTGTGCACTTCTCACAAACCTTAAAGTGAACCTGTCATCAGAAATTGGCTTAATAATCCACTGCCAGTATTTTGTCAAGCAGTTGTTCAGCTTCTGTTTCTTTCATGGCCCAGCTTGGTGGCATAATGCAGAAAATCAACTTTGAAGAAGGATGTAAGCTAGCTGTATTAAGTCGGGGAGGAGGATAGTTTAATGCTGAAGTCCAATTCTCTCTTTCTCTGAAAATCTCTCATGTGATTGACACCAGGAGATCTGGTCAATGATGTCAGGACGATCAGTTACAGAAAAGGGGGTGTTTTAAGGCAGAAAAAGCTTGACTTCAGTGTTAAAATCTCTGCCTCCTTGACCTCATAAAACCAATTTATATCTCACTTCAAAGTTGATTTTCTGGATGATGCCACCACACCAGACCATGAAAGAAACATCATCAAGAAGCTGCTCTGCTGATTTATTGGGCCAATTTCTGATGACAGGTCCCCTTAAAGCATACCTGTCACTAGTAATGTAACAGGTTCCAGTAGCCTATGTGATTCTTCTTTTAAAAATGCCTTTGACAGAATTCTGAATCATTTCATTAGTTTATATAAATTTGATTCATATTAACTGGCTTCCTGCTAGAAGCGGGTTGTGAGTTCCCGGGGAGGGGCAGCTGCAGCCTCTGTGTGCTTGTGTCAGTCTCCTCTCCTCCACACTAATCCAACTCCCTACCTCCCCACTTCCTGTTATGTTCATTGAGCAGGCAGGGGAAGGGGGTGGTGTGGAGGAGAGTATGAATGCATGAGGAGACACAGGTACACACAGGCTGTAGCTGCCTCTCCCACATGCTGCTGGTAGGGAACCAAGTAATGTAAATTTAACGTATATAAATTACTGAAATGCTTCAGAATGCTGACAAAGGACTTTTAAAAATCAGTATAGCATAGGGGTACTGGAACCTGTCACAGCTAAAAAGTACATTCCTGGTGACAGGTTAGCTTTTACCCCTTAGTGACTTGGCCTTTTTTTGCCATTGTCACTTCCCATTTTCAAACATCTATAACTTTTTATTTTTCCCCTGTACAGAGCTGGGTGAGGATGAGGACTTGTTGAATTGGTGAAAAAACCATTTGCTCCATATTCTGGTGAGCTTGGTTTTTCACTGTGTGCTCCAAATGACAAATTTTCTTTATTCTTTGGATTGGAACGATCATTTGGGATACCAAATTTATACAGGTTTTATGGTGTTTTAATCCATTTTTATATTTTGATAGATCAGGACTTTTAGGATGCGGTGATACCTAATATGTTTATTATTTTATTTGTTTTTTTATACCAGTTCTAGGGAAAGGTGGGTTACAATTTTTTTAAACTCCCTAGAGTTAAAGAACTCTAGGGAGTCTGATTGATCCTACCATATACTGCAATATTACTGTATTGCAATATATGGAGAATTTGCTATTGATCTGTAAAAGTATGCCACTGGTACACTGTTACAGATATTCAGCAATGACAGGTCCTGGAGTCTTATAAAGACTCCAGTACGTCATTGCAACTGATTGTCACTCCCCTGTAACATCATGGGGGTCGACAATCAAAGCCAATATTGTGGCTTTGCACGTGCGAACGGTGCCAGCACCAATCATGGATGTTACTGGTGGCTGTTTGCTCCCCAGATGAATTAAACAGAACTTCCACATGTGAATTTTTCATGTTTTTCTTTTAATTTAAGAATGAGAAAGGACAACTGCTGACAACCTTTGTATGGATACGTATGGTAAGTAAGCAAATAAATATTTAGGTGAGCTCCAATAACAGTTGTTTGAACTGCCTACTTTCAACCCCAGGACCTAATATATACCATGCAGTTATTCTGAAACTACTCTAAAACTATAATTATGTTTTATTTAGCTATGTATAACAGGGGAGTAAATAGAATTGATTGGGTCCCATATCAAAATTTTGACAGGTACCCCAAACTGTACGTTGCGGCATGCAAATATACCAGCCACCCCATCAGTTACACCATCATTAAAATAATTTTAGTTAATTAAACCCTTCCTCTTAAAGACCCCCCATAATATAATTCTCCCTTCCTTCAGAAAGTTGTATTGTTTCTATTAATATGATAATAAATACTTCCTGTATAATTTTCTTTTTTTAGGATTTTTTAACTCTCTGCTTGCTGGTCATGTGATATCACAGTAATCCAAGCCTTTTGATGTAACCAGCCTTGACATCTCGTGATCATAGACAGATTTCTATCCTCTAGAAGTAGACAAAGAATGACAGCACGCAGAGATTAAGAAAACCAGAAATAAATACAGAAAGGCGCACATTTACTAAAAACTATGTGCAGTTTGCCTGTGTAGTGTGCAGAGTGCGCCAGATTAATGATTTATGGCACCTGTCCTTCATGAATCTGATGCCCTCTGCACTGCCCCCACAGAGTGCTTCACTTTTTTTAGTGTACCTTTACCATGGGTCACACTTCTGTCGGACTTTGCATGTTAAATTCTGCTAACGGTTGGAACCCAGGATCTCAAATTTGGACTCATCAGACCAAAGCACAGATTTCCACTGGTCTCATGTCCATTCCTTGTGTTCTTTAGCCCAAACAAGTCTCTTCTGCTTCTCGCCTCTCCTTAGTAGTGGATTTCTAGCAGCTATTTTACCATGAAGGCTGCTGAACATAGTCTCCTCTAAACATTTGTTGTACTGTAGAGAGGTGCCTGCTGCTAGAACTCTGTGTGGCAGTGACCTGGTCTCTAATCTGTGGTGCTGTAAACCTGCAATTTCTGAGGCTGGTGACTCGGATGAATTTATCCTGCACAGCAGAGGTGCCTCTTGGTCTTCCGTTCCTGGGGCGGTCCCCATGTGAGCCAGTTTCTTTATAGCACTTGATGTTTTTTTGCAACTGCACTTACGGACACTTTCAAAGTTTTCCCACTTTTTTTGACTGACTGACCTTAATTTCTTAAAGTAATGACGGCCACACGTTTTTCTTTACTTATCTGCATTTTTCTAGCCATAATACAAATTCTAACAGTCTATTCAGTAGGACTATCATCTGTGTATTCACCTGACTTCTGCACAACACAACTGATGGTCCCAACCGAAATTTATAAGGCAAGAAATCCCACTTATTAAACCAGACAGGGCACCTGTGATGTGAAAACCTTTTCTGGTGACTACCTCTTGGAGCCCATTAAGAGGATGGCAAGAGTGTGCAAAGCAGTAATCAAAGCAAAAGGCTACTTTGAAGAAACTAGAATATAAGATATACTTCAGTAGTTAAATATATATTTCCACATGTGTTAATTCATAGTTTTGATGCCTTCAGTGTGAATCTACAATTGTTATAGTCATGAAAATACAGAAAAAATCTTTGAATGAGAAGGTGTGTCCAAACGTTTGGTCTGTACTGTTTGTCCTCCAATTCTGCACTTATTATCGCAGCCAGCGATGTTCAGGATGTCTCTACATAGGATAGATAGGTCTATGAATAATTACCCAAGACATAAAGCTGAGGCCGAAGATACATGCCATACGGTGTCACCAAAATTTACTGAACATATACCTTTTTTCCAGCAGTAACCAGCATTATATAGTGCAGTCTGATATAAATTTCCATTCTGTGTATACTGCTGGATGCTACATACTGAGAAGACCGTGGCCTAAAGGATGCTTCCATGTGTCATTATGGGGCATATTTATCAGGACCTCTGCGCACCGCCACTGGCGCAGAGGCCCTGAAATAATCGCAAATGCTAGCTTATTGCTAGCTTTTGCGATTATTTTCCCCAATCCGCCACCTTCACGCCAGTGGGGCGTGAAGGGGTGTGAAGGGGGGGCGCGGCCGGACGGGAGTGGGCCGGCGAGGGGCGTTACTGTCCCCGCGCCTGTGCACTCGCTGCTGCCGGCGACTTTTCATACGTGAAAAGTCGCCGGTTGCGTTTTTTTCTACGCCAGGCAGGGCCTGGCGTAGGATAAACGCTGCGCATCTGGCAGCCCGATACATGAAGAGGCAGAAGCCTCTTCATGTATCGGGCTGCAAATTTGCAGCGGCGGGGCTATCATACGCTGGCGCACGAGCGCCAGCGTATGATAAATATCCCCCTATAAGTCTATGGACTTATTCAATATGTATGTTAGTAAATTCCCTGGCATACGTGCTGAACATGTCCAATACTCAAAAGCCCACATTTATTAAAGTGTTTGCACCAGTTTTCTGTCTGACTTTGCACTAGAAAGAATGTGCAAACTGCTTGCACATGTATTTATAAAGTGTCTGCACCAGTTTTGTGTCGCGGCTGCACTGTGTCTGACAAGACAGTATAAATCAGCACCTAATTGGTGTGTAAATGCTTAGTTGTAGTCTGCACCACATGTATTACTTACGTGCGGCACAATTCTGTCTTCGCCACAAATGGTGCACCCATCCAGGGCAGTGGAGGGTGCACCAGAAAATGTGCGCTAGTTTTGATGACTTACTGCACATAGTACAGTTTGCACTAGTTTTTATTAATGTGGCCCAAAGTACTAACCCAGCCTTATACACATTAGCCTCACAGTATACAATTACAGTGACATATAAACTTTACATTACAGACACTAATTGCACATTTTACATTCATTCACATATACACTCCTACCTACTTCTTCAGTATTGCAGACAGGAAGGAGATTATTACAGCAGGTCTGAGGTAAAAGGGACTACACCATGGGAGTAGAAAGGATGGGCACCGCACAAGATATAGTAGGTGGAGACAGATGAAAGGCATATAACTTTGAAGTTAGAGGTCCTCCTTGTGGGCTCTTTGTGTCTTTTAGCCACTTTCTATGTCACTCTCAGCTCTCGCCCACCTGCCACTACAGCATAAGGATAAATGGCCACTTTACTGTAGCAACGTAGCGCTGCTCACCCCCGCCCCTTTTCATAGTGAAACATGGTGCTCGGGCCATATTACGGGGAAAGAACGAAAAGACGTGTCCTTTCTTTTCCCCGGCTATGGAACGGTAGGGCTCAGCAAGTGTGCTGTACCATACTGCTCCGTACGGTGCAGTGCGCCAATTGCTGGACTATGGGGGACATATATGTGACGTATATACATCAGCCATATAAAAGCCTGCCCACGGCCATGTGAATGAGGCCTAAGGCTGTGACAGGATTACACACATAGAGGAGACATGCAATATACAGGCAAGTAAAGGAAACTGCTGTTTGGGCAAGGATGACAGGTACCCGCAAAATAGACACTAGTAATTTGTCCTGAATGCAGCCAGACAGGTATTGACGCTGGCACACTTAACCACACCTAGCATCTACACAACTGCTGTCAACTCTCTGTGTGCTATGACAGAAAGAGTTGTCGGCTTGCTGGGGCCCTCTTTGTGTGGGCCCTATAGCAGCTGCTGTACCTGCTACGGCAGTAGTTCTGCCCCTGGATAACAATATTTTATCTATTTTTAAGCTGTGGTATAATGACTTTGCAAAATGGAATCCAGAGAGCTGTGGAGGCATCAAGGACATCTCTGTTCCAGTTGAAAAGATGTGGGTTCCAGATATATTTATCCAGCAGTTGTGAGTATTCTACACAACAGAAATTACTTTACTGCTTATGACCTTTCTGGCACCACTACCAATCCACAGGAGTGCTGGAGTGTAAGAGCAGCAAGCAGATAGCTATGTTCTTACATCTGGCAACAATGTAGGCACAGCTCTTTTTCACCTCTACAACTTAACTAATTGGTGGGATGTTGAACACCCACTATTCAATTTTTAATTTACCTATCCTAGGGCTTGGTTTTTGCAGGAGGAGTTTTGGTTTTTCAATTGCACTATTGTGGATGCCTGCAGTATGAAAAAAAAAAACAACTTATTTTATCGGTCGATATGACTACAATAATCTGCATAATATATATAATTTATGATGTTTTGATATTTTGGCACAATAAAAGTTGTTATGATATACAGAACAGAAAGTTAGTTTAATATCACCACATTTTGCATCACTTCTCAGGGAACAGATTAGCTGATACAGGGAGCATCCACCATCTGTCAAATCATTTACATGCCATGGTTGGTACTTCCTGTAGCCTCCTAAGTTTTCTGTTAGCGGAGGTTTATCCTATAACTTATCCCACTAGTTTAAGCAGACTGGCAATTGTATAATTGAAAAAGCAAGCACCAGCACACATCAAAATGTATAATTAAAGCTACAAAACTAAATTTAGCTCATATTACAAGATATGGCCAGATACAAAAGCACAAATGTGACACATTTCAGCCCACTAGGGGACCTTACTCATACCATATAGTGTGTACTATGCACGAGGGTGAAGTCATGTGATAAGTGGGAAAACCACATGAAGGCACAGCAGAAAGAGGGCATAATCAAATTAATATATATACAAGTAATATTTGTAGTTTAACCCTTTAGGGTAACAAGTATCCAGGGCTAATATGCAATGGACTTCACACATATTTAATTTTTTCTTCCTGTCATCCCTCTCTTGGGTTTATGGCAAAGTCAATAGCCATAATAGGTAGATGTGCTGTGCAATCCTGGTGATGGTAACGGAAATGTCTGGATAAGCCAGTTATGTTACGACCACTATAATGTTTCTCTGTTTTAATTTTCAGCCTGTGTACTGTAGTCTGCAAGATCTACACTCCGCTAGGTATATCACAAAAGATGATTTGCAATCTTAGTAATTTAGTGATAAATGTGACAAAGTGGAAATGGATTGAAAAACTTAGATCTTTGTATGTGGTTGCATAAATTACATTTAGTTCCACCACAGCGTTAACTGCCCCTGTGTGACAGCCAGATGCCTTTGAGTATTTGCTCACCACATCATGACCGGACATAATAGACCTCAATAGCATCTGTTAGTTAGATGTCGTTTTTGCGGCTAGCTCAAGGTCATTGTTAGGCATAAGGGTTACTATCTTTAAAATAGTTACAAGTAGAGATGAGGGAACCCGAACTACTTGTACGCCTCGCTTGACCTTGATATATTGCCGGATTGGCTGCTGAACAGCCAGTATGACATATTAACGCCCCTAGAAACTAGCCATGGCTTTGATTGGCCAGTAGTGTCTCCTTGGCCAATCACAACCATGGCTGGTAGTTAGGGGTAGCGAATCTGGCAATATGTCCAGGTCGTGCAGACACTAGATGACGTTTCCACCATTACAGCTGTCGACTGCTTAAGGAACAATTTTGCAGTTGAAAAACATAACTGCCTGCTTTATTTATATAGCACCATCATATAGCGCTTTAGAAACCTTATGGGACATACAGTATATACGTTTCCTCCCACACTCCAAAAACAAACTGGTAGGTTGACTAGATTGTGAGCCCCATGGGGGCAGGGACTGATTTGGCAATCTCTGCGCAGCGCTGCGTAAACTGTGTGCACTATATAAATAAATTATTATTATTAATCATTATTATTAAATAAAATGCTACATTACCGAGTAGAGGAGTGAGGCCCTGCTCACAAGAGCTTATGTTTTTATAAGACAGCAGTCATATTCTCCTAATTATGGATAATCCATTTAACTGGGGTTATATTCACCTACATGTTACATTTTTATGACCATGCTTTATGTCTAATAACTTTGTTGCTCTTAGAATAGATTATCATATTCCTTTTGATATTTTCATCTTTCAGTGTGGATGAGGACAAATATCAACAACTTTCTTATCTAACAGTGGATCACACGGGATGGGTTAGATTCATGAAGCCAATGAGAGTTGTTAGTTCTTGCAAGCTCAGTATTTTTCGCTTCCCTTTTGACATTCATAATTGTTCCCTGACATTTGGAACATCCCTAAATACAGGTGAGTAGATTGTATCACACTATTCTTCGATTTGTAAGTATGAAATAGATATACTGAATATTCTTATCATGGAAAACTTATAGGAGCACATTTACTAAGAGCTGTGCGCCACTTCCCACCTTCAAAAATCTATAACTTTTTCATTTTTCCATGGCATTTAATATTCCATGCCATATACTGGGAATGATCGTTCACCTTTATTCTCTGGGTTGATACGATCACAGTTATACAAAATGTGTATAGGTTCTATTAGTTTTTAATAGATGTATTTAATAGATTATTTCGATTATAGATTATTTAATAGATCTAATAGATTTTAAGCGCAGACCTATATATAGTGTATTTTTTTCAATTCTTTTTCAGATTTTTTAAGTTCTATTTATTTGGGCTCTACTTAAAGGGTTTACCAATGGGAATAACTGTTTTTATACCCAGCGATACTTAACATGTTTGTGATTTTTTTGTTTATTTTTTAGAATGTATTGAAATATTCACTGTAGTAACAATACAAAAACCTAGCTTCCTGCTTCAATTTAGTATTGCAGTACAAGACACTGAAATGTCTCATGGCAGAAAGGATTTGAAGGGTTTTTTTCGGTATAATAGGAGGGTGATCCTGTTAGCAATTTTGTCCCGGGGCCCAGTGGATGCTACTTATGCCACTGGGAACCTGTCACCTACTAAAAATGACATTCCTAGTGACAGGTTTGCTTTACGAGGTATGCCAGATAAGGCTACGTTCACATCTTGTTTTTCCATACATTGTAAGGACACCTTGAGATAATTCGACCGATTTGGCAAGCTGCGTAATCTGTAGACGCTATATGAATAAGGAATTAATATTATCATTCCTGACAAATCCTTACTACGTATGCAACATTCATATCCCACTCTATCCTTATGTGTGTCAAGTTCTGCCCCTGATTAAACAACCTCAGGTTGTTCACTGAGTGAGCTCAAAGAAATCACACCAGAAGTATGATGATGATGCCATGCAAGGCTTGAGATGCTTTATTTGCGTCTCAAAGGATTATACAGAAACTTTCAGTGGGACAGGACTTGGACTTGGTTAGTTAGGAATAAAGAAGTAATGTCCTTAGTTCAATGGTTAGTAAATTATCACATTGGCATCATAGAAGCAAAAGGCGTGTCTTTGCCTGGAGTAGGTAGTATCCGTAAATCACTGGTAGCATATGTAAAACATCATGCCTAGTGAAGGACAATGGCGGTTTAGTACTGCTACAATAACCCCCCATGAAGTTCAGAGGCCTCTGCTGAGCATATACTTCCCTCAGCAGGAGGCAGCAGAATAGAACGATGTAGCTTTGCTTTATTGTCAGGAGCGGTGACAGGTCCTTTTTAAGTTACATATTCATTCACATCTTGTATTGTTTGTGTCCACAGCTCAACACATTAAACTCGGTCTTCTCACAACATATGGTGGCATTGACAAAATTTCTTCAGATGATAACGATCCACAGGGTGAGTGGGAACTGGTCCAGATTGAAATCTCCAATTCTGGAAATATGCAGAATATGGTGACATTCAATGTAAGTCTTAAATAGCTGTTTCTCACTATTTACTAATTTTCCAGAGAAGTGGGGTGGAGAGTTTTCTGATTCAGCCTCTGTTTGCAAAAACAGAGTCAATGGGGCACATTTATCAAGAACAGTGCAGTCTGTACTACATGCAGTTTGCCTGTGTAGTGTGCAGAGGGCGCCAGATTCAGGATTTCTGGCTCATGTTCTGCATTATTCTGGCACTCTCTGCACTGCTCCAACAGAGTGCACCACTTTTTTTTTAACATGGGACATGCAACACAATTCTGTTGGACCTTTGCATGTTAAATCTGGCGCACAGTCCAACTGAGCTCTGGAACGCCCATTTCAGTGACAACATTTGTGTCGCATGAAGAATAGTGCAGCCACAACACAAAAGGGTCACTTAAGATAAATAAGTGGCGCGGATACTTCTTAAAGGAAACCTACCACTTGAAGTGGCAGGTATAAGGGGGAACTACCGAGCACCAGCTCAGGGTGAGCTTCACTCGGCCCGGCTCGGTGAACTCCAGTGCGTTCCGATGCTTTTCAGCGCAGCAGCGCCACCTGGTGGACGGCGGAGGAACTACCTTAATAAATCCCGGCCGGACCCGAATCCAGCACAGAGAACGCACCGCTGGATCGCGAATGGACCGGGTAAGTAAATCTGCCCCATAGTCTGTGATTCATGGCCGGCCCTGCTTGTAAATCTTTCCTAATACTTTTACCATTTTTTAATTAAGGCTGCAGCTTGTTCCTGGCATGCAATCATGTACCTGATATATAGTGCCCTATGGGCTTATTTGTTGCTGTAAAAATGCTATTTACCGCTTACATTTTGCCAATGTCCCTCAACTCCCTCATTTCCCCCTCCATTTCTCTCACTGTCATCATGTTTTGTGCTTTTAATGTACATGAAAATATAACCCACTACGACCTTAAAATGTATAAATAACAAACTTTATTTGGTTTTTGTTTGGGTCAATATGTAATCTGTAGATATTCTCATTGCTGCAAGCCTCAAAAGTGATGGACATCTATGACAAGAGGCACATGACTGTGGTCGATCCGTGAATCACAGAGCATGCGCTAGCTGTATTTCCCAGACCAACAACAGTGCCAACAACAGGATTCCGCGCATCTTAGTGATGTATCATGCTTCCCCATGAAACATCAGAAGCAACACTGCAATGATGCTGTTTTGTGGTGAAAACAGACTCTTTGCATCATATATCACAATGTGATCCCACATATCCCATCTTCGGCACATAGGGGGTCATTTACTAAGGGCCCGATTCGCATTTTCCCGACGTGTTACCCGAATATTTCTGATTTGCGCCGATTTCCCCTGAATTGCCCTGGGATTTTGGCGCACGCGATCGGATTGTGGCGCATCGGCGCTGGCATGCACGCGACGGAAATCGGGGGGCGTGGCCGAACGAAAACCCGACGGATTTGGAAAAACCGCCGCATTTTTAAAAAAAATCTGTCGCGGAGCTTGCACTTACCTTCACTCGGCCCGGCTCGGTGAACTCCAGTGCGTTCCGATGCTTTTCAGCGCAGCAGCGCCACCTGGTGGACGGCGGAGGAACTACCTTAATAAATCCCGGCCGGACCCGAATCCAGCACAGAGAACGCACCGCTGGATCGCGAATGGACCGGGTAAGTAAATCTGCCCCATAGTCTGTGATTCATGGCCGGCCCTGCTTGTAAATCTTTCCTAATACTTTTACCATTTTTTAATTAAGGCTGCAGCTTGTTCCTGGCATGCAATCATGTACCTGATATATAGTGCCCTATGGGCTTATTTGTTGCTGTAAAAATGCTATTTACCGCTTACATTTTGCCAAAACATGGTGTCCTCCGGGATCACACAGGGATTGCCTTACAAAAATAAAGGGGCTTTGCGCCAGTTTTCTGTCGGACTTTGCACGTTTTTCTAGGGCAAACTGCTTGCACAGGTATTTAAAGGAAACCTACCACTTGAAGTGGCAGGTATAAGGGGGAACTACCGAGCACCAGCTCAGGGTGAGCTGGTGCCGGAGCTTAGTTATGTCAGTGTTTTAAACCGCAGTATCGCAGTTTAAAACACTTTTTAAACTTTATGGCCGAAGCTGCTTCGGCGCAGGGAGGTACGCCGTGCCCGCGGCTCTCATTCACTTCCTATGTAGCCGCTTGCACGGTCGCACGCATGGTGCGCCGAGCGCGTACCTCCCTGCGCCGAAGCAGCTTCGGCCATAAAGTCACTTTTTAGTCAGATAGTGATTCACTAAAAAGATATTCCGTGGGTACCATTGGCTTAATGGTGTAAACAGGTTCCCTTTAACTGTAATAACATAAAATCTGATTGGAAATCCATGCTACTGTTAACTGATGGAAATATGTTTTATGACAGATTATTATAAAACGACGCCCACTTTTGTATGTGGTGAATCTGCTGCTCCCAAGTGCCTTCTTGATGTTAGTAGATATCTTCAGTTTTAACCTTTTACCACATAGCATGGACAGAGCTACCTTCAAAATGACATTACTGTTAGGTTATATGGTATTTCTTCTAATCATAAATGATTTGCTGCCTGCTACATCCAGTGGAACGCCACTTATAGGTAAGCTATAATTCTGAAAAATTCAGTTTTCTATACCTTATGCATTATTTTTTAATATGTAACTTTTCTATGAATAATTATTATTATTAACTTGTCACCAGGTTTGGGGTTACATTATCATGGGATTATGTATTTAGGATTTCATTATATATTTCAAGCTTTTGTAAACAGCATGTTACTAGTGTCTTTTTCTAAACTATTTTTCTAAAATATAATGGAAAAAACACTGGTGGCGCCCCTAGTGCAGGCTGGAAATGTAAATGGAACAAAGTTTTCGTTGATATCTGCTCACCTAGAGACACCTTGGGCAGATTTATCAAGCTGTCTAAGAGTAAGAGTTGCTTATGGCAACCAATTACAGCTCTCCTTTAAAATATTCATGAGCACTGGTAAAATAAAAGCTGAGCTGTAATTGCTTGCTCTTTTATCTTGATCTACAAATCCCCACATCCTTGTTTTGGTTATATACACACTAATATGCATATAAAAATATGTTTTGTCTGAAAGGCATCTAAAGCTTGCTGAAAGAAAAAAAATGCTTTTCACTCCACTAAATACTTAATAGAACCAATGTGGATCCTCATCTGGGCTGGTAAAAAACGTCCATAGAAAAATGTGTCCAGGCTCTTCGGTTAACATAAAATATTTTAAATGTATCTATAGACTGTCTCTGACTGTCTCTGTCACTGACTGTCTCTGTCACTGACACTGTCTGTCTCTGGTAGTTTTTTCAGTGACTGTCTGTTTCTGGCAGTCTTTCAGTGACTGTCTGTTTCTGGCAGTCTCATTCCAGTAACGGTCTGTCTCTGGCAGTGTCATTCCAGTAACTGACTCGGGGGCTCTCATTCTAGTGACTGTCTGTCTCGGGCACTCTCATTCCAGTGACTATCTGTCTCAGGCACTCTTATTCCAGTGACTGACGGTCTCGGGCACTCTTATTCCAGTGACTGTCGGTCTCGGGCACTCTTATTCCAGTGAGGGTTGGTCTTGGGCACTCTTATTCCAGTGACTGTCGGTCTTGGGCACTCTCATTCCAGTGACTGTCTCTCCGTCACTCACTCTCCCTGTCTGTCTCTCTGTCACTCACTCTCCCTGTCTGTCTCTCTGTCACTCGCTCTCCTTGCCTGTCTTTGTCACTCACTCTCCCTATCTGTCTATCACTCACACTCACTGGCTGTCTCTCTGTCAGTCACTCACTCTCCCTGCCTGTCCCTCTGTCACTCACTCTCCCCGCCTGTCTCTCTGTCACTCACTCTACCTCTCACATAAGCTGTATTATATTCACTGTCTGTAGTAACCAATCAAAGTTCAGAGCTCATATTAATGACCTGTGGCAAAATAGAAGCTGAGCTGTGAATGGTTGCTTACTGCCACAGTAGACAATGGCTCCTGTATATGGTGGTTATCATATTACCTCACATATTACTTCACACCTAAGACTGCGTTAACATGTTGCATTCTGTTTGTGTTAATGCATGCATTTTTAAACGCATCACAAAAGCTATAAAGGAATTTCCCATTGGGATTATTATTATCATTTAACTATCGCCAGGCATTCAGTTCATATCTCTGTCAATGTTTTATATGTTAATGATCCCATACTAGAAGAAAAGGGAGGTAACTTTTTATTTTCTCCGTGGGAGTGTCTCTTTGTGCTGCTTGAAAGTAAAATATAATTTCTGTGCTATGAATTTGAAATTTCTTGTAAATTCTTTTCTACAGGTATTTATGTGTCACTGTGCCTGGCGCTATTGGTTATTGGACTGTTAGAAACAATTTTTATAATGAATATTTTATACAAAGGTTCCTTGAATCGTTCACGTGTGCCATTGTGGTTACATGCATTAGTGCTTCATTATTTTGCTCTTTTGCTGTGTTACAAAACACAATATCATTTTGACAAAGAACAAGAAAATACTTCTACCATCCATGAAGCTGCAGGTATGATATTCTATCACATTCTGGGGGAATATTTCAGTTACATGATTTAATTGAATTCAACCTAGAATTATTTGAGCGAGGGGTTAAGTCACCCTATCCAAAAAAAACAAAACACATAAGATGGAAATGGAGAATACTGGAGAATAAAATTAGTTTCCATGGAATTTATAAATGGTATATCTATTTCACAACAAGGGGACAGATTTATCAAAACTTTTGCCAATTTTATCACATTTACAATTTTTTACCTGCTTCCCAGTACATGGGATGGAAAATTAATAAATACTTTGTACATGGAAAAAGATTATGGGGCACATTTACTTACGCGGCCGACGGAGTTCACCCGATCGGAATGCACTGTGCTGCGATTCACTAAGATCATGCGGCTGATATCCTGCATGTGTCGCTTTCCCGCTCAGGTCCGGCAGAGTTCACCTTCTTCTTCCTGGTGCATGTAAGTGCTTGATCGTCCAACTGCCCGCCCCCCAGATTTCTGTCACATGAAAGCCAGCACAGCTACGCCAAACTTCCGACCACGTGCGACACAATCTCCTGCTAAACACCTGTCCCAGTGGCGCAAATCACGTCCCGAAAACGTCGGAAAGTCTGACGAAAATGCGATCCGTGGACCCTTAGTAAATAAGCCCCTATGGATTTTTGATGGCGGGGACCAAAAAATGAAAACAAAAAAAACAAAAAGGGCCATGTCATTAAGAGGTTAATCCTCATCCTCATTATTTTTGTTTTTTTCTTCATTTTATTCAAATATCTGCTGTGCTGGCATTGCTAACCAGTGCAACTAGTTAACCAGTTTTTACAGCAACCATACAATAACTTTTTTTGTTAACGTGGCACTGCATTGTGTGAATGTACCGTACTTCAATTACTTCGGAGGACTAGTTGCACTGGATAACAGTGGGGACTGCGGTCTCTTCTGCATGTGGACAAATGTACTATATTTAGAATACAGAAGATAAAGAATGGCACTCACTCTCGTGGGACTCTTCAATCCATTCAGTCACCACAATACATGGGGCATGGGAGGGAGGACAAACAGGTTATTCTGATGGTAAGAACATCACCATGGAATAAAGAGTCCCACAGGGGTAAGAGCCCTCCTTTATCTCCTACTTCAATAGCCATCTTGTCAATAATTGTATCAATGCTTGTTGACTCTATTTTATACACAGGGGATAAATATGATATGGAAGCCACTCAAATTACATCTACCAAGGGAAACCAGTCCCAGATATTTCTAAGCAGCATCTCAGGTGATCTACATACTATGAGGCAGGTGATGGAAGGTCAGGATGAAAAGAAAAAAATAGCAGAGCAGTGGTTGCAAATTGGGCTTATTCTTGATGCACTGGTTTACCGGTTCTACCTTTTCTTCATGACTGTTTATGCTATAATACTTTTGGCTATATGGGGGACTTGGTATCATGCATAAAGAAATTCTCTTTATATAATAGTTATACAAGGCTCAAACATTATTTCCTAAAGAAACTGGTAATTGGTTAAATGCAACCCTTCTTCACTTAAATAACATTACCAGTCCCTACATTTTGTATTATTACATTGTCTGTTGAAATAAAAGTACAAAATGAAAAATAAAAAATTTTAAGCGTAACCAAACATGTGTCTTTTCTCTTTTCTCTCCTATTGTAAGAAACAATATTACTTTCTCTAACATTTACTTATTATAGCTAAGAGCCGCTCCATACACAGTGGATTCTTGCTGCATTATGCAGCTAACACCCGCGGGTGACCAGTCATCTTGAATCAGATATTGCCACATCCCAAAATGCCTATTCTATCAATATATATACACAGTTATTTCTGGCGGTGAATCCCGTAACAGAAAATAGCGCCCAAAATGCCACTTTTTGATAAAAAGGTCATACAGTCCTTAAAATGGTAGCAATGAAAACATCCTAATGACACCTCCATATGCCAAAGTATGCAAAAAATTATTAGCATCAGAATAGGGCAAAAGATATACATTTAAAAAAACTTATTAAACCAAATACACTGACCCACAGAATAAAGAGGAGGTGTCATTTGGAGCGCACAGTGAATGTTGCAAAAGCATTTTTTGACAATTTTACTGCATTTGTTGAATTTTTTTCCTCTTCCCATTACACAGCATGGAAAATTAAATACTGCCACTAGGACAATTGGTTACACAGAAACAAGCCCTTATAAAGCTCCGAACATGAAAAAATAAAAGAAAGAGAGCAAAAATGGAAATACAAATTTAAAAAAGAAAGGGGGTTAAGTGTGCATATAAATAGTGGTTCAGGAATCAACATAATGGGACACATTTACTAAACTTCACTAAAAGAGTTTTGCCTGTGTATAATGATAGGTGCGACAGATTCATTAAGAACGTGCACCAGAAATCATGAATCGGGCGCTTCCCTGCACTGGCCCGACAGAGTTCATCAACTTTTTTGTGGTTCACCTTTAACATAGGTCATGCAACAGACTTTGGATGCTAAATACAGTGCTCGGTCCGACTGAGCACTGCGACAATTTGTATTGCATGGAGGCTTGTGCAGCTGCGACACAAAAGGGTGCGACACAATAGTGGCACGACACTTCTTAAATACCTGTTCAAGCCGTTTTCACCTAAAAGAATGTGCAAAGTCTTTCAGAAACCGGCGCAAAGCCCTTAGTAAATGTGCCCCTGTGTGTCTGGTCTTAACCTGTTAATTGCTGCAGCTTGACCACATTGCCTAAACAACGGCTATCCATGGGTGCCACAATTATGGTGCCAATCTAGCTTTTTTCCATCTTACTAGTATTTTGCACAAAATATTAAATGGTGCACCCATTTAGTCTCTGTAGACTAAAAAAATAACAATGTAATGGGTTTTGGAAGGTGGGAATGCAATATGCAAAAAACATAAAAGCGATGCATCCTTAAAGATGCTTTTCCATGAAAGAGAATTCTCAAATCTCAATCCCCTAGCATACCTCCCAACTTTCGAGCATGAGAAAGAGGGACACATAGCCCCTCCCACTTTTTCTAAACCACGCCCATTGTCTCACCCACAAGCATAGTCTAATATCGAACTTGATGGTCCCCAAATGCTACAACGCCCCTTAATCCCCCCCCCCCCCCTTCTTGTGGACCAATATAATATCCCCTAATGCAACTCTGCAACATATAATTTAATTTTCCTGTTCCTGTAGCCCCCTGTCCTCCATCCTTCTCCTGTAGCCCCCTGTCCTCCATCCTCCTCCTGTAGCCCCCCGTCCTCCAGCCTCCTCCTGTAGCCCCTGTCCTCCAGCCTCCTCCTGTAGCTCTGTCCTCCATCCTCCTCCATCCTCCTCCTATAGCCCCCTGTCCTCCATCCTCCAGTAGCCCCCTGTCGTCCATCCTCCTCCTGTAGCCCCCTGTCCTCCATTCTCCTCCTGTAGCCCCCTGTCCTCCATCCTCCTCCTGTAGCCCCCTGCCCTCCATCCTCCTCCTGCAGCTCCTGTCCTCCATCCTCCTCCTGCAGCTCCTGTCCTCCATCCTCTTCCTGTAGCCCCCTGTCCTCCATCCTTCTCCTGTAGCCCCCTGTCCTCCATCCTTCTCCTGTAGCCCCCTGTCCTCCATCCTCCTCCTATAGCTTCCTGCCCTCCATCCTCCTCCTGTAGCCCCCTGTCCTCCATCCTCCTGTAGCCCCCTGTCCTCCACCCTCCTCCGCCAGCTTCTGTCCTCCATCCTCCTCCTGTAGCTTCCTGTCCTCTATCCTCCTCCTGTAGCCCCCTGTCCTCCATCCTCCTGTAGCCCCCTGTCCTCTATCCTCCTCCTGTAGCCCCCTGTCCTCCATCCTCCTCCTGTCCTCCATCCTCCTCCTGTAGCCTCCTGTCCTCCATCCTCTTCCTGCAGCCCCCTGTCCTCCATCCTCCTGTAGCTCCTGCCCTCCATCCTCCTCCTGCAGCACCTGTCCTCCATCCTCCTCCTGTGGACTCCATTCCTCCATCCTCCTCCTGTCCTCCATCCTCTTCCTGTAGCCCCCTGTCCTCCATCCTCCTGTAGCTCCTGTCCTCCATCCTCCTCCTGTAGCCCCCTGTCCTCCATCCTCCTCCTGTAGCTACATCCTCCTCCTGTCCTCCATCCTCCTCCTGTAGCCCCCTGCCCTCCATCCTCCTCCTGTAGCTCCATCCTCCTCCTGCCCTCCATCCTCCTCCTGTAGCCTCCTGTCCTCCATCCTCCTGTACCTCCTGCCCTCCATCCTCCTCCTGTAGCTCCTGTCCTCCATCCTCCTCCTGTGGCCTCCTTTCCTTCATCCTCCTCCTGTCCTCCATCCTCTTCCTGTAGCCCCCTGTCCTCCATCCTCCTGTAGCTCTTGCCCTCCATCCTCCTCCTGTAGCTCCTGTCCTCCATCCTCCTCCTGTAGCTTCCTGTCCTCCATCTTCCTCCTGTAGCTTACTGTCCTCTATCCTCCTCCTGTAGCTCCTGTCCTCTGTCCTCCTCCAGCATCCTCCTCTGGTCCCCCAGCCTCTTCCTGTCCCCCAGCCTCCTCTAGTCCTCCAGCCTCCTCCTGTCCCCCAGCCGCCTCTAGCATCCTACTGTCCTCCAGCCTGCTCCAGTATCCTCCTCCTCCTGTCCTCCAGCCCTAGAGCCTCCTCCTTCTGTCCCCCAGCCCTGCTATCCTCTACCCTCCTCCTGTCCTCCAGCCTGCTCCAGCATCCTCCTCCTCCTGTACCCCAGCCTCCTCCATCCCTTATCTTCCTGCTGTTCTCCAGCCTGCTCCTCGTGTCCCCAGCCTCCTCCTCCTGTCCCCCAGCCTGCTCCAGCATCCTCCTTCTGCTCCCCAGCCTCCTTCTGATTTCCCAAACTCCTCGTTTCCCCCAGCCTTCTCCTGTCTTCCAGCCTCCTCCTCCTGTCCCTCAGACTCCTCTAGCATCCTCCTGTTCACTAGCCTCCTCCTCCTGTCCCCCAGCCTCCTCTAGCATCCTTCTGTCTGTCCACTAGCCTCCTCCTCCTGTCCACCAGCCTCCTCTAACATCCTCCTGTTCACTATCCTCCTCCTCCTGTCCCCCAGCGTCCTCTAGCATCCTCCTGTCCACTAGCCTCCTCCTCCTGTCCCTCAGCCTCCTCTAGCATCCTCCTGTCCACTAGCCTCCTCCTCCTGTCCCCCAGCCTCCTCTAGAATCCTTCTGTCTGTCCACTAGCCTCCTCCTCCTGTCCCTCAGCCTCCTCTAGCATCCTCCTGTCCACTAGCCTCCTCCTCCTGTCCCCCAGCCTCCTCTAGCATCCTCCTGTCCACTAGCCTCCTCCTTCTGTCCCCCAGCGTCCTCTAGCATCCTCCTGTCCTCCAGCCTTATCCACCTGTCCCCCAGCCTCCTCTAGCATCCTCCTTTCCTCCAGCCTCCTCCTCCTGTCCTCCAGCCTCCTCCTCCTTTGTCGAAAGGATCGACAAAACAATAACTGACTTCCGGGTGGAAACAGAAAGTAAGAAAAGGGCAAAGTTTTTGAGAGATACCGAAGACTATCAACAAAAGAGAGTATATAAGTGGCAAGATTCGAATTTTCAGGGATTCCGACAAAGACAAAGATACCAACGACGATCATCTTCGTCAAGCGGCGACAGATCCACTGACTCAAGACAACATCGTTTTTTAGGCCACAGACGCCCCCCTACCTCTCATCAACACCCAGACTCCCGTACCCAACCAGACCCAAACGACCAACGAGACGAGGACACAAGAAGACAACCTCCTCCTCCCCGATCCCAGACCCGATCCCAGGTCACACTGTATACATATGTATATATATATATATACATGTCACACTGCCCCCCCACATTATATACCTGTCACACTGCCCCCCACATTATATACATGTCACACTGCCCCCCCACATTATATACCTGCACACTTCCCCCAACACATTTTATACCTGTCACACTGCCCCCACACATTATATACCTGTCACACTGCCCCCCACATTATATACCTGTCACACTGCCCCCCACACATAATATACCTGTCACACTGCCCCCCACACATTATATACCTGTCACACTGCCCCCCACTGTTAGGATAGGGTACACACAAGACAGGGGAAGGTGAGCCCTGAGCTTACCCCAACCTCTGTCCCTTCCTATAGCCCCCCCACGCTAAACCGTGGGGCGACTACTTGAAGACTCGGAATATACTGAGTAAGTGTGGATAAGGGCAAACACAAACAGACTGACAAACATAGAACATGAAAGAATAGTAAACAAGCCGGAGTCACAACTAGAGGGAACGTCAAAGGCAGAATCAGTAAGCAAGAGTCAAAGTCCAAAAACTAACCGAGTTAACAACAATATAGATACAGATACTGAGCAATACAAACGAGCAGCAACCAGGGAGAAAGGGATTTTCAAACACTGGCACTGGGAACTAGTGAAGCTGCAATTTATGCAGCCAGAACTCCACCTCCAGAATCTGATAGGAGCTGGACAGTACCTGGGAATTAACCCCTCACGGTGCAGAATAACCAGGCACCCAGCAGAGGTTCAAAGTCCCAGCCCCTCCTAGACAGCGCGAGATCTTAGCAGCCGCTGCCCAGGACGAGAGGTGGAGTTTGCGCGGATACGCGCCGGGGTACGGAGAACGCTGCTGGCACCACCAGAAGAACCAGAAGTCCCAGCAATCTCCCTAGCGAACCTGACAGTACCCCCCCCCTGACGGGGGGCCTTCGGACCCCTAGATCTTAAAGATGGCTTCTGAGGGTTGGCCTGATGAAACAACCTGAGCAACCGTGGAGCATGAACATCTCTAGCCGGAACCCAAGACCTATCCTCAGGACCAAAACCCTTCCAATGGACCAGGTACTGCAGGGAGTTACCTACCCATCTGGAATTCACCACTTTTTCCACTTCAAATTCCAGATTCCCCTCCACAATAGATGGAGAAGGAGGGTCAGGAAGAGGCAACACAGGCTCCACATAGCGCTTAAGAAGACTTTTATGGAAGGTGTTATGAACCCGCCACCCCGCTGGAAGTGTAATCTTAAAGGAAACCGGGTTAACCATATGAGTGACAACAAACGGACCCACAAACCTGGGCGCAAACTTCAAAGAGGGGACCTTCAATTTAAGGTTTTTCGTGGATAACCACACTTTATCCCCCACCACAAACGTACCAGAGTTAGTGAGCCTTCTTTCAGTCTGTTGGACCATAGAATCTTGTGCCCTCCGAATACTCTCCCGAACTTGTGACCAGAGCGAGCGTAACTTGGATGCAATAGCTTCCGCTCGAGGAATGTTAGAGACAGGCACAGATGAAAAAGAGAAACGAGGATGAAAACCATAATTGCAGAAAAACGGAGATACCTGTGTGGACGAACTACAGTGGTTATTAATAGCAAATTCTGCCAACGGAAGGAATTTCACCCACTGGTCCTGACTGTCCGAGACAAAGAGTCGCAGATATTGAATCATCTCCTGATTCATTCTCTCGGACTGACCATTAGACTCAGGATGAAACGCAGAGGAGAACGACAGATTAACTTCCAGTCTAGAACAGAATGCTCGCCAAAATTTGGAAACAAATTGTACGCCCCTATCAGACACAATATCATCTGGTATACCATGGAGGCGTACAATATTCTGTATAAACAAATCAGCCAATTCTTCAGCTGAGGGTAACTTTTTTAATGGAACAAAGTGTCCCATCTTGGAGAAACGGTCCACTACCACCCAAATCACTGTATAGCCTTGAGATGCTGGCAGATCAGTGACAAAATCCATTGACACTTTAGACCATGGCCTGGTGGGAACTGGAAGCGGAAGAAGAGGCCCCTCAGGACGTCTCCTGGGAGTCTTTCCTCGCGCACAGACCTGACAGGCTTGGACAAATGTGTGCACATCTTTAGTCATGTGAGGCCACCAGTAACTTCTCTTTACGAGATCCAAGGTACTCCGCATACCCGGATGACCTGCCAATACTGAGCAATGCGTCTCCTCCAACACTCTCAAACGACAAGAAATAGGAACAAACAATTTGCCTTCCGGAAGGTCTTTGGGTGCAGATTTTTGTCCTGCTAAAATTTGAGAGGAGAGGTGGGAGGAGACAGCTGCCAACACAACACCTGGAGACAAAATATTACTGTCCGTAGTCGCTGGAAGCTCAGGAGTCCCAAAGCTACGGGACAAGGCATCAGCCTTCACATTTTTTGACCCAGGTCGGTAGGTGACCACAAAATTAAAGCGAGAGAAAAACAAGGCCCACCTAGCCTGACGTGAGTTCAAACGCTTAGCAGTATCCAAATATACTAAGTTCTTATGATCTGTGAGCACAGTTATCGGATGAAGAGCTCCCTCCAAAAAGTGTCGCCAGACTTCAAATGCCCACTTAATGGCAAGGAGCTCTCGATTACCAATATCATAATTCCTCTCACAAGAGGAAAACTTTGTAGAGAAATATGCACAGGGCCTCAGTCTGGTGAGAGTGGAGGACCCCTGAGACAACACTGCACCTACTCCTACCTCGGAGGCATCAACTTCCACAACAAACGGTAGAGAGAGGTCAGGTTGAACCAAAACTGGGGCTGACGAGAATGCCGCTTTTAAAGTTTCAAACGCTGAGCAAGCGGCAGGGGACCAGTTGTTTGGATCAGCACCCTTACGGGTTAGATCCGTGAGGGGTTTGGCGATCACAGAAAAGTTCTTTATAAAGTTCCGATAATAGTTAGCGAAACCTAAAAATCGTTGAAGGGCCTTAAGATTTGTAGGCCGAACCCAGTCCGTGAGCGCCTGAACCTTACTCGGATCCATCTGTACATCAGAGGGAGTCACAACATAACCTAAGAAGGAAACCTTCTGGACGCAAAAAACACACTTTTCCAGCTTAGCGAAGAGGTGGTTTTTGCGCAACCTGGTAAGTACTTGGCGGAGATGTTGCTGGTGAGAAACCATATCAGGAGAAAAAATCAAAATATCGTCTAGATACACCACCATAAACACACCGATGTAATCATGAAAGATGGAGTTCATAAAACCTTGAAAAACCGCTGGGGCATTACTCAAACCAAAAGGCATAACCAGGTATTCAAAGTGCCCCAAAGGTGTATTAAATGCGGTTTTCCACTCATCCCCTTCTCGGACCCGAATCAGGTTATAAGCCCCTCTGAGATCTAATTTAGAGAAAACTTGGGCCCCAGAAACCTGATTTAAGAGATCCGGGATCAAGGGGAGGGGACCTGAGTTTTTTACCGTTATCTTATTTAATTCTCGATAATCAATACACGGCCGTAAACCACCATCTTTTTTCTCAACAAAAAAGAACCCGGCCCCAGTGGGCGACTCAGAGGGACGAATATGTCCGATTGCCAAACTCTCCTCAATATAGCTCTTTAGTGCCTCCCGTTCTGGCACCGACAAGTTATATATACGACCCTTAGGCAATCTAGCATCGGAAAGAAGGTCAATTTTACAATCAAACTCCCTGTGAGGAGGAAGGACTTGGGACAAGGGTTTAGAAAACACATCTGAGTAGTCAGAGAGAAAACCTGGAAGACTCTGATCTTCCGTCACTACTGTACATAGTGAAACTCTGGTCAGGTGTTCCTTACAGAGAGGACCCCAATGAACCAGCTCCAGAGTTTCCCAATTAATTACCGGATTATGGATCCGGAGCCAGGGTAGACCAAGAATGACATTTTCAGACAGGTTTTCCATAACTAGAAAAGAACACCATTCTTCATGCATAGCTCCCACCATAAGCTTCATCTGCGGGGTTCGGAATTTGATCAACCCTGCCTGTAGAGGGGTCAAATCCGCACCCGACATCTGGATAGGAGTGGACAATGGAATCAATGACATGCCAAACTGAGAGACCAAATTATAATCGATTAAATTAGTCGCAGCACCTGAATCCAAAAAGGCGCGACCAGTGCAGGAAACAGACTGAAACTTAACCGTACAAGGTAAATACATTCTAGCCACAATAGGGAGTACCTGAGCTCCTAAGCAGTCCCCCCGACTACTGCTTAGGAGCGGAAGTTTTCCTGCTGCTGCCTCTTGGAACAGGTGTTGATCTGATGATCAGGACTTCCACAGTAGAAACAAAGATGGCGTCTCACTCGACGTTGCTTCCGCTGTGCAGGAGAGATGCTATCCAGCTCCATGGATTCCAATTCTGGACTACCCGGAGACGGACTGGCCGCTGGCTGACAGTCCGAGGACACCCGAGGTGATCGCCTGGATCTTAGGCGACGATCAACTCGGATGACCAGAGTCATAGCATCATCTAATGTCTGAGGCTCGGCATAAGCTAAGACTAAGTCCTGTACTCGGTCTGACAGTCCGGACATAAATTGGTCTTTTAGGGCGCAGTCATTCCATTGCGAGTCAGTCACATACTGTCTGAACTGGGCACAATACTCTTCTGCTGTCCGTTTTCCCTGACACAGAGATCTAAGGTGGGAAACTGCAAGTGCTCGACGGTCAGGTTCGTCATAAATCTGGCCTAAAGCAGAAAAAAAAGCGTCAAGAGAAGAACGGGATGGAGAGTCAGGTGGGAGAGAAAAAGCCCAATTTTGCGGATCCCCACGCAACAGGGAAATTACCACGCCCACCCTTTGAATCTCTGTGCCCGATGAACGAGGGCGTAAAGAAAAGTAAAGTTTACAGCCCTCCCGAAATGAAAAAAAATGCTTACGGTCACCAAAAAACACGTCAGGGAGAGGAACCTTAGGTTCAGGTATGGGTGGCAGTGGATCCTGCGGTGATGTCTGCCGTGGAACCTGCATAGATTCCTGAATTTGGAGACGGGAAGCTAGATCCTGAACAAACTGAGTTAGGGTCTGGACCTGAGCGACCACAGCTGACAAAGGCTCCATGGAAGGAGAGAATGTAGCAGGTCGGATACAGGATGCAGACCTATGTTAGGCCAGTGTTTCTGTTAGGATAGGGTACACACAAGACAGGGGAAGGTGAGCCCTGAGCTTACCCCAACCTCTGTCCCTTCCTATAGCCCCCCCACGCTAAACCGTGGGGCGACTACTTGAAGACTCGGAATATACTGAGTAAGTGTGGATAAGGGCAAACACAAACAGACTGACAAACATAGAACATGAAAGAATAGTAAACAAGCCGGAGTCACAACTAGAGGGAACGTCAAAGGCAGAATCAGTAAGCAAGAGTCAAAGTCCAAAAACTAACCGAGTTAACAACAATATAGATACAGATACTGAGCAATACAAACGAGCAGCAACCAGGGAGAAAGGGATTTTCAAACACTGGCACTGGGAACTAGTGAAGCTGCAATTTATGCAGCCAGAACTCCACCTCCAGAATCTGATAGGAGCTGGACAGTACCTGGGAATTAACCCCTCACGGTGCAGAATAACCAGGCACCCAGCAGAGGTTCAAAGTCCCAGCCCCTCCTAGACAGCGCGAGATCTTAGCAGCCGCTGCCCAGGACGAGAGGTGGAGTTTGCGCGGATACGCGCCGGGGTACGGAGAACGCTGCTGGCACCACCAGAAGAACCAGAAGTCCCAGCAATCTCCCTAGCGAACCTGACACCCACATTATATACCTGTCACACTGCCCCCACATTATATACATGTCACACTGCCCCCCACATTATATACCTGTCACACTGCCCCCCACATTATATACATGGCACACTGCTCCCCCACATTATATACCTGCACACTTCCCCCAACACATTTTATACCTGTCACACTGCCCCCACACAATATATACCTGTCACACTGCCCCCCACATTATATACCTGTCACACTGCCCCCACACATAATATACCTGTCACACTGCCCCCCACACATTATATACCTGTCACACTGCCCCCCACACATTATATACCTGTCACACTGCCCCTCCACATTATATACTTGTCACACTGCCCCCCACATTATATACCTGTCACACAGCCCCCCCCACATTATATACCTGTCACACTGCCCCCCCACACATTATATACACGTCACACTGCCCCCCACATTATATACCTGTCACACTGCCCCCCACATTATATACCTGTCACACTGCCCCCCAAATTATATACCTGTCACACTGCCCCCCACATTATATACCTGTTACACTGCCCCCCCACATTATATACATGTCACACTGCCCCCACACATTATATACCTGTCACACTGCCCCCCACACATTATATACCTGTCACACTGCCCCACACACATTGTATACCTGTCACACTGTCCCCCCACACGTTTTATACCAGTCACACTTCCCCCCACACATTATATACCTGTCACACTGCCCCCCCACACATTATATACCTGTCACACTGCCCCCCCCCACATTATATACCTGTCACACTGCCCCCCACATTATATACCTGTCACACTGCCCCCCCACATTATATACCTATCACACTGCCCCCCACATTATATACCTGTCACACTGCCCCCCACATTATATACCTGTCACACTGCCCCCCCCCCCACACATATACCTGTCACACTGCCCCCCCCACACATTATATACCTGTCACACTGCCCCCCACACATTATATACCTGTCACACTGCCCCCCACATTATATACCTGTCACACTGCCCCCACATTATATACATGTCACACTGCCCCCCACATTATATACCTGTCACACTGCCCCCCACATTATATACATGGCACACTGCTCCCCCACATTATATACCTGCACACTTCCCCCAACACATTTTATACCTGTCACACTGCCCCCACACAATATATACCTGTCACACTGCCCCCCACATTATATACCTGTCACACTGCCCCCACACATAATATACCTGTCACACTGCCCCCCACACATTATATACCTGTCACACTGCCCCCCACACATTATATACCTGTCACACTGCCCCTCCACATTATATACTTGTCACACTGCCCCCCACATTATATACCTGTCACACAGCCCCCCCCACATTATATACCTGTCACACTGCCCCCCCACACATTATATACACGTCACACTGCCCCCCACATTATATACCTGTCACACTGCCCCCCACATTATATACCTGTCACACTGCCCCCCACATTATATACCTGTCACACTGCCCCCCACACATTATATACCTGTCACACTGCCCCCCACATTATATACCTGTCACACTGCCCCCACATTATATACATGTCACACTGCCCCCCACATTATATACCTGTCACACTGCCCCCCACATTATATACATGGCACACTGCTCCCCCACATTATATACCTGCACACTTCCCCCAACACATTTTATACCTGTCACACTGCCCCCACACAATATATACCTGTCACACTGCCCCCCACATTATATACCTGTCACACTGCCCCCCACACATTATATACCTGTCACACTGCCCCCCACATTATATACCTGTCACACTGCCCCCCACATTATATACCTGTCACACTGCCCCCCACATTATATACCTGTTACACTGCCCCCCCACATTATATACATGTCACACTGCCCCCACACATTATATACCTGTCACACTGCCCCCCACACATTATATACCTGTCACACTGCCCCACACACATTGTATACCTGTCACACTGTCCCCCCACACGTTTTATACCAGTCACACTTCCCCCCACACATTATATACCTGTCACACTGCCCCCCCACACATTATATACCTGTCACACTGCCCCCCCCCACATTATATACCTGTCACACTGCCCCCCACATTATATACCTGTCACACTGCCCCCCCACATTATATACCTATCACACTGCCCCCCACATTATATACCTGTCACACTGCCCCCCACATTATATACCTGTCACACTGCCCCCCCCCACACATATACCTGTCACACTGCCCCCCCCACACATTATATACCTGTCACACTGCCCCCCACACATTATATACCTGTCACACTGCCCCCCACATTATATACCTGTCACACTGCCCCCACATTATATACATGTCACACTGCCCCCCACATTATATACCTGTCACACTGCCCCCCACATTATATACATGGCACACTGCTCCCCCACATTATATACCTGCACACTTCCCCCAACACATTTTATACCTGTCACACTGCCCCCACACAATATATACCTGTCACACTGCCCCCCACATTATATACCTGTCACACTGCCCCCACACATAATATACCTGTCACACTGCCCCCCACACATTATATACCTGTCACACTGCCCCCCACACATTATATACCTGTCACACTGCCCCTCCACATTATATACTTGTCACACTGCCCCCCACATTATATACCTGTCACACAGCCCCCCCCACATTATATACCTGTCACACTGCCCCCCCACACATTATATACACGTCACACTGCCCCCCACATTATATACCTGTCACACTGCCCCCCACATTATATACCTGTCACACTGCCCCCCACATTATATACCTGTCACACTGCCCCCCACATTATATACCTGTCACACTGCCCCCCACACATTATATACCTGTCACACTGCCCCCCACATTATATACCTGTCACACTGCCCCCACATTATATACATGTCACACTGCCCCCCACATTATATACCTGTCACACTGCCCCCCACATTATATACATGGCACACTGCTCCACCACATTATATACCTGCACACTTCCCCCAACACATTTTATACCTGTCACACTGCCCCCACACAATATATACCTGTCACACTGCCCCCCACATTATATACCTGTCACACTGCCCCCCACACATTATATACCTGTCACACTGCCCCTCCACATTATATACTTGTCACACTGCCCCCCACATTATATACCTGTCACACAGCCCCCCCCACATTATATACCTGTCACACTGCCCCCCCACACATTATATACACGTCACACTGCCCCCCACATTATATACCTGTCACACTGCCCCCCACATTATATACCTGTCACACTGCCCCCCACATTATATACCTGTCACACTGCCCCCCACATTATATACCTGTTACACTGTCCCCCCACATTATATACATGTCACACTGCCCCCACACATTATATACCTGTCACACTGCCCCCCACACATTATATACCTGTCACACTGCCCCACACACATTGTATACCTGTCACACTGTCCCCCCACACGTTTTATACCAGTCACACTTCCCCCCACACATTATATACCTGTCACACTGCCCCCCCACACATTATATACCTGTCACACTGCCCCCCCCCACATTATATACCTGTCACACTGCCCCCCACATTATATACCTGTCACACTGCCCCCCCACATTATATACCTATCACACTGCCCCCCACATTATATACCTGTCACACTGCCCCCCACATTATATACCTGTCACACTGCCCCCCCACACATATACCTGTCACACTGCCCCCCCCACACATTATATACCTGTCACACTGCCCCCCCCACACATTATATACATGTCACGCTGCCCCCGCACACCTTATATACCTGTCACACTGTCCCCACACATTATATACATGTCACACTGCCCCCACACACATTATATACATGTCACACTGCCCTCCCACACATTATATACCTCTCACACTGCCCCCCCACATTACATACCTGTCACACTGCCCCCCACATTATATACCTGTCACACTGCCCCCCACATGACCTTATCAAAGGTCCTTGACCACATTCACTGCTGTGATTATCCCCGGGTATAGTACGTGCTTATTGTGCGGCAGCCAGCAGGTACCTGCTCCAACATCCTCCACTGCCGCCCCCCCCCCCCCCCACGGTTACCGCGGTTATGCTCCACCAGAATTTCAGAGTGTGGGCGGGCACTCTCTAAGCAGACACATTGGGGCAGATTTACTTACCCGGCCCATTCGCGATCCAGCGGCGCGTTCTCTGAACAGGTTTCGGGTCCGGACGGGATTTATGAAGGTAGTTCCTCCGCCATCAACCAGGTGGCGCTGCTGCGCTGAAAATCATCTGAACGCACCGTAATACACCGAGCTGGACCAGGTGAAGGTAAGCGCTTCCCAAGAGACAAATTTTCAGTTATTAAATGCGGCGGTTTTTCCAAATACATCGGGTTTTCGTTCGGCCACGGCCCCCGATTTCTGCTGCGTGCATGCCAGCGCCGATGCGCCACAATCCGATCGCGTGCGCCAAAGTCCCGGGGCAATTCAGGTACAATCGGCGCAAATCGGAAATATTCAGGTAACACGTCGGGAAAACGCGAATCGGGCCCTTAGTAAATGACCCCCATTATGTTCCATCGCTCTGGGAGCAGAAATGTGGTTAGAATATCAGGGTATATGTTTATACACTTTCATTTAACTTCAGAACATTGTACTAGTATCTGACACATAGAAAGAGAGATGAGACAGATCAGAGATGATGAGATCCATGAGATGCATATTACACACTGTCAGCTCTCCTACTACATCTCTGCTATTCCACAACACACTAGCTGCTGGCAGGAACTCAGATTCTATGTATCAGTGCGCATCCATGAATGAGCTCTGTGTGCTTGACTGCAGGGAGGTCGAGCTAAAGTACAGGGCGCAGAGACAGAAAGACAAGCTATGTGAAGCCTCGGGCAAGAAATCAGGAGTTACAGGGTCGTGTCTACGGGCAACTGAAATTGTGTACACCAGAACTCATAGAGACAGGTTGGAATTATATCTGTGTTCAACACTCCTGCCAATGCATAGGCAAGGTAGTTGTTGCGAATACCGCCCTCTCCTTTTCAGGATCTGGTGAGCCTGCGCAACTCATACACAAGCTACTGAAGCCACTGACTGGTAAGGCAAGAGTTAACAACAATACATGATGTTATTGTGCAATGATGTTCTTGTAAAGCAAGCTGGAAGCTGACTGGAGAAGTGCTACCAACTGACCAGGGGAGAAGATAAATCCCTGGTGGGCGGGAGGACATGGTCTTAGTTCTGAGGGTCTGGGTCAGTCTAGTGGCTACAGCCAGTGTCCACTACCAGCAACCACAGGTGCCTCAGGCCATTCCCTAGCACCCGGGGCAAGTCAGGAGACTTTAGCCCAGAGCTGAGATCCACCACCTGGACTAAGCTCCATCTCTATCAGCCCAGCCTGAAGCTACTACTAGGCTGCAGTAACCTTCCGGTGGACCAGCTCTCCAGGACTCCTCCAGCTCACCCACCTCATTCCCCTTTGTCTGATCGAGTGAAAAGACTGTCAAAGCCAAAGATCAGATAGTTATCAGCCCTTCTCTCCATCTTATCTGCAAATCGAGCACAAAGACTGCCATACAATGAACAAAAAGGCAACAATGTTTTAGACTTCCAAGGATCCCGATTATACCACCGTCTACAGATATTTGTAAACAATTGTTTTCTGTGTTTAATACATAAATTTGACTTGCAACTATTGAGCTTATACATAGTCATGCAGATTATTGTCTTTGTGTCAGGTTCGCTAGGGAGAATGCTGGGACTTCTGGTGGTGCCAGCAGCGTTCTCCGAACCCCGGCGCATGTCCGTGCAAACTCCACCTCACGTCCTGAGCAGCGGCTGCTAAGATCTCGCGCTGTCTAGCAGTGGCTGGGACTTTTTACCTCTGCTTGGTGCCTGTTGTTGCACCGTTAGGGGTTAATTCCCAGATGCTGTCCAGCTCCTATCAGGTTCTGGAGGTGGAGTTCTGGCTGCATAAATTGCAGCTTCACTTGTAACCTGAGCCAGTGTTTGAAATCTCTTCTCCACTTGCTTGCTGCACTAGGTTGTATTGCTCGGTATCTGTATTGTTGTTACCTCGGCTAGTTTTTTGTGACATTGACTCTTTGCCTACTGATTTTGCTATTGACGTACCCTCCCGTTGTGACTCCGGCTAGTTTACGATTCTTTTGTGTTTTATGTTTGTCAGTCTGTTTGTAATTCCCTTCCCACACTTATCCAGTGTATTCCGAGTCTTCAAGTAGTCGCCCCACGGTTTAGCGTGGGGGGGCTATAGGAAGGGACAGAGGCTGGGGCAAGCTCAGGGCACACACTCCCCTGTCTTTTGTGTACCCAATCCTAACAGAAACACTGGCCACTCACAGGTCTGCATCCTGTATCCGACCTGCTACATTCTCTCCTCCCATGGAGCCTTTGTCAGCTGTGGTCGCTCAGGTCCAGACCCTAACTCAGCTTGTTCAGGATCTAGCTTCCCGTCTCCAAATTCAGGAATCTATGCAGGTTCCACGGCAGACATCACCGCAGGACCCACTGCCACCCACGCCTGAACCTAAGGTTCCTCTTCCTGACGTGTTTTTTGGTGACCGTAAAAAAATTTTTCATTTCGGGAGGGCTGTAAACTTTACTTTTCTTTACGCCCTCGTTCATCGGGCACAGAGATTCAAAGGGTGGGCGTGGTCATTTCCCTGTTGCGTGGGGGGATCCGCAAAATTGGGCTTTTTCACTCCCACCTGACTCTCCTTCCCGTTCTTCTCTTGACGCTTTTTTTTCTGCTTTAGGCCAGATTTATGACGAACCTGACCGCCGAGCACTTGCAGTTTCCCACCTTAGATCTCTGTGTCAGGGAAAACGGACAGCAGAAGATTATTGTGCCCAGTTCAGACAGTATGTGACTGACTCGCAATGGAATGACTGCGCCCTAAAAGACCAATTTATGTCCGGACTGTCAGACCGAGTACAGGACTTAGTCTTAGCTTATGCCGAGCCTCAGACATTAGATGATGCTATGACTCTGGTCATCCGGGTTGATCGTCGCCTAAGATCCAGGCGATCACCTCGGGTGTTCTCTGACTGTCAGCCAGCGGCCAATCTGTCTCCGGGTAGTCCAGAATTGGAACCCATGGAGCTGGATAGCATCTCTCCTGCACAGCGGAAGCAACATCGAATGAGACGTCATCTTTGTTTCTACTGTGGAAGTCCTGATCATCAGGTCAACACCTGTTCCAAGAGGCAGCAGCAGGAAAACTTCCGCTCCTAAGCAGTAGTCGGGGGGACTGCTTAGGAGCTCAGGTACTCCCAATTGTGTCTAGAATGTATTTACCGTGTACGGTTAAGTTTCAGTCTGTTTCCTGCACTGGTCGCGCCTTTTTGGATTCAGGTGCTGCGTCTAATTTAATTGATTATAATTTTGTCTCTCAGTTTCGCATGTCATTGATTCCATTGTCCACTCCTATCCAGATGTCGGGCGCGGATTTGACCCCTCTACAGGCAGGGTTGATTAAATTCCGAACCCCGCAGATAAAGCTTATGGTAGGAGCTATGCATGAAGAATGGTGTTCTTTCCTAGTTATGGAAAACTTGTCTGAAAATGTATTTCTTGGTCTACCCTGGCTCCGGATCCATAATCCGGTAATTAATTGGGAAACTCTGGAGCTGGTTCATTGGAGTCCTCACTGTAAGGATCACCTGTCCAGAGTTTCATTATGTACAGTAGTGGCGGAAGATCAGAGTCTTCCAGGTTTTCTCTCTGATTACTCAGATGTGTTTTCAAAACCCTTATCCCAAGTACTTCCTCCTCACAGGGAGTTTGATTGTAAAATTGACCTTCTTCCTGATGCTAGATTGCCTAAGGGTCGTATATATAACCTGTCAGTACCTGAACGGGAGGCACTGAAGAGTTATATTGATGAGAGTTTGGCAATCGGACATATCCGTCCCTCTGAGTCGCCCACTGGGGCCGGGTTCTTTTTTGTTGAGAAAAAAGATGGTGGTTTACGGCCGTGTATTGATTATCGAGAATTAAACAAGATAACGGTAAAAAACTCAGGTCCTCTCCCCTTGATCCCGGATCTCTTAAATCAGGTTTCTGGGGCCCAAGTTTTCTCTAAATTAGATCTCAGAGGGGCTTATAACCTGATTCGGATCCGGGAAGGGGATGAGTGGAAAACCGCATTTAATACACCTTTGGGACACTTTGAATATCTGGTTATGCCCTTTGGGTTGAGTAATGCCCCAGCGGTTTTTCAAGGGTTTATGAACTCAATTTTTCATGATTACATCGGTGTGTTTATGGTGGTTTATCTAGACGATATTTTGATTTTCTCTCCTGATATGGTTTCTCACCAGCAACACCTCCGCCAAGTACTTACCAGGTTGTGCAAAAACCACCTCTTCGCTAAACTGGAAAAGTGTGTTTTCTGCGTCCAGAAGGTTTCCTTCTTAGGTTATGTAGTGACTCCCTCTGATGTACAGATGGATCCGAGTAAGGTTCAGGCGCTCACGGACTGGGTTCGGCCTACCAATCTTAAGGCTCTACAACGTTTTTTAGGTTTCGCTAACTATTATCGGAACTTTATAAAGAACTTTTCCGTGATCGCCAAACCCCTCACGGATCTAACCCGTAAGGGTGCTGATCCGAACAATTGGTCCCCTGCCGCTTGCTCCGCGTTTGAAACTTTAAAAGCGGCATTCTCGTCAGCCCCAGTCTTGGTTCAACCTGATCTCTCTCTACCGTTTGTTGTGGAGGTGGATGCCTCCGAGGTAGGAGTTGGTGCAGTGTTGTCTCAGGGGTCCTCCACTCTCACCAGACTTAGGCCCTGTGCATATTTCTCTAGAAAGTTTTCCTCTTGTGAGAGGAATTATGATATTGGTAATCGAGAGCTCCTTGCCATTAAGTGGGCATTTGAAGTCTGGCGACACTTTTTGGAGGGAGCTCTTCATCCGATCACTGTGCTCACGGATCATAAGAACTTAGTATATTTGGATACTGCTAAACGCTTGAACTCACGTCAGGCTAGGTGGGCCTTGTTTTTCTCTCGCTTCAATTTTGTGGTCACCTACCGACCTGGGTCAAAAAATGTGAAGGCTGATGCCTTGTCCCGTAGCTTCGGGACTCCTGAGCTTCCAGAGGCTACTGACTGTAATATTTTGTCTCCAGGGGTTGTGCTGGCAGCTGTCTCCTCCCACCTCTCCTCTCAAATTTTAGCAGGACAAAGATCTGCACCTAAAGACCTTCCGGAAGGCAAATTATTTGTTCCTCTTGCTTGTCGTTTGAGAGTGTTGGCAGGTCATCCGGGAATGCGGAGTACCTTGGATCTCTTGAAGAGAAGTTACTGGTGGCCTCACATGACTAAGGATGTGCACGCATTTGTCCAAGCCTGTCAGGTCTGTGCGCGAGGAAAGACTCCCAGGAGACGTCCTGAGGGGCCTCTTCTTCCGCTTCCAGTTCCCACCAGGCCATGGTCTAAAGTGTCTATGGACTTTGTCACTGATCTGCCAGCGTCTCAAGGCTGTACAGTGGTTTGGGTAGTAGTGGACCGTTTCTCTAAAATGGGACACTTTGTTCCATTAAAAAAGTTACCTTCAGCTGAAGAATTAGCTGAATTGTTTATACAGAATATTGTACGCCTCCATGGTATACCAGATGATATTGTGTCAGATAGGGGCGTACAATTTGTTTCCAAATTTTGGCGAGCATTTTGTTCTAGACTGGAAGTTAATCTGTCGTTCTCGTCGGCGTTTCACCCTGAGTCTAATGGTCAGTCCGAGAGAATGAATCAGGAGATGATTCAATATCTGCGACTCTTTGTCTCGGACAGTCAGGACCAGTGGGTGAAATTCCTTCCGTTGGCAGAATTTGCTATTAATAATCACTGTAGTTCGTCCACACAGGTATCTCCGTTTTTCTGCAATTATGGTTTTCATCCTCGTTTCTCTTTTTCATCTGTGCCTGTCTCTAATATTCCTCGAGCAGAAGCTATTACATCCAAGTTGCGCTCACTCTGGTCACAAGTTCAGGGGAATATTCAGAGGGCACAAAGTTCTATGGTCCAACAAACTGAAAGAAGACGCACCAGCTCCGATACGTTTGGGGTGGGGGATAAAGTGTGGTTATCCACGAAAAACCTTAAATTGAAGGTCCCCTCTTTGAAGTTTGCGCCCAGGTTTGTGGGTCCGTTTGTTGTTACGCATATTGTTAACCCGGTTTCCTTCAAGATTACACTTCCAGCAGGGTGGCGGGTCCATAACACCTTCCATAAGAGTCTTCTGAAGCGCTATGTTGAGCCTGTTTTGCCTCTTTCTGACCCTCCTTCTCCATTTATTGTGGAGGGGAATCTGGAATTTGAGGTAGAAAAAATTGTGAATTCCAGATGGGTAGGTAACTCCCTGCAGTACCTGGTCCATTGGAAAGGTTTTGGTCCTGAGGATAGGTCTTGGGTTCCGGCTAGAGATGTTCATGCTCCACGGTTACTCAGGTTGTTTCATCAGACCTACCCTCAGAAGCCATCTTTAAGATCTAGGGGTCCGAAGGCCCCCCGTCAGGGGGGGGGGGTACTGTCAGGTTCGCTAGGGAGAATGCTGGGACTTCTGGTGGTGCCAGCAGCGTTCTCCGAACCCCGGCGCATGTCCGTGCAAATGCCACCTCTCGTCCTGAGCAGCGGCTGCTAAGATCTTGCGCTGTCTAGCAGTGGCTGGGACTTTTTACCTCTGCTTGGTGCCTGTTGTTGCACCATTAGGGGTTAATTCCCAGATGCTGTCCAGCTCCTATCAGGTTCTGGAGGTGGAGTTCTGGCTGCATAAATTGCAGCTTCACTTGTAACCTGAGCCAGTGTTTGAAATCTCTTCTCCACTTGCTTGCTGCACTAGGTTGTATTGCTCGGTATCTGTATTGTTGTTACCTCGGCTAGTTTTTTGTGACATTGACTCTTTGCCTACTGATTTTGCTATTGACGTACCCTCCCGTTGTGACTCCGGCTAGTTTACGATTCTTTTGTGTTTTATGTTTGTCAGTCTGTTTGTAATTCCCTTCCCACACTTATCCAGTGTATTCCGAGTCTTCAAGTAGTCGCCCCACGGTTTAGCGTGGGGGGGCTATAGGAAGGGACAGAGGCTGGGGCAAGCTCAGGGCACACACTCCCCTGTCTTTTGTGTACCCAATCCTAACACTTTGAAACTGCATTGTTACTGGTGTTTTTTAAATGTTTATTATTTTGTTAGTATTTTGTATATCCATTTTTTTCACGACCCTTCTGGGGTTGCTCTTGATAAGATTCAGGCATCACCTGTCCAAAACCGACCAAAACCTGCTCCTAGTTCTCTTCTACATGTACCCAATGTTGATGCATACTGATAGACTCATTTAGGTGCAAATACAGTTTTAAAAAAAAAACTCTATTAACAAGTTCAGGTCTGTGGGGGACAACACAGCAACTTCATTGTTACTGAACCATTTGTTTGCCAATCTTCAAGTTTAATTTGGCCATTGTTCTGCTACTGTTGACTAAAGTAATTAATAAAGTGATATTTTTCCTGGATGTCCACCTCTTGACTTTGGAATAGACATACTTCATTTCATATTCTTCCATTTACTTGTACGTGGAAATTGCAATATTGTTTTGTTGTGTTACTTTTTGTTACCATGTTAAAACCACAAAATAGGAGGAGGCTATGTTATATAAAAATAACCGATTGTTACTAAAAATGTGATTGTTCCATGTAAGTAGCACTTATGGAAGGGTATATGCTGAACACTTACTTCATTTATGAGACTATACACCATAAGCCACTATTGTAGGCCAGAGAAATGGTTCACTTGTACTCTGAACTCTCCTACACTATGACATCTGCTGCATTATGTAAACAGGAAGCAATTTTTAGAAGACTTCTTATTTACACTAATAAAACATCTTAAATAATGTTTATTACCTACTAAATATGGCAGGACAATGCTACATAACCATTTGCCCTACATTATTGCAAATATACAGCAATGGACAAAATAATAAAACCAGATACGAGATAATCAGTTACTTGCAAGTTACTCCTTTGTCCAAATCAGCTAAATAATCACAGAAGCTGTCTTATGAAGACAACCACTATGGAATGCCTAATTGGGGAATATAAATGTTACATTAACACACCTCTGTCACTTGCTTTTGCACTGCTAGACTGTTTAGATTATGTTGGACTGTTTAGTGGCAGGGCCGCATCTGCCATGGGGCGGGATAAGGTTCCCGCCTCAGGCGGTAGATCACAGACCCCTGTGGGGGCGGCACAATCTCCCCCAGGTCGGACGTGCCAAACATTGGCAAGTCTGCACTACCAGAAATCTTCTATCTAGCTTCTGGCTGTATATACTATTTACTGGGTGAGGGGGTTACCTGCTGGCTGTATATACTCTGGGTGGGTGGGGGGGATACCTGTTCTCTGTACATACTCTTGGTGGGTAAGGAGAGTACCTATTGGCTGTATATTCTATGTCCAGGGGGGGGGGTGGTACCTGGCTGCATCTTCTATGTACTGGGGAGGGTACATAGCTGCGTATACTAAGTACGGGGGGGGGGGGGGTTACCTAGTTGCATGTACTATGAACTGGGGGGGTACCTGGCTGTCTATACTATGTACTTGGCAGTGTACCTGGCTGTATATACCATCTACTGGGAGGGGAAGTCCTTGCTGTATATACCATGTACTGGAATCGGGTTCCCTAGCAGTATATACCATCTACTTGGAAGGGGGCCCTGGCTGTATATACCATCTACTGCGAGGGGGGGGTCCTGGCTGTATATACCATTAGTGGGGCTGTATATAATCTATAAATGGGGGATCTGTATATCGAGGCTTGATCGGGGGAATATATAAAGGATGTTTTATGTGGGGAATAGTTTGCTCAGTTATGCTGTGAGGATAATACATATTTCGGAAAACAATCCATTATACTGCAATGTAATTGTGGAGATGTTCTGCATGGTGTAGAAGACATTTGAAGTGAATTCAACAAGGATATACCCTGATGGATCAGATCATCACCTGTAAGGTACTAGATGTCACTAATGCAACTTTTTTGCACCTAAGAGACTCTCCCTTCAAAGTTTTTCTAGTTTTATTAAGTATTCTGTGAGTTATCAACTAGATCCAAAGCTCAAATGTCTCAATAAGGAAAAACCACTAAACCACTAAAATACACCAAAAAAACAGGCGCGCAAAGCGAGACTTACGATGCATGTGCCCCATAGGCAATATACTCCAGAACAGGAACTAGGAAAGACAGGAGCCAAAAGCAAGCTTGTGAATGAAAACCCCCTTCCTGCGTAAAAATATACGTATTTGTATGCTGCAGTATATAATATGCGTTTAAAGGTGCAGATCCTCCACTCTTTAGTATGTCAGGTCAGATGCCGGGCCCCGACAATGCTATCAGCTGCTATGGCTGATACCCCTGTAGTTACCCCCCTGCTCCAGAACTGTAATTTTATGGGAAATGTGAGTAATTAGTAAATAGACAGGTTAAGAAAAGCCAGTTACTCTAAAATAGTTATATAATGTTAGCATGCTCCATTGCAATGAGAACTGTATTCATTTAATCGCATGAATTTCATCTTATTAGACATAAGCCATTTTAATATTGTCTGACTTTATCCAATAGGACTTAATAACTGTGATTACGTCTAAATAAGAATATTAGACCATTGTAATTCACAGACATTGTAAAACAGTTGAAAGAAATAAAAAAAAAACATTCCAACAATAATTGGAAAATATGAAATGTATTCACAACACTTATTAATTCTGTTGAGATTAAATTAGGTTTTCACGCTTTCCAGATGACTGAAGTTATCAGTTGTACAGCTGCAGTGACAATTGCATGACCACTGGGACTCTGATCATAGAGCATGACCATTCTCACCTATAATGAATCCACAGAGAAGTAAGAAAAGTAACAATAACTGAAATTAGACATGTTGAGCAGAATTATCTGGAACTGCCTCTCTGTCTTTGTCTACATAAAGAAGTAGAACTAATAATAGTCAGATAACTGGAACTGCTGAACTGCTGAAATTAGGGGAACGTTAGAAAGATTTTGAAGAAATTAAGAGGCACACAGTTCTAGACAAACTGGAAAGCATACTAGATCCATAAAACATGTGGATCTAAAGGAGTTAGACAACTGCTGCATTTATCTGCACAACTAATGAAGAGGTAAAGAAATGAAGACTGTTGTCCTTGGGATGATCATCTGGCAAGTTTTACCTTATGGTAAGAAACGATACAGTTTTCAGTTAATGAAAAGGACCACAGTTTGGTATTCATACAGCCATTTGCCATTTACCTGTGGCCAGGGATGCATTTGTCTTTTTGGACCCCCAAGGATATCTACATTTATGCTGAATTTCTGGTGCAGGAGAATTTAGCAATCCCAATGTGCCCCAAGCACAAAGTAAATGCATAGGTTGTATTATGAGTAAATCCACATCAGATTCTGACTAAATTTTACACCCCTTTTATTTGTTTGTTCTTGCTTACAGTCATATAGGCATTTGTATTCTTTATGTGCTATTATGAGTAACATATGTAGTTGCTTATATTGTAATGAGGAGTTGGTCGCAAATTCACCATGACTAAATTCTCTATTATAAAATAACCGTACTCTCCTATCAGGTTGAATTGGTGTACCTAACTATTTTCCTTCAAAACTGCCTCAATTCTATTAGATATAATGCACAGAGTTTTTGAAGGAACCTGGCATGAAAAGTGTTCCAAATATCTTGGAGAACTAACCACAGATTGTCTGTAGTTGTAGAGTGTTTTGTCCCTTCATGTCATCCCAAGCAGACTTGATGATATTGAGATCAATGCTATGCAGGGGGCCATATCACCCCTTCCAGGACTTCTTATCTCTCTTTTTTAAGCTTAAGGAATGTGTTAAGGGGGTCCGTTATCTTTAATTTACTTCCTTTTTTCTGTCCTTTTTGAGACTTTTTTGTTGCATTGCAATTTTTGCGCCTTTTTGGGGACTATTTGAAATGTGCACTGAAGTCCACTGGACATTTGTGTTTCTGCAAATTATCTGCAAATTTATCTTTTCAAATTGTCTAAAATTTGCAAAATTTTTTTGCCGTAAAAAACTCAAGACAAAAACAATACTTAAAGAAAACAGAGAAAATGGAAAGAAGTGACTTGAGACATTTGTGTGATATTTTTGAGACATTCGTAACAACCAATTTGACACAAGGAAAAGGTGAGATTAATAAATTACCAAAGTAGCAGACGGAAAAACAAGCCAAAGCAAACAGAGATAAGATAAATGACCCCCATTGACTATGTTTTGGCTGGTAATCCTGCTGCCAAATGCAATTTTACTGTTCTATTACTTTGTAGCAATTTCCATTACTATAATGACTCTTTCAGACCTGTATGTCTGTTGTGCGTCTGCAAAGAAAGAGATCATTTTCAGTCTGATGTCCATGCTGCATCTAGGTCCTGTATTTTACATGTCTGTATTTCATCTGTTAATTTTAGGTTTGCCAAAAATATGGATAGTTTACAATTAAAATGACATGACATAAAATCTGGTTCCCCAGCAGCACCTGAGAGAAAAACTGTACACAGTTGACATCCAAGCACATTTTGGTTTTTTTGTGGACCTATTTACTTCTATGGAATTCTGTGGTTCACAGGCAAGAAATAAAAGTTGTTTATATTATGATTATGTAAAAATTCTATTTTTTTTGGCCCTTGGCACATAGAAAAGAGATGTTTACATGTTGTTTTTGGCAGGATTAGGGGCACAGGATTGTGTGCACTTTGTTGGACATTAACAATGTGCTTTGAGAGCGGCATACATCGCTGATGTCCATTGAAAGTGGCCAGTCGAGCCACAAATTTGGGCTGAAATAGGACCTGCTCTATATTTTGCAGCACGAAAGATCGAATATTGATCGTGCAGTGACACATGGTACATGTACAATGAATGTCAATGAGGAACATGAATTACATGTTTGTGTAGCTAGTCCACAAAAACAAAATAAGTTTGTGCATGAGGCCTTAATCTGAACATATTGTACAAGTATTCCAATGGCAAAGCATGTGAAAGAACAAATGTTCTTTAAAAAATGTATTGCAAAATTTAACGGATTTTATAATCCATAATACAAGCATTTTTGGTAAGCATTTTGTCCTGAAAACTACAGATCTACTAAACTATTCTGGAACTAATATGAATGTAACTCAACTTGTATCAGAACTCCACATTTCAGCAGCAGATTTCTGCCGCCGCTTATGTTGGAATGCTGCTTTACCTACTTCATATCTAAACTGTGTAAATATGTGTTTCCTTTCATTTGTTCAAAAAGAAATTACAGTTTTGTGAATAGCTGTTTATTTAACAGAGCATGAGAAAAGATTAGGTTTATAGAAGCTGTGTCTTTTCTCACAACATAAAATAACAACCCAACTCTGTGCCAGGATATTGTTATGTAAGTTACTGCGCTATCACTTTTGGTTTGGTCTGTGCCACAAAATCATTCTTCTGTTTGTCATAAATCTTTTTATGCCTACTGATCCTCCGGTTGATGTGTTTATTATATGTAGAGGGATTTTTAATATAATTGTTATTACCACATCTCAATAAACTCATAAGAGGCAGAAATACCATTGTGCATAGTATCTGCTTTAATTAAAGTCTGATTAACTATTCTGGTTTGGGGAAGAGAAGGAAGGGATTTTGGGAACAACTTTTATCTCATTTTGGTTACTAGATATTTTCCATTCAAGAAGAACTTTATTAAGTCACAGGTAGAGGTACAACAATGTTGGTATGACAGAAAAATGATTTTAAAGCCAAACAGTCAAATTGAGAGAGTCATGTAACAAGAACAAAATAGAACATGACAATAAATTGCATAGTCATATGCATAACTCAGGGTATCTGGGGAAAGAAAAGGGAAGAGAAAGGGTGAGGGGTGCATCGGGGGGGACAGAGGCAGCCGGGGAGTAGGGTAAGGGTATGAGCCGAGTGTCAAGTTCTCAGTCCTGAAGAGTTCTGTAATCTGGGGAGGACAGGAACGTTTGCCAGTGTAATCAGGTGTTGGAAAATCGGGCGCAATCTGAAGGGGATTGTGCTAAGAGTTCCTCCATTCTATACGTTGAAGAAACTTCCGCTAACCAGTCGGAGATGGTGGGAGGGTGCTCTGAACGCCATTTTCTCGGGATAACTGTCTTGGCCGCTTGGAGTAGGTGGCGTGTGAGAGATTTCCTGTATTTGTAAGGCGGCATACCAAACATAAATAAAAGAGTCGCTTCAGGAGTGCCTGGGATCGTGGTGCCAGTAATGTTTTTAATACAGGAGAGTATCGTGGGCCAGAAATTATTGAGCTTGGGACAAGACCACCATATGTGGGTCATGGTGCCTCCAACAGTTCCGCATCGCCAGAAGACATCAGGAACCTTGGGATACCATAGGTGCAATTGAGCGGGCACCCTGTACCATCTAGATAAAATCTTGTTGCTGGTCTCCTGGTGGCAATCGCGGACCTCTGAGTGAGGCAGAGGAATTTTGACCATTGTGGTTGGAAGAAATGTTTTCCCAGTTCGGTCTCCCAGGCAGCACAGAAGGGGGGGAGAGATGAGGAGCGTTTTGCTATCAGTAGTTTGTATATAAATGATATGGCATGAGGTGTAGGGTTGGAGTTTAAGCATGCCTGTTCGAATTCAGAGAGGGTGTGTGACAGGTTGTTGTGGGTTACTAGATATTTTACTTTTACTTCAAAAGGAGGTAAGTGATTATAGAGAGATCTCACTAAATGAGGCTAAAAGAGGCTGCATTCAAGTTGGATGATATACTATTAGGGCATTTGGTATTGTACTGGTATTGTAGATTGTATGGATACTTACAAGATGAGAAACAATCTCTAAGAGCAGACTAGCAGTATCCTCTAAAAATAAGTATTCACATTAGACAACCATCAGATGAACCTCGTTTTGGGGGACCAGCTTATGTCTATTGGGTTGCCCTATTTTCTTGATGTCAGTTGTAGGGGGTTAGTGGTGTTGAAATCCAATGGAAATATGTCACTGGCAGAGAATTCAAGAATGTTATCTCTAATACATAATGGCCCATCCTGGATCAATCCTTCATAGATTGTTAGCTCTTGTGAGCAGGGTCTTCGTCCCACTTGTTTCATATGACCGTTTAATAATGCTGTAATGTCTTATTTTGTTTGTATATGTACACCATGATCAGCAGTGCACTGTGGAATAGAAATATTAATGCATTCATTTGACAATGACCAAATTTGTCAATAGCTAACAATTGAATAACCAGAAATACAGAGAGAGCTAAACAGTTGCACATAATATAGAGCTGGTAAAAATTACTTTAATCTATAAAGGACATATTTCCCGCAAGATTTTTATGTGTTAGTCAGGAACCCTGCTCCAGGTGAAAAGGGCTGGGCTCTGACATTCAGAGCAAGTTAACCCCTGCCGGATCAGAACCAAACTGCAGAGAGCTCGGCATGATAGGCTCAATCAGCAGCACTAGGACACAGTTAAGACTGCTGAATAAGAGAGACCCAGAAATTCAGGGTCTCCTCAGTCTAAGAGCACGAACCGAGGATGCTGGTGCATGAATTAAATGCATTCCACTGACAATGGCTAGATTTGTCAACATTACAATAATGTGCATAAATAGCCCAATGGTACACATATAAGTTCTTCTACTTTTATGCTAATTATGCCAATTCCACCACCTTCCACTAATGTGATGAGGTTAAAAATGTTTTATAGATCACAATTTAGTTTTAAAGCTAATTGAGTTTTATTGTTTTGTATACACTAAGTAGATAGATTTCTCCTTTGGATTTATACTGGAGTGCTGTATTCTGGAGAGTGTATCTGATAGAGGACCGGTTTAACCTCAAAAACCTGCTCTCATTTGATATTGACGTTCTGACAGTGTTGCTATTAACTTTCTTAGATTTTAAAGTATATTTAGTACCTACTTGGTACAGCCATCCTCATGAGTACCCTGAAGTAGTTACAGATCATATATATATATATATATATATACATATATATATATATATATATATATATATATCAAATGTATATACTATACATACATTTTAATAGTTGCATACAATCAAAATGTTGTGTCAGTCTGGAGTTTTCATCAAGACCCATACCTCCCCATTGTCTAAAATCCCGGGGCAATTCGGCGCAAAACGGAAATATTTGTGAAACCTGGCAAAAGCGCGGCGTTCGGACCCTTAATAAATGAGCCCTAATGTATCATAGTATATATAGCTGGAAAAAGACACAAGTCCATCAACCTTTAAGTATGAAACAATTGTCTTTTCCCCATAACCCGTGATATTTTTGCTCTCCAGAAAGACATACAGGCCTCTCTTGAACACGTACATAGAGTCCGCCATAACAACCTCCTGCGGCAGAGAGTTCCACAGTCTCACTGCTCATACAGTAAAGAATCCCGGTCTATGGCAATGGTAGAATCGCCCCCAAGGATGCCCCCTTGTCCTGGCCACAGGGCTGGGTATAAAAAGATCTTTGGAGTGATCCTTGTACTGTCCGTTCAGGTATTTGTACATTGTAATGAGGTCTCCCCTCAGCCGTCTTTTTTCTAAACTGAATACAGTAATCCCAAATTTTGTAATCTGTCATTGTATTCCAGTCCCCCCATTCCCCTAATAATCTTGGTTGCTCTCCTTTGCACCCGTTACAGTTCTACTATATCCTTTTTTTTTTTTTTTTTTTTAAGACTATTCTCTTATACAAAACATGTGAGAAGTTATTACGGAGGCTGTATTACTATATCCTTTTTTACACTGGTGCCCAAAACTGCATAATATTCCATGTGCCGCCTGACCAGTGATTTGTATAACTATGTTTGCAAAACTATTTCCTTGTCATGAAAATCTATTCTTCTCTTGATAAATCCCATAACTTTATTTAGTAGCAGATGCATCTGTCAATACCCCATGTGTTTTTTAGATGCAGTTTTGCCAAGTACTTGACAGCTTAAAACACAATTGTACTTTTTGTTTCCAAGGTCCAAGTGCATAACCTTACATTTATGTACATTAACCCCTTAAGGACGGAGGGTTTTTCGGCTAATTTCTCGCTCTCCAACTTCAAAAATCCATAACTTTTTCATTTTTACGCGTACAGACCTGTGTGAGGGCTTATTTTGTGCGTAACAAATTTTACTTTCCCGTAATGTTATTTATTTTAACATGCCGTGTACTGCGAAGCTGAAAAAAAATTCCAAATGTGGAAAAATTGAAAAAAAACCGCACGTGCGTCACGTTCTTGTGGGCTCAGTTTTTACGACTTTCACTCTTCGCTCCAAATAACATGCCTACTTTATTCTTTGGTTCGGTGCGATCGCGGTGATACTAAATTTATATAGGTTTTATTGTGTTTTAATACATTTTCAAAAATTAAACGAATGTGTACAAAAAAGAAAAAAAAAATTTTGCCATCTTCTGACGCTAATAACTTTTTCATACTTTGGCGCACGGAGATGTGTGAGGGGTCATTTTTTGCAAATGAGGCAACGTTTTCATTGCTACCATTTTGAGGTCTGTGCGACATTTTGATCATTTTTTATTTCATTTTTTATGTTATGTAGAAAGGTGTAATAGTCGCATTTCGGACATTTGGGCGCCATTTCCCGCCTCGGAGGTCACCGCCGGCCGTAACCGTTTTTATATTTTGATAGATCGGGCATTTTGGCACGCGGCGATACCTAATATGTCTGTGATTTTTACTGTTTGTTATGTTTTATATCCGTTCTAGGGAAAGGGGGGTGATTTGAACTTTTAATATTTTATTAATTTTTTTTATTTTTTAAACTTTTTTTTTTTCTGTTTTCTTTTACTATTTTTTAGACCATCTAGGGTACATTAACCCTAGATGGTCAGATCGCTCCTACCATATACTGCAATACTACAGTATTGCAATATATGGCATTTTTGCAGGTCATACATTACAATGAGCCACTGGCTCATTGTAACGAACCTGCATAAACTATGTAGCCTCGTGTCAAAAGAAGACCCGAGGCTACCATGGTAACCGATCGCCGCCCCCCGATGACGTTTGGGGGCGTGGCGATCGAAAAAAAGATGGCGGCGCCGGCGGCGTTTAGAGGGTTAATAGCCGCGATCGGTGCAAGCACCGACCGCGGTTATTAGCGGTGGGGGTTTTGTGCAAAATGCACCTCTGTATGAGGAGGACTCAGCCCGTGAGCCCTCTTCATACATCCCTTATACCTCTGCGCCGTAGAGCTACGGCGCAGAGCGTTAAGGGGTTAAAGCATAACTGTTAATAATGTAATAATTGTAAATAATGATTTTACCAAATTATTATGTGTGATTCCCCCTTTAAAAACAAACAGAACGATGCCCACATTGGTCTGCTTGCCCTTTTTTTCCGAAGTTATGACATTTTTTGTTCTGAAAGTGTTTGACAAAAATCTTTCTTACCAGAGGTGCCCACAAATCCCATGCTGCCGTGTTTTCTCTCTCAAAACAAGTTAGCAGTAAATCCATTTAGTTTCCCATAAGTAAATCCACTGAACACTGCACAGTGTACATACAGAATGTATATAGTGACAAACCTGGCAGCTTCCATCACATGGAGGGGCAGGGAACATGTAATAAGTGGTAGAAATCACAAGTAAAGCATTTACATGCAGCCTTAAACCGTCTGCAGCAGGGTGGAATGTTATAATGTTGTATTGCTTTGGTCTTTTGTGTCATAGACTGTATGTTACAAAAAAATTGTAAAAAAACCACAATAAAAATGTTTTGATAAAAAAAAAAGCATGCAGTGTATAGCCTGTGCTGTGTGAGCACTAAAGGTTAATAGCTTTTCTGCACAGTGCACAAAATGCCAACTGCAAGGTGGGAGAGGGGAGCAGCATGAGGTGAAGAGAAAGACAGAGAAAGTTCTGTAGAATCACAAACTGGGATGGAGGGACTAATAGGGAACAGGGGAGATCTTGTACCTCACTATTCTGTGCAGGGGACATCTATGTCCACAGTTCTGAACACATCCATCTCTGCTACATATACAGAGAGCTCTGTCACATGACCTCCTCCCCTGTGAGTGAGGAGCAGAAGCCCCTCCGCTCCCAGAAGTCTGACAGATAAAGAAACTACCAATGCACGGGGCTTGTCAGCACAAGCAGAGGAAGCAGCTACTGCAGCATTGAGATAATGGGTGTAGCAAAGAAACTTCTGGATATTGGTAACAAAGATAATAGACAAAGTTTTACATTCCAAGAGTTATTGATTTGTGGGGAAAAAAATGTTACTGTTGCTCTTTAAACCTCATCAGCCATTTCTGTGCCAATTCCTCCAGATTCCACAAATCCTTCTGTAATATTATACGATCAGCCTCAGTATTAATTACTTTACACAACCTAGTATTATCTGCAAATATGAAACTTGACTGTATAAACCCTCTTCAAGGCCATTAACAAAATTTAGAAAAGAAGGAGGCCCAATACTGACCCCTGTGGCACCCAACTTCAACTTCAACCTGGTAACTTCAACCTAATGTGAGAATGTGCCATTAATGACGACCCTCTGTTTTCCATCACTAAGCCAATTACTTACCCAAATACACAGATTTTCCCCTAGTCCCAGCAGTCTCATTTTATGTACCAACCTTTTATGCAGTACTGTATCAAATGTCTTGGAAAAGTCTTAACGCTAACACGTCATATTACCCTCATTTTTATTCTTTTACAGAATCCATATAACGCTCAATCAGATCCTGATTGGTTAATGTTTGGATATTTATATCAAGTAAAATTAATACAACTGACTAGGAACAGAAAAAAGGACTGAAAAGTTCTTTAGACTCAAGTGAGAAGCACAAACTCAAAGACCTAGGATTGTGTTTCCACGCTACACAATAACTAATTATACATTACAAAAGATTAATATTTTCCTTGTTCTCACCATACAAAGACTTGAGATTGTATTGCAGTACAAATGATTCAGCAGATTATTTCAGCAGAATGAGTAATAGAGATAGAGGGTTTAGAGAGTGGATGACAAACAGAAGCACCAAATAAAAACTATTTTCTCCTATTGCATCCTTTAATTAGGGTTTTTTGTCTAAAAGCTTGGGTTCCTATAGGCAATCCAACAAAATTTTGATATTATTGGATTTTTCAGCAACATCTAATGTTATGAAAATAGTGAGAATGCCTGTGCATTATATTACAGATGTTATTCAGGGTACAGTATCTGTCTGCCTGTCTTTTAGTTAGCAGAAATTAAACATCTAAGGGCAGCTAAAAACAAACAAGTTTAAATCTCCCGATTAATTGGATTGATTGGCTGAAGTACAGCTAATGACTCAAAGTAGAAGGTTCTAACCTAATTTCTAGCTGCTACAGCTATTCTGTGTTCCCCTTGATTCCTGTAATTGTTCTGACCCAAAGAATGAAGAGGTGTCATAAGGAGTACAAAACGAGACCCGAAAAAAGACAGCCTACAAGAAAATGGTACAAATGCGTTTTTACATCAGTTTTACCACATTTGGATTTTTTCCTGCTTCTTTGTATATTGAATGCTGGCTCTCATACAGCTTTGTACACAGAAAAATAGTTATGGATTTTGGAAGGAGGGGAGCAAAAAAACTGAAACACAAAAAAACTGAAACACAAAAGGAGTAATAGCGGGAAGGTGTAATATTATCCCTTTTTCTGTCACGCATATGCCATTGGATAGAGAGCAGTGCTTGGTAGCTCCCTGCCCTGTATTTGTGACTCTTTTTTTATTGCAGGGCTTTCTTTTTGTCATAGCGGTATTGTTTTTGTATAACCCACCTTGTTTGAAAACGTTCAATGTACAAATCCAAATATAAATGTTAGCAATTACACATATTTGGGCTCATTTGGACTGTGCATCTTTTTGGGGGCTAAATCGGTTTGCACAGGTATTTAAGAAGTGTGTGACTTCCATGCAACACAAATAAAGGGGCGTGCCGTCGGACAATCCGACTGATTCGGACTGAGCGCGGGATTTGACTCTCAAATTGTGTCGCAAGCCCAATAACTTACATGCACCACTAAAAAGATGGTGAACTCTGTCAGACCTGAGCGGGGAAGCGACACATGCAGGATATCGGGCGCACGATCTTAGTGAATCACAGCTCAGTGCACTTTCTGTGAACTCCGGTGACCGTGTAAGTAAATGTGCCTCGTTGTGCTATTTTGTGTAACATGTTGGACTCCATAATGGAAATAAGTGCATTATAACCAATCAGGTCCATTATTGTTATTTTCATTGTTCTGCTCCTACACTTGTTCAGAACAACAGGATATTGATGCGAACAAAGAATGACCTCTTTGAACCTAAATAATTAAATGAATAAAGATTGATGATTGTGTAATTTTTGCTCTAATTAATTAAAACATGATGGAAGTGAGCCTTCTGTACGTGCAGATAATTATAATAAAGTGATTATTTGTTATTTTCCCTCATTTCCTGCTAGTTGAAGGTAATCAACTACAGTGTTCCGGTTCTGAAGCTGGGCCATCATATGAATCCATGCAGAATGTGTTTGATAAGAAGTCATTTCGGCCAACCTTGAATTATAGCCGACCAACTAGTGTGAACATCTCTTTCACTATCTATGCAGTGCTTGGAGTGGTGAGTATTCTTGCGAAGTTGAGATTCCACATAGTCAGGAACTTAGACATGATATTACATAGGTCCATAATAATATTACTGTTGTCGATGCTTGAAACATGGGCATAACCACCAAGTTGCAATCACATCAAAGGGAGTTTACCACCAACCAACTTAACCACAAAGAAATAATAGAGCACTTTAAGGACATCAACCATTTGATTTTATGCACTTTATTTTAAAATATTTCAGTCCAGAATTATAACATTCAGGACCTTGGTAAAGCTGGGTGCTGCTGGCTGCCATACATACCCAGCTTCACCAAAGTACTGAATGTTATAATTGTTACACTGCATCAGTGTAGCTACAGCATTCTCGAGGTATGTTTAGTTCATAATGCATGAAATTAAATGGTAGATTTCCTTTAAAAAGCTATACAGACATACAATTTTGTTTCCTGTTAATCTGCAATTTTAGACACATTTTTAAACAAAATTCTGATTTTATATTTATAAATATAAGCCTCTTGTTGCACCAAGTACAAGACCATAGCTGGTGTTGTACCATTTTTTCTTTTTATGCATTCAAGCAGCAACTTGCAGTTCTCATTTGAAGAAGGACTGAAATATTTTAAAATAAAGTAGGTGTAGAAAGAAGAAAATACCAGACATGAACTGGTCCCTGGTGCACCAAGGAGCTAATTTGCATAAAGATAAAAAGCTCTGGCTAATAGAAAAAGGAATCTCTAGGAAGTTTATCACATACCCTATAGAATGGTGCTTTTACTGGTGGGAAAGTTGGGAGGACTTTCCTTTAATAGCTTCCAAACATCAGAACAAAGAAAAAGTCAAGATGCATGCAGTAGTGGACCATCATTGGGATCAGTGGGGTACCAGTGGCTGAACCTCAGCTTTTTAGGATTTTAAGTGCTTTCAACACATTGGGGCAGATTTACTTACCCGGTCCATTTGCGATCCAGCAGCGGGTACTCCGACGCTGATTCAGGTCCGGCCGGGATTCATAATCCGATCGTGTGCGCCAAAATCCTGGGGCAATTCAGGGAAAAAATGGTAATATTCGGGAAATACGTTGGAAAATAGCGATTCGGGCCCTTAGTAAATGACCCCGACTGTTATATAGTTCACTAGTTTCTGTGTAACTAATAGTCATCTGATAATATTTTAATATTAATTTTGAAAGGGAGCAAGCTAAGTAATATATGTTATAAATAAGAAAGAAATGGCTTAAATAATCTGCGCTTGCTTAATGAACTGTGGTTTAAATATAAGGGTAATGTCAGCATATGATCGCGATAATCCAAACACTAACCTGTGGATGATGATCCAGTTGTATCCATTTTTATAGATGGTCTGTTGCGCTTTGATAGTGGGATTGCTATATAAGTGAATCTCACAGGCTGGTAAGTGGAATCGTTAGTTCATCCACAGATGCTCATGTTAAAGTCATTTGTACTATTACTCCTAAAGACCTACCTTAGGTACAGAGAGTCAAGTGGGACAAGTAACTTCCACCGACACATTCTTTGGCTTTCTTCCTCAGGGTTGAGACTCTGGTTCCACTATAGGTTCTTATATACACTCCGTAAGCTATTTACTCATATGGCTGAAAAACATCCCATAGAGCCAATTTCCGCACCATCAAAGAAACTGCACAGAAATTTTTTGTACACCTTAACGGCTTGAGAGTGCATATTTAATTAAATTTCTTACAGTACCAAGATAATTAAAGATTTTTATTTTTATTAATTTTTATTATGTAATTGAGCCCTAGGAGTCAACATAGTCCCTTTTTAATGTTTCATGTATATTAAATTTGAAAGTAATCCATTTCCAATAAGATACAGTAAGAAAAGATCCAAGCAGCACTGTCAAAACACACAATAAGTAAAAAGTGGGTGCACGCCTATGAGGGCCAGGCCTCAGGTCCTTCAGTTATAGAGACCTCAAGCTGAGAAAGGATCACTGTTTGGAGCCGAAATGTTGCTCTTTTACATGGAATAAATCCACTAAGGTATTTTTCACTACAATTTGGTGTGCTGCCTTTTTTTTCATTTGTTTCCAATAAGATATTTATATAATACATAACCATATTGGCGCTAATGGACATATGTTAGATATACGGTACAAAAACCCCATCTCTAAAGAAACCATGAGGATAAAAATTCAACAATCCCATGTGAAAACAGAGCTACAAGCTTGCGGATACAAGCTATTGTATATAAGTACCGATAGTGGAGCCTTCGTCACAAAGTTTCAGCTAAGCCGTTTGCTGGCGATTCCATGCTGATCTGTTACCTTGTGGATTATCGTAAGTAGTAATAGTAGAAACTACTACAACATCTGTGGATGAACTAACGATTTCACTCACCAACCTGTGGGATTCACTTCAACATATAGCAATCTAGCTATTGAAACGCAACAGCCCATCTATGAAAATAGATGCATCTGGATCATCGTCCACAGGTTAGTGTTCGGATTATCGTAATCATATGCTGACATTACACTTATATTTAAACCACAGTTTGTTAAGCCAGCACAGGTTATTTAAGTCATTTACTTAATAGAGATCTTATTGTTGTCATTGGATAGCCACACTGATGTTACCAGCGAAGGCACTGTACACCCAGCAGATATCCAATTAACCATATTCTATTGCGCTGTATATAAAAAAATTCAAGAAAGAAAGGAATAAAGCCAGGGTAAAGGAATATGTAGCCAACTGAATATGTAGCCTTCAAAAAATCAGCTATTTTTCTTACAGCTGGTTGTTGAGGTGGTTTTTATACAACAATGGTTGTCTGTAATAAGAAATCTGCTCCAGAAATTGGGACTACAAGTCATCTGACCTTTTCTACACAACTCTCTTTTCTTTGTAGAATGAAAAATCTCAGATACTCACCACTTTCCTTTGGCTACGGCTGGTACGTAACATTGCCCATATAACTGATAATTTACACATTACATGTATAAACATGCATTTTAGGCCAAATGCGCACGTACATGTGCATGTATAGTAATATCTTTGTAGTAATACATTACATGCGAGCTGAGTGCCACTTCTGAAATTGCTCATAGAATGTAGTAAAACTACATTAGTTTAATTTTAATTTTAATTTGTGTCGCATGTATCTGGTTTACTCAAAATGTATAAACACTTCATTTAAGTGTAGGGTCTTAAGAAACTTTTCATATTAATCCACATTATTTCAGAAACTTCACCAGGGGAGTTCCAAATGTATTAAACTGTTACTCGTCACATGATAAAGCTGTTTGCATATCTTTTAAAAGCTGAACTTCACCAAAAAAATCTTTTCCTTTTTAATAAATACAATGTGCAAATTAATAGGTTTCAACCACAAAACCAGTTTGAGAGTCAGCATGTTGGACCTACAGTGTCACCTAGCTTTGGTATTCTGACAACTTTCCTGGTTTTCAATCTTTTACTTCTATACAGGGATCTGGACTCTTCAGTAGCCATTTTCTCGACCATGGACTGATAATGGTCTGAAGCACCAGGCATCAGACAGACAGTCATCAAACACCAGGACAGGGCAGATGGAGGTCAAGCTCATTCAGGAGTCAGGTCATAGGTTGGGATGGACAACACAGATTTGTGTTCAGAGGCTAGGCAGCATCGACACAGGAGATTTACAAATCAGGGTAGAGTCACAGAACCAACGTCGATGGAAAAGCCAAGGTCTGGAACGGTGAAAAGAGTAAATAAGCAGGAATGCAGGATAGCTGTGTACAAACTAGCTAGCTTGGAGAATTTTATACCATAGGGGTACTTGCCACTCAGGACAACAGGATTTACCGTATTCAAAATTGAAAAGTAAGATGCACTGGCCCTTTAAATTAACAAGAGCAGCTTATATATGCTCTATGATCTGAACAGTTTTATGGGGAGTAGAACATGAAGGATTCTAGAGATGCTAGTAGGATGCAGAACTAGTAACCTGGTAGCTGTGACCATTAGGAGAAGAATGATAGCAATGCCACAGACAACCATACACAGCCCATTGGAAAGTAAAGTGCTGTTTTGGGAGAAAAAATACTCTTTAATTGCTTTACAGTATTATTTTTTTCCAGTTTTGGTATCATGAGTTTCTGACGTGGACCCCTGAAAAATGTGGATCAGTGGAAAAAATTTCTTTGCCCGTTGAAGACATCTGGACTCCAGACATAATTGTCTATGAATTGTATGTATGATTTGGAAGTCATGTAATTATTATTCTACCTGTGCATACTATGATTTAAACAATTAGCAAATCACTAAGTGGACAGTCAAATATTCTGAGGTGGCTGTAAATAGAGACATAGCAGGATTGGTCAATGAGACAAATAATAAACGGTAAAGCAAAGGATAACTTTATTGTGAAAATATAATCCTCATGCATTCTGTATACATCTATATGAAGCAAACTGTTTTCTCTGCAGTATAGATGAGGACAAATCACAACGTACTCCCTTTGTATATGTTAATCATACTGGACGTGTTCGCTATGACAGAATGCTTAGAGTGGTCAGCTCATGTAACCTTGGTATCTTCAACTTCCCATTTGATGTTCAGAACTGCTCTTTGACCTTTGGATCATACATGCACACAGGTTTGTATTACAGAATTATATAGTCAAATAAGATAAACAGCGTCACCTTCCCAAAAGAGACGGGGAGACGTTTTTATGGGGTATTGTGAAATGCCATGTGTCTCTGTAGAAAGTACTGTTATGATTTTTTTTTTTTTAACAAAAAAAACATTTTATTTTTATTGGAAAGATACAACATAACCAAATTATGCCAGAAAGCACCAATAAAGACAATAAGTATCTGGTTTAAATAGTCATTACCTCCGACCTTAAAACACATTTTTGGTCCATGGTGTTACTTCATAGGAGTGAACATCAAGGTCAAATTTGATTGTCACCTACTGACCATTAATATGAGTTGGGTTAATAGATTTTTTGGGGTTTGATTATCACTTCTGGTGAATCAATTGTCAAAATGTATTACAAGGACCAGTAAATTACCAAAGCAGACCCTCTAATTTGTTCCCCTATCCTTGAATTATGGCTTACTCATAGGAGAAACAGTGTTGTGCTAGCAACAGTAACCAGGCTTTGTCGCAGCAGAATCAGACATTCTCCAGAGACGCTAGTGACTACAGACTCCAAAGCTCTCAGATACAAGGGGTTATCTGTGGTGAGACAACATGTTACATAAAGTAGATATTCTCATTGTTAAGAGTGACCCTTTTAAGGCATTCTTTACAACATATCAAATCCAGGCTATTTTTAAACATATTTTTCCCATCTTTCTGGAAGAAACATTTGCTTTCTCCCTAAAACAAACCGAGACACTCTTTACTATGGGTTAGTACTTAACATGTTACAACACTGAAACACACCATAAGCTTTTTCATTTAACACTATAGAATTTCATTTAACATTATAACAACTTCACTAAAATTGGGCCCAAAAAACAAAACCCAGCAACAAAAGTTGAGCACAATTGAGAGACAAAAAAAATAAGAAGGCCATGCTTGTCAGAAAACTGAGTTTTTTGTGGTGTTGACACAGACACAAAGTAAAAAACCCTGTGCCCAACAAAAAAACAGATGCAAAAACAAGTAATAAATTCCCCCCACTGTGTCTGGTAAATGCAGATGTAAACACTTTCTGTTTGGAAGTGTCATGAGATTTATATCTTCCCTAACTCGATGCTGATCTATTTATGACACATATTCATAAAGAAATCTATGTGACCTCATTATATTGCACTTCAAATATGCAAATATGTCCTTTGTTCCTCTTGTAGTAAGGGATGTGCGCCTAGGGTTGGCCCTTCCTGTGGAACAGATCCTTCAAAACTCTTTACAGTACCTGGAGACAAGCGGAGAGTGGGAGCTCCTTAGAATTGAAGGTGGCCCTGATATTTTGAAATTTGGCATTGATGAATGGGATATAATTACATTCTGGGTAAGATGACTGTTTTCACCAAAAAAGGAGTGCGAGGAAAATAAATATGCAAATATTTTTTTAATCCATTGGGTGTATCTGCATTCCTGTGTCATATAGCATTAAAAATGTGTTTGCTGCTCTAGTGTATTTTATTGTATGTGTCAATGTCTACCCAATGCTGTATTTTAAACCTACTTGCTATTATAGGGGACCTATCACCACATTTTTCACAAATACAGCTAGTGACAGATTCCCTTAGAGCCCATTTCATGTTCTCCTACCTGGCATCAGAGGGCATGTGAGCTAATTATCCACCATCCACCCATTTACCCCTCCCCGTGCCACATGCCTCCTCACCATTCAGCACTTCAAGTCATGTGACCAGCGTGTGATGTCATTTAAGGTCCTTTACCCAGTAACATTTATGTAGGGTAGGTCCCTGATGGAACACTTTAAACTCCAGTCTATAAGATGAAAGAGCTAATAACAGTACTGTAGATTCTGCTGGAGCAGTTGTCATGTCTTCTGTTTACAGTGCTGCTTGGATAGGTAAGTGAGGGTTAGAGCCTTGAGCTGTTTGCTTATTTTCTCTCACCATTTCATTGGCAAACTATAAACCTTCCTTGGGTCTGGATTCCTGTGACAGTAAGGGATTTTTCCAGTGGGTAGTGGACCCACTGGACCACCATGGACGATGACGTAAGCGGACACCTGGGACTGGAGTCTAGGTGGTACCCGGTTTTCACCAGAGCCAGCCGTAAAGCGGGTTGGACTTGCTGTAGCGTGGTACCACCAGGTCATTTCACAGGCGCGACTTTGTCCGGCCAAGGCGTAGTACAGAATCATCAGGAAAACTCGTGGTCAGGGACAGGCAGGAGGTCGAGACCGGCAGCACAGGTTCAGAGTCAGGGGTGTAGCGGTAGGATAGGACGGGCAGCACGGGGTCGGAGTCAGGAACGGAATGAAGGTCACATCAGGATAATCACAATGGGCATGGAACAAAGCTTTCTCTTAAGCATAGAAGCACAAAGATCCGTCAGGGGACACAGAAAGGGGCTGCAAATTTATCTTTGCAGGCGGCCAGCCAGCACCAATTATCGTCTTGCTGACCCTTTAAATATTACAGAACCAGTGCGCGTGTTCCCGTCTCCTAGGGAGCGAGGAGACCACTGCTGTAGGCGAGAGCGGTGAGTCAGCGTACAGGCAGTCTTCGGGGCTACAGTAAGGTGCCCGAGTGTGCCTGCAACCCGGGATATGGGTTGCAGGGGCACCCGTGACACTATTGCCTTCCGTGATCTGCATCTGTGAAAAAATAGGACATGTTTCATAATTTTTTCCACGAACAACGAATAAGTAAAAATACAAGCCAATGTGAAAACACCCATAGAAATAAATGGCTTCATGAGGCATCCATGTAAATCACAGAACCATACGTGAAAACCTATATGTGAAAGAACCCTTATTGGTTTATTTTCCTTTGTATTAATTCTGCCTGATCTGGTTTCTAGTTTCCTACATTCTGCTTTGCTGTCTAACAAGCCTTTGCTGCCTGATTTTTTACTGTGCTGCCAGTACCTATTTTCTGTACTATGATTTTGTCTCTAATGCACTCTCTCAGTTTGACTTGTTGACCATGACTTTGGCTTTCCCTAATCCCTATGCCTCACATTAGCTAGTGTAGGCAATGTTGCCTAGTTGAGAGCTATCATCTAGGATGGTGATGTAAGCTGAAACCACAGGGTGGTTTCATATCAGGCCACATTCTCCACACACCTGGTGCATACAGAATGTAGAGTGTTATAGTATATAAGGCTGTAAGATGCATATTGTATCTAATTAATAGTACCATCCACTATACATGGCCAAAATTGTAATCCATCTGTTGTTTGCAGGTTGTGATAAGGCGTCGTCCTATACTTTATGTGGTGAATCTCCTAATTCCTAGTGCCTTCCTGATGCTGATTGACATACTGAGCTTTTTCCTTCCACCACACAGCACTGACCGTGCATCCTTCAAGATGACCTTGCTCTTGGGATACACTGTGTTTCTACTAATTATGAATGACTTACTACCAAGCACAGCCAATGGGACTCCTCTAATTGGTAAGAATATTTTTACCATGTCTTATAAATTATAAGGGTATTTTAGTAGTTACAAGTAATTCCATATCCATTCAATAGGAGATCAGTGGGGCCAGGGAACCTTTGTGCCCAGTATGAATGTAACAGCAGGTTGCACTATTCTTCTATTTGGGACTGCTTTTAGACCAGAATAGACCAGCAGCATCCGGTAGTAACTTGTTGCTCCATTCATATGTGACACACGGAACCGCTGTGGGTGCCTAGGATGCAGCAGCCAAGAGAGAAAAAGAAAAGAAAAACAATCGCTAGGCCAAAGATTCAAAAGACAAGGTTGGAGCAAGGTCAGAAACAAAACCAAGCTCATGATGAGGATTTGCACTGTGAGATTTCATTTGTTTAAACACAAAGGTGAAGTTTATCCGAACTTTTTGCTTGTTTTCTGATGGACAAGCCTTGAAATATTCACAATTCTTGCCCATTGCCAGGAATTTAGACTATTTTCCCCCTTTCATCACCTTCACACAAAGTGGGCGTGAAGGGGCCTGTGTAAATGCGGCTGCGCACTAGCTAGGACCTGGTGCAATTCAGTAAGTCCTGGAAAATATACCATAATTAATTGGGACAATCTTCTGAATACCAGGGGCACTCTACTGAAGTCATCGCACTTCATATTAATATACATAGTACCATCAGTTTCTGTGGAAACATATGTATTTAAAGGAAACCTACCACTTGAAGTGGCAGGTTTCAGATGGAAATACCGAGCACCAGCTCAGGGTGAGCTGGTGCCGGAGCTTATTTTTGTTAGTGTTTAAACCGCTGTATTGCGGTTTAAAACACTTTTTAAACTTTATAGCCGGCGCGGGGAGGTACGCGCTCGGCGCTTACCATGCGCGCGGCTCTCGTTCACTTCCTATGTAGCCGCACGGTCGCGGTCACGCATGGTAAGCGCCGAGCACGTACCTCCCTGCGTGGGCTATAAAGTTTAAAAAGTGTTTTAAACCGCAATACAGCGGTTTAAAACACTAACAAAAATCAGCTCCGGCACCAGCTCACCCTGAGCTGGTGCTCGGTATTTCCATCTGAAACCTGCCACTTCAAGTGGTAGGTTTCCTTTAAATAAATATATCATCAATGCTTTGATTTCTCTGATATTTCAAAATAATTATATGTAACATTTTCAGACAATTGTATTATTATGTTCTACAGGTATTTACTTCTCAGTTTGCCTTGCACTACTTGTACTCAGTTTATTGGAGACGGTAATAATAACCCATGTGCTTCATCGAGGGACACTGCAGAGCGGCTCTATGCCAAACTGGGTCAGAAGATTTGTCCTAGGTTTTTTAGCCCAGATCATATGTTACAGTGACCCCAATGTCCATAATGATATATCCTCCTCCAATAACCATGTTTTGTCTCCAACTAATGAAAATGCATCAAGACAGTCGCCACCCAGTCCCTGCCATGACAAAAATGGCAATACAGGTAATATCCATAACAGTGGACGTTTCATTAAAGAGGGGCTCTGCTGTGGACATTTCTTTAGTGAGGGGAGGCTGCTGGACATTTCAGTAAAGAGAAGGAGCTGCATGTCTTATCCTAGTCAATGGGGGAGATTTATCGTACGCTGTTGGCCACACCCCCCATTGGCCAGCAAGTAAACTACTTGGCGTAGTTTTGCGTAAAAACTTTCGCTCGCTGGTTTTGCATAAGAATACATAGCGTGGAGTTCGCTTATTCGCGTATTCTTGTACTGTGCAAGAATTTGTGATTATTCCACTGTTTCTATGCCAGAAAACTGGCAGAGATGCAGTGATAAATCTTCCCAATAAGTTTTCCCAGGTTTTTCTTTTTGTAGTATAATTTGGTGCCTTTGCTTGTACTCCAGTATGTACAGTATGTATATTGTTTTTCCTCATAGTGGAAAACTCCGCCTGCCCATGGCCCAAGACGAGGCCGTGGAACACCTGGTCCGGGGCCACGGCCAAAGAACTGAAACTTAAAAAAACAACTCGATACTCACCTTTGGCTTCTTCTCCTCTTCATCGTGGCTCATCTTCTCTTCATGGAAATGACCTGTCTGGCGCACACACTGTTACGTCACACAGTTTCGCGGATGTGTGAAGTCATAGTGTGTGCGCCCCTGCAGACTGCTGCCATGAAGAGAAGATGCAGCTGCAGGGACAAGAGGCCAATGGTGAGTATTGAGTTATTTTTTTAAAAGGGGCTCTGCAGTGGACATTTCGTTAAAGGGGGGGCTCTGCAGTGGGCATTTCATTAAAGGGGGGCTTGCAGTGGATATTTCATTACAGTGGGCTCAGCAGTTTACATTTAATTAAAGGTGGCTCTGCAGTGGACATTTGATTAAAGGGAACTTGTCACCAGAGATCTCATTTTCACTAAAGACAGGTTACCAAAGCCCATTACAGCTGCATTGCAAATATGCCTTTCTGCCTTCTTTAAGCATTTGCATTACAATATAACTGTGTGTTATATCTTGCACCCTGACAGAATCCTCTGTGTAGTCCCAGGGGTTGGGCTTTGGTTTGGACGAATTTCAAAAAACAACATGTGATTTGTCTGTGCTGCAAAATCCTGCACAGACTAGTCACATGTTGTGTTTTGAAATGCATGAAAACCAAAGTACAGCCCCTGGGACTACACAGAGGATTCTGTCAGGATGCAAAGTAAGTTATAACACACAATTATATTGTAATGCAAATTCTTAGAGAAAGCAAAAAGCCAGGTGCAATCCAGGTGTAATGGACTTCTGCAACCCGTTTTAGTGAAAATGAGGTCTCTGCTGTAGACATTTCATTAAAGGGGGCTTTGCAGTGGACATGTCATTAGGGGGGGGGGGTTGCTGTGGACATTTCATTAACAAGGGGCTCTGCTGTGGATATTTCTTTGTGAAGGGAGGCTGCTGGACATTTTAGTAAAGAGTAGCGGCTGCATTTTCCACTCTAGGCTTATATAGTTTTCCCAGGTTTTTCTTTTTGTGGTAAAATTAGGTGACTTTGCTTATCCTTGAGAATGTACAGTATGTATATTATATTAGTATTTTATTTATAATAAATATTATTTTTATATTTGTTTCCTCATAGTGGAAAGGCTAAAGACAAAGGAAGGTGTACATTGTAGGTGTATTTGTGTGAGGCTATAGAAAAAGGGGTATTATAGTGTCCCCTTTTCTGTAGCCCCCTTCGTATAAAGAAAGACAATAGAAAAAGGAGCAGCTAAAGAAAAGAGGCACTGACACATTGTAATGTTTCAAAAACCATACAGCCTCGGTCCTTACAAAGAACATGTGAATGCCACACCCCAATGACGACACGTGGAGTGATGATGCAAATAAGATGACGCACTGCTGGACTTTGTCAATGAAAGGGTTAACACCTGGTGGCACCAATCTCGGTTGTCAGCGGTGGGTGTTTGCTGCAATATGCAGCAAGCCCCATATCTGAATGATGAGGTGTCAGCCTGCAGGCCCTCTTCATACATCATTGGAATCTATGAGCCACACTATAAAGGCGTGGAGTGCTAAGAGGTTAAGGATCATTTTTTTTTCCTTTATTATATTTTTTATCAAACTTTATAATTCACATTTTTTTCATGACTGCGTGTACAGGACAGAGAAACATAAGCAAGGGTTTTAACATAAATCTACCCTCAAAATCAGGCATGTTAAACCAGGGACACTTACACTGTGACTATGGTAATCTTGTTATATTTGTTGTCCACAACCTCCTTCCTTCTAAAATGAACATTTGCTAATGAGCCTGAAGGGTTTTGGGGGGTGTTATCAGCACCCCTCCATGCTGTAGCTTCACAGGTTGTTACACTGTTTCCCCCTCACCCCTCTGCTCACTGAGCACTTCACCCTTCCCTATACAGCAGAGGAAGTTTCAGTACACAGTAGTAGGGGTAAGGGCTCTTTGCATGCTATAACAGCAGTAAAACTGCTCTGGAAATACCATCCAGAACCCATGTAACTCATTAACACAATTTTAAAACTGATTATAGAAGGAAGGAGGCCACAGATAACAAATATAAGAAGATTACCACAGTCACAGTGCCTGGATCTATGAGTAAGTGTCCCTGGTTTATCATGCTTGATTTTGATGGTAGATTTCCTCTAAGCTAACAACTACCTGGGTACTGAGAAATCAGGGAGACATAGGGGCACATTTACTTACCCGTTCCCTGCGCGATCCCCGATCCGGACTGTCTGACGAGGATGAACTCTGCTGCGATTCATGAAGATCGTGCGCCCGATATCCTGCATGTGTGGCTTCCCCGATCAGGTCCGCCGGAGTTCACCTTCTTTTTCCCGGTGCATGTAAGTGCTTGGCTTGCAACACAATTTTTAAGTTAAATCCCGCGGTTTGCCCGAATCCATCAGATCGTCCGACGGCCCTCCCCCCAATTTGTGTCGCATGAAAGCCGGCGCGATTGCCAAAATCCAATCATATGCGCAAAAAAAACCCTTGTAAATGCCTGTCCCAGCGCCGCAAAATGTAAATCGACGGGATGTCCGACGAAAGTGTGATCCGTGGGGCCTTTAGTAAATTTTTTAAAATAAAGAAATAAAAGTATAGAGGAATTGCTAATGGAAAATATGTTTTTATATCTATTTTTTCAGAGCACAAGGAGTTTTCACCACCTGTCCTGGAGCTGCTTCCCCCAGAGGCCTTGTGTCCAGGTGCAGAGCGGCAACTCGCTCTTATCAGTCAAAACCTGCGTATGGTGAGAGAAATGTTGGAGAGTAGAAACCAGCTGCGGGCACAGGAAGAAGAGTGGGTGCAAGTTGGTTATATTCTTGACTCATTGTTGTATCGTCTATATCTGATCTTCTTAGGATCATATGCTATTATAATAATCAGTGTGTGGTGTGTTTGGTACAACATATAGACATAAGAGGGCAGCTTTGGACTGCTGAGGAAATCATTCTGAAGGTTCACTATTCATTTAAATGGAATTTGTACAAATGTATTTTAATGTCATAGTTTTCTTTGTTAGTATCACATAAAGGACATATAATCAATAAAATATTATTATCTGTCAGTTGTTTATGAATCACATAGAACCTAGAATAATCTTCTGTGATATTACTGCCTCATTACTTTTTTCAGAGCTTAGGTCCTTGGTAGGGAAGAAAGAAATCTTGTTTGTCTTGATGGTGCTTCCTTTTCACAGGATTACTGTAGCTCCGGTGATGAAGGCTTGGATATTCTACTTTACATTTGCAAAATACAGTTAAAGAAGATATAATAGCGTTTAGTATGGAATAGACAATAGATGATGGAGCACATTTACTTACCCGTCCCATTGACGCCGCCGATCCGGAATACCTGACAAGGGTTCGGAGCTGCCGCGATTCATTAAGATCGTGCGTCCAATTTCCTGCATGTGCCGTTTCCCCGCTGAGGCCGGCCAGAGTTCACCTTCTTCTTCCCGGTGTATGTGAGTGCTGTTAGCGACACAATTTCATTTTTAAATTCTCCGGTTTGTCCGAATCAGTCGGGTTGTCTGACGGCCATGCCCCCCGATTTGTGACGCACGAAAGCCGACACGCCGCAATCCAGTCCCGTGCGCCAAGAACACGGGACAATTCAGTGCAAATCAGAAAAATTTGGGAAATCCGACGTAAATGTGTCTGACGGACCCCTAATAAATGTGCCCTGATGTCTTAGTTTATTTACACCTCCTATCTGCCCAGGGTATGACTAGAAAACTCTCCATACACCTCAATGAGCCAATGGCCTGCTGTAAAGCATATTACTAAATGATGTTACTAAAGTCCAGGCTAAAGTTATTAACCCCTTCACGCTCTACAAGGTGTGTGGGCTGTATGAAGAGAGCTTTATACAGAGGTGGTGTTTGCTGCATATGACACCTCACACAGCTCTGTACACCATGGTATGAAAAAGTTATTTACGCCAGAAGATGGCAATTTTTTTTTTTTGTACACATTCATTTAATTTTTGAAAATGTATTAAAACACAATAAAACCCTTTATAAATTTGATATCACCATGATAGTACTAAACCAATGAATAAAGTAAATGTATCATTTGGAGCCCACAGTGAAAGCCGTGAAACTGAGCCCACAAGAAAGTAACTCAAATGCGTCTTTTTGCCAATTTCACCTCATTTTAATTATTTTCCAGCTTCCCAGTACGCAGCATGGGATAATAAATAACACCACTAAGAAATAAAATTTGTTACACAGAAAAAAAGCCCTCACACAGCTCTGTACATGGAAAAATGAAAAGTTTATGGATTTTTGAAGGTGAAGAGCGAAAAATGAACAAAAAAAACCCTGCGTCCTTAAGGGGTTAAGCTTTGTAATTTCTGAACATTTGTCTGCAACAAGGTCAATATGGTCATTGGATTTAATAAAAAACTAATTCTGGCGTGATGTGTGGTATAAACTAAGGTCATATAAAATGCCAGGGCGTAATTACAGGGGTAGAAGCCATAGCAGCCGGTATGGGGCCCACAGTGTCAGGGGGCCCCATCATCCTACCTGACACACTAAAGAGTGGAGGATGTGAACCAGTATATACATATTATGCTGCACATTGTACAGCATTATATGTATATAACATATATATGCTGCATCTGTGATGTGTATATTCTGTATTTGTATACAGCGTATGGTGTCTTTATATACTGTATGTGTGTATAAATTCTGTATGTGTGTGTATATGCTCTATATTTATATGCATGAGTGTTTAGCCCCGTAGCGCAACAAGACGTACCCTTACGTCTTGTTGCACATGGGAGAGTATGAAGAGGGCTCACGGGCTGAGCCCTCTTCATACTCACCGGGCGTTTGCTTCACAATGAAGCAAACGCCCGTCGGTAACACCAGTGATCAAAAGGCTGTACAGTGCTAAAAGCAGAAGCATTGAAAATGTCATCAAAAGTCGCAAAAAATTACACCACCCACAGTTCCGTACACTGAATTATGAAAAAGTTATTAGCGCCAGAAGACGGCAAAATGAAGTATTTTTTTTTTGTACAGGAGGTTTTAATTTTTGTAAATGTATGAAAACATTATAAAACCTATAAAAATGTGGCATCCCTGTGATTGTATTGACCCAATGAATGAAGTAGACATGTCATTTGGGGTGCACAGTGAAAGCTGTAAAATCCAGGCCCACAAGAAAACGGCGCCTATGCGTTTTTTCACCATTTTCACTGCATTTGGAATTTTATTCCCACTTCCCAGTACATGGCATGGAATATTAAATACCGTTACTATGAAGTGCAGTTTGTTACGCAGAAAACAAGCCCACACACAGCTCTTTACATGGAAAAATAAAAAAGTTATAGATTTTTGAAGGTGGGGGAGTGAAAAATAAAGACGCAAAAACAAAAAAGGGCCTGGTCCTTAGGGGGCTAAATGTGTGATTGTAACTTGCACGTGTGAGTATATAAATATGTATATTTTTGGGAAGGGGTGCTCCATGCAGAAGTCTGCTATGGGGCCCAGGCTCTCCTAGTTACGCCACTGATTTAATGAGTATTTTAGACTCCTTCCAGATACTTACGTGTACAAAAAAAGGAAACGGACTGAAAACGCATGCATTTTTAAACACATGCATTCTTGTTTGTTTACCAAGCATTTGGCTGGTTCTAATTTGCTTTCTAGCTGCCTACACTTCTAGAAATGAAGATAAACATGTTCAAAGCAGCCAAACGCAAGGGAAACATTCAAAAACGCATGCGTTTTTAAGTGCATGGGTTTTCAGTCTGTTTAAAAATGGTCCAAGAACGCCCTGTGTGGCAGCCCCCATGGGTGCCTTACACCGTATCCCAAAAGATGTGCCTGTGCACCCAAATTTTAGTACATTGTTCTGTCATTAACTATGATAAGGATAGAAGGTGTAAAGAGTAGACGACCTATACAACCAAAAAATATTGGGGCACATTTACATACCCGTCCCTTGCGCGATCCCTGCTGTGTGTTGTCCGACGATCATGGACTCCAGCGCGTTTCACTAAGATCGTGCGCCCGATTTCCTGCTTGTGTCGCTTTTCCGCTCAGGTCCGCTGGAGTTCACCATCTTTTTCCCAGTGTATGTAAGTGCTTGGGCTTGCGACACAAATTCAAATGTGTCACAATCCCCTTTTAAATGCGGCACAAAATGGTAATCGCAAGACATTTGTGCGGTCCGCGGACCCTTAGTAAATGAGCCCCATTGTGTATTACACATGTCTCTCTAAAAGATACTGGAGGATATGGAGACAGAATAGGCGAGGGAAAACATCCACTACTGAGGCATGTTAGATCTGCTATATGCCATAGCGGTTGGGAGGGAGTGGGTGAATAAGAGGGATTGGCAGGATAGCGGCTAAAGTACATTTCTCTTTTGTAGGTTTGTTGTTCTTATATGATGTCTTGAACTTACCTTTGTTTTTTATTGAAATAAAAGAAATTTCAAAAAAAGACATGTCTCTGCATGACCTGTATCTTTCCCTCTTGTAAAATTTGCAGTATTTCCCTTTTATCAGCATGCTGCCCTCTGCATACACACAGCTGCCCTCTCTTTCTCTACTTCAGGTTGTCCCTGTGATGTCACCCTCTCTTTCTTCTCACAGTCCCTCCACACTGACAGAGACAGGGAGAGTAGAGAGGGAGAGAGCTCTGAAATGTAAAGAAAGAAGCATAGTAAGTCTGCACACAGAACAAAAGTAGCAGGACTGCTGAAGCATGTAGTGAATATACAGGGATTATTCACAGGGCAGTAAAGCCACATGGGCAATTTATGTAAAAGAGTGGCCAACCCCTTTAAGGTGGTTATCCAGTTTACATAAATAAATGTTATTGTTAGTAAAATGAAAAGTTATTCAACTTTCTTATATACTCTCTGTATCAATTACTCACGTTTTCTTGATTCTGTTAGTTGTCATTCTATGAGTAGCTTCACTGTTTACTTCTTGGTGATAGAAATCTGTTCATGTGATGTCACACAGGTGCTGGGCTCAGAAATCAGTGCTGTGTGTTATAAGGAGCTGTGCACCTGTGTGGCATCACATGACCATGGGCTGGTTTCTCTCCAGTTCCTATACTTTGTCTGAAAGAAACATTATGGGTTTGGTTACATGTGGCGTTTAAATTCCGTTTGGAAATGCAATACGATGCATAGGCTGACACACTGCCAGTAAGGTCCTGTATGTAACAGGACCTTTACTATGGACAGCCCTGGGGTTGGCACAATGCAACAATGCTTCGGGGAGTGGTCAAGCAGGGAATCTCCCTGCAGTCATTTAAATTCTGCGGTTCCGCTGATCGGGGCATTTAAACGGTTATTACCCGTGATCGAAGCTCACTTGGTGGTTTAGCACTGCTGACACCCTGCAATTCCCAGTTGGGGCTCAGCTCTGATGCAGAGCTGAACTGGAGCACTAACAGTGGGAGCCCGCGCCGTAATAGTACAGCACAGAGTGGGAAGAGGTTAATTATGCCATGCTTAAAACCATGTTTTCAAATTCCATCTCCCTACTTTATACTTTAGATAGAATAGGCAAAAAACAGATATTCAGATTTGCAATTTTTGTAAGGATGCAACATTTATATACATTACAGGCAGTCCCCGGGTTACATACAAGATAGGGACTGTAGGTTTGTTCTTAAGTTGAATTTGTATGTAAGTCGAAACTGTATATTTTATCATTGTAGTTCCTGACAATTTTTTTTTTTGCCCCAGTGACAATTGGAGTTTCAAATTTTTTTGCTGTAATAGGACCAAGAATTATCAATAAAACTTCATTGCAGACAATTTTAAGCTGATTATTGCAATCTGGGACTATTTTAAAGCATCCAGAGAGCTTCACCAGAGGTCACAGTGGGCAGAGGGGTCCGTCTGTAACTATGGGTTGTCTGTAAGTCGGGTGTCCTTAAGTAGGGGACCGCCTGTACTGTTTACCTTTTTTTGACCCCTTAAGGACGCAGGGTATTTTCGCTCATTTCTCGCTCTCCATCTTCAAAAATCCATAACTTTTTTATTTTTCCGTGTACAGAGCTGTGTGAGGGCTTATTTTGTACGTAACAAATTTTACTTTCCTGTGCGTCACGTTCTTGTGGGCTCAGTTTTTACGACTTTCACTCTGCGCTCCAAATAACACCTCTGCTTTATTCTTTGGTTCGGTGCGATCGCGGTGATACCAAATTTATACAGGATTTATTGCGTTTTAATACATTTTCAAAAATTAGACGAATGTGTACAAAAAAGAAAAAAAATTTTTTGCCATCTTCTGAAGCTAATAACTTTTTCATACTTTGGGGTACGGAGCTGTGTGAGATGTCATTTTTTGTGAAATGAGCCGACGTTTGCATTGCTACCATTTTGAGGTCTGTGCGATATTTTGATAATTTTTTATTACATTTTTTGTCATCTAAAAAGGTGTAAAAAACGCGTTTCGGACATTTGGACGCCATTTACCGTCTCAGAGGTCACCGCCGTCAATAACCTTTTTTATATTTTGATAGATTTGGCATTTTGGGATGCGGCGATACCTAATGTGTCTGTGATTTTTACTATTTATTATATTTTATATCAGTTCTAGGGAAAGGGGGGTGATTGAACTTTTAATATTTTATTATTTTTTACATTTTTTAAACTTTTTTTTCCCACTATTTCTTAGACCCTCTAGGGTACATTAACCCTAGATGGTCTGATCGCTCCTGCCATATACTGCAATACAACTGTATTGCAATGACACAGGCTCATTGTAATGGATATGCAGGAACTATGTATCCTCGGGTCAAACGAAGACCCAAGGGTACCATGGCAACCGATCGCCGCCCCCCGATGACATGCAAGCACCGACCGCGGGTGATAGCAATGGGTCTTTGCTGCGATATGCAGCAAAGCCCATCTCTGTATGAAGAAGGCTCAGCCCGTGAGCCCTCTTCATACAACCTTCACAGCTCCGAGCGTGAAGGGGTTACACTGCATTCTAAGGGTGAATATTTTATGTGATAATTTATCTTCAATTTTATCTGATAACTTATTTTATTCCATTTTTTTCAAATGTTCAAAATTAGACTAGTATCTTCACTTTATAGATGTAATTTAAAATCAATGTCATATATTTAATACCATCCGTACAGAGCCCCTATATTTCAAATCTTAGGCTATAAACACACGACTGTTGGGGGGCGTATATACGGCAATGGGCACACAGCCACGTGCAGCACCATACCACATGTCCTATCTTATCCCCTATTACGGCGCCCTGCCCCCTCTCCTGCTCTCCCACGCGCCAACATGTGCACACGTGTGTGTAAATGTAGCCTAACAGAGGGTTGCATTCATATTTTTTCTCAATTTTCAAAGACATAAATTTAAAAGACTTAGGCTATATGCACACTGCTGTTGCCCGCCGTACCGTAGCACGGTGGGCTCATGGCAGTGCACGGGGAGAGGAGGAGGATGTATCGCTGCCCACCCCTCTCCATAGGAACATATGGCACATGGTGCCGTAATACGGGAAAAGATAGGACATGGGAAGGCAATCCAGGAGAGAGGTGGGCTGGCCAGGAGATAGGTGGGCGGTAGACGTTACACAGACAGAGGGCCCGGGGGCACGATCTGGCAGGCACCCGGCAGTACGGGGCCATGGCGAAACACTGCAGGGGCTGAACCTCATGGCCGCTATATGTCATGAAATCACAGCATATTTTATCACATGAAATCACAGCAGGCTGCATGGAGAGGAGTAGAAGTCCATGGAGGCTGCTGTGATGGTTTTATGTGGTCAGATATGTACATGGGGTATAGTTTTCATATTAAGTAGCTCAAGGACCTTTGATGATGTCACCCTGGTCACATGACATTAGGCCACGGGCGCGGGCGCCGCCATCTTTTTTCTGATCGCCACGCCCCCGAACGTCATCGGGGGGCGGCGATTGGTTACCATGGTAGCCTCGGGTCTTCTTTTGACACGAGGCTACATGGCTTATGCAGGTTCGTTACAATGAGCCAGTGGCTCATTGTAATGTATGACCTGCAAAAATGCCATATATTGCAATACTGTAGTATTGCAGTATATGGTAGGAGCGATCTGACCATCTAGGGTTAATGTACCCTAGATGGTCTAAAAAATAGTGAAAAAAAAAAGAAAAAAAAAAGTTTAAAAAATAAAAAAAATTAATAAAATATTAAAAGTTCTTTCCCTAGAACGCATATAAAACATAATAAACAGTAAAAATGACACAAACATATTAGGTATCGCCGCGTCCCAAAATGCCTGATCTATCAAAATATAAAAACGGTTACGGCCGGCGGTGACCTCCGAGGCGGGAAATGGCGCCCAAATGTCCGAAATGCGACTTTTACACCTTTTTACATAACATAAAAAATGAAATAAAAAATGATCAAAATGTCGCACAGACCTCAAAACGGTAGCAATGAAAATGTCGCCTCATTTTGCAAAAAATGACCCCTTACACATCTCCGTGCGCCAAAGTATGAAAAAGTTATTAGCGTCAGAAGATGGCAAAATTTTTTTTTTCTTTTTTGTACACATTCGTTTAATTTTTGAAAATGTATTAAAACACAATAAAACCTATATAAATTTAGTATCACCGCGATCGCACCGAACCAAAGAATAAAGTATGCATGTTATTTGGAGCGAAGAGTGAAAGTCGTAAAAACTGAGCCCACAAGAACGTGACGTTTTTTTTCAATTTTTCCACATTTGGAATTTTTTTTCAGCTTCGCAGTACACGGCATGTTAAAATAAATAACATCACGGGAAAGTAAAATTTGTTACGCACAAAATAAGCCCTCACACAGGTCTGTACACGTAAAAATGAAAAAGTTATGGATTTTTGAAGTTGGAGAGCGAGAAATCAGCCGAAAAACCCTGCGTCCTTAAGCGGTTAAACATTGTGCACCATATGTTAGTACTGTATAAATATTCTACTTCTTGTGCAAAGCATGCCCCGAACTAAGCACTTTTTTTGTGACATATGGAGTTTTCTATGGTGGAAAGGGAATTTGGGACATTTTTATTCAAGAGAGTCTACCCAAGCATTGTAATCTTGTCTGAATGCCTCTGCAGCCCCCTTAGTCTCCATCTGACTGGACACAATAATGGCGAATGCGCACCATTATATACATTGTACATCATAATATGTATCTAACAGTAAAATACTCTATAGTACACGGCTGAGTCAGGAACTCAGATATAAATGGGAGGAGAGAGCAGGACTTTGAATCTCTCATCTCTATCTTCCTGTCGTCTACTTCCCCCATGTGGTCTCCAGTTACTGGGACAATATATTTAACAAGCCAGACTCCAGTAGGGGGCTATAGCTTTAACAAGGCCGGCAAAAAAAAACCCCTGTGAATGGTGCCTTTTTGTACACCATAAAGGGAATGATACCTAACTCCCCCACACCTCCCAACTGCTTCCTGATTCTTGCACAGAGTCATATATATATATATATATATATATATATATATATATATATTTTGTGGCAGTTGTTTCTGCTTTTATACTGCTTTCTCCTGAGGAAAGTTTAACATATTCATTACTCAGATCAGTTCTCCCCGCAAGGAATTAGTACAAAAACAGAAGTACATATTTCAGCACATTAACCAAAAACAGTGGAATTGCCATTTCAGTGAAGAAATTTGTGTCGCATTGGGTATAATGCAGCCGCAACACAAAAGGGTCGCGTGTGACACGTATATGGCACGGTCAGTTCTTAAATACCTGTGCAAGCAGTTTGCACCAGAAAGTGAAAAGTCTGTCAGAAAAGGACAGCGCAAGGACTTGAGTAAATGTATGAATAAGAAAACAGTGAAAGCAGGAAGACTAGAAATGTCTCCATTTTTCCTGCAGATACCACACTAGGAGTAAAGGCAGACTTCGAAATAAATAGCTAAGTAATGACATGGATCTGCCAGAGGTGCTCACAGAGCGGTGAATGACAGAAGTCTGCAGGTGTTTTAATATGAAAACAAATCTAATGCAGCTGCGACCAGGAGCAAGACTCCCGTTCAGTTCTATGGCTGCTCCGCCTCCGTGTGGTCATCGTGACTAATAACTTTGGGTGCACCAAGATGGCTATTCTGCTGAATTGACAAATTGAAAACTCTTGTCTCTTCTAGGCCACCGTAGGCGCCGCCGGGTGACACCGCGTACGGTGGCCGAGGAGGCTAAGAGTGCATGCGTGAATAATATGGCTTCGCGTGCAGGGAAACGCGGTGCCGGGGCAGATGATGAATTGCCGCCGCTCCAGGCCGTGCTGATCGCTGACAGTTTTAATAGACGCTTTTATCCCGTCACCAAGGACCGGCCCAGGGTGAGCGCCCTGTCATGTGGGAGAATGGCTGACAGATGGCATGTGCCCGCGTGTGCAGGGCTCTGCTGTGCTTCTTCCTAGTGATTGCATCAGACTTCTACCTATGTTACAGTGTAGACGGGTTACTGTGATGCTCAGTATAGTATAGTGCACCTGTCATTGGGCTCTAGAGCACCTATGTAATTGTAGTCAATGAGATCTCGCTAAATATGGGGCATTGATCTCATGATACCAGTATAAACAGCGCCTCAGACACTGATTCTTTCCTAATATTGGAGAAGCTGGTGAGGACAGATGCTGCTTCTACTAGCTAATCTGGAGGGAACACTCAGGACACACTGCCCCTATTCTTTAAGAGGAATAAAGCAGTCATATTATGTAAATAATCAACTGTGAGCACTGTACCATACCATACTGTCTGGTGGGGAGCACTATACTATACCATACTGTCTGGTGGGGAGCACTATACTATACTATACCATACTGTCTGGTGGGGAGCACTATACTATACCATACTGTCTGGTGGGGAGCACTATACTATACCATACTGTCTGGTGGGGAGCACTATACTATACTATACTGTCTGGTGGGGAGCACTATACTATACCATACTGTCTGGTGGGGAGCACTATACTATACCATACTGTCTGGTGGGGAGCACTATACTATACTATACTATACTATACCATACTGTCTGGTGGGGAGCACTATACTATACTATACCATACTGTCTGGTGGGGAGCACTATACTATACCATACTGTCTGGTGGGGAGCACTATACTATACCATACTGTCTGGTGGGGAGCACTATACTATACCATACTGTCTGGTGGGGAGCACTATACTATACCATACTGTCTGGTGGGGAGCACTATACTATACTGTCTGGTGGGGAGCACTATACTATACTATACCATACTGTCTGGTGGGGAGCACTATACTATACCATACTGTCTGGTGGGGAGCACTATACTATACTATACTGTCTGGTGGGGAGCACTATACTATACTATACTGTCTGGTGGGGAGCACTATACTATACCATACTGTCTGGTGGGGAGCACTATACTATACTATACTATACCATACTGTCTGGTGGGGAGCACTATACTATACTATACCATACTGTCTGGTGGGGAACACTATACTATACCATACTGTCTGGTGGGGAACACTATACTATACCATACTGTCTGGTGGGGAGCACTATACTATACCATACTGTCTGGTGGGGAGCACTATACTATACTATACTGTCTGGTGGGGAACACTATACTATACCATACTGTCTGGTGGGGAGCACTATACTATACTATACTGTCTGGTGGGGAGCACTATACTATACTATACTGTCTGGTGGGGAGCACTATACTATACCATACTGTCTGGTGGGGAGCACTATACTATACTATACTATACTATACCATACTGTCTGGTGGGGAGCACTATACTATACTATACTGTCTGGTGGGGAGCACTATACTATACCATACTGTCTGGTGGGGAGCACTATACTATACTATACTATACCATACTGTCTAGTGGGGAGCACTATACTATACTATACTATACTATACTATACTATACTATACCATACCATACTGTCTGGTGGGGAACACTATACTATACCATACTGTCTGGTGGGGAGCACTATACTATACTATACTGTCTGGTGGGGAGCACTATACTATACCATACTGTCTGGTGGGGAGCACTATACTATACTATACCATACTGTCTGGTGGGGAACACTATACTATACCATACTGTCTGGTGGGGAACACTATACTATACCATACTGTCTGGTGGGGAGCACTATACTATACCATACTGTCTGGTGGGGAGCACTATACTATACTATACTGTCTGGTGGGGAACACTATACTATACCATACTGTCTGGTGGGGAGCAGTATACTATACCATACTGTCTGGTGGGGAGCACTATACTATACTATACTGTCTGGTGGGGAGCACTATACTATACCATACTGTCTGGTGGGGAGCACTATACTATACTATACTATACTATACCATACTGTACCATACTGTCTGGTGGGGAGCACTATACTATACTATACTGTCTGGTGGGGAGCACTATACTATACCATACTGTCTGGTGGGGAGCACTATACTATACTATACTATACCATACTGTCTGGTGGGGAGCACTATACTATACTATACTATACCATACTGTCTGGTGGGGAACACTATACTATACCATACTGTCTGGTGGGGAACACTATACTATACCATACTGTCTGGTGGGGAACACTATACTATACCATACTGTCTGGTGGGGAGCACTATACTATACCATACTGTCTTGTGGGGAGCACTATACTATACCATACTGTCTGGTGGGGAACACTATACTATACTATACTATACCATACTGTCTGGTGGGGAGCACTATACTATACCATAGTGTCTGGTGGGGAGCACTATACTATACCATAGTGTCTGGTGAGGAGCACTATACTATACCATACTGTCTGGTGGGGAGCACTATACTATACCATACTGTCTGGTGGGGAGCACTATACTATACCATACTGTCTGGTGGGGAGCACTATACTATACCATACTGTCTGGTGGGGAGCACTATACTATACTATACCATACTGTCTGGTGGGGAGCACTATGCTATAACATACTGTCTGGTGGGGAGCACTATACTATACCATACTGTCTGGTGGGAAGCACTATGCTATACCATACTGTCTGGTGGGGAGCACTATACTATACTATACTGTCTGGTGGGGAACACTATACTATACCATACTGTCTGGTGGGGAGCACTATACTATACTATACTATACCATACTGTCTGGTGGGGAACACTATACTATACCATACTGTCTGGTGGGGAACACTATACTATACCATACTGTCTGGTGGGGAGCACTATACTATACCATACTGTCTTGTGGGGAGCACTATACTATACCATACTGTCTGGTGGGGAGCACTATACTATACCATACTGTCTGGTGGGGAACACTATACTATACTATACCATACTGTCTGGTGGGGAGCACTATACTATACCATAGTGTCTGGTGAGGAGCACTATACTATACCATACTGTCTGGTGGGGAGCACTATACTATACCATACTGTCTGGTGGGGAGCACTATACTATACCATACTGTCTGGTGGGGAGCACTATACTATACCATACTGTCTGGTGGGGAGCACTATACTATACTATACCATACTGTCTGGTGGGGAGCACTATGCTATAACATACTGTCTGGTGGGGAGCACTATACTATACCATACTGTCTGGTGGGAAGCACTATGCTATAACATACTGTCTGGTGGGGAGCACTATACTATACCATACTGTTTGGTGGGGAGCACTATACTATACCATACTGTCTGGTGGGGAGCACTATACTATACTATACCATACTGTCTGGTGGGGAGCACTATGCTATAACATACTGTCTGGTGGGGAGCACTATACTATACCATACTGTCTGGTGGGGAGCACTATGCTATAACATACTGTCTGGTGGGGAGCACTATACTATACCATAGTGTCTGGTGGGGAGCACTATACTATACCATAGTGTCTGGTGAGGAGCACTATACTATACCATACTGTCTGGTGGGGAGCACTATACTATACCATACTGTCTGGTGGGGAGCACTATACTATACCATACTGTCTGGTGGGGAGCACTATACTATACTATACCATACTGTCTGGTGGGGAGCACTATACTATACCATACTGTCTGGTGGGGAGCACTATGCTATAACATACTGTCTGGTGGGGAGCACTATACTATACCATACTGTCTGGTGGGGAGCACTATGCTATAACATACTGTCTGGTGGGGAGCACTATACTATAATGTCTTAGGGGGGAAGCACTATACCATACTGTCTGGTGGGGAGCACTATACTATACCATACTGTCTGATGGGGAGCACTATACTATACCATACTGTCTGGTGGGGAGCACTATACTATACCATACTGTCTGGTGGGGAGCACTATACTATACCATACTGTCTGGTGGGGAGCACTATACTATATCATACTGTCTGGTGGGGAGCACTATACTATACCATACTGTCTGGTGGGGAGCACTATACTATACCATACTGTCTGCTGGGGAGCACTATACTATAATGTCTTAGGGGGGAAGCACTATACCATACTGTCTGGTGGGGAGCGCTATACTATACCATACTGTCTGGTGGGGAGCACTATACTATAGGAGAAAAAAAGGAAATGCGGTCCAGCCAGGCTCCAGATACAAAACGATTCTTTATTCAGTGCAGGGTAAAATATGACAATCCACACCTGGTAGGCGTATAGCCTACGCGTTTCGGACGCTTGTCACGTCCTTAATCATGGCTGATTAAGGACGTGACAAGCGTCCGAAACGCGTAGGCTATACGCCTACCAGGTGTGGATTGTCATATTTTACCCTGCACTGAATAAAGAATCGTTTTGTATCTGGAGCCTGGCTGGACCGCATTTCCTTTTTTTCTCCATTTGATGTACCCCAGCAGTAGGGGGGGCCCGTGCCGGACTCGATACTGACGGGGAGGTGAGCTGGCGACTCTTTTTCTTCTAGCACTATACTATACCATACTGTCTGGTGGGGAGCACTATACTATACCATACTGTCTGGTGGGGAGCACTATACTATAATGTCTTAGGGGGGAAGCACTATACCATACTGTCTGGTGGGGAGCACTATACTATAATGTCTTAGGGGGGAAGCACTATACCATACTGTCTGGTGGGGAGCGCTGTGCTATATTATACTGTCTGGTAGGGAGCACTATATTATACCATACTGTCTGGTGGGGAGCACTATACTATACCATACTGTCTGGTGGGGAGCACTATACTATACCATACTGTCTGGTGGGGAGCACTATACTATACCATACTGTCTGCTGGGGAGCACTATACTATAATGTCTTAGGGGGGAAGCACTATACCATACTGTCTGGTGGGGAGCGCTATACTATACCATACTGTCTGGTGGGGAGCACTATACTATACCATACTGTCTGGTGGGGAGCACTATACTATACCATACTGTCTGCTGGGGAGCACTATACTATAATGTCTTAGGGGGGAAGCACTATACCATACTGTCTGGTGGGGAGCGCTGTGCTATATTATACTGTACTGTCTCGTGTGTTATAGTCTGGTAAAAATTTAATTCAAACGCATCCTGTGAATGTGAGCTGTTAAACACTGCTTCGATTGGTCACTGAATAAATAAACTGAGTTCTCACCATTCCGATGTCCCGAGCAACTCCTCTTTTATTTTCATGGGTGCGGACGGCTCCAAAATTGTGCTGAAAAACACGACTTTTACTCGAATATATACGGCAATTGTTTTTTCAATCTTTTATTCTTGTTGTACAATGCAGTCTGGTTACCCTGCAACCTAGAAATAGGCTACAAATACTTCCAGTGGACGTACTACCAGATGAAGCTACTGTTTGTGGGCTTGGGGGGAGTAGGGTTAGTGTCGTGACAGGTTCCCTTTAAGTTGACTTTGTGGTTATTGGATGTGTTTTAAATGCATCCCAGAAACCCAAGTGCTTTTACATGCTACCATGCGTTTGGCTAATTTGAAAGTGTTTTTCTTCATTGCTGAATGTAAACATCTATGTCCCAATGTTAACACAGCTGCTTACACTTCCAGCAATAATGAAAACGCTTTCAAAGTTGCCAAACGCACATATCGTGTAAAAACACATTTGTTTCAGGAATGCATTTAAAAACCCAACCAAAAAACGTCACGTATGAACGCACCCTCAGACTGCCATTGTCCCAGGGCTGTATGAATATTATAGCCCCTACAAGTCTGGAATTCACTTCCTACATATGGTACTAGAATCAAGCTTGATGGGGAATGAAGGATATGTCCCTTCTGCCTGCTTTCAATCAGCAGTTTCAGGATGTTTGGAGGACCTTCAAAGGTCCTGAAATAACTCTCTTGTAAATGAATATTGAGAGTTGGAACAGATGTATGAGAATTTCATGGGTGAAAGCCGTTATCAGTTTAAAATGTGATTGGTGGTTTGTGTGACCATGGACCCCCTAGAAGGCTATAGGATACTGCCCAAACTGCCTCAATTATGATCCACTACTGCCTGGGACTAAAGTACAGTAAATTACCAGCAGCCATTAGTCCCTTTGTAAGTTGGGTGTCCTTAAAGGGGTTTTCCTACGAAGACAAAATTCTCAAATGTACAAATAACAAAATAACACATTCTCTATTTTACTGTTATTAACAAAAATACAACATGTCACAGATATGATTTCAACCTGTTTCTATCAGTCCTGGTGTTTACAATTTTGGTTCTCCGTATATACGACCGTAAATATTCTGACTATGGTTGCATTCTTCTCACGAATAGCTTATCTTGTACCTGCCTCTACCCCCCATGCATTACAAGACCAGCTCAGACACAGGCACTTCCTGCTAGCAAGCAGCATTGCGCAGAGTTTACTCTACAAACTGCAGACAAGATGAGGTCTTTTTTCTAGGGGAGGGAGGTATAGCAGAGGGTGTCATTGTGTCTTATAATCCATCTCATGAATCTTTTATCCCTCTTTTTTATGTGTCAGATACTAATGAATGTTCAGAAGTGAAATAAAAGTGTAGAAAAACCCTTTATCCAGATAATTTAGGTACATTGTTGGCACGCAGCATCTCACAGCACTAGGGTGATCATAAAGTGTCTGCTTATAGGGTCCCCTCCCACACTATAGGAGCTAAAATAACGATAAAACTGAGTATTGTGTAAACATTACTAGGTTTAAAATTAAAATTTGAGAACTTTCGTTCATGGGTAAAACCCTTTGGAGACTTCCTGTATCTGAATACCTTGGGTGTTCTTATTTTCCTTGTTCTTCACTATTATTATTTTTGAAGGACAGATATGAATACAACCTTTTATATTTAGCATCTTCTGGATGGTGTCTTCTGTGGTCTAATGCTCTTAATGATTTTTCTCTTTGCAGGCTCTTCTACCATTGGCTAATGTGGCTTTGATTGATTATACTTTGGAATTTCTCACTGCCACTGGTGTTAAAGAAACATTTGTGTTTTGCTGTTGGATGGCAAATGAGATAAAAGAACATCTGAGGTAACAAAAACTTAAAATGATATAAAAGCTAAATCAAAACCTTTTATCCAATATCTTCCTATTCAAATTCTGGTACTGCCGCACAATATACCCATGTGTTGACCTTGCGTGATAACATACACCTGCTGCGGAGTTTCCCCCTCTGGAAGACTAGCGATACATTGATTTCATTGAGCACAGTGACTCTAAAGGGGATCTGAAAACCAGATGACCACCTCTCCTATGATGACAAATGTCATTTTAATGGTGAAGTGAGGAAAGGTAGCAGCTTACATGTGGCCACCTGTTACTAGACATTCATCTTTATTATCTTATAAGTTTATGGAGAAACTAATGTTCTTTGATCAGTAATGTAAGTTGACTCTCCTTAAATATAGATATGATTTGCATAAATACCAATTTATAAGAAGCTGCCGTTTAAAATGTCTTGTTCCTTGGCAGGAATTCCAAGTGGTGTCGGGCTACTAGTTCTAACACAGTGCATGTGGTGACCTCCGAACTTTACCGCTCTCTTGGAGATGTCCTCCGAGATGTGGATGCAAAATCTTTGGTCCGCTCAGACTTTGTGTTGGTCACAGGGGATGTGGTTTCTAATGTTAACATTGAAGCAGCTTTGGAGGAACACAGGTCAGAAATGGAAGTTTCCACAGGGCTCTTACATTTAACTTTTCAAGACATTTGCTAAAGTGACCTGTTATTTTTCTTCAGGACTCGAAGGAAGCTGGAGAAGAATATTTCGGTTATGACCATGATCCTTAAGGAGTCCTCACCAGGGCACCGCACAAGGTGCCAAGAGGATGATGTTATCATTGCTATGGATAGCAAGACCAAAAGAGTGCTGTTGTACCAAAAAAAACAGGACTTGAAGCGCTACCACTTTCCAACGGTTAGATATCAATCATTTATCCATATTTATATACCGGTCACATACCAGCACCCCCCCCCCCCCTTCTCACTTTAAAGGAAACCTACCATTTGGGATAGGGCTTATAAGCTGGAAATGCAGTGCACCAGCTCAGGGTGAGCTGGTGCCAGCGCTTATCTCCGTTTGAAAGTGTTTTAACAGTTTATTAATGTTTATATCCTTACTAGCTTCCCCGCACCGGGGTCCGCGCTCGGCGCACCATGCGCGCTACCACTTCCTATTCAGATGCACGGTCGCGCGCATGGTGCGCCGAGCGCGGACCCCGGTGCGGGGAAGCTAGTAAGGATATAAACATTAATAAACTGTTAAAACACTTTCAAACTGTTTAAAAACATAACGGAGATGAGCACCGGCACCAGCTCACCCTGAGCTGGTGCATGGCATGTCCAGCTTATAAGCCCTACCCGAAGTGGTAGGTTTCCTTTAATGCAGTGGATCTAGGTGGCCCTCTTGAGGGCCCCTCTGAAGGCGTGAAGAATTTATTTGAATACTTTACCAATCCTTAATCTGTTTTCAGAGCATCTTCCAGAGTAAAGCGGACGAGATAGAGTTGCGTCATGATTTGTTGGACTGTCACATTAGCATCTGCTCTCCCCAGGTAAGTGAGTGTTTTTGTGCATCATTGCCTTATGTAGATTTTCCCAGAATGATTTTTCAGTGACCAACCCATGGATATGCTGATCTTTGTGTCCGGCATTTAGTAGGAAAGGCTGTAGATTATTGTGAAAAAAAATGAGTTAAGTGAATTATGTTTTTCCTGATGATGGGTTTGTGTACATCCCGGATATGAGATTGGGTCTGGGCAGCATATATTTTGAATTTTGATCATATTATTGTATCCTGCCTACTACCTCCAAGGTCTGGGTCTGATCCAATGTAGGAGGGTTCCTAGAGCCCTCCTATGGGTGTGAAGGGTTATGACTTCTCCTTATATAACCAGGGCATCTCTTTTGTCCATTGTTCTTTTACCATCACAAGATCAGGTAGGAAGAATTGTCAAGTGTGAACTATCTTTTCTGTACACAGTAAGGGAATTGCTAGTTTTACACTAGCAACCTGTACTCTATTAACCTGTACATATCTATTGTGTGTACTGTTTTGTCTAGTGTGCCCCTGCATTGTTCTTTTATCTTGATTCACGAATCCTCACGTACGTCTGTCTGTTATAAATACGCTACCAAAATGTGTTTGTGCCCTGTTGAACCCGGATGTATGACACACATACACTGCTACCCGGCTACTACCAGTCTGAAAGACATTACACTTTAAAAATAAATTCTGCATTTTTTTAAACTTTGCATCTGGTGCAGATCTTAAATATCTAGATTTTTCCTTCATTTGTGGGTAATGATACTGATGGTTATATCTTGCACCCATCTTTCTGGCCTCATATTGTCTAGCACTACCATTCCTATCTTAGTAAATTAGTTATTTGACCATTTTAATTATGATTTTATATTCTTTCCATTTATTACACCTGTAGGTAGCAGAACTGTTCACAGACAACTTTGATTACCAAACTAGGGATGACTTTGTTCGTGGAATTCTTGTTAATGAAGAGGTGAGTAGAACTGGAGGGGGGTCTGATCCATAATGACTTATTTCTTTAAAGAAGTCCTGTGACTAGAATCCCCCCCTCCTCCCTCCTAACCAACAATGCCTGCTGGTAAAGGGTTAGAAGTCTTCCCCATATCACCTAAAATTAGCTGACAGTGAGAGCTGTACCCTAATTACAGCCATTTGTCTGATATGCAAATTAGCCTTCTTGATTCTTATATCATGGGTTTGACTCTTCTCATCTCCCCGGCTGCCAATATTCAACTATTTATTTCTAGGAAATATTGTGTATGTTTTTTTACACAGTGCCTTGTGTTACTTTCTTGTGACCAGGGTGATGTCATTTAAGGTTCTATGCCCTTTACATTTGCAAAATGCCTTTGTGGGAGTACCCCTTTAATGATCAACTTGCCAAATTCCTATTTGTGGCCATTTTCTACAGATCTTAGGAAATCAGATACACCTGTATGTGACCCAGGAAGAGTATGGTGCACGTGTATCCAACCTCTCAATGTATGAAGCTGTTACTTCTGATATCCTGTGTCGTTGGCTGTATCCTATAACCCCAGAGACAAACTTCACTGACCAGGAAGAGCAGAGTTATACACACTCCCGCCACAATATTTACAGAGGGTCAGAAGTCAGCCGTGGCCATGGCAGTGTCCTGCATGAGAATGTACTAATTGGAAGCAACACAACAATTGGCTCAAAATGCAGCATCAGCAACACCAGTATTGGGAAAAACTGCAGAATCGGTGAGCTATGACTGGTCGAATATTATGGAAGTGAAGTGAAGAGAAGATCATGTAATAAAATTGTTCTGGACATGAAACCATTTTCAGTGAAGTGTTGCCAGATCAGCAGATTAAAGGCTGTATAATCCCTAATATATTTATATACATACATACATCTGGTATTGTCAAACAGAGATGCCCATATTTAAGGCTGATGGCCATCCCCAGCACTAGGCTTGTACTAAATACATTTTAGCTACCTGTTTTTCTGTTCTCTTTTGCTAGGTGATCGAGTCATCTTGGAAAATGTGTATATTTGGGATGATGTTCGCATTGAAGATGATGCTATAATCAGAAGATCTGTAGTTTGTAATAACGTTGTTGTGAAGAAAAGAGTGCGGATTAATGGACACTGTGTCTTGACCTCAAAGGTATTTGAAATACTTACCTGCTGATCTCTCCATACAGATGATACCCACAATTACTATTACTCTGTCAACCTCTAGGTCATAGTTGGTCCTGATTTAGAGCTGCCAGAGAATACAGTTATTTCCCTGCATCATCCAGACGAGGATGAGGAGGATGATGATGAGTTCAGTGATGATGCAGCGTCTGGCAAAAAGGAGGAACAGTTAAAGGTCAAAAGTAAGGAATATAATAATTTGCAGTATTAAATATAAGGTGTATAATGTCAGGAAGATCCCTTATAGTCTTCACCAAATTAAAATGCTTCATGTTTCTGTATATTTATCTGGTTAGTGTGATTTGGATTATCTCTTGTTATGCTTCCTGCAGTATTCCTGGGTAATATCTAATACAGTCGGTCCTGTACTTAAGAACACCTGACTTACATACGACCCCTAGTTACAAACGGACCTCTGGATTTTGGTAATTTACTGTACTTTAGTACTAGGCTACAATAAACAGCTATAACTGTTATCACAGGTGTCTGTAATTAAGATTTATTGTTTATCCTGGTTCTCATGACAAACCAACATTTTTACAATTATAAAGTATACGATTCAGACTTGCATACAAACTCAACTTAAGAACAAACCTACAGACCATATCTTGTATGTAACCCGGGGACTGCCTGTATTTAAAAATGAAAACACTTACCATTTTCCTTGCCTAAACAATAGTATTATCTGTAGCAATTCATGCTTAAAGTGAACCTGTTAATAAAACACGATTTCACCTAATGACGGTTCCTATAGCCTTTTTAATACTATTTCCCAATCTGTTTTTATCATTAACATTCCTGGTTAAAATGATACAAAAGTATAACTGACTACTTGCCAGCAAACTGGATCAAGTCACAGGATATCATAATCATCTGCTCTGCTAGCTCTCCCTCATTCCTCCTCTCTCATTCAGCCTTTAGCTGACCCAAGCAAATCCGTGAGAGATCTAGCAGAGCAGATGATGAGGATGACAGCAGGGAATCCAACAACATGTGACCCAATGCAATTTGCTGCCAGGGGGCCAGGTAAACTTTTATCAACTTTTAAAAAGAAGTAGGACCATTAATGTTCATAATAAAAGCAGACTGGGAAATAGGTTCCCATTTTCTGTGTAGTACTTAATCCCAATCTGATTTTATAATTTACATTACATTACATGGTTCCACCCATTTTTAAAAGTTGATTAAAGTACTCTTGGCGTTCTGTCGGCAAACTGCATTGAAGGCATTGGAGTCCTTGCTGTCAACATCATCATCTGCTGTGCTAGATCTTCTTCCTTCCTCCCTACCTCACACAGACGTGAACTGACAGAGATTTGCTTGGGACACACGTTCAGGTAATGGCTGCATGAGGAAGAGCTAGCAGAGCAGATAACTATGATGATTGCAGTCTTGTAACAGACGCCCCTGTGACTCGATCCAATGTGCTGGCAGAGGGGCCAGGTAAAGTTTTATCAACTTTTAAAAATGACTGGAACCATTAATATTAATTAGAAAAGCAGCTTGGGAATTGGTATTTGACTATGAGAACCTGTCATTAGGTGAAAATTATTGAATTTCCATGTATATTTTTGTGTTTTTTTTTTTCTGTATAAAATATGCTGTAGTTTGACACATTACGAGATGCAAACCTTTTATACCAACTATTTGTGAACAGTGTACAATAAAGTAGAAGTTGGATCGGAGGGTGAAGGTTATGTATGGAAGTCATCGGCAATGGCAGATGAAGAGGAAGAGGAGGATTTGCAGAAAAGCCTATGGGGTGAGGTTTTCAAACATAAACTGCTATCTCTATATTTTTAGAAAGGTACTGTAATTTACTGTGCTAATATTGGCAGTTGTAATGATCACCTTTGTAGTTTGCCATTTTTTTGCAGTCTACACACAGGTGTATGTTGGTTGTAGGTGCATGACTTTTCATTTACACATGAGTCTAAGACAAAATCTTGGTTGATGCAGTGAGAATAATTTTGATTAAGTTAAAAGAACATGTTGTCAACAAACTTTGCAGAAATCAATCAATTCTCAATTTTTAACAGACCTCATTTCTGATATCTGTATCTACTTTAATTTCCTCTTTGTATTGCAGGTGGAGTGTAACCAAGTTTCTTTCACTACCAATATATGCAAAGTTTGTTGTAAAGTTTAGTGATCATCTTAGAATCTTTGTACTGTTCCCTCCTGAAAGAAAATCTACCATTTTATTACATGCATTATGAAGCAAACATTCCTTGAGAATGCTGTAGTGACACTGATGCAGAAGCATATCTTGTTTAATCCCTGAGCTGAGTGGTTTTGCAGAAAAAACAATTATGACATTCAGGACCTTGGGAAAGCTGGATTGCATGCTTCTTGCAGTACATAAACACTTTACACATGCTGTCTGCAGTGTCTATACAAGACTAATCAACCTCTGCTGCATCACTCATACACAGCAGCTGGGAAATAGTGCAGCTAGTGCTTGAAGTCAGTGATTACATCATTCTCCTGAGCGGTGTAAGGCCGACGGCACACCTGGCGTTTTGAACCCTTTTTAATTAAGATAATTTGTAGTAGGAATAACAGAAGACCAGCGCTATTTAGAGTTCTAGATGCTGTAGAACTATAACTTTGTGGCACAAACATTGGGGCACATTTACTTACCCGTCCCATTGACGCCGCCGATCCGGAATTTCCAACGAGGATTTGGAGCTGCGACACAATTTTGAAAGTTAAATTCTGCGGTTTGTTCGAATCAGTTGGGTTGTCCGACGGCCACACCCCCGATTTGTGTCACATGCAAGCTGACGCCGATGCGCCACAATCTGATCACGTGTGGCAAGAACGTGGGGCAATTCAACGCAAAACAGGAAAAATCGTGAAACCCCACGGAAATGCGTCCAACGGACCTTCGTAAATGTGCCCCATTATGTACTTATTATAGATATGTTGGTATCCAAACTCCATTCTTTTTTTTTTTCTTCTTCTGTTGCTGGAAAACCACAGATAGAAACTAAGTTAAACACTAGATAACCATTTTAATGGGAACTACTTTTATAATTACACATCTTTTGTTTCTGCTTTTAACAGTTTTATCACTTTTCAGGCCTCAAAATCACAATTGACGAGGACAGTGACAGTGATAGTGTGAAGATATTTTCGGACCCGGTAGGCAGCCCTTCTACTTCTCCCCTACCAGATGACATTAAAGGTACACGTTCTGTGAATGTTTGTGATCATGTCCACGTCATGGACTGTGTGGGTTAAACCAAAATAAGCCCTTGAAATATTGGGTTTAAATTGTTTCCTCCTTTTTATTTGGTTCTAATTTTTTCATGCTCTTTCACTGTTTAGTGTTTCAGAATGAAGTTTTGGGGACATTGCAGAGAGGCGTAGAAGAGAATATTTCCTGTGATCATCTTGTGTTAGAAATCAACTCTCTCAAGTAAGTTTGAATTGGAAGATATGCATTCAATACATTTTTTTTCCTCCCTCCATTAAGTGTTTTTTATTTTCTTTCTTTCTTTCTTTCTTTTTTTTTTTTCCATTGTTAAAGTATTGTTAATGATATGGCTGGGGGATCATATACTCGCCTCTCTCTCTGCTCCAGTTATCCTGCAGCGCTGCCCGTCACTGCCAGCTTCTGAGTGTATACTGAGGAAGGCGGTGATGCACGTTTATAGCCATACTCCTAAGGACATCTAATGTCACAATCAAGCATTGTATACCATTTACTTATAGATTTAGGCACTGTGACTGTGGTAATCGTATTATGTTTGTTATCCATGGCCTCTTTCCTTCTAAAATTAACTTTCAAAACTATGATATTGTGCTATAAGAGCTATGGGCATGTTACAGAAGCCCTCTGTGCTCTGGCTTCACAGGCTCTTGTTACACTGTGCAGCAGCACATCTCAATCGCGCCCTCCCCCTGCACTTCCTGTAATCTCAGTAACAGTGAGCACACAATGGGAGGGGGAGTGGTCCTCTATAGTGTAACAAAATGTGAAGTGCTTCTGATGACACACCCCTGAGCCCTTCTGACTCATTAGCCTAAGTTTACAAGTTTATTTTAGAAGGAATGAGGACATGGATAACAAATATAAGAAGATTACCACAGTCACAGTGCATGGATCTATAAGTAAGTGTCCCTGGTTTATTCTGCTTGATTACAATAGTAGATTTCTTTTATGCTACATTCCCACAGCTGTGTGCTCGGCCATCCCGACTGTCAGACGAGCACAGGGCTGAGAGGAGGAGGGCTAAGCCTCCTCGCCCTTCCCCTCTCCATACTACAATGAGCAGCTGCGCAGCAAATCTGCTAAAATATACAACATGCTCAATGAATCTTGACCAGGAGACATAGAACTCTATGGGGGCCATGTTCTGGTCACAAATTATGTGACCAGATCACTGCCCCCGAACGGCCTTGTGAATGAGCCCTCAAGCTGAAAATGTGTTTTTTAAATTGTCCCTTTATTACAGATATGCCTATAACATCTCGCTGGTGGAAGTGATGCAAATTTTATGCAAAGTGGTCCTGGACTTCCCTTTGCAGCAGCTGAATGGAGTACTTGATGTGAATCCTTACTGTAATGCACTATTACCAGTGAGTCTTTTATTTTAAAAATAGAAAATAATCTTAAGAGCACAGGTTGGGTGCTTGGCCTCCTCAGACTTGTAGGCTTTGAATCTACTTATGCCTCTTGCATAATTCTACCTGGCCAAGTGTTTACAAGTTCAATGAAAGTACTTATTTGGCATCCGGGTTTCTATACGTGTATCAAAGGTATCCCATATCCACTGGAAAGGAGTCAGCGGGACCACCAGGCCTACAGCAATCCCATAAATTGGGGGCACTAAATCTACTGTGTCAATAAAATGGTTGTGCACATTGAAAACTACTAGTCCCTTTCATTAGACTGGTGGAATGTTGAACTTTAATATCTCCATTTGTCCAATAGAAGTTTGGCCCCCCGAGATCTTGGGAACCATCCCATCAATCCAGTTATCAGATATTTATTCTGCGTCTTGTAACATGTCATAACTACTAATTAAACAACAACAAAAAACTTCTGTTTACCCAGCTCTTAAAAAGATGGACCCCAGTGTTCAAGAATTATGTAAAGCGTGCATCTGACCACTTGTGCTGTCTTGGTGCAATGGAAGAGTTTTTTTTGGATCATGAACCTCTTTGGGCAGCAATTGCAAAGGTAATAAAGTAGAACTGTATTATCACATATACAGTGTGTATGTTTCTAGTCAATCTGGGCATTAAGGGGTACAAGTTAGTGACTTACAAGTTAGCCTCTATCCACAGGATTTGGGCTAACCTGCAGATTGTGGGGGTCCCACGGATCATGAGAAGAGGGGTCTGATGTACCCCCGTCATTTCCTGAAGAGAGCAGACGGTCGCGCATGTGCTCCATTCATCTCTGTGGGGCTAACAGGGATAGTCGAGTGGTGTACTCTGCAATCTCTGTCAGCTCCATAGAAATGGATAGCTCTCCTCGTCTTGGGGTACAACAGAACCCCCCCCACCCCCCATCATTTGGATCCACATCAATCAGGTTAACCCCAATCCTGTGGATAGGGGCTAATTTGTAAGTCATTGGAGAACCACTTTAAGTAAACATGTTTTTAATATTTAAAGGGGTTGGCCAGTTTTGGCGAATAAACTGAATATGTTTGTATAATGAAAAGTTTTTACAATTTTCCAATATACTTTCTATCTGGAGATCTCTGCTCTCTACCTTTTAAGAAGAAAGCTCTGTGTTGACTTCCAATGGATATAAATGCCCATGGTCATGTGATGTCACACAGGTGCATCAGATGATTATGGATGGATTTTTACATATCATTAGTTAACGATATTGCATTGATCTTTTACGTTTTGTTTTTTTTTAAGCCTCCCTCACTGTTCCCCTTTATTCGTAGGTTCTAATGGGATTTTACCAGCAGGATGTGTTGGCAGAGGAGATGATTCTCCGTTGGTTTTCACAAACAGAAATAACAGAAAAGGGACGGCAGCTACGTAAAAAACAAGCAGTAAGAATGTCTTTTACATATCATTCTTGTCAGGTTTTATATTATTTTTTTTACTTTATTTACCTTGTTTATTTATTTATGCAGCTTCAGAAGTTTATACAGTGGCTGGAAGAAGCAGAGGAGGAATCTTCAGATGATGAGTGATGTCGAGGGGGACTTCCTGCTCAAAACCTTTGTTTTTGTTAGCTAGTCACTACTAAGTGATGAACCAGAATGTGGGAGTAGAGGATGGGCCATTTATTTTGTACTCCATTGCCTCTGTGCCACATAATGCACGTATATAATTTAACTGCCAAGGATTATTTAGACCCTTCCACCTAATCCTCACCATCACCAGGGTCAAAAGGATTTGCAGCTTCTTTTGTACTGCTCGTTCTGAGCTCATTTTAAAATGCACCTCTTTCAGCATACTATTTTGTATTCTCTTTATCACATCTCAGTTGACAACTTCTGACATGATAGTTGTCTCGGACTCCTCCATGATCTTATATAATCAGAAGAACTTGCTATATGGCCAACTGTGCTCATACCAACCTTGACAGAACTAAAAGCTGATGAATGCTCTTTTGAATGCAAATATTTATTTTGGGGAACAAATAAAGGCTTTATGGTTCTTGATTAGTTCAAATCTACAGTTCCTATTGTATCAATTTAAAAACGTCAACTCATCCCGTGAAAATGTCACTTTCAGCTCCGTCAACTGAATTATAAAAAGTTGTAGGTTTTGGTGTATGGCTATTATTTCAAAAGATTTAAAATGTTTTTAAAGGCATTCAAACAGCACTAAATCAATACAAATTTGGTATATCCATTATCATATTTTACTGCATTGGATTTTTTTTTTTGCAGCTTCCCAGTAGTGTGCATGTAATATTAAGTACTGCCACGAGGATTTGCATTTTGTCCCACAGATAACAAGCGCTCATACAGCTCTGTGAACTGAAAAATAAAAAGTTATGGGTTTTAGAAGGTGGTGAGTAAAAAAAAACTGGAAACACAAAGCTGGATAAGGAGATCTGCATGAAGGTGTTAAGACTTGTATTTATATGTGTGGATGATAACCTTATCAGAATTAATTCTCGGATACATGAATTATTTTATGGGCTTGTTACACGTCTCTGCTAAACTCCCAATACTTGGAGGTAGTGTATCCAGCCTGTAATGGTTAGCGAAGGTCAAGGATGATGAGGAGGTGGCTGTAGAACAAGGTGAATGTGCCCTGAGACCTCCTAATAAAGATAAACCAATTATGGCGGACGGTATGCTTAATTCACCTGGTGAGAATGGACTTACTAGTACAGGGAAGCCTTATTTTTTCCATAAATGTGTCCTATACCCATGATTAAAAGGGAGGAGATGGAAAAAAAAGAGAGCGCAGACCGTGTGTAGTATGTCTGCATATATACACTTTTCTGTCATGGAGTAGAAGTGTAGAGAATAGGCACAACTGTGCAAGAAGTTCCAAGCAGAAGTGAATGTAGCTGCAGTGTTCAGTCCTCAATATCTAGAATGGAACCAGAGGTACATGGAAGTTGCACAGTGGAAGGATAGCCAGTTCTTAGGGGGGTATAAACACTTGTGAATGGCACTTCTATTCTCCCCATTCACACATCTTAATTTTGAAATTACCTACATAAGATAAGGAGATGTAACACAGTAAAAAAAACTTTATTTAGTACATAAAATAATAAAAAGGACAATGGGAACTTAGGTGCTCGGACCAAGCAATTTGTCAGGTTTTCTGTTTTTTCACGTGATAAACTCAAAGTTAATGGTTAACGCATGGCAATAATTTAAGGTGTTTTGCATCTTAGAGTGTGGTGCATAGACGGCATGGCCTAGCGGGCAGTGTAGCCGCAAACGAGAGCAGAGCTCCAACCAGGACACTTGTAAATACAGCCTGTAAGCAAAGCATTCACCAGGTTTTTACGTATACCAACAGCAGAGGGGTCAAGCATAGTCTGGATCTGTCAGCAGTAGGGGAAATTTGTCAGAAACTGCAGGGAAAAGCTAGAAAGTCAGTCAATCCAAGTTGGACTGAGGCTGGGGCTACGATAGGCTCCTCATCAGCAACCTGATTCTCCACCAGCAGGGCATAGTCCTCTCCCAGCTCCAGGTACTCTGTAATAGCAGTGGGGTAGGGGCAGCTCAGAGTAGGGACTCCAATGACAAGCAGTATTTATTTTTCTTCCAAGACTTCTCTCTGGAAGTACAAAATTGAAGTAATAGGCTTTGTGGATATAAAGCAATGCCCAAGAGGCATACTTTATCTATCCGAGCTGTGGGTGGTCGTGTTTGGGAGTACAAGTTTTTTTTTTTTTATGAACCTTGGTCTACCAATAGAGGTCATTTTATTATTATTTTTTTCAACTATATTTTTTATAAAATTTTTCAAAAAGGGAGGAATTAAATATACTTGTGCACCAGATAGCACTTTAGAGTAAGGAGTTGGTTCACATGGTGCCTAGCAATGTCTTATCTTATAACCTTGCACAGGGTTACTAAAAGTATACATTTATCAAGTATAGCAGAAATAGCTATTGTAGACAGCTAATTTCCAATGGTCTACGGAAATATCTGGAACAGCAATATCCACTAGGGTGGAGAAGGAAAATAAGAAAACCGACTCACTATGGTACCCAGGGATAAAATGGAGGTACCGAGTATTTAAATGAGTACTATATGTAACTGGGGGTGGAGGAGACTTTTTTTAATCGGGGATGAATATTAATGTAAATAGGGGGTTGGTCATAGGTTGCTGTTTATAGCTTTACAGAGGAGTATTTATGGAGAGGGCTGTTATGGGATACTATATATAATTAAAGTGGGAGGTTCCATCATGGGGGTCAGATTTAATTATGGGGGCTGTATATGGGGTTCTGTATATAAGTTCATTAGGGTGACACTATTTCTGCAATTATTAGGAACTGTATATTAAATTTTGAAGTTTGGGATACAGTATATAACACTTAGGAGGAGAGTGTTGTTATCTAGGTGACATATTGTAAGTGAGTGTTGTATTTTTATGGGCGCACTGTGGAAATACTGCATGGAACTGAAGACATCTGGCGGTGAATTCAACAGTGACTGTCATGGACGGGAGAAATCATAATGAAGTTCTCTTACTAACAAAGCAAATACTCACCATGTTGCTAATGTCTGTGTCACTGACTGATACAGGTGTGTGAGGTAGTGTCAGTGATCAGTGATGCTGTGTGAAGATATTATTAGTAATGTTGTCAGCATACTTTAACCCCTTACGCGTGCCATACTAGTACAGCGCTTGTCGGGTCCCGATGCATGGAGAGAGCTTGCGGGCTGAGCCCTCTCCATAGCCGGTAAGTCTTTGCTGCATATTGCAGCAAAGACTTACCGGTAACACCCGCGAACGGTGCTAGCGGCATCTTGTCACGGATCGTTGCTCCCCGTGACGTCATCTGGGAGCGGTGATCTGTCGCCATGACAGCCCTAGAACTTATATAAATATTAATGAACAGTAAAAATCTTAAACACATTATCGCAAAATGGTGATCAAAAGGTTGCACAGTCCTTATAATAGCAATGCAAACGTCATCAAAAGTCGCAAAAAAATGACACCACCCACAGCTCGGTACATCAAAGTATGAAAAAGTTATTGGAGCCAGAAGATGGGAAAATAAAAAAAAAAATTGTGCAGGAGGTTTTCATTTTTGTAAATGTATGAAAACATTATAAAACCTATACAAATTTGGTATCCCCATAATTGCAACGACCCAAAGAATAAAGTAGACATGTCATTTGGGGTGCACAGTGAAAGCTGTAAAATCCAAGCCCACAAGTTAGTTTTTTTACTATTTTCACAGCATTTGGAATTTTTTTTTCCCGCTTCCCAGTACACGGCATGGAATATTAACTATCATCACTATGAAGTGCAGAAAATAAACCTTCACACAGCTCTGTAATGGAAAAGTTATAGATTTTTGAAGGTGGGGAGTGAAAAATAGAAATGAAAAAAAGGCCAGTATATGGTGGATTTGCTGATGTGGCACATTATAACAGATCTTCAGAAATTAGGACCAAATAACAATGGGACAGGCACTACCAATGTAAATAGATAAGGTATAGTCCACGTATCCTAAGTATAAACTGAATCAATAGATAAGGTATAGTCAGATCTTCAGAAATTACAATGGCTAAAGTGACGGATCATTGCTCCCTGATGATGTCACGGGGAGCGACAATCGTATCCAAGACGGCTGCTTTGCATGCAGCATGTAAAGAGTTAATACCCTGGCCTAAATGTACACCAACATAGCTTCACCATATGGAGGGGACAGATTAAAAATCCTACCCTTAGGCCTATGTGGAGGTAAAGTATCAGCAGCAACTTTGTCAAAATCGTCAACAAAATTGGGAATAAAGTCAGGCAGATTCACATCATCAGTCTGGAGTTCAGAAACAAGTAATGCTTTACAGTGAAAAGAACATTTTTACCCCAATTTAACAATTAACCAGATGTCAAATCAAAGACAGGATTATGCAGGGCTAACCATGGAAGCCCATCAGCAGATACATTTTTAAAACATAAAATTCCAATTGTGAATTGACACTACCTGCAAAGTAATCCGGGGAGTCCTAAAACAAACTTTGCAGTCTGTCTCTTAAAACGGGAAGGAGTCAGCTCCTGTTTCCAATAATGGAGCATCCGGTTTAGCCAAATTAACCACAGGCTTTGTGAGATACAGATTTCTCAATAACCCAAAGGGTTACAGGCAATAGTATTCTTGAAACTGGTACAGGAAATCCCTGTGTGGCTGTTTCCTCAGCTTCACGGTATGAACTGAGGGATGTAACATAGCCTTTTAACCCCTTAAGGACGCAGCCTGTTTGCAGGTTAAGGCTCGCAACTTTTTTTGGAAATTTGACCAGTGTCTCTTCCTGTGGTAATAACTTTTCAACGCTTTAAGATATCTCTGTGATTTTGAGATTGTTTTCTCGTGAGACATTGTAGTTTATGTTAGTAGTGTCATTTCGGTGATCCGTTCCTTTTTTGGGGGGTAAAAATTCAAAAATTTAGGAAAAATTTGAAAAAAATGACTATTTTCAAAGTTTCAAATGTTATAATTTTTAGACAAAAAGTGATACCACAAATTTTTTTTGATAGAAACCTTTTGCCATTGGTCTTCTTTTTATATCCATAATTTGTTTTACGTTTCCATTATTTTTATGGATGTGAGAAGGTTTGAAGTTTTAGTAGCAACTTCTCAGATTTTCTTGAAATTTGAAAAATGCGAACTTTTTGGTGATCAATTCAGTTTGGAAGTGCCCTATAAAGACTTATGTACTATATACCCCCACAAGTAACACCATTTTATGAACCTAACATCTCAACCTATTCAAATCAGCATTTAAGAAGTCTGTTAACCCTTTAATTATTTTTCCGGAAGCATATGAAAATGGAGTGGAAATTTTGAAATTTCAATTTTTGATTTCAATCTTTCCAATTTAGCCCTAAAACGGATACATTCAGAAGGAATTTGCGGTAAATATATATTCCTAATTTCTTGCCCTGCTTCTTCCGAGTACGGCAATACCAGACATGTGGATGTCAGCTGCTGTTTCCCCGCACAGCGATGTCCAGAACAGAGTTAGCGATACTGGGAAATTGGAAGGCCAATTTGGCAGCAAATATTTTGTGGTGCCACAGTGTAATTGAAGAGCCCCTGAAGTAAAAGTACAATAGAAAACCCCCCAAAATGTCACCATTTCAGAAACTAGACCCCTCAAAGAATTTATCGGTGGTTGTGGTGAGCATTTTAACCCCCGACACGCTGGTCAAAATTGCGTTTTTATCTCAAAAATGTCATTTTAGTGCCTCATATACTGTGCCCAACCCATGCCACTTTAGACAAACACCCCAAAAATCATTCTGCGGGTTGTCCTGAGTACAGCAATACCACACATGTGCCAATAATTTACAGACTGGGCACACAGAAGGGATGAGAACGGAAGGAGTGAAATTTTGATTTTACAGCTCCGTTTTCACATGTTTGGATTTGGAGTGCCATGTCATGTTGGCAGGGCCCGTGAGGTGCCAGTGCAATAGAAACCCCCAATAAATGATACCATTACGGAAACTAGACCCCTCAAAGAATTTATCGGTGGTTGTGGTGAGCATTTTAACCCCCGACACGCTGGTCAAAATTAAATGCAAAGTAAATGGTGCAGAGTAAAAATTGCGTTTTTATCTCAAAAATGTCATTTTAGTGCGTCATATATTGTGCCCAACCCATGCCACTTTAGACAAACACCCCAAAAATCATTCTGTGGGTTGTCCCGAGTACAGCAATACCACACATGTACCAATAATTTACAGACTGGGCACACGGCAGGGGTCAGGAATAAAGAAGCACAATTTAGGTTTTCAAGCTTCGTTTTCACTAGATTGGTAATGGGGGGTACCCCCGAGGTACCAGTACAATAGAAACCCCCAAGTAGTGAACCTATTTTGGAAAGGGCACCCCTCAAAGAATGTATGTAGGCTTGTATGAGCATTTTAACCCCCAACACGCTGGCCAAAATTGAGTGCAAAGTAAATGGTGCAGAGTAAAAAATGTGTTTTTATCTCAAAAATGTCATTTTAGTGCCTCATGTACTGTGCCCAACCCATGCCACTTTAGACAAACACCCCAAAAATCATTCTGCGGGTTGTCCCGAGTATGGCAATACCACACATGTGCCAATAATTTACAGGCTGGGCACACGGCAGGGGTCAGGAAGAAAGAAGCACAATTTAGGTTTTCAAGCTTCGTTTTCACTAGATTGGTAATGGGGGGTACGCCCGAGGTACCAGTACAATAGAAACCCCCAAATAGTGAACCTATTTTGGAAAGGGCACCCCTCAAAGAATGTATGTAGGCTTGTATGAACATTTTAACCCCCAACACGCTGGCCAAAATTGAGTGCAAAGTAAATGGTGCAGAGTAAAAATTGTGTTTTTATCTCAAAAATGTCATTTTAGTGCCTCATGTACTGTGCCCAATCCATGCCACTTTAGACAAACACCCCAAAAATCATTCTGCGGGTTGTCCCGAGTATGGCAATACCACACATGTGCCAATAATTTACAGGCTGGGCACACGGCAGGGGTCAGGAAGAAAGAAGCACAATTTAGGTTTTCAAGCTTCGTTTTCACTAGATTGGTAATGGGGGGTACCCCCGAGGTACCAGTACAATAGAAACCCCCAAGTAGTGAACCTATTTTGGAAAGGGCACCCCTCAAAGAATGTATGTAGGCTTGTATGAGCATTTTAACCCCCAACACGCTGGCCAAAATTGAGTGCAAAGTAAATGGTGCAGAGTAAAAATTGTGTTTTTATCTCAAAAATGTCATTTTAGTGCCTCATGTACTGTGCCCAACCCATGCCACTTTAGACAAACACCCCAAAAATCATTCTGCGGGTTGTCCCGAGTATGGCAATACCACACATGTGCCAATAATTTACAGGCTGGGCACACGGCAGGGGTCAGGAAGAAAGAAGCACAATTTAGGTTTTCAAGCTTCATTTTCACTAGATTGGTAATGGGGGGTACCCCCGAGGTACCAGTACAATAGAAACCCCCAAGTAGTGAACCCATTTTGGAAAGGGCACCCCTCAAAGAATGTATGTAGGCTTGTATGAGCATTTTAACCCCTAAGGTGCTGGCTCAAATGTAATACAAAGTGAGTAGTGCAGAGAAACAATTCTATTGCAATTTATCAAATATGCCATTGAAGTGACAAAAGTATTTTGCCCAACTCATGCCACTGGGGAAAAACACATCAAAGATCATTCTGCGGGTTACCCCGGTTAGGGCAATACCCCATAGGAGGCAATAATCTGTAGAATGGAGACACGGCAGGGCTCAAAAGGGAATAACATGTTGGAGCACAGACATTGTACATTTTTTTTTTCTTTTTGGCATCATGAAAGATTTGTAGATGCCAATAGGGGCCAGTACAGTAGAAACCCCTAAGAACTGACCCTATTTTGGAAACTACACCCCTCCATGAATTAATCTAGGGGTATAGTTAGCATTTTAACCCCACAGGTGGACCCCTGAAAAAGTGCATAATGGATAGTGCATAGTAAAAAATATCCATTATGTCATTTTTTGCCCAGCTGCTGCCATGGGAGACAAACACCCTAAAAATCATGATGCATGTTTTCCCGGGTAAAGCATACGGGGCAGTAATCTACAGGCTGGGCACATGGCAGGGCTTAGAAGGGAAGGTGCGGCATGCGGCATGATGTATAAGCTGTGCGTCAAGGTAACAACAGGGTACTCTAAAAATCCAGGGATGTATGATAAATTCGGAAGCAATCTTTCATACATAACCCTGGTTTTTCTGGGCATGTCTCACAGTGATGAATGGTGTCCTTCCTAATGCCATTTTTGGAGCACACCCTGCACCTCTTTTGTGACCTTCCCTTGCTGGCTGTTTGGGGAACTACTCCTGGAAAGTGCTGCCCTGGTACAATACGTGATGGGGCCTCACTTCCAGATGTGCTAGCACTCCCCCCTTCCTGGTCTCCAAAAAGAAAGTACTTTATTACCACCTCTTGAAATTCCAGGAAAGTTCCCCTCTGGCCGGCATATCTATGCAGCACATAAGCATTATACAATGCCATCTGCATGATGTGCACGGCCAGCTTCTTGTACCACACCCTCGACTTCCGCATGGCATTGTACGGCTGAAGCACCTGGTCAGACAAGTCCACCCCTCCCATGTATTTATTGTAATCTAAAATACAGTCTGGCTTGGGGGTTTCTGTACTGGCACCTCGTACTGGGACAGGGGTGGTGGTGTGCTCATGTATTGTGGTTAATACAAGGACCTCTCTCTTGTCCTTGTACTTAACACACAATACAGAGTCGCTGCATAGTGCCCTGCTTTCGTGCCTTTTAAGTTTTTGCCCAAGCAGCGACTTAGGGAGACCTCTCTGATTTCTGCGTACAGTGCTGCATGCCGCAGTATTTCTGGAAGTGAGGCACTTGAACAGGGTGGTGCTCGTGTAGAAATTGTCCAGGTAGAGGTGGTAGCCCTGGTCCAGCAGTGGGTGCACTAAATCCCACACTATCTTCCCTGTAACACCCAGGAAGGGGGGGCATTCTGGGGGCACTATAGTGGAGTCCTTCCCTTCATATACCCTGAACTTGTATGTGTACCCTGATGAACTTTCGCACAGCTTATACATCTTCACACCATACCTTGCCCTCTTATTGGGCAGGTACTGGCGGAAGTGAAGTCTCCCTTTGAATTGTACCAGGGACTCGTCTATGCTCACATGTTTGGCGGGGGTATATGCCTGGGCAAACTTGGCACTAAAATGATCTAATATGGGCCTGACCTTAAATAACCGATCATAACTGGGGTCACCTCTGGGTGGGCACTCTGTGTTGTCAGTGTAGTGCAAAAACTTATGGATGGCTTCAAAGCGCATCCTGCTCATTGCCATGCGGAACATGGGGGTGTGGTACAGTATGTCTGTGCTCCAGTAGTCCCTGATTGAAGGCTTCTTTACTATCCCCATGAGGAGTATTATGCCCCAATACTTGTGCATCTCTGCTGCAGTGACAGGGGTCCACCTGTAGGGTTGTGCATAAAAGGATGTGGGGTTTTGGGCAATATGTTGTGCAGCGTAGAGATTTGTCTGAAATATAATAATATTCAGCAGCTCCTCATCAAAAAAAAACTTAAAAAAGTCCACAGCTCTGAGCCCTGTCGTGTCAAAGTTAATTCCAGGATGGCCCGTAAAGTCAGGGACCTGAGGGGTATAATTATCTGGGGCTACCCATGTGGGGTCAGTGGAAGCCCCAGACGCTTCTCCTGCAGAAGTCCCAGAAACTTCTCCTGCAGAAGTCCCAGGCACTTCTCCTGCAGAAGTCCCAGGCACTTCTCCTGCAGAAGTCCCAGGCACTTCTCCTGCAGAAGTCCCTGGAACCCTACGGCGCCTTCTTGGGGGTCCTTCCAGGTCACTGGCAGATGAGCAGGAGGATGATGATAAGTAAAAGGGACCATCATCCCCACTAGCTGACTCGGTGTCAGAGGCAAGCATGTTATATGCCTCCAACACGGTGTACGTCTTCTGAGACATTGCACACAAAAAAAATATAGAACTAGAAAAATTAGATAATGTGCACCAAACTACACGGATAAACCGTCTAGCAGGCACACAAAAAAAAAAATATAATGCACACCAAACTACACGGACAAGCCGCACAGATAGCACACACAAAAAATAATGTGCACTAAACTACACGGACAAGCCGCACAGATAGCACACACAAAAAAAAAGATAATGCGCACCAAACTACACGGACAAGCCGCACAGATGGCACACACAAAAAATAATGTGCACTAAACTACACGGACAAGCCGCACAGATAGCACACAAAAAAAAAAGATAATGCACACAAAAAATAATGTGCACTAAACTACACGGACAAGCCGCACAGATGGCACACAAAAAATAATGTGCACTAAACTACACGGACAAGCCGCACAGATAGCACAGAAAAAATAATGCGCACTAAACTACACGGACAAGCCGCACAGATAGCACACAAAAAAAATAATGTGCACTAAACTACACGGACAAGCCGCACAGATAGCACACAAAAAAAATTATGTGCACTAAACTACACGGACAAGCCGCACAGATAGCACACACAAAAAAAAGATAATGCACACCAAACCACACGGACCAGCCGCACAGATGGCACACAAAAAATAATGCGCACTAAACTACACGGACAAGCCGCACAGATAGCTCACAAAAAAAATAATGCGCACTAAACTACACGGACAAGCCGCACAGATAGCACACAAAAAAAAAATAATGTGCACTAAACTACACGGACAAGCCGCACAGATAGCACACACAAAAAAAAAAGGTAATGCACACCAAACTACACGGACAAGCCGCACAGATGGCACACACAAAAAATAATGCGCACTAAACTACACGGACAAGCCGCACAGATAGCACACAAAAAAAATAATGCGCACTAAACTACACGGACAAGCCGCACAGATAGCACACAAAAAAAAAGATAATGCACACCAAACCACACGGACCAGCCGCACAGATGGCACACACAAAAAGTAGCTACGGGTACACCTACGGCGCTAAAAAAACCTATGTGCACCGCGCAAAAAGGCGCTACAAATGCACCTAGCTTGCCCTAAGACAAACTAACTACCGCTAAGACTGCTAAAAGATTCTGTGCAGCGCTATTCACACGGCGCACTGAAAAGTGCGTCCAGTGCAGAACAACGCTAACACAGCGCACTGAAAAGTGCGTTTGGGTTCAGAAGGGACAGACAGGGAAAAACGGAAGACACGTGGGATCACACAAGGCGATCACACAGGGAACACACAGGACACAGGAAAAAACAGATAGGGATGGGAATTTGTAGGTAACAATAGGGATCAGATAAGGATCAGAACACTATTTTTAGTGTAAAAGTGTATTTTGGTGCACACAGTAACGCTCTCTCCTCTCTCCAGCGATACCAAACCAAAATGGTGCCGCTGGAGGAAAGGGCTAAAACCACGTTTTTTAGCCTAAAATCGCCGTAATTGGCCAGTCAGGTTTGACTGGCCAATCACGGCGATCGGCGGGCGGGACCGATTTGATTGGTCGGGTGACAGAGACAGGAACTCCTCCTGCCTCTGTCACCCAAATCTCAGCCCGCTGTCACCACGTCTCGCGACGTGGTGACAATTCTAAAATAGTATGCGCTCGCGCAGTAGCTGTACTGCGCTGAGCGCTAATCGTCGGAAGCTGCGCAGTACAGCTACGGCGCGGAGCGCTAAGGGGTTAAAGGAACCTGTCACCAGGGACCTCATTTTCACTAAAGACAGATTGCAGAAACCCATGACACCTGCAGTGCAAACATGCCTCTCTGCCTTTTCTAAGCATTTGCATTACAATATAATTGGCGGTTATACCTTACTTTGTGTAGTCACAGGGTTGTGCTTTGGTTTGGACGCATTTCAAAAAACAACATGTGTCTTGCCTGTGCTGCAGACTTCTCAACTCTCAGCCTCCACCTTTGTGCTCCTGTACAGCTCCTCCTTCCCCCACTGATGTCAGCTCTCCAGGCTGTGACCTCTGTGAAGGAGCAGAAGAGAGAAGCTGTACAGGAGCACAAAGGAGGTGAGGAGTGAGCAGCACAAGTCACGTGTTGTGTTTTGAAATGCATCCAAACCAAAGCCCAACCCCTGTAACTTAGCAGAGAATTTTGTCAGGGTGCAAGGCAAGTTAAAACACACAATTATGTTGTAATGCATATGCTTAGAAAAGGCAGAATGGTATATTTGCACTGCAGGTGTGATGGACTTCTGCAAGCTGTCCCTGGTGACAGGTTACCTTTAAGGAGTTAATTTTATCACAATTTCCAGGCCCAGTCTTTTGAGTCTGTTTTTCACAGTCAGATGTTTAGAAAAAAAGACTTGTTAGACATGTTAGGGAGCTCCCAAGATCCCTTTTGCTGCTTCCAAAAATCAAACCTAAAAAGGATATTAACTGAATTAAAGGGACTTTTAAGTGGAATCTGTAAGAATATGTGAAATCTCATTCAAGCAGTGGGTCCTCGTTAAGACTTAAGAATTTTAAGTATTTTTGTCTGATAGCAATACTATTGTTTTCAGATGTGGTTGGAATACAGGAGACAGTATAGAAAAGTCACTTTATATCCCCAAATAGGACCAAAACTGTATACTGAACAGAAATAACATTACTCTCTGTCACAGATTTACTTCTTCGATATTTGACCCTAACTGTGGCATGGAATACAAAGCTTGCAACTTTGCGAACTGTCATACATCGGGTGTGGTTTATGTCAGTCATTGTATATGTGGAATGAAATACCTTGGGAAAACAATCTGAGAACGAAGAAGAATCCTTGAATATATTGGAGATAAGCCTATTGCATGTCATGTAAAGGAGAATCCAGGAGAAGCTAATGCTATAGAAGGTTTTGTGGCCCCAGAAGTAGTTACATCTACAGAGTTACTTTATTCAAATAATCCTCATGAAGGAATGTACAGCTTCAAAACAGAAACATCCATAGGCCTTAACCTGTTTTGGACCGACTTTAGACGTCAGCGGTCGCAGGTCCAAGGTCTGCTCCCGGTTTATTACCGCTTCTGCACTCCTCAAAGCATCGCGCTGAAGTGCCATGCATCTTTAGGCGGTCATGTGACTGACTGGGGTCTAAAGAGTTAATCATAGGTGCTGGAAAGCTCCAGGAAAGCTCTAATCAGAATCACCTGTGACAAGCGGTCTTTTCCCTTTGTAACTGGGGCTCGCCCCGTTTGCCCAGAACTGTACATAGTTTATATCAAAACGACCAAAACAAAATGGGAAATTCATTAATAATGTTCTTTTTGAGTTAATTTGATAATTAAAAAAAAGTACTATAAATGACAAAAAAAAAATACTTTTTTCCGCTTTTAACCCCAAATAAAAATGAAAAAAAAAATGTTAAACTTTTATTACATTTTAACTAGCCCTATGCACCCTGAAACCTGAGATAAGTCCTCTCAGCAGTTAAAGCACTTATGTCTATTGGAATATAAAAATAAGGACAAAAAAGCTAAGTGAGTATTAAATGTGAACACAGTGGCAAGATAGCCGTGATATCACTGCCTGGTCTGAGTCCTACTATTACATTAATGGTCTAGCCCTTTTCCACCTTTTTCTATTTAAAATATTTCACTCCTTGTCCCTTATCAACTCTCCCTTCCTTATTGCAAACTTGCCCTGTCCCTTTTATGTCTCCTACATGTTTCACTAATGTAATTATTCATATTTAATCTTCTACATACTTCAATGGAGCCAATTCCTCATTACTACCTTAAAGGGGTTATCCGGGTTTTTAAAAATACTGAGGGCCGGGCTGGGGTGGGCTAGTTAAACATAATAAACGTGTACTTACCTCCTCCGGCGCTGCCGATGTCCCGCGCCGTGGTCCGTCTGTCCCCTGTTGTTTACAGGGGCACAGAAGCCGCACACTGGGAGCTTCCATTCCGCGATGTGGCCGGCTCCTCCCATCCGTCCCTATCTCTCAGCGTTGTAAGCGCTAAGAGATGGTGTCGGATGGGAGCTTCTGGCCGGCCGGAAGCTCCCTGTGCGCCCCGGAGGAGGTAAGTAGATGTTTATTATGTTTAACTAGCCCACCCCAGCCCGGCCCTCAGTATTTTTTAAAACCCGGATAACCCCTTTAACTCCTTGTTGTCAGCTGCTATATATGAAGGCAAGGTTTTACCAAAAGCAGATCCCAGGGAGCTATTAGACAAAATTCTTTCTGTTATTAGCCACCTCTTACAAATAAGGGAACCCCTGTCTTTACACTTCCCCTTCTTACCTTCCTGCAATGGAAATTCTTATATAATGTAATTCATTGTAAAATTGGGGTATTGTTACATCTTCCCATAACGGGAGTTTATTTAAGAAACATGGACCCCAACCTGTCCAATCCCTAATCTAACCCAAGAGCTCTGTACTCTAAGCATTTCTTAGGGTCAGAAAGTAGAAGTTCTCCTTACAGAGAGTTTGCCAATTAAGGCTGCCTTGTAAACGTGTCCTAGACACATAGGGGCACATTTACCAAGGGTCCGCAGACCACATTTTCGTCGGGTTTCTTAAATTTTTCCATTTTGCGGCGCATTTAACTGGGGTTTTTGCCACAAACAACCGGATTTTGGCGCAATTGCGCCGACTTTCATGTGACACAACGTGGCCGTCGGACAACCCGACTAATTCCGGGATTTAACATTCAAAGAAGAAGACGGTGAACTCCGGCGGACCAGAGCATGGAAGCGACACATGCAGGTAATTGGACGCACAATCTTAGTGAATCGCGGCAGCTCCGAATCCTTGTCGGACAACGCACATCGCGGCGGGATGGGTAAGTAAATGTGCCCCATAGACATTGATGCTCCATTAAGGAGTTCTGGGAAATATGCAAATACATTTTCCAGGATGAGGCATGGAAAACAATGCCTCTTTTTGCTATCTAGTAAGGGAGCTCCCTTAGCATCAATCATGACGTTCTAGAAGCCTAATGACATGATGTAGGATTACCGTAAAGTCAAACCAGTATATGTATGTGGGCAGCACTGTTGCAATGGAAATTCTTATTTAATGTAATTCATTGTAAACTTGGGGTATTGTTACTTCTTCCTATTCCATGAGTTTATTTAGGAACATGGACCTCAACCTGCCCAATCCATAATCTAACCCTAGAGTTCTGTACTCTATGTATTTCTTAGGGTCAGAAAGTAAAAGTTCTCCTTACAGAAAAGTTGCCAATTAAGGCTGCCTTGTAGATGTCTTACCTGTCCCATTTATGCTCCACTAGATGACTCTGGAAAAATGCAAATATGGAGGAATAAGGAAAGCAATGCCTAATTTTACTACCTTGAAAGGAAGCCCCCTCGTCCCATCCTGGAAAATGTTTTTGCATAGTTCCCTATGTATTTATTGTGATTCAAAGTGTATGTAGCATCAGATGGGGGAGATAGAGATGGCATGGCATTGCCATGTGTATTACGATGCAAGGATTGTTCGTGTAGTGATTAGACATTAGATGTTGGCGTCCAACATGCCATTTGCAGATAGTAAAGAAGGGAATGACAGGAGCAAGGCTTCCTGGGGACCACTATCATCCATGTGACATCCAATGGATACTTACATGACTCATTTAAAAGGCCACTGTGTTTCTTTGACCCGTCTGGTGAACATCACACACAGCCGGCATAATATATGAAAAACTCAATACCTTCCCATACCTTAAAAAATATTGTTTGATGTCAGTACTTCACTATGTCACTATTTCTCTGTCTCTGTGCAGATAATCCAAATAACTCTGGGATTATAAAATACTATTACACATAGGGTGACTTGTCATTCTGCTAATACCTACTTTGGATCTTAAACTAACTATAAGCTGTTAACTTGGGTAAATCCTTTATTTATTGTTGTGTGTATACTTAGACAATAATCCTGAGATCTCCCATCTATTATTTGGCTTCTATTTCTACTTTGAGCATCTTATAAGCACATGTATCCAAGTATTGGCACTATTTTTGAAAGAAAGCAGGCATGCTTTTCAACCTCTGGACTATCTATTTAATGGCCCTTTTTTTCTATCCAACATGCTATACCACACTCCTCCTTACATTGTTGCTCACTTAGGTCAAACAGGCCTGAACAGCCATGTTTAACTACAGCTGACTAGGAAGATGCGGTGGGGATGGGGCTTCGGATTGTGGGCCTTTACTAGTCTTTATCTTTGTTTCAGCCATAGTAATTAGTCAAGCTAGTTAATTTGTCCTAAAAAACACTTTGCCTACCCCACTAATGCTTAGTGGGTGGACATGGTTTCATGGTCTTTATCATTTTGTCCCAATGGCACTCAGGGTTGGCTCCATGGCCTCTTTAACTTATTACATTACCCCAGTCTGAAAGCCAAGAGGACCAGAATCTTGATGGATAGAACACTGCCTTGGGAATTTTTGGACTCTCATGCTGATAAGGAGGGACTTTGTCAACAGAAGTGTTTCTTCTCAGGTATACACTTTTGGCTCTTTATAACCCCCTAATTCCAAGCAGGATGAGGCCTTGTCTGTTTTTCTTGATTACTTTGGGGTACACAAGGTCAATTAATCTGTTTTATACAAATTAATTTTGTATTAATTTGTTTTATACACACTCCCTGTACTCACGGGTTCTGGGAGATGCAGGAAGTGAGTTGGGGCTGTCCACACAACACTATCTTGCAACCCTGAACGGGCAAAAGACCCCTTTCACTAGCCTCAGTGAAACAGAAGCTTATCAGCTGCACATCCATGATGCAAATCTCCCGTTCCACCACATCCCAAAGATGCTCTATTGGATTGAGATCTGGTGACTGTGGAGGCCATTTGAGTACAGTGAACTCATTGTCATGTTCAAGAAACCAGTCTGAGATGATTCCAGCTTTATGACATGGCGCATTATCCTGCTGAAAGTAGCCATCAGATGTTGGGTACATTGTGGTCATAAAGGGATGGACATGGTCAGCAACAATACTCAGGTAGGCTGTGGCGTTGCAACGATGCTCAATTGGTACCAAGGGGCCCAAAGAATATATTCCCCACACCATGACACCACCACCACCAGCCTGAACCGTTGATACAAGGCAGGATGGATCCATGCTTTCATGTTGTTGACGCCAAATTCTGACCCTACCATCCGAATGTCGCAGCAGAAATCGAGACTCATCAGACCAGGCAACGTTTTTCCAATCTTCTACTGTCCAATTTCGATGAGCTTGTGCAAATTGTAGCCTCAGTTTCCTGTTCTTAGCTGAAAGGAGTGGCACCCGGTGTGGTCTTCTGCTGCTGTAGCCCATCTGCCTCAAAGTTCGACGTACTGTGCGTTCAGAGATGCTCTTCTGCCTACCTTGGTTGTAACGGGTGGCGATTTGAGTCACTGTTGCCTTTCTATCAGCTCGAACCAGTCTGCCCATTCTCCTCTGACCTCTGGCATCAACAAGGCATTTCCGCCCACAGAACTGCCGCTCACTAGATGTTTTTTCTTTTTCGGACCATTCTCTGTAAACCCTAGAGATGGTTGTGCGTGAAAATCCCAGTAGATCAGCAGTTTCTGAAATACTCAGACCAGCCCTTCTGGCAACAACAACCATGCCACGTTTAAAGGCACTCAAATCACCTTTCTTCCCCATACTGATGCTCGGTTTGAACTGCAGGAGATTGTCTTGACCATGTCTACATGCCTTAATGAGTTGCCGCCATGTTATTGGCTGATTAGAAATTAAGTGTTAACGAGCAGTTGGACAGGTGTACCTAATAAAGTGGCCGGTGAGTGTATATATAATATATATATATACACACACACTAGGAAGAAGTCCAAGCAGCACAAACGAAAGCATCAAATGCAACGTTTCGGCCTCAATGGAGCCTTTCTCAAGCAGTGTACAAGTGACAAATGGGGGTTATATATACCAACATAAATGGGTCACATCTCTCATTAAATATGTAAACTTCCATCTTAAAACTATTTGTGATATATGTAAGACATCATGTGTGAATACATAACACCATCATCAGTGCGTGAAAAATACATATATTAATAAACAATGAATACAGGCAGTCCCCGGGTTACATATAGGGTCTGTAGGTTTGTTCTTAAGTTGAATTTGTATGTAAGTCGGAACTGTATATTTTATCATTGTAATCCCAGCCAGAACTTTTTTGGTCTATGCGACAATTGGATTTTAAAAATGTTGGGTTGTCATAAGAATCAATATTAACACTAAAGCTTCATTACAGACACATTTGATAACTGTTACAGCTGATCATTGTAGCCTAGGACTAAAGTACAATAAATTACCAATATCCAGAGGTCCGTTTGTAACTAGGGGTCGTATGTAAGTCGAGTGTTCTTAAAGGAAACCTACCACTTGAAGTGGCAGGTATTAAAAGGAACTACTGAGAACCAGCGGTTTAAAACACTTTTTAAACTTTATGGCCAAAGCTGCTTCGGCGCAGGGAGGTACGCGCTCGGCGCTTACCATGCGCGCGGCTCTCCTTC